>NC_060288.1:33754763-34396599 GCF_021613505.1 Equus quagga | reverse complement strand
GTCTTCCCCAGGGACAGAGAGCTAATAAGGAGCCAGAATTCAGAACTTAAAACAGGTGTTCCAGAATCCAGCCTCAAGCTCTATATCACTATCCTACATATGTTAATAGTACCCATAAATGTAACTTAGTTGCTGTTTTATTGCTCATATCTTTCTATTTTGGTAAACATATATTGATTGTCACTGAACTATATGTCACTGAACCCAGAAGTACCCAATTACAGATAGACTATTTGATTCACTCAATGAATTAGTTTCTCATTCACTCAAAAATTAAAGTCTACGGTTATAGCATCTTTTAAAATAATTCTTCTTGACTAAAGTGCCAATTAGATAAGTTACTTAATCTCAGAATACTCCTTATGTTGCTTTTCACAAGAATTTGGGATGGTATGCACACATATAAGTAACAGCATGCATGGTTAAGAACCTTACATAATTTTGTTTTTTAAACCATTTTAATGATATTTAATTGTCCATGAAGTGATAAGAATAAACCCCTATATTGGAAATTACATTTAATGAAAATTTGCATTTTTAGACTAACAACTGCATGCTTCCCTTGGAAAACAGCAATAATTTCTCCTTTGAAAAGTAATGAGGTTTTTTTTTTTTTTGTCTAATTACAAAAACTTCATATAAGTTAAAGGAGGCCATAGAGAATTACCCATTGTACCCTTTCCCCAGAGATAATTACTGTTAATATTTGGTTATATGTCCTTCTGGTCATCTCTCCATAGATCTATGTATGTGCCTATATGTGTATAGACATGATTTTTAAATACAAAGGAAATTTTATAGTTACTATTTGTTATTATGCCTTTCACTTAACAGTGTGTTGTGAAAGTCTTTTATATCAAAAACTGAGATCTTTCTTGTTCTTAGAGATGGCAGAGCACCCCCTCTGTTGCGCTCCAGTGACCCTCTCAATGATCATCTGGTTTGTTCACAATTATTTAACTTTTTAAACACCACTGCAAGAACCATCCTTGAGCATACACCTTTTCCCAGTTGTTCACTTTTCTTAAACTAGCCTGGAAGTGCAACTTATAGATGTAACTATACAAATTTATCGACTTATAATTTTGCCAAGTTGCCTTCCCAAAAATGCTTACACTCGCCACCACTTCAGCACGTAAGAATCTCTTTCCCTTTAACCTTCCATAAATGTAAGTCATTTTATTAGGAGGAAATGAGTTTCTCGTATTCATTTAAGCTGCATTTCTGTCACGACTAAAGAAGTTATATTTTCACTTTACTCATAATTTTATTCCCTTGTTTGTGAGTTATCTTCAAAATGTAGCAAAATTACTCAACAGTTCCCTTCTGCTTTGTACAAATATTCTTATTTAATCCTAGTTTATAATGGTAATTCCTCACCAGGCATCAAAGAGCCTAACACATTTAATTTGCAGTTTAAAGGTCAACTGGAAATCAGTTATCCATTGCACATTTTTAATAAATTACTTGTGAATGTGGTCCTGCATTTAGCATAATTTTCCTCTCTTCTTCTACATGCCCAGTTCTGAAATAGAAACATTTTAAGAAATGAATCTGAGTGGAAAGAAAGCCACGTTTCCTTGCTTCTCCTGGAGGCAGAGGTGGAAGGGGTTGGGAAGACAGCTATCTGCCCTGCTCATGGGGGGTGCTGTCCTCCCCAGGAAGCAAAGGGATGGCAAACTTGAAGGGAGAAAGCTCTGAAGAGTAGATGTAGGCACATTGCCTTAAATTTTTTTTTTTTTTTTTTTTATCACTAGAGTTCCAGCACAGCTTTCTCTGCACCCAGGAATTGGAAGCAATGTTAGATGAACGCATGCGTGGACCTGAGCCAGAAGTCCCAACCAGAAACAGTGAGGAAATTTAACCCATATGTGATGGTGTCAGGAGATGGGGCCTTTGGGAGGTGATTAGGTCATGAAGGTGGAGCTCCCATGAATGAGATTACTACCCTTACGAAGGAGGCCCTAGAATACTCCTTGGTCCCTTCTATGTAAAGACTGTGAAAAGACGCCATCTACAACTGGAGAGCAGGCTCTCACGAGACACCAGATCTGCCCATGTCTTGATCTCAGACTTCCAGCCTCCAGAAGGTTAGAAATTTCTAAGTCACCCAGTTTGCTACATTTGTTATAGCAGCCCAAATGGACTCAGACAATGAGTAACTGGCTCTTCTTGTCTTTGATGCAATTTAAGCATTTAAGCGGCTGAACAACAGCATAAATTTGACTGAATCAGAGTGTGTTCTGATAGAATATGCGTTCACTGTTTTCTGAACGTGATAGACATTTTACGTATTAATTAGGTGAAACATGGATGGTATGACACAGCTGCTAAAGATCTCACCTCGAAAATGCTCTACTAACATTAAATAGATTCCCCTTAAAATTCCAGTGTTTAGCCATCTGTGTGGGCTGAACATGTCACACTTCAGGTGGGGTTTTTTTGTTTGTTACTTTTCCAGACTTGTATTCCAGCTGAAGAAACACACACAGGATTCTTAAATGGAAACTTGTTGCTCATCACATAAGAGAGTAAGAACTATTCCACTCCATCCAAGTAATGCTCAGTTGGTGAGAAGGAAAGCACTGTGTGGAATATGTAAAAATTATTGTTTGTAATTAATGACAAAGTGATGACAATGGGCACATACCCAGTGCTTCCTGAGCATCCACTTCTGCAGACCAGATCCCACAGCAGGCCAGGCCAGATAGTTATCACACTTCACCTCCACAGAGACACTTAACGAAAACCTGAGAGAAGCAGGAGCTGGGTCAAGACCACCTGCTGATAAATTCGACTGTGAACCCGGGTCTGCTGCCTCCAAGGCTGCATTTGCTCTCTACCCTTTCATCCAGGCCTGGAAGCACAGCACCAAAGTCTACCTGTGCCACAGTCTTCCATCGGAGAAGGCTACTGCAAACCAAGGGCGTTAACTCACGTGCTGGCTAAGCTTCCGTGACGGCTCATCAGGTGCTTGGAATTTTTTCCCCACTCTCTCTCTGCTAAGTGATTTCAGCAAGGTTTGCCTGACAACCCTTAATGAATTATAGGCAATGGAGTCAATTTTCTGTCAGATGGTGGTAGTGAGTCATTCACAAGAGAAAAAAGCAGAAAACTGAGTATTCCTCTGGGTCCTTAACTGACTTTCTCCTAATGCCGGGACCACATAGAGATTGGGATTTATATGGCAAATGGAACAATGGTGGAGTTATTTTTGAAGGCAGAAGACCTGCCCAATGCCAAAAGACCCCCTTCCTCAGTCTACCTCTGTGCCTGTAATTTAGCATTGCAGAGTATTTCTTTTGCGTTATGGATTTTAATTGCCAGGAGTCCTCACAGAAAAAAAGGAAGGAAAAGTCCTAAGAGTATTGCAGGCAAAATTATTATAAATAATTAATAGGTAAAGCATAGATTTGACAGTTTACTGACAAACCAATGTGAGAATTATGAGAGACAACAAAGGCCATACACATATACGTGAGTCTGACAATAAACAAGCAGTCAGCCGCACGAGAAACACACTGCTTAGAAGGAAAAAGGCGTCAGGGACAGCAAAGTTCCTTGCATATTTAGGGTGCAGGCAAAGGCCAGTTTGGATTCTTCACATTTGAGTTTGGGGCCTAAATGAGCTCCATGTAAGGCTTGAACCTGGTTGAAAATCCTCTCTTGGCGCTCCTGTCTGCACTGCAAGGGCTGGCAGTCCTTTAGAAAGGGGGAGGTTGACAGCACAGGGCCCTGAGCTCAGGGACAAGACCTGCAACTGAAGCGGCCTCTATCGCTTGCTTGCTCTTTGCTCCTGAGCAAATTCCTAACCTCTAACCTGATATCCTCATTTTAAGATTGAGACACTAATGAAGACTGTGTAAGACAATGCATGCAGAAGTATCTAGAACACAGAAAGCACCCGCTGAAGTTAGCTGAACACAACTCTACACCCACCCCACCTCCAATAATGAAGCCCATATTTTCTCTTAAAATACGAGTTGATCTGGCAAGATTAAAGTTTCTCACCTAAGAGGACATTTTAAAAGTCCAATATATCTTCAGCATTTAAAATGCATTAATCTTACTAAAAAATATCAAATATTCAGCTTTTTAAAAAATTTAGCCTTATATAGAAACTAAAAGCTATAAAATATTTTTTAAAGTAAAAATCGTTTGCCAGTCTTAAATAATTTTCTAAAATGTTACTGATTTTCTCTGATTTATCCGAAAAACAATCATATTTGTAGCACAAAGTAATTTAACCTGAAAATTAGAACTGGTGGACTCTAATGACTTCGCACTTATTTTCAGATAAGAAAAATTTCCTATTTATCTCAGATCCACAAACCCATATAATCTATTAGTGCCTCCATAACACCATGACATAAAATAATTGGGGCACAATAAAAAGGAAAAGCAATTACCTATCTCAGATCTATTATCACTCTTGGACTCTCAACGCAAAGAGAGAAACAAAAGTGAATGCTTGTATGTACGCAAATTCATACACAAGGCGCACATATGCCTGCATGCACGTGCGCTCACACATACACACACAACACAGAACCTAGTGAAGGTAATATATCAAGAAATACTGATACATTTGGTCCCTGAAGGTTGGAAAGGCTCTCAAACACATAATATACAGCGGTGGGGTTTATTCCTGTCTTCTACATGGAGAAATTGTGGAAGAATTGTTCACTGGCTTGTACAGAGTAACACAGATATTTAGAAATGCAAACAGTTGACCTGACTTAGGAGATCACATTAATTTAATTGTTTAGACATTTCCAATGCCTAATTATAAAGTAGTCAAATAGGGGATCCAGTCACTTATTCAACATCCAAGAAATATTTGAGAACTAACATTAGGTCTTCACATTATGAGGATAGAAATATAATCCAATTCAAAAGAAGTACGACATCCAAAAGTCCGCTGTAAGAGAACAGTTTTTAGGATTGTAAGGTGTTATTTCCTTACATCATCTACAGTACCCAAACTAGTTTCTTAATTCTATAAAACCGTCTTTATTATAATCCTAAGAATATAATAACAAAATAGAACTCCATTTCAGTGAGCAGCATTTCAAACTTCAACCTATGATAACACATCATCACTGTCCTCTTTCGGATGTATTGCTCTTTCAAAAGGATTGTTTTGTGATTGTATCAGATAAATTCATAGTCCCTAATAATTTGTATGTCGCCCCTTTATAAAGTTAGAGTGAGAATCTAGCCTGAGACATTTTCAAATTGTCCTGTGAAAAACTGTATCATTCTCTGGTTAGATAATTCCTAAGACAATCTTGAAATGCAAGAAACACAATTCTATCCAACAGTCTAGAGTGTTCTTAGTTCACAGTGCAGCCGTCCAAGGCCAAACTGTTTAGAACCCATCCCCTAAAATGGATGTTACCATCCACTTGTTGCTGGTAAAATAAACTCCAAAGCAAGCAATCCAAAAATGTCTTCTTTTCTTGGTCAAGTTCCACATTCTGCTTATGAGTATTTTGAGACTTGAAAAGATGAATGGTTGACCCATCCCATAAGTCTAACCTGAGCTTCTGAAAGAATTCTTTGTTCAGGAAAAGAATAGAGAAGATGCTCACACACTCTCTTCTTCTGAGCTCCCCTGACTGTCACATGGAGGTGATGTGAAGAGGCAAATCATGACCTCCAGTATTTGTTGGAGCTCAAGAAGTCTGGCTATTTAATTTTTGGGAAAAAAAAGAATTATTTTAAGCTGGTTACAAACCAGTCTTTCATGCTTACTGTCTTTGTGTTGAAGACACTAAAATACAGCAGCACTAAAGCTCACTAAAACACTAAAGTTCAACAGCCAGTCTCACATTTATTCAAAGCAGTTTTATTTAACTTACGTATTTCTTAATATTACATAATGATTTCTAATAGGTTTCTAAAATTTTATTAATTGATTATAGTTTAGTCTTCTTACTTTAGAAATAAGAGATTTATCACTCTATATGATTTAGAAATTTTTTTTGAAACGTTTACAAATTTTTTTTGGAAACTAAGACAAGCTGTATTTTTGTTATTGTCATCTGCGCTTTTGCCATTTTGATTTATTCAAGCTACTAGTCACTCTTCTATACAAAGAGAAGAATAAAAAAATAATTAAAATCTTTAAGAGCTATTTTAACTTCCTTCCTTTGATAAAGTATAGAAATTGATACAGGTTTTGCCAAAAAATATTCAAATTCCAACTGAAAATGAAATAGAAACCAGAGCTTGTTCCAATATTACTTAACAGCACCCAGACTAAGGCAACCCTGTCATTTCTCCATGTTTCTAAATGTGTAGGTCTGGTCTTTTGGTGAAGCAATTACTCTCCATGAATGCAGTGCATAAACACCCAGGCGAATCATATGTCAACAGACTGTTAGCTTTCAATCTGGATTCTGCTTCTCATCGCAGCACCCTGAAGCTCTCCCTCTCTATCTTTGGACCATTCTACGGATAACCACCCTGGTCATAAAATAAGTTCATCACTGTCTCCTGCCACCATGCTTGGTGATCCCTGCATTGGAGATGCTTTCTCCCGGATCTCCACACCGCTAACTTCTTATCGTTTAGGTTTCCGTGAATCGGTCCGCCATCACCCCAGGTATTCTTCACCGCATTACCTTGTTTTATTTCCTTCTTGGCACTCATTATTGGAAGTTGTGTTCTCCGCTTGTACACTTTAAAAGTTGTTTATGATCTGTCTCCTCCAGGAGACTATTCATTGGAGATCAAGAGCCCTTGGCTCTTGCAGTTCATCACTTTAGCCTGGTATCTAGTCCCATGCCTGCAGCCTTGTTCAGACTCAGTCAATATTTATGAACTGAATGAAAAAATGAAGTATTGATCTTTTTAAATACTTTTAATTTGGTAGCTTATTTCAATAAGGATTCTCTTGGTCAGCTCCTCTTTGGACAGCTTTTAGATCCTGTAATAAATCATTTAGAATGTACACAATGATAACAAGATTGCTAAAAGATTAAGTTGGATTTGATTTCGCACAAACCACCTAAGTTACCCTGTGCCACATGAGAGGTTTCTGTCCCCCAAATAAACAAAACAAAAATACAAAAACAAAAATCTGGAGATCATCCGTAGAGTCTGTTCTATGTGACAAACCAGTACCCCCATCTGGAAAGATCCATCTTCAAGAACTCAAGCTCCGGTCTTATAAATATCCTTGCCTAGTTATCCCTTTAGAGATACTCCTGAGACTCAGGAATATAGCGTTCCCCCCTCAAAAGCAAGAAATTCAGTGAACTGAGCTTTGCCTCATGCACAGGGTTGTTTTTAGGAGGTCTATGATGGAGCGTTCTAAAATGCAGAGATATTTGAGAGGCCTTTAGCAAAAGAGAAAAGATGGTCAGGACTCAGATATGGTGCTATTACTGAGCTGAAGTTTAATTTATATTCTGGATGGGGACCCAAGCCAAAGTCTCAGAAAACAGGGTTGTCTTAAACTCTGTGTGTATATTTATTTCTGGAGTCCTCTTATCTCCTGCCCAGGATTCTCTGACATCCAGCAGAAGCAGGTTTTTGATGTTTTTCTGAACTTCATAGCCAGAAGCATTGCTTTGGGGAGCAGCTAAATTATTTGCTGCACCTTAATCAGGTATGACTTTAGCTGAGCTACTAGATCCAAAATGTGGTTTATGGACCATCTTACTATTTTTAAAACGGGGGCAAAATGTTGTCACTATCTTTCCAGTATCATGGGGAAGCCCAGAACGTATCTCTGACTTCCCTTCTCAGAGAAAATGTTACAGTATCTTCCACATTACCTAACAGTTAATCTGTCATATTTAAAACACAAGAATATGTGTAATGGAAAAGATATAGTAGGCTGGAATAAATTCTTCATGAGAGAAACTGCAAGAACGAATCCATATTTTATTTCTAGCAGAGATAGCACTAGTTTCAGTAATACCAGAAGGAGATTAAAATAATGCAATTCTATTTCAATAAGGATTTACCTCTCTGCTCAGGCTTTTCTTCCCCATAGGGATGCCAAACAAATATTCAATGATAAATACCCTTGTTGTATTTCACTCGTCCTCTGTTCTGGATTTAATTCGTATGCAAGAAATTAAAGATGTCCTCTTACTTTCTTTTTTTGGGATAAGGGGCAAAATATCTAACATTATCAGTTTTCCAAAGATTAATTATTGATGTTTTTTATCAAGATAGAATTGACTATTGATACATTTTAATGCTGTTGAATATATGGAAATAATAAAATTAATGCTACATATTATGTCCAAATGAACATAATTTCAATTAATCGCTCAGAGATTGGCAGTATTTAGCATCAAGACTGATTTTCAATTTTGATTATTTATTTTCCTCCCATGCAATAATTAATTGAGGCCTCCCACAAATGGTGGTTGGGGTGATGGTAGTGGATGTGGTGCTAGGTAGCATGTAGAAAAGCCCACTGGACGGGATAATTGCAAACCATGGCTATAATTCAGGTCCAAACTCTACCTTAAGTTCCAATGCATCTCGCATTGGCATTCAAGGCATTTATGATTCACCTACTAAATACAATCAGTCATATTTCCCACTGTGTCCTTACATGCATTCTGTGTTCTAGGCACATGGGACTCTATTATTTAAGCAACAAAGATGTTACTTAAAAAGAATCCTAAAGTCATTGCTTCCTAGTTTAATGACGTGTCTTTTTTTTCTTTCTCAAGAGAAAGCCACTGGAAAACCAGGCATGTCTTAATAATCTTGGTGTCCATCTAACTTAACCTGATGTCTTCTACATATTAGTTGCAGAATATATTTTGCTTGGACTTAAATAACTTTATAATAAAATGAAGTTATTGGCTTCATCTTGGGACAAATAATTATAGCAGAAATATCAGTACTGTGCCAATCATATCTAAATGCCCAATATTATTAATAGATTTATATTTATACACTGGGAAATTTGCATAGACTGCTAAAAGAGACATAAGTATAAATATGTTCATAAACACTTATTTCACATACACATTTTATTAAATTATAATCACTATGGGTAAATTAAGTCTTATTAATAGAATAGAAAGTATTGCTATACATATTCATATGTACTGAATCATACTATTAGTTATGAGAATTTAACCTTTTGTACTTTTTCTTTTGTAGTAGTAGGTCTACAAAGACCTATCTTGATGATGTTCGGTGTTTAGATGGTAGTAATTTTAGACAATATATAGAAATGTTTAAAAAAGTGCTAATAAAATTAAATATATTAATAACAAATTCTCTGTGTAAATGTCTATTCTGTTTAATGAAATATAGATTATATCTATATACAAGTGTACATAGATATATGAAACAAATATACATATATATGTATATACATATTTATTTATATACTTTGAGAAGTTTAACTGACTTGCCTTGAGTCTAAAATCTAGTAAATGGTCATGGGTGATGCTTTCTTCTATTTAATAATGTCTCAAGTTTGGGAAAGTTACCCCAAGCTGAAAAAAGATAAAATATGTTTCAATAAATATAAAAGGATAAAAATCATGCAGGATGTGTTCTTGACTACAATAGAGAGAAATGCGAATAATAGCAATAAAATTGCTAGGAAAACCCCACGTATTTGAAATCAAACAACATTCTTCTTAACATCTTTATATGTCAAAGATGAAATCATAAGAGAAATAGAAAACAATTTAAAGTAAATTACTACAAAACACAACTAAATTCCGGTAAGATGTGTGGCAGCCAGATTGAATAGTCTTTGGAGGGAAACTTAAGGCTCTAACTCTCATTATCAGATAAAAGAAGAAAGAGCTACATCAGTGACATGACATTCCACTTAAGTTGTTAGAAAAAGAAGAGCAGCATAAATCCAAAGTAAACAGAAGGAGAGGAATAAGAAACAAAGTGAATGAAATTTAAAAAAAAGATAATTGGGAACATAATAATACAAAAGTTTGGTCTTCAAAAAATCAAAAGAATATTGACAAACCTTCAGCTAGAAAGAAAGAAAAAACGGAGAGAATACAAATCAAATTACCAATATTAAAAATGAAAAATCATTTGTCATCACAGATTCTACAGACATTAAGAGGATTTAAAATACAATAACTTTGTGCCAACGCACTTGCTAACAGAGAAGTGAATATCTTGAAAAATGCAATTTACCAAAATTGACACAGGAAATAGAAAATCTGAATAGCTCTAAATATAGAAAATACATTGAATTTATTTTTAAAAAGATTCACAAAAGAAAACTCCAGAAACAGATGTTTCTGTGTTGAATTTTGTCAAGGAATAACACCAAAATTAAACAAACTTTTTCACAGAGGAGGGAATATTGCTCTATTTGCTTTCTGACATCAACCTGACAGTAACACCTGGAAAATGTGACCAAAAAAAGTAAATTACAAACCAAAATCTTTCACGTACACAGACACAAAAATTCTGAATAAAATATAACAAGTCGAACCTAACAATATATAAAAGGATAATATCTTATGACCAAGTAGATTTTATCCTAGCATGCAAGGTTGAATTAGCATTAAAACAACTAATCGATATAATTGACCATATTTATAGAAAAAGAAGAAAAAAGTATCACCATTTCAATTGATGCAGAAAAAAGCATTAGACACAATTAAGCACTCATTCATAATAAAACCCTTGGGAAACTAGTAATAGGAAATAGAACATTCTCAAACTGATAAAGGACATTTATGAAAAATGTACAATTAACATATCAGTCAAGATCCAGTCAGGAGACAGAAACCCCACCAGTAATTTGGACAGCAAAAGTTTAATGTAAAGAATAATTAATTTCCAAGCATTGTTTCTTTCAAGATATGTTTAGATGAGCATTATTTTGTGTGAGGAGACAGAAGAATCTCAATTTGGGTTAATATCTACACACTGCTATTTCTTATTACCCTAAGTTCAAGTCTTTAATAATCATAACTTGAACTGTAAGAGTTGCACATCTTACCTTACTGAATCTTTTTTTTGAGATAAAAAGAAAGAAAATTAATTAGCAGAGGATTAACTACGAAGAAAGGTAAAGAGAACTTAAATACAGGAATAGCAGAAACAGAGAGCTGCTATTATCTTTAAGGCTGAATCAGAGTACCCAAGGAAGGAAAAAATAATAATAAAGAGGGCCCTTCCACCAAGCTGAGATTCAGAATTTGTTGGGGTGGATTGTCTAGTGGTCCACTGGACAGTGGAAACGTTTGCTGTGGTTCCACAGTTCAGAGCTGTTAGAGAGGGGAGTCCCTGCTGGAGGGCGGTTGAGCCTTTCTGGCAAGCCACTGAGGGGGTGCCCCAAAACCCTGTGGAGGGTGACGCCACTAGGGGTCCTGCATGGTGCAGACAGCCACATGACACTGAAGCAGGAAGAGAGAGCACACTGGAATTCATAGGAAAAGTTCTACCTCCCACAGTGCCCCAGCAGCAACCAGGAAAGCTTAACATAGTGTTATAGGCTTTTAGTTAATACTGGCCCTGATATCAGTTCCCCTGCATTAAATCCAGCATATATGGGATTAAAACCAAAAGCACTCATCCCCTTTCCCTGCTTACTCCTTGGCTTCCTGGCACCAGAATCCACCATCCACCACAGAGGCAGACAACCAAGCACATCCACCTGTGGATTCCCTTATCTGACCATTCTCCTCTCTTCAAGCAGCCTCACAAGGCCAAACACAGGCTGGTGGGAAAATGCTGACCAGCAAGGTCACAGGCTCCTCTCCCTACAAGCAGCCACATTCCTCACAACTTTTAAAACCCTTTACCCACTTCTTAACGGGTAGCCAGCATTTCTTAAGGCACTAGCCTGCGGCGTGCTCCCTTTGCCTGGCAAATAAAAGCTGATTTTCCTTTTCATCCAAAACGCTGTTCTCATTATTTGGATTGACATTGAGTTCATAGACAGAACTTTCGGTAACAATAGGACTGGCCAGAGAGAAATGTTGATGGGGCACAGCTCCAGTTTCACAGGGAAGGAGCGTACATCTGGAGATGAGAGGCAGTACGTTGGTGACTGGAATGAGCACCATCACCTGTATGACCGTTATCTGCCTGCTGTGTTCAGAACTAAGGCAAAATTGCCCACTTTTATCACTTCTCTGCAACATGGTATTGAAGGTACTAGCCATTTCAATATAGTACAAAACAGAAATAACAGGTCAAAAGGAAGAAGCAACATTGTCCCTTTTAGCAGATGATATGATTGTCTACATTAAAAAAATCCCAGAGAATGTTCACAACAGCTGCTACAGCTAATAATTCAATTTAGGAAGGTCACTGGATGTAAGGTTAACAACAACAAAAAACCCAACAGTATTTTTATACTTAATCAGCAACAATTAAAAATGAAATTTAAAATGCAACAACATTTATAATAGCAACAAAACACTAAGAGTAGTTAACAAAAATCTTGATTTAACATTTTCTGAGAGAAATTGAAGAAGACCTAAGTAAATGGATGGATATGTTATAATCATGTATTGGAAGACGACTGCTAAAATGGCAATTATTTCCAAATTTATTTATAGATTCAAAGCAATTTCATCCAAAACCCCAAGGGAATTTTTATAGAAATTGACAAACTGATTCTAAATGATTCTATGAAATGCAAGGGACCTAGAAACACCAGCAGAATAATAATTTTAAAAAAAGAACAAAGTTGGAGTATCTGCTCTACATGATTTCACATCTTACTGTGCGGCTACAACAATCAATAACAGCAAAAAGACAAACAGATCAATGGAACAAAATAGAAAGCAGAGAAATAGTTCTTCACATATATCAGAAATTGATTTTCAACAATGGTGCCAAGTCAATTCAACAAGGAAAATGAAGTCTTTTCAACAAATGACGTTGGACCAGCTGAATATCTAATTTTTTTTAATGAGTATCAACCATTACCTAGTACCATACACACACCAAAAACATCAACTTTATATGAATAATAGTCTTTTCAACAAATGGGGCTGAGACAATCGGATATCCACATGCCAAAACACGACTTTAAAATCTTAATTCATATCACATATGAAAGTTAACTCAAAATGGATCATATAACTAAACTGAAGAGATAAAACTATTAAACTTTTAGAAAAAGACATAGAAGAAAAATCTGTGATATTAGAGTATGTAGATATTTCTTAATATATTGAATAAAATCATAAAACATGAAATGAAAATATTGATAAATTGGACGTTTTCAAGATTAAAAAACATATGTTGTTCAAACTACACCACCAAGAACGAATCTGATAGAAATTACCTCTAACACATCAGGGGAAAGAAGATTTTAACAGCCACTTCGCAAAGGGAGGTATTTGAATGAGGCCTGCGTTTCCGCTTGGCAACTGTCAATTGCAGCTGAGCAGCAGGTGCTACATTCTATGACCATGATTCTCTAGTTACTATCTTCCTACACCTGGTCTGTTTCACTAATTTACACCCTCTGCCTGATTCCAGCAGCTGCATGAGTTTGTGACCCTTGTCTAGTGAGTAAGAGGCAATAAAGACCTCTGAGTCAAAATAACACCTATCTTAGCCTTTCACATGAGTCCACTCCCATGGAGGCCTGCAGATCGGGCACGGGGCACTCTTTAAAATTGAAGTGTGATCATGGAAGATAACATCGATTGTTATAAATCAACAACTCAGAACGAATGAGTTCATCATCGTTCTTTTATTCAATTAGCTTGCTATTTACATTATTGAGATCCTGAGAAAATGGGAAGCCTGGCAGGGACATTTGGAAAGAGAAAGTGTTCTTAGATGTAGAGGTCAAATAGGATGCCACAGGTGAGGAGATAACAATGAAAGCATGCCAGGGACAATGGGAGACAGGAATTAGGTGTAGAAATTAATAATGGTCCCTACAGACAGCGCATTCTACTGAACACGGCCACACCATCTACTGCGTAACCAGGGCCTTCCAGTCACCTCCTTAGAGCCTTAATCTTCCTTTACTGTAGCTGTTTCCTCAATGTCCCTCCATCTTTTCAACTAGGCCCTTTTTTAGCATTGAGCTGATAGCTTCTCTTGAAAAAGCTGTGCCTTTGGCTTTGCATTTTGAATGGTGAATGGAAACGTGCAAAAACTTGTTATTTAGAATATTTATGCAGAAATGCAAGTGCCACTGACTCAAAGTCTGTAGAGAATAACTTTTCTATCAATCATTGTCTATTTAAAAAGATATGCATAGTATTTTCTCCTAAATCATGAAATACATTTATTATGCTATATTGTAAAGTCTCTATGAAGGGTGCAGTTCCAGTGTAAAGCTTAAATGATCCCTTCAACGTCCCTATGTGACAAATATATATTGCATTTGAAAACAGTCCACTCTTTGCTGGTGTTTCTGATTTTAATGAGCATAAATTTACGATTGTGATCATTGTAAATTATGTATCACTTCCTTCTCAGCTCCATCTTCAGTTTTCAAAGGAACTATTTGCCTAACTCTACTAGATTAAAAAAAAAAAAAGCACTATTTATACCAAGCATCTGCTTTTTAGAAATATCTAATCTAAAAACTATTTTCTGATGCATGGGCACACAGAGTGTGAAAACCATTAAACCTAAGAGAAAATATTTTGATTAATGCACCTGTATCATATTCAAGACAAGCTCGGTACATTTTAGGTGGGGTGATCACGGACCTGTAGGAATTGATATGATGAGCAGAGAGAATGCCATGCAGGGTCCATGTATAGCCTGTGAGAAATTGTGAAGCTGTCTTCTTTGGGAAGACATTTTTAGAAACTTTCAGGAGACCCAGGTTTTATTTAGCTCCTTTCTCCTCTTTGGGCTGAAAGATCACAGGTTCTCCGAAGCCTTCCCTTGCCTTCTTTCCTGCTCACTCTCTGATTCTCCCTCTCAAATTGAACCTCATTCTTTGGAGAATGGTTTCCTTGAAGCAGGGAGCCAGGTACACAGATTTTGTTGTTATTCTAGTGATTTCTAAAGGGAAAAGTAACAGATGTTGGTTAGAAAGTATTTGGAAGTAAGTAGTAATCAAAAAGGAGTCATAACCCTGCATCTTCTGTTTGAGGGTTTAGTGTGGGATCAATACAATCTTTGAGCTTGAGAAGTTGTGCTGAGAATAAGGTTCAGAGAGAAAATTGTCTGATCTTAAGGTGATTGTGAGACAGAGGCCAACAAATCTGGGCTCTGGGCATGAAGCCAAGGAAATCTAATTAGGGTCAGTCACCTCAGAGGCAAGGTTAGGAGGACAGGGTGCCAGATCTGTTCTGAGGAATCTCCCATGGGCAGGCTTTACTCTCCATTCGTAAAAGGCTCTCCGCAGCCTGCCACACCCTCCAAGGCAAGGATGCCCCAAAAGGAAAGATTTGAAGACCTTAGTCACTCATACCTACACACCTGGAAGCTGTGAGCAGATTTCTGAATTCTGCATTAGTTAATACTTCAGGTTGTAAGAGGTAAACAAGGGGAGAGGAAAACCAGAAGAAAATTGAGGTTTAGGAAAGAGGGGCCAATATTTCTGTCCCTGGAAGCATTATTTGACCGAGTTTTCTAAAGTTAAAGGCTTTGGGCTGTAAATACTCTTAATTTCTTACACAACTTTTATTTATAATACTATTGGCTGCACAAACTCATAAAATGCCTAAATACCAAAATAACTCCAGAATAACAGTAGCATTTTAGAAGTTTGAAACAAGACTCCAAGATAAATTTTACCTTTTTAAAATTATTTTTTAGTACATTCAGATACAAAGTGAATCATGTTTATATGCAAAAGGAAGGTGATTGTGTTTCTTATAGTAAAAGAAAGAATTGTTTCAGCTACTAAGTAATAATCTATTTCTTTAATTTTGTGAATTAAAAGTGTACAACATATTTTTGTACATAGCATTCATTCCTTTAAAAATTTTTTGTAAAGAATGAGTGTACATTTATTCAATTAAAATTCATTCTTTTAGTGTGTTCTAAGTCTTTAGCTGCTGGGGAAGATAAAAAGATAAGTCAGCACAGATTTTGCTATCCAAACACTTAAAAGAGAGGTGGGGAGAAAAAGTAAACCTTAAAAATCATTCAACTACAAATCTGGTCATCCACATTAAAGTTCATTTAAAGTCTTGGAAATTCTAAGAAATATGATTATTTATAGCTACTCATTGCTTATTAGTATGGATAGCTTCCCAGTAAGCCTTTTTAACAAACTATTTTTGCAGATTCACTACCATGAAGAATAATAAAATTCAATTAATATCTTACTGACTTTTTGACAGTTTATGTTCCTTTTCCCAGAAATCAAGGACTACAAAACAATAATTTCATTTCCTTTTGAGAGAGAATGTAAAAACAATTCTTGGTGAAATGTGATTATGCCTAATACTGTGGAAATTCCATTTCCTTACTGACACAATCCTGGGACACCATCATTTCTGTTCACTTCAATTAGTCCGTCTGCCTGGCTGCCTCTGCACAGCAAAACCGTCACTGTCTCTCAGTCTCAGTGAGCTCTATTCATACCACTTCCAGCTTGGGTCCTTGAATAGAAAAATGATGTAGAGAGACATAGGTGCAGGAACTGACAGAGATGGTTATGGCAATAGATGCTTTCTATAGATGGTTGTATAGAGATGGTTTATCGCTATCAGTCAGGGGTTTCCATCGTTGACATTACTGGCAGAAAATTCTTTGTCATGTGGGGCTGTCACATGCATAGTAGGACAGTTATCCACATCTCTTTATTGTACCTGCCACATTCTGGTAGTGCCCCCACCCACTTGTGACAATCAAAAGTGTCTCCAGATATTGCCAAATGTCCCCGGGGGCATGAAATCACCCGTAGTTGAGAAACACTGATATAATTTAAAGCCTATGTTGGGAAAGGATATTTGGAAGATGTATTAAACAAAATTATTTTTTATTTCAACATCTTAAAATATGCGTGTAGAACAATGAACATGGCTGACAAATTCACATAATTAGGGGAAGCTGATAGATTAACAAGAGAGGACCAAACACTGCCACTGTCCCCCTCAACTCTTCTGCGGTGTCCTCAATGAGGCATGAGAACCTGTTTAATCAGACACTTAAGCACTGGTTGGGCTACCCGGCTTTGACAGCCTGAGACATCCCCTCTGTACAATGGGCTCTTCTAATGCTCCCTCACTCAGGCCACAAGGCTCATTTCTCTGGGGTCCTCCGTCACCATGGGCTGGTCTTGTCGTGCTGGTTATTCCATTCTGTCCCTGACCTTGTGCTTGGCCAAACATAATAAGAGGTCAAGATATGTGTTTGGTGTTAGTATGAGGCTCCGGTCCCTATAGAAGCTTTTACACACACTTTACCCTACATTTATCAGAGTCTTAATTGGGGCATTAGTCACCAGACAAGCTAAACATAAAAATGATGCTTTGATTTTTATCCAACTATCGATCTGTGAATGGCTGCCTCAAGACCTCATACTGGCAATGGAGGACAGGAAGGCAGAATTTAAACATTGCTGCATCTCTAGTCTAATACAGTCTGAATGCAACCAAACCCCCTTGCTAGCCCTTAAAAGTTCTCAAGTTCTAAACATCATCAGACATAGTTAATATTATACAGGTTTCTTAGTTAATGTTTGATGCATTCAAACACATTATTAGAGTTTAGAAAAAAAATAATTGGGAAAACTGTGATATGTTAGAAATACTTATTCATGATTTCCTGATTTTAATGGCCCTATCACAGTCATCTCAAACCTCTTCATTACCATCATTGCAAAAAATTAGCGGTAATCTTGTAAAATTCAGAGAGGGAGAGAGAGTCAAGATAATTGTACTAGTGATTTTCCTAGGCCTTGTGCTCTAAATAATCATGCAGTAATATATACTGATTTTCTGCATTTGCATGGTACAATTTTCCTTCATAAGTTCACTTTTTGAGGTTCCAATGAGATTTCAAAGTTTGATATTATAATGTTACGACAATTGGAAATTGATGTCAACTTCCATTATTTTCTGGTTTGGGGACAAATCAAGACTGCTTCAAATTTAGAGAACATTGACTGGAAAGCCGTCACTGTGTTGGACAAACTCATGCTCATCCAGAGGAGAGTTATATTGAGTCGTGTTGGGTTATATACACAGAGGACAGTGATGAGTGGCCCCGAATCAGGAATATTTTAATTCAAAATTGCCCCATGAAGATTTGTTGACTGTTTTAGAGTCAACATATCTAAAGTCATCACTAGAGAATATACACTCATGGCACATTTCTTGGCTTCAGAGGATGTATATTCTATTTAACATCCTAGAACACAAAGACATACAAACTCCAAGAAGAGGCCACTTCAGAGACAGTGTGATTTCAAAGGAGCACGTGCTTCAAGGTCTCGGTTCAGTGCAACTGCTAAAGGAGTTCTTGGGGGCTGTTTTTTAATGGGGTGCACAGGGAATATTTCCTGTAATAAATATAATGTGAAATGAATTCTGAAAGTTGGATATCATTTAGCTGGGCAGAGGGAGGGATGAGGAAGTAGAGATGATAAATATGTTCTTGTATAAGGTCACGTCAAGGAATAACCCACAGTTCTTTCAACTAAGTAAGAAAACTCCCGTATCGCTATAGACTGACTGTGTCCCCTGCCACCAAATTCATATGTCGAAATCCAAACCCCCAATGTGATGGTATTTGAAGAGGGGGCTCTTGGGGAGGTGATTAACTCATTCGAGTGGAGCCCTCGTGAATGAGATTAATGCCCTTAAGAAGAGAGACCCCAGAGAGCTCCCTTACCCCTTCTGCCAGGCAAGGACACTGTGAGAAGTGGGCCGTCTACGAACCAAGAAGCAGGCTCTCATCAGACACTGAATTTGCCGGCACCTTGATCTTGGAATTCCAGCCTCTGAACTATGAGAATTAAATGTCTATTGTTTACAAGCCACATGGTCTATGGCTTTCTGTTATAGCAGCCCGGACGGACTGAGATACAGAGAGAATAAACAGAAGAGACTAAAGGCCAGGAATGCAGTTTGGAGTCAGATTGCAGAGTTTCTTGAATATCAGGATCATATTTACTAGAAATGTTCATGTCACTGGCAATATAGATGAGGACAGGACTGCTGCCAATGTTTCAGGATTAGAAGGGATGGGCCGGGGGCAGGAATGTCAGCGTATCAGTGTATTGGCCAACCTATGAAAAATAGGGGCCTTCTTGGAGCATTTTCTGTGAGGATCAAAACAGGCTGTGGATCATGAAGTTAGACTGCACGATAAAAAGTGTAGGATTGTATGACTATGTGGTTGGACCTCCGTGGAGATTTGAGAAACAAGAGAAGGTGCAGAGTCAATAAAGGCCAGAGATTTAAAAAATAGCAATAATAAGACAGCTCATAAAAATCAGTTTTAATTCTGGATAAAGAGCAGATTTCTATTTCTAATTTTGGCAAATCTTTTCTCTGACGCTTAAGAGAAGTCTTAATTTACCTCTCAATAGCTACATGTTGAAATTGAATTTACTGAGGGAGGCACAAATCCTATATGCATTTGTGTATTTGTATTATGAGCTAACATCTATTGCCAATCTTCCTCTTATTTCTTGAGGAAGATTATTGCTGAGCTAAATCTGTGCCAGTCTTCCTCTCTTTTATGTGGGACGCTGCCACAGCGTGGTTTCACATGTGGTGCTAGGTCTGCACCCACGATCCAAATCTGTGAATCTCAGGCCACTGAAGCGGAGTGCACAAACTTAACCATTACGCCACTGGGCTGGCCCTTAAAGATGCCTTTTTAAATAGAGTAAATAATATATTTTTCCCAAAATTTCAGGTTACAATGTACACATCAAAAATCCTATGTTCTGTTACTTGGGGATTAAATCTAAATCTTATGTTATTTAGAAAAAATTCTTCATTGTGGTTAAACAAAGGAGATTTCTTTATAATAAAATGCTCATGTTGTTTTGCAAACCAACTGTTAATTTTTTTTAGTGCACATTTTGAACCACTAGAAACAGCTTTTGTGCAGCAGTAAAACAACAGAACATGACAGCTCTAAGTAATAACTTTAGTGACAACTCAGTCGATCCGCAGCTCATATATCATTGTCTCACGCAAGTATTCTTAGTTTGAATTCCAGAACTGTTATAAGTGTTGTCAGTTAATTGTATTTGAGAAATAAACAACTGTTCCAAGATAGAATGGAAAACAAATAGCATTCAAATCCTCCCCAATAGTTAGAATTTGATTCTAATTATAGTTACTTTGCCCATCAACTAACATCGAAATGTTGCCACCTTCTCATGAGTTCGCCCTAACACTACTCATATTCCTATTTCCATTATTTTTATTCAAAATTTTATATGAGTAAAGACTCATAGCACTTAGCAGTTGTTAGTGGAATTCTGTTTCTGTTTTGCCCATTTGTGTTATAATACCTAAAATAGTGACTCCTGTCCCCAGAATAGTTACCATACCCTCATAGAATGTCCACTCAGAAAGCCATTCTAAGTGTGGAGATAGGAGGAGGAATTATATAATTTAATATAGAAATGAAAGCATCTTTGTTATCTTTAGGACAAGAAACAGGCAGAGATATGACATATTTGTTTTCCTTCTCAAATGAAAAATTGTGGGTAACTGAGTAATTTATGTGAACCTGAGCAGTCTGTTCTTATCAGCCTTCTTTGCTTTCTCTAGTAAAAATATCTGAGGAAAAGCATCATGATGTCATACGTATAACTCACCAGGATGTATAAAGCTTTTTGAGACACAGATATCAACTCATATGCTATACATTGGAACCTCGAAATAAAATACAATGACTCTCATTGTTCTCACCTTAATATTTCCACTGCTGATCCTGTTATAATGTTGAAAATATGCAATATTTGAATATTGGCAAGAATACTGTTTTCTAAACTTTATAGTTATTAACATATAAAGTAATTACAATATCACCAGAAGAACATAAGACGATGGTAAATTGTTTAAAGACAGGTAGTTGGTCAAATTAACATTTAAGACAGGTTTCCTTTAGAAGAGGATAGAATTATAGGAGTTATAATAGAATTATAGGAAATGAAAATATTGACAGAGAAGTATTTTTTAAGAGTACATATTTAGTAGGCATTTTTTTGATGGAGAGAGAAAGAATAACTTTTAACACAGAGTCATATGCCTTAATATTTGAATAAATTGGATTCACTGTTTCATTTTTTTTGCCATACCTCTTTTCAGTTTTGATTAAAATTATTTTTCTAATTACAACATAACACTATTCCCTAGTAGCTTCAATAATTTGGAATAAAAATTAATAAATAACTAATATTTAGAAGAACAGGAAAGAGGAGAAGAAATTTTGCATCAAATCAGAAACGACTGTATATGTAGATACTTTGTTCAAACATCCAAAAGCAGGACCATACGCGTTAGACAAGGAGAAAGAAAGTCTAGGGAACTGATTCAGAAAGGAGAGAGATGTGTGCAATAATGACAGAAAGGGAAAATGGGAAAGTGTTTCTAAAAACAGACAATAGATATTGTGGATGACCCAGAAAAAACTAGAAGGTGTTTTATATTTTATAATGCATAAATAAAATGCAAATAAAATATATTTAAAATATATTAATATTACATATTTAACATATTAACTATATAGTTAATATATATTAATATATTAACTAGACGTAGAAATATAATTATATATTTTTGTAGAGATTTTTTTCTCAATCCACAAAATCATGAATAAAGTTTATGATTTTTGTGTATTATTGCTAACATTAGCATCAATACCATTTTATTTACCTAAGCAGTACAATTCTTTCTGGCTACTGTCAATTTTTCTAAAAGACTTTGTATAGTCAACAAAGTTAATTTCTAATTAATGCAGAATTTTAAACCCAGAGAAAAAAGCTTTATTTGCCATATAGGTATATATTTAAATATGTTCATCAATTTAGTTAGGAAAACCAATTTCTTTGAAAGGCATATTCCTTTCCCTTTGCCAAATTAGAAAAAAGTGGATATAATTGAACAGATACAATATTTTTTTTCTTGTTGATAAATAAAAAACATAACTTAAAATTATCCCAGGAAATATTTTTATTGCTCCATAGTAAAAAATCAGATCAAAAGAGAAAACTGATGAGGAATAGAATATATTATGATCACGTAAACCAAAAAGTCTCCAAAGACTACTGTATTCTTTCACGTTTTTACCCCCGCCTCCAATGTTCTTTTTGTTGACTATATTCTCTAACAATATAGTTCCTTTTGTTGTTCTCTAAATTGCACTCATGCATTTCTTTGTGCTTTTTCTCTCAAATCTACAGTTGCTTAAAAACAATGGTGTATTTTCACTTTACCTAAATTACCTTGACAACACTGTTGTACAGATCTTGAACGATTTGATGTCTTTACATGAAGTCAATGATTGCTTTCAATAAGAAGTTATGTTTTTTAAGTAGGGAAAAAATTCTGCACAAATCTACGGTCTTTACTTTTTCTTTATAGTAACTACAATCTTATTTTCTGATAACTAAATTCAAATATTAATTCCAGTTAAGTTTCAGAATCTCAGTAAGTCAAACAGTGCTACGTAAGTTGTCATATGAAGAACCAATACTTTACCTCACTTTCAAGTTCCCTTGTTGGAGCTGTCCATCGTAAACCGATAAAATATCAAAATCTTCTTCAAGAGCAAAGGTGTGAAATGACAGTTGTATCCGATTGCGCTCTCCTGTGATAATGATCCAGGTGCAGTTAGCGTAGTTTGGATAACCGTGGGGAAACCCTGGGCTCTCTATGGTGCCATTAGGACCCTGGACTAGGCCTCCACAGTTCTGACCTGAAAAAGAAAATACACAAAAAACAACAGATTATTTTGGCCTATCTTTAATCTGTAATTTTTAAAATTTTCTAAGTATTTTGGCCTATTTTTATAATGACTTATTTTGTGATCCTTCATGTACAAATATTGAATGGTAAACTGCAACAATGTTCTCCAGTGCTAAAAGATAGAGAATAAACAAAAAGAAAAAAAAAAGAAGAAGAAGAAGAAGAAAAAGAAGAAGATAAAGAAGAAGAGAAGGTGATACAACATTGGGGAACTCTTAGAAATTTGGGGAAAATTTTTCTGTGATTTTCAAATACAGCATTAGCAACATCCGACTGCCATATTTGGGAAACAAATCTAGTGCTGATTATCTGCATAGTATCATGCTGAAACACTTTGCCCATAAATTTCTTGTTGGGGGAAACTAAATTGACGGATAAAATAACCTTTATAAAACTGTATACGCACATGTGTTAATACATCCAAATGGCTGCAATTTGAGGTGACACAAATAGTTAGGGGAAATAATGCTAAATATTCAAACTATCCATTTCTACCTACACTGGCTAAAGTCCCACAAAGCTGAAGAATAGAACAAAACCACAGAAATCTTATCCAGTTGAAAATAAGAAGTATAAAACAAGAGAAATTAAATTATGCAAAAATTAAGGAGCAGGCCAGCAAAATAAGGGGCCTCCCTCTATCAATGTCTTTTTATTTACTTGGGTGAGGTTAACTGGATGGAGGAGAAGGGAGATGCATATCCAAATGATGGGTGCCATTTAAGAAAACGCTCAGTCAGGAATGGGCAAGACATGCTTAGGCTTCCCTAAGCATGTTTCCAGAATATCCCACACTTTGCTCACCCTTCATTCTAACTTCCTTAGAGGTGGAATTAGGATTCCTCGTAGTGTTCAAAATCAACACGTGTGATGTTGTGATTTATAGTAAGAAACGTATATTTAGTCTTTGTCCACTTTGGCACAGAGCTCCTAAAACCCTTGGAATTTCTTAATGGATGAGAGCAAAACAGGGTGTCTTTTGTTATGTTAATAAAGTGACCACACCTTGTGATTAGAGAGTTGGAACTTTGATTCCAAGCCCTTTGGAGGGGAAGAGTGGAGAGAGGGGCTAGAGGTTGAATTGGTTGCCAATGGCCAATGATTTAATCCATCGTGACTATGTAATGAAATCTTTATAAAACTCCAAAAGGGAAGATTTGGAGCTTCTGGGTTGCTGAACATGTGGAGGAGTTGAGAGAGTGGGGCCCTTTCCCCATTCCTTACCCTATGCATCTCTTTGTCTGGCTGTTGATTTGTATCCTTTAATATCCTTTGTAATAAACCAGTAATCTAATGACTCAATGGGGTTTCTGAGTTCTGTGAGCCACTCTAGCAAATTAGTTGAACCCAAAGAGGGGCTTGTGGGAACCTCTAATTTGTGGTCAGTTGATCAGATGTATAGGTAACAACATGGATTTGTAACTGGCATCCTGAGTTGGAGGGGGTCTTTGGAACCTCCAATGTGTAGCTGCTCAGTCAGAAGCACAGGTAACAACCTGGGCTTGCAACTGGCACCTGAGTGCTGAGCCCTTTACCTGTAGAATCTGATGCCATTTTCAGGTAGATAGTGTAAGAATTGAGGTGAATTGTAGGACACCCAGCCTGCGTCCTGAACATTGCTTGTTGGCTGGTGTAGGGAACCTCCACCCCCAACATCATGGTGGAATTGGGTGCAAAAACCAAATAACATGCCAATGGCAAAAAGATGGGGGGAAGAATTGAGTACCATAGAGCCATCTTCAGCAACTGAGCAAGTCGGGACGTGTTCCCAAGGGCTGCTTCCAGGCTGCCATGGCTCTTCAAGATTGTGTGGAATTGACTCTAATATTGGGCTTCTGTGTTGATGCTCAGATTTTAAAGGCAGTTAGGAAAGCAGCTTTTTTGTAAATTGCAGACCTAGGATTCCTACAAGCACCCCCTGCTGAAAGAAGAGCATCTAGGGAATTAGTAACAGCCACATACCTGACTCATCAATTGCGTTCCTACCGCTAGACAAACTGGGGGACCCCTCCCTACCCAACCTCACCAGTCCATCTCCTTTCTGTCACTCCTCATCCTTGAGCTACCAACTTAGGCTCCATGATTCCCTATTTACTGTTTCTCCCCTCTCCCCTTCCCAGGAAGTGTCCCTACTTCTTGTAGATAAGCCTTCAGTGACTTGCTAATTTGCTCCCTGCCTTCTTTAAACGTTTTCTGTTTGGTTACCTCTCACAGTGTGCCTGCCCTGGCTCTGGTGAGTCAACCAGACTGAATGAGTAACAGCAGAGGCAAAGAGCAGGACAGAGAGATTTCTTGACCTGACCTAGTGAACGCGCCTTAATCATTTTAACTGTAAACATTACTGACATGTATGAGAACAAAATAACTCCTATCAAATTGTTCCAACACTTAATTTGTCTGAGGTTAGCTATTAAGTAGCTCCTGAAAACCGTCTGCTGTGTTTCATTCCTTCTTAATCTGGCCACTTCCATCACTATGTTTAAATGTATTTAAACGTTTTGAAACTAAGAATATTAAGAAAGTTTTGAGGGACCTGGGCACACTCAGATTATTGCATGTAGTGTAAGTACTTGAACACAAGTATTATCCCAGCTTTTATTGTTGAATCGCAAACATAAAATTATTTCCAACTACATTTTACACTTTGAAAAAAAGAATCCCAATAGTAGCTCTCAGAGAGCTCAAATCTTTCACAGTAGTATTATCAAATGCTTGTGGGAGTTTGCTAAATCTTAATAAAAAAGCTTTAATGAAAGGGATTTATGAGTTTAAAACCAAAGAACTAATAAGAAGCCCATTTTCCACTAAATTTAAATCTAACAATAACACTGTAACAAGTAGATATTAAAGCTGTGGGGTTTTGAAAGGTCTTTAAAGAAAATAGCTTTTCTGGTTTATCTAGAAATTCTTGCTTCACAGTAAATCAAAAAGTGAAGACTTGATTATAAATTGGAGGAATGAAAAATAAATTTAACAGAATAAGTGTCAGCTGGAAAGTAGTTACTATTATAGACCCATCATGGTGAACTAGATTATCAGATGTTAAGATTTTCTCCAAGGAATAACATTTGGGCTGCATTCGGGTACCAATTAGTACAGTACATTTTGCAGAATGAATCACAATTCCACAGGCCCTGTGAGAAACTTTGAGAATTGTTCAAAAGTTCTTAGACAAGTGATTCTCGAGGTTGGCTGCATGTTGCAATCAAGTGAGGAGTTTTTGAAGTATCTATGCCTGAGGTAGATTCTGATGAAGTTGGTCTGGGCCAAGAATACCCAAGACAATCTAGAAGGTGAACAAAACTGGAGATCTTATACTACTTAATATCACATCTTTTGATAAAGCTACAGTAATCAGACAGTGTTTAATGGGTACAAACCTAGATAAAAAGCCAATGGAACAGAATGGAAAGTCCCTAAACAAATTTACAGCAATACAGACACTAGATTTATGACAAAGGTGGTACTGTAGTACACAGGAAAAATGATAGTCTTTTCAGTAGACTGTGCTGGGCCAACTGGATTTCCAAATGGGAAAAATAATTCATGATACCTCCCCCGTATATATACTAACATTAATTCCGAATGAATTGCAGACCCAAACATAAAAGGTAAAACAATAATGCTTCCTGAAGGAAACAACATGAAAACATCTTTCTAACTCTATGGTAAGCAAAGATTTCTTAAAGAGGACATAAAAAGTGATAATCATCAAAGGAAAAAGGAAATCCAAAAAATAGGATGTATTTGCAATACACATATTCAACAAATGACATATTCATCATACAATGAATAAACCTTGCAAAGCAACAAGAAAAGGGCAACACAATAGAAAAACAATGATTAGAGGCAGCTGGAGATTCAGAATCAGAGAGGGATTTTTCTAAACTTGGAAAGAGACAAATGGATCATAAAGTGGAAACCACTCTGCAGCCTGATCACTTTCTCCCCTGGTCCAGCGCCTGTCTTGGAGGTGTAAGGAAATAGCATTTTGTGCTAAAGGGGAAAAAAAAACCAACGCTAATTTCTTTGGTCTTTCTTTGTAGAAGCAGCAACAACCCCACTTTGAAACTTTTGTTCACAAATAGGGAAATGCGAATTTGCCAGCAATGTCGTTGGTACTTCCAGACCCATGAAAATACCTCAACTTTTTCTTTAAACAAATGATCCACACGAAAGCAATAGTACTACAATGGTATTGACTAGGTTCCTCGGAGTAAGCAGTATTAACTCAAAATCTATGCTAATAATGAATTGAAGGATGCCTCCTCAATAATAACTACTTTAAAGCTACGGATCTCAGCATCATTAGGATTTATATAAGGTTCATAGTTCCTAACACACTCACAAAAATAATGGCTGACACCATTTATAATTAAACTAAAATTATTCCCCAAATGGAAATCCCAAGATGTAAAGTGATTATGATTAATGAATACAAATAACTTGTAGCTTACATTCTTCATTGGTACCAGAAAGTAATATAGGCATCATGTTATCTGAAATAAAGATTGCCTCAATGTTAAGAAGTACTTTTAGTCGAATAAAATAAAGTTATTGGATGAATGTATATAGATTATATACGACATCTGTACACATTTTCAGAATTTGCATGCATTTCCACATAAGGATAGAGTATGGGATTGCCTATAGTCCCACCACCAGCAAATGCCAAGGTTGGGGTTTTTCCTCAAATGTTGCAGCAACGATTTTCACTCTTCTCTCTTATATGATTTTTCGCCTTAGTTCTTATCCTTTAATTGGCACTTGCTTGCCACAGAGAACTCTCAAATATTCTACAAATGTTTTCTTTTTAAGTAGCTTAAATCTATGCTTGATATCAATGACGGTCTTAAACACAGCTTTAAATAAGCATATTATTTTAACTGCAAAACAATTGTAATGGACAAATTTTTTAATACTGTAAATATAATCTTACATTAACATATTGCTTTGCAGGAATCTATTGTAAGTACACTTATAAATTATATTTCCTAAGGTCAGTGAAATAATCTGCAGTGTTTCAGTGATCATGTTAATCTTTTACTGAAAATTACATTGTTTGTTACAGGATTGAAAACTCAGTAATTACTGTTCTTCCAAAAAGATGTCTGATGGGGTCCTTTCTTCAAGTACTGATGCTGAAAGTTACCTTGAAATCAAACATCAATGTCTAAGAGAGAAAAAGGAAGTATATATGTGTATACACATATAAATTGCATGTATACCATAAATATGCATCACACAGAAACCATACACACAGAATTGTCCACAATAATAAGATTTCACTTGCTGTAATTTCAACAAAGCACTAACAGAAAAATTTCAACACATGCTATAATTTTAAGAAATTGTTGTTTGACAATATTTTATATAAGTTATATCTCAGCAAAGCTGGAGGAAAAGAGGAATTGGTATTTAAATCATCTCACATTTAAATTCTACCTTATGAAATACTTGCCTCATATCTGAGGTAATCAACAGAATGTTCTGTATAAGGACTCATATGGCGTCAATTTAATAAAGATTTCTACCCACTTTATGGGTCCTCAATACCATGACTTTGAATATATAGGGTTCACCAGGAGTCATTTTAATTGCGGCTTTTACTTTTGGGGTGAGGCACTGTTTTCAAAACACATTTTCACACATAATCTTAGTTGGCCAGGACCACAGTCCCACCACATGATTTTATAGATGTGGAAATGCATATGGAAGTGGAATGAGTTGTCCAGTCTCTCGGAAACAAACCAGGGTCTTCTGACACCAAAGCCTCGTGTTTGTTCCACAAAATCACAGCTGTGTCCCCAGAGACAAGTGTCACGGAAAACCCAGTGCATCCTCTGCTGCAGGGATGCTCGTCAAATTCCCATGTACGTCACAGTGAACAGCTTACATCACACAATAAAACAGTGAAGGATACTGACATTGGGACACTCGAGACATTTAGGAACTCCAACTCAGCACTTTTTTAAAACTAATCAATGCCCATTGTAGAAAATAAAAAAAGAAAATAGACAGTATCATTTAAAAACATAAAAGTCACCATAATCTAGTTACCAAAGATACTCATTGCTATCTCCTTACCGAACGCTTCTCTAATCTACACATTAATGGAGTTGGACGATCTGATGTATAATACGTGAGTGATTTGTTTTTGGATGATAAATTTGCTGGTCCTCAGAATGAACAAGAGCCAGTCAGAACAGAATGTAGGATGCAGCTTGCTTTGATGATTCGTTTTTTGTTGATGCTGCTCTTTATTTTGAGAAGCTACACAAGATCGCCCCTGCCTCGACAAGGAGACCACAGGAAAAACCCCGGAGTCCTGGAGAGCAGGATTGCTAATGATGGTTGGACAGTGGCACATGCTGGAGGCTGGGAAACATCCTCTGGGAAAGGCAGGGTTCGTTCGTTCATTGTGCCTTGAAAGTCAGTCTTGGAAACACTCAACTGAGAATCCGGCATTGTGCCCTTGTCATTTCCGAGGTGAGATAAGATCCCTGCTCTGAAGCCTCCCCCACTGGGGTCTGCATGTCTCCCAAGCTCTTGCTGTCTAATTTGTACCACTGCTTAGCACACACCTTTCATTTCCTAGAAGAAAGTATTTGCTGAGATGATTCATCTGTGATTCATCTGCTTCGTGGTAAGCATTTGATGAATTAATGCATATATAAACAAATGCCTTCCTAGATTCCACGAGTGGATGAAACGGTGGTTTCCCTAGATTCTGGATCTCATGACCCATTCTTAGAAAGTAAAGGAGGTGGATATAACATTTGAAAACTCACGTGCAAGCACTTTACACACACTATCTCATTAATTCCTACACAGCCCTTCACGGAGGTAGTAGCTTAGGTTTTGCTTTGCTGGCTGTTATAGCTTTTATTCAGGTGAAGATTTATGAGAAGGAATGCCTTTGCTCTAGAAAACTCCTTTCTGAGAGCAAATAGTTTGCCATCTGGGATGTTTTGATGTGTGATTTGGTTCAGTGACTCCAGGAGGATGTGGTCTATATTGTTCAATATGAGAAGAAAGCCATGCAAAGGAAGGATAATCTGTTCTTCCAACAAGGAAACAAGTCACATGACAAATGATTGACAGAGCTGCAGAGGAAGGATCTGGAGATGAGAAAATTTGGGAAATATGCAGTCATCTTCCAACTCTCTGGCCTGAGATCATTACCAGGGTGAATAGATTTGCTGGTAAATACAGAAGCTATATTATCATCATATCTGTATCTCTCATTGGAGATACACATCAAAAATAAACAGGTTTATAGCCTCTTTGCAACAAGTCCAGATTACCACACTGGTTTATTTTGAAAACAATGCAATTCAGGAATTTTTTTTTTTTTTCTGGTGAGGAGGATTCGCCCTGACAAATAGAAATGGAAAGCAATAGGATATATTGGAGTATTTGAGAAAGCCATTTGGTGTAAACCTAATTCAGCCTGACTTTGTTTTTACCAAAAGGGCCTGACATGGCCATTGAGCATTCATTGTATATCTGCTTTAAACATTTCTTATGGCAAGAATAAATGGCCTTAAGATAAAGGTGCAACTTCCCCCAACATTGGCATTTTTCTAAGGATAAGCATCTTTCTTTAGACTAGGAACTGATTGCTGCACTCACCTGTGAGCACCCAGCTCACCTGTGACCACCCAGCTTGAAACAACAGACCTGCCACCCTGCTGTGTCCATCTATGGCTGTGCCGACAGAGCAGTCTTGCGACTACTGTAAAAGGGACATTTCAATCATATGTGAAACATCCTCTTTGGGGGTATATAACCTCTCTGTACACCCTGCTTCTTTGGTGCCCTTTCTTCCTTTGGGAAGAAAGGCCCAGGGACATAGTCCTCACATTTTAGCTCAGAATAAATTCTCCCAAATTTTCATTTATAGATTGGTTATGGATTATTTTCATCAACAGCCCTGAGCTAACATCCATTGCCTATCTTCCTCTTCTCTTGGTTGAGGAAGACTAGCCCTGAGCAAACAACCATCCCAATCTTCCTCTATTTTGTATGTAGGATGCCTCCACACTATGGCTGATGAGTGGGGTAGGTCCGCACCTGGGATCTGAACCCACGAACCCAGGGCACTGAAGCAGAGCGCGTGTGGAACTTTAACCACTTGGCCACAGGGCTGATCCCCAGGAAAACTTTTTAAAACATATTTGTTATACTCAGCAGCAGTCTCCATTCATTCCCTGTATCCATTCCATGAAGACAACAATTTATACTTTTTGTATATTATGCAAATTTCTATGCAAATAAAACTTTACTTCCTTACAACCAGATTTTTGACCTCCACAGCTTCTGCTATTGTGATGTTTTTGTGAAATACTGTACCACACACTTGTAGGTTTACTACAAGACTGAAAATTGCCTACTCCTATTGGATGGAACTATGCAGTAACTCTAGAGTAAAAGAAAACAGCCCACTGTGATCTTCGCTTGAAAGTTTCATTTTCTTTAATGACTAAGGAGGATGACATACTTCTAAGTGGATCCCGAATTTCCTGTATCAGGAGGCCTCAAATTTCACTGATGGAAGTGGAAGGTTCCATGATCAGATAAGCACTTTCTGAAGCAGTAAACAAATCAAATATGCATTAACTTCGGCTCTGCATTATCTTCTACAGTTTCATCAGTTATTTCAGGGTCTGCATTATTTGGAAAATGATTAATTGCAGAAGGATCATGACTTAAAATGCCCTTCCTAGGACTTTGATTAAGGTGTTTCAAAATTAAAGTCTTCAGGCATTTTCCAGGAACAGCATGCCCTGAAGGAAGTCTTGAAAGCATTGTATTTCTCAGTGCACCGAGAGCAGCTGAATATCAGCTACTGTAGCTGACAGCCTTAGGGTGCTTGGTTTAGTTTTAATCCCAAACACTTAGGGGAGATTACTCACAACATGAGCAAAGAAGAAAACTCGGAAAGCCAGAGGCACATGAGGCTGAGACGGGGCCCAGGAACCAGTTCCTCCCTAATAACTCCACTGCCCATGAGCAAGGTCACACAGGTAGCCCTTGCATCAAATGAACCACAAATACTCAATTTCTATTGCCTATAAACAGAATAGAGTTTTCACTGGACGGTGTAAATGTAAAGGGTCCAATCTTTCTTCATTGTGTTTAAGTTTGATATCACGACCACACACAGGTTTGGCATGCTTAACTCCTTTCCCTTCCTCAAACACTCCAAGCTTGTCCCCATTTCAGGGCCTTTGCACATGCCAAAACATCTGCCCTGAATGCTCTTCCCCCAGATCTTCCCACATCTGACATGTCTCATGTAGGTCACAGTGCAGTTTGCTCTTCCCAGACACTCATATCTGGATCAGCAACCCCTCTCCATCATTTCTCACTATCCTGCACCCTGTTATATTTTCATGTAGAATTTATTATTGTGTGAAAATATCCTGTTTACTTGTTTACCTGTTTCTGTAACTAATATGCAAACCTTCCTAGAGTGAGGATCCCGTCTGCCATTCCTAGGATAGTGTCTGCACTCGGTATTCAGTTTCTGAAGCCTGTGGTTGAGTTGGGTATATGTGAGGAGGTAGTGGTGGTGGAAGGAACTTTAATCATATACTCCAGGCAGGTGATTATTTAGAACGTTCACACTGTAGTATTGTCATTCTTATTCCAAGAAAAGGGATCCTATAATTTCAATCCTGACTGTCAACAGTTCCTTAGACTAATTTAATATTCCCTGCTTTAGTAGAAGTTCACTTTTCTCCTAGGAAATCCTCCTTTGTAACTTGGCATCTCCGCCTTTTCATTCTAGGAGGGGGTCATAATTCAGAACAAAGTAAGGCAGTGATGAGTTATATCTGGAACCACACGGACACGATGTCAATGTTCTCTCTTTAGCTGTTGCTCCCAGGGGAGGGAACTTTAGTTAATTCCAGTCCTGTAACATATTCGCCGGCTGAGACATTGTTGCATTAATATCAGCAAAGTCACTCAATGTCTACCCACTCTGACGAGACAAACTGGAAGAACTTTGTGCACAGTGTAGGGGCAAAAAAGCACTGGGCTTTGGGTCAAACAAAACAAAAATGTGATTAATTTCCAGCATGGAGCACTGAGGATTGAAAAGTCACCTGGTTGATATTAGCCTTAGTTACTACAGATGGGAAATGAGGATAATACGTGTTTTGCATGGTTGTTGTAGTGATTAGAGATAAAGCATGTTGAACAGAAGTAGAAGCTGGAAGGAAAAAAGCTGCTATTGCTGTAGACCGACTGTGTCCCCCCCAAATTCATGTGTTGAAACTTAAGACCCAATGTGAAGGTGGGGTCTTTGGGAGATGTTTAGATCATGAAGGTAGAACCCCCATGATGGGATTAGTGCCCTTATGAAAAAGGTCCCGGGGAGCTCCCTTGCCCCTTCCTCCATGTGAGGACACAGTGAGAAGACAGCCGTCTATGAACCAGGGAGAGGGGAGTCACCAGACACCAAATCTGCTAGTAACTTACTCTTGGACTTCCAGCCTCCAGAACTGTGAGAAATAGATGTCTGTTGTTTATAAGCCACCCAGTCTATGGCACTTTGTTATAGCAGCCTGAACAGACTAAGACAACTATTGCTTTTTAAAAGGGATAGTTCACTACAGAGTCTCCTGATTTTAAGAGAATTTTATAACTAAAATGATAATGGTGGGACCTCACCCTTTATCTGGCTCTAGCCTGTTCATCCTTTAGATGTCTGGATAGACATTGCTTTCTAGAAGATGCCTCTGTGGCCACCCATGCCAGCTTGGTACCTTGCCCCTGTGGTCCCTCAGAGCACACTATGGTACTTTAAATACAAGGATTGTAATTGCCAAATTATTTGACTTTATAGCTTTGGAATGATGAAGTTGATTATAGGGCTAAACAAATCAAATTAACACAAAACAAATAAGCAAACAAAGCCCCACTTTATCGTAGTTCCTGGATCCCACACTAATGCTCCTTAAATAGATGACTTTTTCCCTGAAATAGGCTATCCTCTAAATTTGAGTCTTTTCTTCCAGAAACTTCAAATCTGTATTCCTATACTCTAAGTTAGTCTGAAGTCAATTCTACTATTCTCATAGAAACATACCACACACTGTCAATTACGATAATTCTCTCTCTCCATAGATCGTAGGACTAACATTCTTAATTGTATGTCAGATATTTCTTTATCTTTTAATGAAATCCCCACATCAATGAAACACATTATTATGGATGGGTAGGATCCAGCTGTTTCCCAAATTTGAAATAACGTTATTTCATATTCCTGCTCTAATACATGAGAAGTCAACAGAAGTAGAAATCAGTCTTAAGCTAATGGTAGTGATCGATGTAGGAAGATGTTTCCTTTAAACAGAGCATTTAAAATCTAAGATGTTAACTGAGATAGTTTAATCGTGATGCTCTACAGTCAATCCAGCATTACTTGTTAAGAACGATAAAAACGACACTACCAGCTCCCTCCTTCCCGGTGCTCCAAGTCCCAGTCAGCGGTGGGGCCCATCCATCCTCTGTGTGAATCCCTTTTGTGCAGATGTATTGTCCCCGCCATTCCACCTTCTATTTCTTTTTTCTTGAACAGTAGAAAATAATGTCTAGATCAGCAAGACATACTTTAAAATTCTAATATTACGTTCTGTTTTAATGTTTAGTGAGAGTTTTCCTCCAAAGAGAAATTGAAATGTTAAAAAGCCATGCTAAAATACCATTGATCTATTATTGCCTGAAAAGCTAACGTAAACTGTCTAAGAGGAATAAAGGATAATGTTAATGGATAAGGTCCTTTGTAGTTATGGAAGATTTTCAGATTTAGAGACTGAAAGCATGATGAAACGTGAACAAGTATTTTTTTTAACCTCATCAAATTTAGCAAGTAAATTTTAAAAATGAAAAATAAATATGTAATGATTTCCTCCATTCTGTTAATACAATCCAGAAGGAGTGGCTAAGACAGAAGATAAGTCGAATTTTAAGGGTTATTTTATGGACCTAATGTGAAAGAATTGATCTTCAACAAATTTTGCTTAAATTTACTTAAAAAAAAAAAAGAAAAAATAGATTTATATTCATTTGTCTCTTTGGGCAAATAGATCACTGGGCCCCACAAGACTACTGAAATGTTTCAGGTCTCAATTTAGTGTGTCTCTTTTTCCCATTTCACCCAAGTGAATCACCGTGGAAATTATTCGGCCACCTAGATTCTCAGGGGCTTCTAGGAGGGTCTTATTCACTCCCTTGCCTTCGGTGCTACCTTCGCCATTAAACCTGTGAGTGGATCCACACCCCAGGAGCCTAAAACAGTGGGTTCTCTCTCTTTCTCACTCTCTCTCTCTCACACACACACACACGGAAACACACATACATAGACAAACACATATACAGACACACACACACTCAAGTGCACCATTAGACTGCTTCCGTCACCTCTTGACAAAATGATGCTGCGTTCTATATTTGGATTTAGAATCCACCTGGATGAGAAACAAAATTTTTGTATAATGCCACACATGTGAACCTATGATCGACGTCTCCATTTATAGGGCTGACTTCACATACTACCATGTTTCATCTTTTAGCAGATTTTTGACATTTACAATTGCGTTTTCCTCAGTCTTCGTGATTTTAGGTAGAGAATTGGTGGGGATAAAGGCTCTACTCTAACGCCCCCGTTACAACGGCACTGAGACATCACGACGCCTACTTCCCCGATTCAGTGCTTGGCTAGGACTGGCGCGTTGCTTTCTGTTAAGTGCCTCTTCTCTGGTAAATGTACATTTAATGGATGGTCTGGAGGGATGCGTGTCTGCTGTGGTAACAACATCAAAGTGAAAAGAATTTGTTTCCATATACCTAGATAGATTTCAGGCAGGAGTGAATCCAGCAGTTCTGAGTACTAATGTTTAGTCTACCAGAACGTGGAGTACCAAGTCCCATTACCCTATTATCTATACTGTGGCCACCTATTTCCCTTGGCCCTAACTCTTGGGGACTGCAACTGCTGTATCTGCCCGGGCACATATGAGGGCAGATACCTTTGTCAGAGAATCTCTTGCTCCACCCTGAGCACTAAGCACAGTGCCCAGCTCATAGTAAACATTCAGTATATGGGAGCAGAGAATCTGGGCTGACTGTTGTATCTGATAAAGGATATTGTTACTAAGAATCATTCAATATTTAATATTTAATATGGCAAGCACTTTCCATACTTCCTCTAGTCCTTGGCAACGATCTTGATAGACAGGCACTGTCGTTCCTTTTTATTGATGAGGAAACTAAAGACATTAAGTGATCTGTCCAAGGTCAAACATACAAAAAAGCAGAGGAACTGGGAGGTGAACCGAGGCTATTTGGAGGTCAAGACTGATGCTCATTCTCTCGTGGCACAATTTAGAAACCATATACTATTTCTTCCTTCTATTTTCTATAGAGAATGACTGTTACACATTGTATTACAGAAGCAAAGGGCAGCTTCTGAATCCAAAGAATGTTCCTACTGCTCTTTATGAGGAGCTAGGTAATGAGGTAAATTGAGAAAGAAACAAAAAATGTGTTTGTGTATTTGAGCTGAAGGCTGGATTTGGTTCGTTTGTCTTGAGGGTGGGCATTTGAGAAAGCAAAAAAGCTATTTCTAGTTACAGTTTATAAAAGTTTACAGCTATTCCTTAAATAACTCTTTTGACCTGAAGTTATTATATGAATTAATACATAAAATGGGTTTGGGATTTCAGTAATGTTTTTAGGTGTGAAATTGGGGATACCATGTGCCAACAGGCAGGTTGTATACTGCACAACTCCTGGGGGTGTTATTCACATACACCACCCCACTGATTAGAGATAAGACTAGTGAGAACTTGATTTATATCAGACTTTTTCATGTCTTAGATGAGACAACGTTATGTCTGAATATGTATAAACAAGACAGAAGACCCTGGCTAAATAGCCATGGAATATCAATGGAAACAAAAGCTCCATTCATGGATTTGCTGCTGTCATTGATTTTTACCCACATATCTACTTCCGTTTTTATGGTCTTTCAACTTCTCACTTGCTCTCTGCTGTGGGCAAGAAAGCAAAGCCCTGGCTTTTGCTCCTTATATTTTCTTGGTTTTTGTGATGTTTCTGAAGAAATCATGCATGCTATTGAAATTCCATGGAGGATTAGGATTCGTTGCACACAGTACTTTGGCAAAAAAGAATTGCAGTCCTTTCAAACATGTGGCCTTAAGTTTAAAAAATGCACAGTCTGTCGTTGACTTTGTGTGTATTTTTATTTTTATGATTTCTAATTAGATCTTTGAGAGCACAAAGGTTTTTTTCCTCTCCCTTTAAACATAATTGCTTGATTTTGTTTTTGCTTTGTTTTTGTTTTTTTGGTGAGGAAGATTGGTCCTGAGATAACATCTGTTGCCAATATTCCTCTTTTTGCTTGAGGAAATTTGTCCCTGAGCTGACATCTGTGCCAATCTTCCTCTATTTCGTATGTGGGATGCTGCCACAGCATGGCTTGATGAGCAGTATGTAGGTCCACATGCTGGATCCGAACTGGGGAAGCCCAGGCCATTGAAGCAGAGTGCACGAACTTAACCACTACACCACCAGTAGGCCCCTAGTTGCTTAGTTTTATCCAGATTGTATTCTTCTTTGTTTTACTATGGCTTCCATAGTTTTAGATCAGAAATAAGACCAGGGAGAAAAAATAGCTTGTTCCCTAGATGAAGAGTATTAACAGGACTGTTGATCTGTTGTGCAAGAAAATACAAATTTAATTTGGCTTGCTTTAGCTATTGCAAGTGAACCAGAAGATTATACTCATAACGTAAATATTTATAACAAGGAGGAGTATGGACGTAGAGATAAGGGATCATTTGCAATGTTAACTGATCAAAGCTTCACAGTAAATCAAACTTTTAGATCTATTGTAGATGTGTCACCAAACTAAAACGTGAGCTAAATGAATGGCAGTGCCAAAGCTGAAGCTAAAACGAGTGCGTTGTTTTCAACTGTGAAAAAAATCATCCTGGTGCGCAAAATTTCATACTATCTAATGTATACAAATTGAAGGGTGTCGTATAGCTGGCACAAAGCAAAGGGGAAATTTAATAAGTGATAAAAAGTATTTGTTTAATTATCAAGAGCTAAATAGTCATCAAAATGGGTGAATGAGGTCAAAGGCACAAACTTCCATTTATAAGATAGATAAGTCCTAGAGACGTAACGTACAGCATGGTGACCATAGTTAACAATACTGTATTGTATACTTGAAAGTTGCTAAGAGAGTAAATCTTGAGTTCTCATCAGAAGAAAAAAAATTTGTAACTATGTATGGTGATGGATGCTAACTAGACTTATTGTGGTCATCATTTAGCAATATGTACAAATATCAAACCATTGCTTGTACACCTGAGACTAATATGTTATATGTCAATTGTTTCTCAATAAAAACCACAACAAAAAGTTAAACCATTGACATTTCCACAAAAAAGGTTGATAAAACCACTGTCTAATGGTGCTCTGAATTTTAAAATCGATGAGGAATGATAGCATCAATGGCTGTTCTACTTCTCTTGTTCCCGAGCCGTCATCAACTCCAGTTTTATCCCATGTAGCTTGGTTATAATCATTTGTGGGTAATAAAACTTTGATCAAACACAGGTGGGGCAGAGAAGAAAGAATAAAGCTTAGTGGTTTCTCTCCTCAAGAGTCATACTTCACATTTACGCTTGAGGACTAAACTCCTATTGGTCATCAGCTTCTCAATTCCCAGCTGCAAAATGAAGTCCTCATGACGAACAGCCCCATAGGATGCTCACACATCTTCTGGGAAAATTTTCAAGAGCTCAATTTCTGCCAAGGGTATGATGACTGTAGCCGCCCCTGACACAGGAAGGGTTAATAATCACTGGAAAAAGCTTGCCAACAAACTGTGACCTGGAGGTGAGAAGGCCGGTTAGCCAATGACGGGTAAGACCCCCTGGGGGGCAACCTAAGCCAGGCGGCGGCCGCCCGGGGGCACAGATGGAGAAACGATATCGATATCGGGAGCAAGAGGGACCATTGCCTAAGAGACCTTGCCTGCTCTGAGATAAAAATATAGGAGCACAGCAACAACATGATAATATCAAAACAGAGGCCAAGGGAGGGCTCCTTGAGAAATCACTAAGAATTCTTGGCATTCGCTAATTACTTCATCCAGAACACCTGTGTATGTTTAACAGATGTAAGCTATGTATATATTGAAACGCTGGTTATAATAAACTCAGAGTGGCCATCAGCCCTCTCCGCATCTATCCTGATGTGTACATTGGATTGCGACACCGACAATGACATTCTGTCATTATTGTCTCAACATGGCTCTCTAAGTCAAGCATTTCTCTTAGAATTAAATGGAACACACATGTCTAGTTCCCATCTGTACTATTTGTTGGGCAAGGTGTATGTTTATTGAGGGGACCCAATTCGATCCACTGAACAAAACAGAGAGATGTCTGAAATTAAAAGCTTCCTGTCTTAGAAAACACGTGACCTGCAAGTTAGGGACGTTAGGTTATGCTGAAAGTACCAGGATGATTTAGAGAACTGAGAGTGACGAATTTAACTCACTTCTCTGGGTCAAGTTCCCTAAAGTACAGAGAAGAGAGTGAATTAGAAAATCTCTAAGTCTCCAGTTTCCTCTGAGATATAAATGAGCCACGTCAGAGTCAGGAAGAGCTTGAATTGTCAATTCTTTAACCTCATTTTTCAATTAAATTAATAAGAAAGGAGATTAGGAGAGGCAGGCGAAGAAGTGATAAATCCTATTTCCAATCATAAAGAATTAAGAGATTGCATTAATAGCAGTCTTCAAAAGAACCCTAAAAATCTAAAGAGGGGATTGGGAAAAATGATATAGGAAAATAAATCCAATCTCATTTATATTTGGAGACCAGGAATATCTGTGAAACTCAGTTTGACATTTCCTGATAGTCTAACTTATTAACATCAGTAAACGTCTTTTGAAACAAACATATGAGCCGTCAGTCCCTTCTGACTTTTACGCTGTTTCTCTCTGCTTTGGGAGGAGATGGAAATTGCCATAAAGTGGGACAAGCAGGGCCAATTCCCTCAAGCCTGCAGGAGAGAATGAATGTGCCGAGCTGGCGGAGAACTGTTTCACCCCAGATTTAGCTGGCAGGGCAGTTCCAAATCCAGTGACAAGTGTCTAGAGTGTTTGTTTACGAGAGATAGGGTTCCTTGTCTGTTTCCTCAACACAAATTCAGGCCATTGAGTAAAACCTTCCAAAGCAGACTATCTGGTGATAACACCAGGCAACAGTTTAGAGATTAAGTAAATGACTTCTCTTATCTACAAAAATCTGGCAAGAGTAAAGGGATAATTTGATCCACAGACCACCAAGCAACTGAACGAAAGGTGACAACCACTAGTGCAGAAGTAAATTAAGTTTCTCTGTAAGACTATTAAGAAGATTGATGGTTATTTTTGATGCAGCAGCAAAAACACACAAAGTGTAGCATCTTTTTCCTATTACTGGAAATTCCGTTAGTGTGATTTAATTCACAATAGTAATTACTTTGTCACTGTATGGATGCAGATAATGTTGTTTTCCTCTCTAGGCAAGTTCTAAAATCTGAGTTTTAAATGAAGTGAAGACTTATAGGCAACAGATTTTCTAAAATAGACTTTAGAAACCTATGATCAGGATTGTTTCTATTTGTTTCAAAATAGAAACTTTTCTTTGTGATTTATGACATGTATTAAAATAGTCCTAGATAACAACTCAGTGCTGTCAAGTCAGCTGCAGGGGTTCCTGATCTCAATATGATACTTGGGTAGTTAAGTTGCCCTAGGCTGGAAATAATCATAACACAAATGGAAAAAAAGAAACATCAGAGGAAAATCTATTTTCAAACACATTTCTTTGGAACTCCAAAGCATGCTAAATATCATTTTGAATTTGAACTGAGGCATTTGCAAATAACTGGTCTTTATCAAGTGTCATGCTTTCGTTTCCTGCAGAAGACTTACATTTTTCATAGTGTTATTCATGCAAAATATCTCGGAGGCCAGTTTTCTCCAAAGTATGTTGTTGAGGATATTTTAGGATTGAGCTGGGTTCATTTACCCACGATTAGGGTTTTCATACCCAATTATTAAGGTAGGTTCTGCACATGAATTGACTACAGTCATCCAACTTCAGAAATAGCTTCCATAATTCCCATAATGAGCTTCAGTAACTCTTTTCTCTCCCTTTGCAGACTGGAGCCAATTTAACACTGCATTTACCTAGTGTATTTTCTATTTGTCAGTTGTATCGTCTGTCTCATCTTTAAGCCATTCTTCTGGACTAGTCCGGATCAAGGACTCCCACGGTGTCTAAAATCTTTCTCAAGAATTCACTTTAGACACCAGGTCAGGCAAATCTCAAATGAATACAGATGTCTCCGGAAAGGATGCACACAGTTCTGAGATATTTTTTCCCTCCATGTGGAGGTAACCCCATTAGTATAATATCCTTGTTTTCTCTCTACCTCTTGCTCCCACCCCACCTCATTCACACACTCCAGGAGAGGTAGATTAAATTATTTGCTTCCTGAGTTTGGAAAGGGAAAGTAGAAATTTGGAACATGGTTCCTTCCTCTGGTGCACATTTAGGCAGCATGCCTTCTTCTATGCTCTTCCTGCGGCGGGGTCTGTGCTTGCAGAGGTACAGGTGGAGTTTAATAGGGGAGAGAGAAAAAGGATGATGGTCTGATGCAAGAGTTTCATATTAGGAAGTTCAAACGCCTATAGATGTCAACTACAGTGTTCAACAGTAGCTTATTTGTAATAAGGCCGCCTGATGTCTGTTGGTTCCCATTGGCCCTACATCTTTGCCATCTTTCTCAATTTATTCATAACTTAGGTAAGGAAGAAGGTTATTTATTGAGCCCCTTCTGCGTACACAGGCAGATAATTTGGGAAGATAGGCTTTCATTGTCTGAACTGGAATTCTTTCTCTAGGACAACCGATAACTAATTTTTGCTTGAAAATGAGGCTAATTAAGCACTTGACACATAGACATACCTTCAGTCTCTTCTAATGTCATCTAAATCTTCACAAAATTTGTCCACCAAAGGAGACATATAGATTATTTTCTATAAATAATTCTAATGACTTTGTCTAAGATTCAGTTTTGATTCTTTTGACTTTATCAAAATGCCTCAAATATAGACAATTACCTTTTTCATGAACTTGTTTTCCTTCCTCCTGAAAATCTTTTCTTTTTAATTATAATGGAACAAAAGCCCTTTTCATGTTAATATTCTGGCTGCTCCCACTTCCCACTTGACCTCCTGTCTTCAACTCATCTTCTGAGGTTTTGAGAGTGTCCTCCAGGAGACAGGGCAAAACAGAGCAATGAAAACGGAATGCTAACAAAAATAATTGTCTATATAGAATGGAAATGTGAAGCTACAGACATGAATCCTGGATTATTTTTATTGTTAATTGAAGTAAAATCTTTGGTGATCAGAATTTAAAAACGAGACACAAATTGTAATATTTGCTACAACTAACATTTTACAAGGAAATAAATAGTTGAATTGATTAAAATAAGTGTTTGCCTAGCAACTTCTATGGGTAACTTTGTAGTATTTGCTATATAAAAATACAACACATAATCCCCTTAACAATTGAGCTGAAATTCAGTCCAGATAACGCAAAACCCAAGTAGGGCACAAAGAGATGCCATATGGAAATTTCATTGTGATAAGAAAAGTACGAAAGCTACTCATATTTATAGTAAAATTGAAACTGATGTATAAAAATTAAGTACTGAGAGAACTTCAACAACAAAAATATGAATTAGAATTCAGCTAATTCATTTATTGAGAATTGGAGAAAAATGTTTTCTGTCCTTCATTGAATATTTATTGACTGTAAACTGCTTCCACATTCCAATCCCCTGAGGTCTCTCAGGGAAGACAAAGACCCATGCCCTTTGGCACCCTTTTTCAGTGCAAAGTTAGACAATGAACAATGAACATAATAAACACACAAATTGTGTGCTCTGATAGGGGAGGAGAAGTATTGTGGAAGAAAAGAAAATGTATAGCAGAGTAAGAGGGAAAGGGGTGCCAATGATAGGCGGGTGAAATTTAGATTAGGTTTCAACGGGAAACCTTGAGCAAAGAAGGAAGTGAAGGAGGGTGTCCTGAGGTGTCTACGGGGACAGAAGGGAGGTCCGGGAGCTGAGGAAATGAAAGCAAAGGAGCAAAGGAGGTCTGAGGAGTGACCTTGTGGGTGGTGAAGGTCAGATCAGCATGGCTGTATAAGATAATTTTGGATTCTAATGAGTGAAATGGGGAGAGTTTGAAGGGCTATTGTTATATATTACTATATTATGAATTTCACGCTTAAAGGACTTGACCTTAACTGATAAGAACACTTCCTGACCATTTAACCAAAAACTCATTTCCCAAGTATTTTGATAACTTTGGGTTTGTTCAGTTTTCAACTTGTAAATATATGTTGTTGTGAACAGAAAATTAGTCGAATTTATTATAGAAAAAATCAACAATGATATGCAATAACTTTAGCTTTAAAGTATACTGAGATAGCCCATAATCATTGACTACATTGAGCAAATTATTTTGTTTCTCTGTGTTACTCTGTCTGAGTGGTTACCTGAAGGACTGACCTAAAGGGCTTGTCTTGTTTTCCCTAATTTACATCACTTCAAGGCGGAAAAGCATGGGCATTTCCCAAAATGAGGAATAAGACAAGTGAGCACCAAAAGTGACCTGGGGCAAAATATTATGACCAAGGCAGACAACAGAGCACAGAAGTCTGGGAAGAAAAGCTGGAGAGAGTTTCTTTGGGAAATTGGAACATTCAAAAGCACCATGTATAATGGGAAATTTAGAAATTCACATATATACCCAGTGCAGGATGCATTCTCCGAAAGACCTGAGAAGTCTTAATCTCTCATATCTGGTTGATTGCGCTAGATTCAGTGCAAGCAAGAAGTGAAAGCTAAGGCCAGAAGGGTATGGATGATATTTGTTAAGTGCTGGGGGGGAGGAAAAAAGTGTCACAAAGTATTCTCTTTTCACCAAAACTTCTCAAAAATGTAGAAATTAAGACATTCATGACTAAACAAAAACTGAGAGAGTGTGTTGTTTGCAGACCTGCCCTACAAGAAAAACTAACAGGAGGACTTCAGGCTAAAGTGAAAGGAGACAGTCACCCAAAGTCAAACAAAGAAATACAAATTCCAGTAAAGGTAAATAAATAAATATTAAAGTCACTATTATTCTACTTTTAGCTTGTAACTCTTTTTTTTTTCTCCCTACATGATTTAAAAGACAAATATATAAAACAACAACCATAATTCTATGTTGGTATCAACCCAAACTAGATAGTTGTAATTTTAGGATGTTAATTTTAATCTCTCAGTTATCACTAAGAAAATAACTGAAAAATGTACACAGAGGCAAATGAGAGGGAAATCAAAATGGTACAGTACAAAAAACATAAATTAAACACAAAAGAAGACAGTAGTGAAAAAATGAGGAACGAAGAAGATGTAAGACATATAGAAAAGAAATAGCAAAATGTCAAAAGTTACTCCTTCCTTATTAATGATTACTGTAAGTGTAAATGAATTACATTCTGCCTTTAAAAAGCAGAGACTCACAAAATGGATTAAAAAAACCAATGATCTCATTAGATGCTATCTATAAGAGATTCACTTATGTCTAAAGACACAATTCGATTGAAACTAAAAGGATGGAAAATGCAAATAATAAGCAAAGAAATCTGGATTGGCTACACTAATATCAGAAATAAATAGACTTTAACTTAACTGTTATAAGAGACAAAGAAGGACATTTTATATTGATAAAAGTGTCAGTTCTTCAAGAAGATATAGCAATTATAAGCACACACACATAAAAGAATCCTAGAATATATGAAGCAAATATTGACAGAATTAAAGGAGAAAAAGCCAGTTATAGAATAATATTTGGAGACTGCAGTACTCCACTTTCAATAATGGACAGAACAGCTAGGCAGAAGATCAACAAGGAAATTGAAGACTTGAACAAAACTATAAATCAATAACACATAATAGACACATATAGAACACAGCACCCAAGGACTGCAGAATACACGTTCTTCTCAAGCGCAAATGGAGCTTTGTGCAGCATAAATCATATGTTGAGCCACAAACAAGCCTAAATAAATTAAAAAGATTGAAACAATACAAAGTATCTTCTCCAAACATCATGAAATAAAGCTAGAAGTTAATAAGGAAAACAAGAAAATTCATAAATATGTATAAAGAAAACAAAAAATTTAAAAAATTGAGTACAACCAAGGGATCAAATCTCAAGGGAAATTTAAAAGTACCTAGAGATAAATTAAAACAACACAACACATCAAAATATAAAGAATAGTACAAGCAGCGCTCCTTGGGAAATATGCAGCTGTACACACCTACATTAAAAAAGAAGAAAAATCTCAAAGCAACAACCTAACTTTAGACATTAAGGAATTAGCAAAAGAAAATAAAAATAAACTCAAGATAGCAGGTAGAAGGAAATAATAAAAGATTAGAGCAGAGATAAACAAAAAAGAGAACAGAAAAACAATAGAATCAACAAAACCAAGAGGTGATTCTTTGAAAAGATGAACAGAATTGACAAATTTTAGGTAGACTGACTAAGGAAAAAAATAGGCAAAGCACAAATAACTAAAATCACAGATAATTAAAATTATAGAAATAAGATAATCCCACGAATAGTTTTATCCCAACATATTACGCAACCTAGAAGAAATGGGCAAATTCCTAGAAACACCTAATCACCAAAACTGAATCAAGAGGAAATAGGAAAGTCTCAATAGACTTATAACAAGTAAAAAGATTCAAACAATAATCAAAAACCTCCCTCAAACGAAAACTCCGGTACCAGAAGCCTTCACTGGTGAATTCTACCAAACATTTAAAGAGTTAAAGTTAACTCTAAATCCTTTTCAAATTCTCTCAAAAACAGAAGAGGATGGAATACTTCCAATTCTTTCTATGAGGTCAGTATTACTCTAACACCAAAGACAGACAGAAAACACAAAAAGAAAACTACAGACCAATATCACTCGTGCATAAAGATGGGAAATTCTTCAACACGATACTACCAAACTGAACCCAATAGAACGTTAAAATGATCATACATCATTACCAAATAGGATTTATGCCAAGAATACAAAGGTGGTTCAATATAAGATAATCATCAATGCAATATACCATATTAGTGGAAAAAAATGAAAAAATATGAGATCAAAATAGCATGGTACTGGCATAAGGATGGGCACATAGACCAATGAAATAAAATTGAGAGACCAGATAAAAACTCGTACTTCTATGAATAATTGGTTTTTTAAAATGCTGGCACTGGGGCCGGCCAGGTGGCACAGTGGTTAAGTTCACACGTTTCGATTTGCCGGCCCGGGGTTCCCCGGTTCGGATCCTGGGTGCGGACATGGCACCACGTGGCAAGCCATGCTGTGGTAGGCATCCCACATATAAACTAGAGGAAGATGGGCACGGATGTTAGCTCACGGACACTCTTCCTCAGCGAAAAGAGGAGGATTGGCAGCAGTTAGCTCAGGGCTGATCTCCTCAGGAAAAAAAAAAAAAAAGAAAGAAAGAAAGAAAACGCTGGCATGAACAATCAATAGGGGAAATTACAGTCTCTTCAACAAATAGTGCTGGAACAACTAGACATTCACATGCAAAAGAAAGAATTTGGATCCCTTCCTTACTATACAAAAAAATTTGCTTAAAATGGATAAATGTCCAAAACTGTAACACTCTGAAGAAAATATAAAGGTAAATCTTGATGACCTTGCATTTGGCTATGGATTCTTAGATCTGACACCAAAATGAGCAACAAAATGAAAAATTAGATAAATTGAACCATCAAAATTTAAAAAAATAAACTTTTTTCATCAAAGGACATTATCAAAATAAAGAAAAGGCAACCCACAGAATGAGAGAAAATGCTAATTATATGTCCAGTAAGAGTCTAGTATCTAGAACATAAAAAATAACATTGACAATTTTCAACAACAAAAATATGACACAATTCAAAAATGGGCAATGTGCTAGAATAGACATTTTTCTTGAGATATACAAATAGCCAACAAGTAAATGAAAAGATTAGCTGGTAGTCATTAGTTCAAAATTATTAGGTCAAAATCATTGGTCATTAAGGAAATGGAAATCAAAACCACAATGATATACAAATTCACACCCAGTAGGATGGCTATGATTTAAAAAAGAGATACAACTGGTGTTGTCAAGAATATAGAAAAACTGGAACCTTTGTATGTTGCTGGTGGGAATGTAAAATGGTTCCATTGCTGTGGAAAACAGATCAGCCTAGCGAAAAAGTTAAACACTGAATTGCTATATGACCCAGCAATTCTGCTGTTAGGTATACATCCCAAAAGAATTGAAAACAGGTACTCAAACAAATATTTGCAAATAAATATTCATGGCAGCTTTAAATGCAATAGCCAAAAGATGGAAACAGCCTAAATTTCCATCACCAAATGAATAAACAAAATGTGATGTATACCTACAATGGAATATTATTTAACCATAAAAACGAATGAAGAATGGATACATGGTACAACATCGATGAACCTCAAAAACATTATGCTAAGGTCACTTTTATGTCACCGACATAAGAGGTCACTTAATATATGATTTCATGTATATGAAATATCCAGAATAGGAATATCCTTAAACAGAGAAAACAGATTGGTAGTTACCAAGGTCTTACTTATTGCTCAAGGGTATGGGGAGTAACTTCTTAAAGGGTACGGAGTTTCGTTTTTGAGCGATAAAAATATTTTGGGCGTAAATAGAGGGGATGGTTGTACAACATTGTAAATGTACTAACTTCCACTAATTTATTCACTTTAAAATGGTTCATTTTATATTATGCAAATTTCACTTGAATAAAATTTTAAAATATTAATTACTGTAATCCCTTGTATTAACTGGCTAAAGAATAAAAATCACATAACAAAAATCATATTAATCAATGCAAAAAAGCATTTTACATAATTCAACACACATTCAGGATAAAACCAATCGGAAAACTAGGAATCAAGGGTAAGTTCCTCAAACTGACACAGAGGATCTACAAAAAAATGTATAGCTATAATTATAGTTACTGATGAAAGACTTTTCTCCTAAGATGGGAAGAAATGAAAGGACATCCACTCTCACTACTCTGATTCAACATACAGATAGAAGTTCTCAACCAGTGCAATAAAGCAAGAAAATGAAGTAAAAGTTATACAGATCAGAAAGGAAGAAATAAAGCTGTTCATATTTATAGATGACACGGTTGTCTATGTAGAAAACTCCAAGGAATCTACAAAAAATCTCCTAGAACTAATAAATGAATTCAGCAAGGCTGCAACATGAAAAATTAAAAGTGCAGTACCATTTAAAATCATTCAAAAATAATTAGGTGGAAATCTAACAAAACACATACAAGACTTATATGTTGAAAACCACAAAACACTGGTGAAGTGATGAAAGAAATCTAAGTAGATGGAGAGATGTACCATGATGAAAGACTCAATATAGTAAAAATATCAATTCTCCCACAATTAACTACAGGTTTAATGAAATTCCTTTAAAAATCCCAGCCTAACTTTCTATATTTATAGACAGGAATATTCTAAAATTTGTATGGAAAGGCAAAGGAACTAGAAAAGCTTGAATAATCTTGCAAAAGAAAAAGAAAATGGAAGAAATCAGTCTAGCTAATTTCAAGACACTATATAAGCTGCTATAATCAAGACTGTGTGATATTGCAGAATCATACATACATAGATAAATAGAACAGAAGAGAGTCCAGAAATAGGCCCACACAAAGATGCCTAAGAGATTTTTTTTACAAAGGTGGAAAAGCAACTCAATAAAGGAAGGATGGAAAGCCTTTTCAATAAACGGTGCTGGAGAAAGTAGATATCCATGGGCTTAAAACGAACCTAGAACTGAGTCTTATACCCTGTACAGAAATTAACTCAATATGAATCATAGACTTAACTATAAAACTATAAAACCCTTTGGAAAAAAATGGGAGGAAATATTCAGTATCTACAACTAGGCAAAGCGTTCTCAGGCTTGACACCAAAATCATAATCCATAAAAGGAAAAAAATTGTAAATTGGATTTCATCAAAATTAAAAACTTTTGCTGTGTGAAAGATCCTGTTAAGAGGATGAAAAGACAAACTACAGACCGGCAGAAAAGGTTTTCTAAGCCCATCTCTGAGAAAGGACTCCTATCTGGACTGTAGAAAGAACTCTTAAAGCTCATCTGTAAAAAACAATCCAACTGGAAAGGGCAAAAGATAAGAAGAGACATTTCACTGAAGAAGATGCAGATGGCAAAGAAGGACATGAAAGAATTAACCACTAGGGAAATGCAAACCAAAACACTAAGAAATCACTACACATTTATCAAAATGGCTAAAATAAAAAAAGTAGTGATTATATGAAATGCTGGCTAGGATAAGGGGAAAATGGATCACTCATCCATTGCTGGTTAAACGTAAATGGTTACAGTCACTGTGGAAAGCAGTTTGCAGATTCTTTAAAAAACTAAATCTGCAACTACCACGCAGCCTAGTGCTTGCTCTACTGGGCATTTATTCTAGAGCCATGAAAACGTGCGCACACAAAAGCCTGTACACAAATGTTTATAGCAGTTTGGTTTGGAATAGACGAAAGCTGAAACAATTCAAGTGCCTCTTAACGAATGAACGGTTAACCAACTAAATTGTGGTAGGTAGATCTATAACAAGAACACCACACATCAATGAAAAGAAACAGACTACTGACTGAGAGATGCAACAATGTGGGTGAATCTCCTAAGAACTGTGTTGAGGGGAAAAAACAAATGCCAAGGGTTACATACAGTTTGATCCAATTTATATAACATTCTTGGGATAACAAAATTATAGAAACGGAGAACAGATTAATGCTGTCCTGGGCTAGGTGGAGATGGGCTTAGAGGGATATGGGTGTTGCTTACAAATGAGTATCACAATCTTTGTGATGATGGAACTGTTCTCTATCTTGACTATATGAAGGCCAATACCCTGGTTGTGATACTGTACTGTGGCTTTTGAAGATGTTAGCACCGGGGGAAACTGAATCAACTAAAGGAGATATCTCTATATTAATTTTTACAACTGCATGTGAATCTAAAATGATCTCAAAATAAAAAGTTTAATTAGAAAAGAGAATATAGACTAAGACAAATTTCTTTCTCATGGGAACATTAAATCTTGATAATCTTAAATCCAAAAAACTGATACACTAGCAGTAGGTAATATAAATTGTCTAAATCCAATGTTAGCATGAAGATGAAGAAAGGTAGCATGTTGCAACAAGAATGAATATATACCTTCACAGTAAATATGCTCTAAAATGATTACCTCAACTGACAGAATTTCTACATAGTTGTAGTAGTCTATAGTGTTAGTGTGATATAATCAACATAATTTTGCTCTGTTAGGAAAGTGCACATTTTGTGAACAAATACATCATTGACATACGTATGTCAAACAAATAAATGCATTTAGATTTTATTTTAAAAGAGAAATTTGGGGATGGAGAAACACCACACACAAATCAAATTTTCTGACTTTTCAAATATATTACAACAAAATGTGTAAATCACAAAGGAAATTAAATTTCTCAAATAAATCCATAAACAGCTTTTAATAACTTGGCATGCTTTCAAAGTTATTCTAGAATTTTTTTTGATAATTAATAGCAAATTTAATAAACATTTTTACTTTGTAGACAAATAAGAGGTTTCTAAAAATAACAGAGGATTGAATTACTCAGAGGAAATCAGAAAAGGCACAGGGGACAATTTTTAGGAACATGTATTGTTCTTGAAATTGCTGACGAAAAGGATTAGGTTTTACAAAAAGACCACATTGACACACTTTTCTTTTAATAACACTAATTTCTTTTTATTTTCTCAGTGAAGCACTTTGTTTCTGCAGTCTGGTGCCTTCCCATCATGAAAAGCCCATCTGTGTTTTTCGTGCACTTTCTCTGGTCTCCCTGGTGAATGCTAATGTAAAGATGTTATTCATGTGCCCAACAGTGTCAATCTGAACCGTTACTATTTCTCACATCATGTTCTTCAGAAACATAAAATCCCTTTCAGCAGTCACTTCTCTTCGTGTTCTATTTTCAGGAACATTGCTACACTGCTTTTTCCAATTTTCACAATTATTCTTTACGAAGACCTTCTGCTTCATTATTCCCAGTGAGCATGGTTATGGCCCTTTTCCACAGGGGAGTCAAGCCTGTGAAACAAACAAGCTCCTTACATTATCAGACCCCACGGCAGACACTTGTTACGGTGTTGAAACATGGAGGACGGCGTTCATTCCAAACTGAGGTGGCCAAAAAAAGACAAACAAAAGAAAAACAAAACAGGAAGTTACTCTTAAGGAATTTTGCTCAACGTTATTTCCTGTTTCACCTTGAGAAGGCCTTTTTTTCCTGAACGTCTCTGCATCAGCACAGAACCACAGAAATGGCTTTGTACAGAGGAGTCAGTCAACCTCTCTGCACACAGAGTGGCAGGATGAGGCTGGCTGGTGAAGATATGGAAGAAGACAGCTACATTGTTTCCACTGGAACACACTCTGGATCAACCTGGGAGATTCTGTTCCTCTTGGTGAGACAAGATTTGACCATATTATCTCAGCCTTATTTTGCGTCTTCTTTTTCATGATCTCTATATACAAGCTAACAGAGAGCTAGAGCTAAGAGGAGCTTTCAATTCCCTAGACAAAGCTCTTTATTTATTTTTTTGGAGGGGGCAGGGGAATTATCACTATTTTTATTTTGATTGGGCAGTGATATCACATTGTGGGTTTAATCTCCCTAGTGTCTCATGCTGAACGTTTTCATGTGATTACTTTTTATCTATATAGTCTCTTCAGTGACACATCTTTTCAAGTGTTTCACCATATTCTAATTGGTTTTTTTTTTTTTTTTAATATTGAGGAAAGCCCTTTATTTTAATGGTGAAGGAGAAGAGCACAAATAGCCACAATATACAGGTGAATTTCATTTCCCTAAGAGAATCTCTGGAGGCTGCTAAGAGTTGCAGTAAGATGCCCATGGTTCCAGGCACAGTGAAGTCCAGGATCCTGACATTGGTACTTCAGAATCTCACAAATTCCTTGCCTGGATCATCAAAAACATCCTGGGACTCTTCTTAGAATCCATTGTCATCTAGCCATCTCTCTCTTGATGTAACACTGGGTAAGCTGATCCAGCAAGCCGAGCGATTGGTGAAGAGACTTGTGTATGATTCTAGCAAATGGTTATCCTGACTGAGCTACCTCAGGAAATCTCATACCTGGTCACAAACTCAAAGAAGATGAGAAGAGAGATGCTCATGCTACTTGTCTCTAAGTTGACTGGGAGTAGTGTGAAACTTTGCATTACCTTGGAGACACTTAAGAAACATTTAATGTACTTTCCAGTGTCCTCCTCCTCAGAGCCTCACTGGTGTGTTCACCACTCTCTGAGATTTTTTTCTCCATATTTAGTATCCTTTCTCTCAATGTGTTTATCTCTGACTGTTCCGTCACATTCAGGCTGATTTTTTTTCTCACATCACTAAAGCTGTTTCTTTTATCCTTTTCTTCTAATGTGTCTATTATTTCTGAAGTTGTGTTGACTTTATTTTCAGTTTATTTCCTTAGATCTCTCATCTTCTTTTTAATCTCATTCTTTGGAACGGGTTGTTCCGGGACTCTGGAAGCATTAGGGTAAACACTATATATCTCCTTGTGTAAATGTTTTACCTCTGAATAAAGCTCTTAAAATTTTAGGGTATGAAGCTGTCAACTTTCTTTTGGCTTGAAAAGTTCTGCTCTTTATTATTTTTTTGTAAATATCTTCACATATTTTTTATTCATCTTCTTAGGGTTGGAGGCGGGGGCATGGTAATATTTTTCCGGAAGGAGAATGACTCAAAGAGAAATATTTGGAAGGACATTCAAGAAGAATAGTGTAGTAGAATCCAAATCACAAAAACTCACTAGGCTTCTAGGAGTGAAAGAAGAGACCAAGGCCCAATGTCCTATGCTCCCTCACCCTTGAAAGTCATGTTCTTAAGGGTTTATACATATGGAGCTACTTATCAGAAAATGCAATAAAATTTGCAAAGTGTTGACCCAGTGCAGGCAAGTTTATCCTTTTGGATCTCTTCTAAAAGAAGCCCTCTGTAACCAGGGAAACTGGCTTGGAGCATCCATGTCACCAAACATAAGACAGAGGGAACGTTCTGATTAGGGAGGTTTAAAGATCTCTTTTTTTACAGGCTACCCTCATAGCAATTTGCCCAAACTAAAGCCCTCTCCTCATATTCCTGCTGTATCTCATTACCTGTTACATGTGAGCGCTAGTTTAGAACACTAATGGATGTCAGTCCCCATCAGTCTCAGCTCTCGTTTGTCTTTGTTGATGATGCGCAGAGTCCTGACCCTGCTGAATGGCAGGCTTTCTCCTCTTCGTGACTCTGTCAAGACTGAGGCTAATAACGAAACACTCTTTCTCCTAATAAGGGAACTAATGGGCAAGGAGAGTGTGTGTTTGGGATAGTCAAGAGGCAAATAAGTTGTCTTAGTTTGGGCTGCCCTAACAAAACTACAGATTGGGTGGATTAAACAGCAGACATTTCTCACAGTTCTGGAGGCTGGGAAATCCGAGATCAAGGTGTGGCCAATTGGGTTCCCTGGTGAGGGCACACTTTAAGACTTGCTGATATCATCTTCTTACTGTGTCTTCACAAGATGGAGAGACAGATGGAGCTCTCTGATGTCTCTTCTTATAAGGGCACTAATTCCATCATGAGGGTCCCACCCTCATGACCTAATCACATCCCAAAGGCTGCACCTCCTAACACCATCACATCATGAGTTAGCGTTTCAACATATGAATTTTGGGGGCACATAATTCAGTCCATAGCACATAACCTGTGAGCTAGCTACCTTATGATATTTTGACTACCTGCACATGAATATATTATTATAATTAAAAGTGCCAACTTCAGAAGTACAGTATTTTATAGTTTGATCTATACCCTTGAAAGGGGAAATGAAGCAAATCCTTGTGGTAAGCAGTTCTCTATGACATGAGTTTTGATGTAGCACTGTGCAAATGTTATCTGCGATAATGCAAAAGTCTATTCCAACATTACTATGAACTTATGCTCCATGAAGCGCTGTGATAAGGGTTGATAAGATTCAGGACACTTAAGACAACCCATAAATAACTGGCAGCAATAATTGGTTGAGAAATACAGACCATGAACATGAATAATACAAAGAAAAATGATTTGTTTCATGTGCTCAGTAACAGTACACTTCTTAGAAGGGAGAAAGAATGTGTTTGTGTATAGAGGTGGTAGTGTGTCTGTGTGTGGGGTGGGGGGGAGATATACCAGCAAGGAAATTTTCATGAAAAGATAGCTTCTTTCATTGAGGCAGTCATCTGACAAACACATCAGTGCTAGCTCCTGACTACAGCTTCATTAAGAAGCTCCATCATGCTTGCATTTATTGGACACTGTTTCTCCACCAATAAGTCTGCACACAATGATAGCAAATATTGCATAGTGTAAAACAGTGCTAGTTTGAAACTGTGGCTTGAAAAACAGCTCCGTTTGTTAGTATTATTCTCTCTTAGAATCTTGTCGCATGATTTACATACCTAAGAAGCTTATCATTCTATTTCTCTTAGGATTTTCCTTCCCCTTCCAGATGAAATATTCAATCCTTTTGCCATTACGGTCATTAAGTAATTTCTTTATGAATATCAGTGCAGGTTACTGAATTGGCCCTAGGGAAATACTAACATGGTAAATTTATAGATCCTGTTTTTAACCTCAATGGATGCTGTTTGTTTATCAACTTTTTTCTTTAAACACATTATAGTCTTGAGTCTGTTTGTCTAACCAAGTGGAAACTTTTCATGAGGAGAAAAATTAACATTTGGCAAACAGGTTTAATGTGATAATTCTAGAAGCACAACAGAAAAGTTACTGCACTGGAACAATCGCAGCGACGTAGGCAAAACGTGGCTGGTCAGCTTCCAAATAGGGGTCACGTTCTCCTCGCTACCTGAATTCCCCAGATGCTTTCAATAGACTCAAATAACGTTATCCTCAATAGTGCCTCTCTCAGCACAGAGAGATTAAAGGGAAAAGTTTTAAAATGGAACAGTTTTCATGGTTAGATTTAATTAATAGATCTATTTTATCTCACTTTGTAAGACACATAGGTCAGAAAGTATTGTTGGTTATATATATATATATTTTTCCTCTCCAGGAGGCTATCAGCCTGAAGGAGCCAGTAGAAAAAAATCATCTTTGAAGACTTTCATCCATGCCTCATCTTTTCAAGTTACATTAAAAATGAGGAGATAGAAACACCCCACTAGTTGCCAGAATGGCTGTTGAATGGGTCAGCTTTCCAAAGTGCAGAACAGCAGCCCACCCAGGTGGGCATCATTTGTCTTTCTCGGAACATCTGACATGGTGCAGGTAGCGTACAGAGAGCGTGGCAGTGCTAATATCCAGGGCAGCCCCGTGCTCTTTGTGTAGGAGATAAAGCATTCCAGAAAGAAGCAGGCGTTCTGCAGGGCCAGGGCCTGGGGAGTGAGCTCCACTTTGCAGGGAGGTCCAGGCAGCAGCCCCTGGGGGACACCTGCTGGGCTTCCATTGGCCGAGTCTCCTGGAACGCCAGGGGTGTGTGGGAGACAGACGGCAGCACTCTAAGGAGATTGTTTACACAGGTATCTGAATCTAGTTTAACAGGGTATATTTCAGGAATCTTTTGATCTCTTTCAAATGAAAACTTCTCTAGGACCTTGTCTCTCAACCTAGGATCAAAGCCGCGAGGGGCGCAGGCTCTGTCTCGAGGGGAGTGTAAGGAAAGTAGAGCCTGCCAACGATCCTGAATTAAAAGCAGACTTGGAAAGATGGGCGGAAGGTATCTGCGGTGTATACAAAATGATCCAATTCCACACGTAGGAGAAGAGAGAGAAAAACCCATTTTGTATTATTGCTTAAAAATAAAATTCAATAAAAGGTCATTAAAATAATGAAATACATACCTACAAGGTAAATAGCCATCAGTAAGAGAAAATGTAAGAGTATTACTGAATCCTAGGATAAATAAAATGTGCCAAGTATGCAGAAAAATTAAAAATAGACAAACAGAAAGGCCAAGTGCTTGACCAAAAACAAAAAGTTTAGAAGGGGAGAGAAAAAAAGCTTGACTGTGTAACCACACACACACACACACACACACACACACACTCACACACACCCCTCTCTGGAAAACTAGAAAAAAACTCAAAAACAGCATTGAGGGGAAAAGAGAATTGTATCAAAGAAGAAAGAAAGAGAAAGGTAGAGAGAGAGAGGAAGGAAGGAAGGAATGATTTGTGAAGGGCATTTTAGGAACATAAAAAGAGCTACCAATTATAGATATTATGAGTGAAATGAGGGAACGTAGAGAAGTGCTTGCCTTGGGTCTTGAGAGATATGGAGCAAAATCTTGATTCTACCATTTATGAGCCGACGATCATTATCCACTTGAACTTCTCTGAGTCTCAGGATTGCAGGAAAATTAAATAAGAACAATACAAAAGCAGTGTAGAGCATGATTTGAAGCAGATTCAAAGCTGGAAGGAGGGGCCAGTTCTGAGAATGGTTGGATAGTTGAATGTGGAGATAAGGAAGGCTTAAACTGAAGGTGAGGTGGCAGCAGCAACTGTGACTATAGGAAAGAAAGGATGCTCACAGGAGATATTAATGGGGCAACCTTCCTAGCACTATCAAAATTGAACCAAGTAGAAATTCAACAGACCCATTTGGTACTTTTTTGCACATAGTCTTCATCTTCATCTGTGGTGCCTCAGATTCCCTTCTGCTTGTCAACAATAAACCTAGTTTAGAGTCAGGCATTTTATTTTCTTGAAACGAGAGCCAGAGCTTCTCCAATCATTGCACTGGTGTAGTATAGTAAGGTGTCTAATTGTTCCCTAAACAAAAAGTTCCTAAATTATCAGACCAATAGGAAAAGCCAAAAGAGAAATGTTCAGGCTGAATTGAAGATTGTGCTTTCTGGACGTGTCTGGATTTGGTAGAGAGTAGTGACTCCCCACACTTGCTTTGCATAAGGTTTTGCAGGTTTTGAAGCATATTATAGCCCTTGATCCTTACAACAATCCTAGAAAGTAGATGAGGAAGTCATCTCCATTTTGCTGAGTGATAATCACATGATTCAGCCATGCATAAAGTGTTTCATCAACTCAATAGACACATTCTATGTATCAATAGGACCACAGACACTGACCTAGACATATATTAGTTTTGATAAACTTGGGGTTGAAAATACTTCAAATGGTGACCTCTATTCTTATGTTTATGATACCCTTTCTATACATATTAAGACTAAATTAATTGTGCTTTTCATTCCCTGCCAAACACTGAAAGGGAAACTCAGGTATCGATCTGCCCTCAGCTGCACCATCACCGGGATGTGGTCTATGTCCTTGCTTTTGCCACCCCATCCACTCCTCAAGCGCTTCTTAGAGCCTCTGCAGCTGCTGCCGTATGCCCATAATCCTGTCTTTAACTCCTCTATTCAATTTATCACCAGGTCCTGCAAATTTTGCTTTCTAAATAGACGTCATAATTTCCAATCTATCTCCACCATTACCAGCACCATTTTCGTGCTATCAGCTCCCACTGTATTCTGTCTTAACCAACTGCTGATCTGCATTCTTGCTCCTCATCTGCAACAATCTACATTCCAAGCCACAGACAGGATAAAAACAAAATTTTTGTTTATAGTTTATACAGCCTATCGACACCTTTCTGCTATCTACATCTCTACATCTATCTCCCACCCTTTTTTCCCTTAGTTTGTTCTCTAACCACTAAAGACCTTTCTTTGTTCTTTTCAGCATGTTGTTCACTTTACTTTTGAACATGTTGTTGTTTTTCTTTCCTGGAATAATCTCTCTCTCCATCTCTCTCCCCTCATCCTAATATGCCACACTTTATCTAGTTATCTCCAACCGTGCTTTATATTTGCAAGCCAGAATAACTTTGTCAGTAAGGGTTCTTCTTATGATCTAGACCAGATCAGGTGTACCCACTTTTATGTTTTCATAGCACCTGAATAATTTTTCTTTATAGCATTTATCACTGCTGCAATTTTACATTTCTCCATGTGAACATTAATATCTCTTTCCAACTAGGTTGTAAATTTCACAAGTTCTGCTTTTACTGACCATTATATCCCTGAAACCCATTAGAGCTATTGGCAGGTGAGAGATGCTCACTAAATACTTGTGGGGAAAAAAAAGGAGAGAAGGAAAGAAGGAAAAAACAATAGAAGGAAGAGGAGAGGAAGAAAATTTAAGAATGTCTCTAAAATGATATATTAACACATATCATTTTGATGCTGCAAAGTAACTATGATATTAATGAAAGTATATATTGATTCCCCAGGAATAAAACACTAGAGGCAATAAAATGAAAGAGACATCATAATCTTTGCTTTCCATTTTATAGGCAGTTAGAATGGTAAACAAATAGCTATAAGACTATATGATGACTATTGTAGTAAGAGTATACACATACACACACACACATGAATTAAAGACCCTCTTTTATAAGACTGGATAGAGTCACAAAATCTACAGAGAAGAAATGTTTTTTTAGTAACTTACTGTCGTGTATTTATAACCACTTCTATAGCCAGGTAAATATACATAATAAAGTTACTGTAGAATTCATGCTTAGTGAATTTTAGAAAGAACCTTTTTTGTTGAAGGAATCTGATAATATGGCCAGAAATTAAAGTGAAGAAGTAAATTAAAATATGGAGTTCACCTTTAAAGAAATACGTTATCTATGTATTTATCTTGGAAATGGATAATGGGACAACGTTTCGACAGAGGGGCATTTGAAGTACATAAAGGTATTTTTGAGGAGGTCTGTTGTAAACAATATATATTAATTCAAAACAATATCAATAGCAAGATTGTCCCCCTCTTCTTATCACATTTCGACCAAGTGACTTTTAATGCACCATGACAGGGTCTGGTTTTGCTCACTGGTATATCCCCAGTCATAGCCCAGTGCCTCAAATTCTGTCATTAAGAACACTTAATAACTAGTGATGCTTCACAAATGAGTTAAGGGGACCTACCTAGACCACACCAAGCAAACCAGCAGTGGTAGTACCGAAGCACAGCATTGGCTCCCACCCTCACCCACGGAACTGTGACAATAGCAATCTACCAAATGCCCTCAACATTTGCCCCTGTTCCTGTAAACTCTGTGGCCCTAATCTTTACCCAAGAGACCTCACTGTCATGGTCCTTTTGCAGGGATCTCTCAGGACACACTGCATTACTGCTTCCCTGCACCTGACTGCTGAACTACACCCCCGAGAAAAGAGTTTTTCCTTAGTCTGCAGAAGACCAGTGAAGGGGAGACTTACAGGTCCCTGTGCCGGAGTTGCCACCTTGGCAACCATGCATACACTTTCTGGGGTGAACATTCTTCACTTCCAAAGCAGCCTTCTTATTGATCAATGCTTTAAAACTTTCTTTCCCTCCTGCTCACATTTGATAAACATTAAAATATTAAGCCTTTATTCAGTATTGTTGAAATTCAAAATATAAAAGTTGTGTTTAATAACAAATCAAAGTCATTCAGCTCTGTTTACTTTTAGACTAACCATTCTCCCCTCCCATATATGCCTATTATTATTCTAGAATTTGATAAGCCTACCTTTACTTCTGACATTCGGATCAAAATTCCAATTTGGGGGCCAGGGAAAATGTTTTCCATACAAAAACTGCTTTAAGCTCTCTTAACCTTTTTCCTTCTTTAATGATAATTTTTCTACAAGGAGATAATATCTTACGAAGGGGTTAGGAGGATCAAATGACAAAACTATCTGAAAGAGCCAGACACTCAGTAAATGCATGCTGGATCTGAAATTTATTGGTTTCTGTAACAACTTAATTTCTTTAAATGAAGCTTTATGCATAATATGTGCATAAAGTATATAAAATGCATATGCAGTTGAAATGCTCATTTATTGATTTTAAAAGTGAATGGCTGTTTCCCAAATTAATTGCTAGCTGTTTTGTGTATATAAATGCAGATTTAAAAACCACATTTCTAGAATATTAGATACAACAGCTTGTAATTTGTTTGAAAATTCTTCAAGTATTCTAATATTAACAATGTATGCAAATGATGTAAATAAAACAATATGCCATTAAAATGACTTAAACTTGTTTTTTAAATCATTTAAACGTTGAATAGGATTTGGTACAAGGGCAACTATAAATATACACAGTGTATTTCAAATCAGCACTGTGCTTAGGATCAATTCAGATCAATTTATGTTCTGCAAAAATGCATGCTGCAGTCCTGGTCACTCAGCTGAATCTGAAAAATACCTGTTATGTTACCACTAAGGTTTTACAAGGAGAATTCTACCTAGAAAAATGAGTCTAGCAAGTAAAATGAATCTGAAAGCATTGGGTCACTTAATTCAACCTCAAACCTTTCCTTATTAATGTTACTTTCCAATATGAATGCACTTTCCTGTGAATTTCCTTCACCCTTTGAAACTACATGCAGTGGGAAACCATGTTCTCATCATCGTACTTTCACACTTGACGGCTCTGAGCAAGTGTACTAAATTACTGAGTGGGTGGAAAGAGGAAAGTAAAGTGGAATTGGTGACAGTGAGCCAACTTGATAGTGGGCCAACACTCTTTTAGATGGTTTTTAATGTGAATACAAGAACATACACACACACACACATATTCATGATTTTAGAATTCACAGACATTAACTTGTGTTGTGGCTGTGTAATAAAAAATAATTAATGTCTGTTCTGAATAATGAAGATGAAAACAGAAAAAATTTTTGACATGGGCATGAACTGCCAATAAGGCTTCTTCAATAGGAGTCCATCCTTGACAATTGAAATGTTTTTAGGAAGTGAGAGAGATCGTTTGATATTAAGATCCTAGACATCCAGATGGATAAACCTATTCTGCTTTGCTTTCATCTCCTACTTCATATTCTTAAATTTGATAAGAGGTGCCATAATATTTGACTTAAAAAGAGTTGAAGCAGCCCAAATGACTTGCTAATTTCATTGGACTTATTGCTGTCTCTCCTGCATCTATTTCCCTCTTTCCTTTCTTAACAAAACTCCAGCTCTTCCAGTCATTGAATTTGGTGAAATGAACCCACTCTAATGCCAAGGATAGACCTCAGTGAGCCTAAGCCAATTAGCAATCAGTCCAATGGCCATGTGATGTAGTCTAACCAAATCAAGATGCCACATTCTCTTGATTGTGGTGATAGGGTGTCCATGTGATTTGGCAACTGGCTTAAGCCGGTGCTACCATGGGAAGTCCATGGCCAATGTCCAATGGCTGGAAAATAGAAGTTCTCTCTCCCTTTGGCTATGAACATAGAAACATGTGGTTCTTGAAGCTTCTAACAGCTATCTCTTGATCATGAGCAAAGCCTGATGAGACACAGTTAGTAGCAAATGAGGCAGGATTGTACAAATCCTGGAGAAATAGAGTCACACCTATGAAGAAGTCATGAATTTTGAGCTCAAGGTATGTCTGAATCCCGGTTCTGTAAGCCAATGTATTCCCTTTGTTGTTTGAGCTGATTTAAGGTGTGCTATCTGATACTTGCTGTTGAAAACATCACTAGTGATATGGTAGCCTCACTAAGATTGTTATGTGACCTCCCTGTGCCATTAGTTGCTGGTAAATAAATCTTGCTCCAATACTTTCCTCCTTTTCCCCCAAACCAAATAACCAAACTTTAAGGAGGAATGAAAAAGAGAAGCAAGACAGCATCGTGAAAAAATCAACGTCCTTGGGAAAAATAGAGTAATATTTACTATTTATTGTATAAATGACTTTGACAAGGTCATAGAACATATGGAAGCTTAGGCTTCCTTCTCTGTAAATCAGAGACAATAAACTGTGCAGCTCTAACAGACACAACAAGTGTCCAGCACAATTCCTGCAACATGGTGGGTCGCTAGGAAATACTGACTCCTTCCTTGACATTTAGTGGAAAACATTGTTAACGGTCTTGGAACGTTCATATTGTTTCTTCAGATAAGCACTTCTTCTGATTAGTCAGAATGTTGAGCTTAAATTATTTGTTTTTATATTTATATCTTCAAGTATGCTTTAGTACTTTTCAAATTAGAACTATTTACTTCTTATAATTTTTTATATTTAATATTGGAAAACATTCAATTCCTATGGTTGTTTTAAAAGCAAATAAGATAATACATGAACATATCTTGCTAGCTGAAAAGTCCCATATAAATGTAAGGACTTTTAGAAAGTATTTATTTTCAAATTTAGACCTTAGGATGCTGTAGACCACAATAGTGTACAGCTTTTTATTCTGGCAAAAGGATACTGTAATTTGGTAATATTAGTCCAATTCATGCTGTCTTCTTGTTGAAAAAAAATGGTTTAAAAGCTTCAATAAATGGATTTAGATGAATAATGTGTATAAAAATATGATTTCTCACTATACCAAATATATTAAAATATTCTACTTAAAGCCTAATAAATATTGAATGCATATTTTATTAATATTTTAATAACTTTGGTAAGTTTCCAGAGAAAGTCCATCCCATTTCTCCTAGAAACATAAGTATTGCTTTACATATACAGATTTTCTCACATATTATATATACACCCAAGCTCTCACCTCTCATCAGATATAAAAAAATCAATGTTGTACAATTCATACATGTGGGGCAGAAATTAGAAGTAAAGAGAAATTTTAATTCAAGCTATGCTGTTATTGTCATATAACTGAAAATCAATGATTTAGAATTTTCATTTCTGATCTATCAATATGTTTCTGCAAATTTTGTTTATTCTAAAGGTAAAGTGTCCATGAAACAATTTAGTGTTACTAAAAAGAGTCTATCTCGATTTCCTTTTCAGGTAATTCATCAACAGAATGAAAGATGCACTAAAAGTCATGAATTTACATTCTTCAGAAAGATGCATTAAAAGTCATGAAGGTAAACACAATATTCTTGCATTGTACCAAAAGGCACAATCCAAAGCAGATTTGACAGCTTATAAATGTCCCACAAGATACACAGGCCCCTTTGGAGGTGCTTTGCAGGTCAGTACCCTCCCCATCTCCGGCTCAGAGTCTGGCCCCTGTGTTTACACATTTGGTATGGACTGAAGGACGCCCTTGACCCAGGCAGGTCTGTCAGACTCCACTCCTGGAGTTGTGGAGTCAAGACTGAGAGAGTCTAGTCTACTTGTATTATGGAGCGAATTGGGAAAACAAATCCAGCAATTAAGGGCTTGTTATTTTTCGAACCATTCAGAGAGAAGCTGAGAATGCCTTTCTTCAGAGTGTGAAGGTAATGACCATGAATCTCCCAGAGACCCGTGGGCTTCTTGAAGTCTGGGAACTCCAGTCAGGCCAGTCGCACTGTCTCCTTGGGAGTCACTAGGTTTCCTGATACACTGAGAGTAAATTTCCCGTTCTTTGTACAATTAGCTCAGACGTTTTCCTGTTATCCTCATCTCTCTGGACACTAAACTTACCGAAACATTCAAAAAGTGACAAGAAAAAATAAGAACAAGTAGAGATTTCCTTCCTAGACCATGAATCTAAGAATTTTGGTTCATTAATCTCATTCAAGAACTATAAAGAAATAATTAGCCATTTTAGCAGAATATCATGTACAAGGGGATTTTTTTTTAATCAAAGGATTATTTATCATAGTAAAATTTGAGGAAATAATAGTACTCACTGGATATAGCTAAATAAATTATTGTACATCAAAATGATGGCATTTTACAACTTTTAAAACAGTTTTCCAAAAAACTTTTAAAATCTGGAGAATTTTGTGTAAGATATCATCAATATTAGTTTCCTGCTTCCTTAAGAAGAAGTGTGACAAATGTAAAAATATCTTTAACCGTAAACAGCTAACCATAAATTGCAAGTAAGCTGGTTTTGCATTTTAGATTAATTGCTCATCCACGTTAAAGAATATAAGAGACATAAAGTTGCGTTACCTTTTCTTCTTATACTAATCAATCACTGAACAAAATTGTAACATTGAATAGTAACAATGCCTTTTACATTTTACCAAATGCTGAGACAAAAGTATATTTTCCCATTATTGGGGAAAAAATGTGACACTAACACAGAAACAATAGGAGAGATAGAAATCAAGTGGAAAAACAGCAACTTCATACACAGTCTTCTGACCTTTACCCAGTTATCTAATATCTCTAGCACATTTACCACCTTTTAATATCACTAAAAACAAAATCCATGTAGAGGAATGTCAGAAATTCATATTATTTATGAATTTCTTATATTCATAACTTAGTGCACCAGAAGGGGCATAGGGAATCTCACATAAGAATAAAGGCAGTTAGGAAAGAAATGAATATGAGAAAACAAACTCTAATAGACATATACATAACATAAAATCATGAACATTATATATAATATATGTATCAGGTGAAAAACTGATCAATAATTTTTAATTGAAAGAAGATGATAAAACAACTACATTTGAAAATTTAGTAAAAGGGGGCAAAATACTAATACAAACTCTAAACTCATTCAAAAAAATACGTTTCAAGTTGGTGGTGAGAATAAAATACTTATTTATAGGTTCAGTAAAAGAGGCTGATTTCCTTTTGGGCGGTGGGAACTTTGATGGTCAAAATTGAGAACTATATTTTACACTTTAAAAGTTAAAAGTTAAACTCATTATAAACATGAGTCAAGAGTGCAGTCTGCTCATTTTCAAACTTATTTTCTCAGTCTAATTCCACCATGTTGTTTTCCAAAGAGGACTGTTAGCAATTGTGCCTGGTCTGGAATACTCAAGTAGCCTCACTCACCTTTTCATTATGTTCTTTATATCAGAATAGTCTGCTGAGACACCACGTTCTCTCTTTCCTCTGCTCCAGAAGAGAAACAGTCAAGGCTACGTTCTCTTCATCCACACCACAGAATTAGTCAAGCCTTCCTGACTGAGTTGTCTTGGCTTTTCCTTTTGGCAAATGCAGGGAGTGATCAAATTCTTTCTTTTCGGGGGTTGGTTAAAACCAATGTACCTACAAACACATCCTCCCCTGTCCTATCCTACTTGGAGGCTACGGCCACAGAAGCCTTAAAGTGGATTGAATATGGGGGGAGAGAAGGAAGGAGGCACATGCTTGAGGGGGCGATGACACAAAACCAGAGGAGGTAGGTGTGACTCCCACCACTGGAGCAATGGAGAGGCCCTTGGAAGTGTAGGAGTCCTGTGTCCAGGTCTAGATGGCCCCTAAGGAGGTGGCAGTACCACTCCCGAGACTGGCACTTGGCTGATTGGCTAGTGAATTCCATGAACTCATGGAAAATGTCTTCTGCAACTGAGCTTAAGGTTATCTAGTTAACTGTGAAGACCAACCTTTTGCTCAGTAAGAGTTGCTATAATAACAGATGATAGAAGATCAACAAGGAGGAGAACCTCTGACAGCCAAAGCCATAGAGGTTATGGGTAGGAGCATCAAAAATCAAGGCCAGGGCCCTCTGTAGACCCTGGTCCTGGTCCCTGCACCCACAGGATGCTGGAACAAACACATGAAGGGGCAGAAGGAGCCTTACTAAAGACTCTTTGTGCAAATGCTATTAGTCAGGTGGATGCCAGAGGTAGCGAAGAAGCCAGATTTAATTGGACTTAAGTAAATTAAATAATGTGCTATATTGGGCAAATATCATAGAAAAAGATGTATTCAAACTGAAATGATACAAAGAAACTTAATACATAGTTAATGATTTTCATCAATACTTACTCCAGTTGGTCAATTTAGAAGCAAATTCTGGAGGATATGCTAGAGTACATGATTTCTGGCACCTTCTCTGGGGTTATTTGGAATAAAATCTGCAGAAATTTTATATAAGCAGTATAAGAATCAAACAAGAGAGTTATTTAATCTATAACTACTTTTCTCAGTGAATTATAAAGAAATTACTCAAAGCTAAATCAGTGTAGGCTTACAATGGGCCCCACTGTTTTTGATCTTTAAAGATAGTCAAATTGAGTCAACATCCCTTTCCGTTTTGGGTTCTTCTGCAATTTCTGGCCCTCTCATCCCATCCCACCTCCCCACTAGTGCCCTTAGTACTCACACACACACACACACACACACACACACACACACACACACATTGATCTCTCCTGAGGCCTTGTGGCAGGATGTCACCTTGGGTAAGTGTAGATCTTACATGAGATGGGATGGCGAATGTTTCACATCTTGATAATTTAATTCTGTTTATCAAAAATTTTTTCACTTCTGCTTCATTTCATCTTGTCTGCTTTCAAAATACTGTTCCATTATTAGAAGATATTTAATTGATTATCCTGAGGTTCTGTTCACTCTCTTCTCCAGTTCTGTCCTTCTAAAATTCATACAGAAACTGGAAACTGTACTAGTCTTTTCAATTCTAGAAGTTTGCTCTGAGTGTACTAGAGGAATCTAGTTTCTTTGGATCTTAAATGTCAATTGTTAATTCTCAGCTACCAATTCCAAGATGCATATCAATCTAACATAACACATCTATCTCAATGAGAATTAATAAGCATGGACTTTGGCTGAAGGTCAATTGACTAAAACTGTAGAGCTGTCCATGCCCACAATGATGGAATGTGATGCTGAGCCTGGTCTAATGATGTGCCACCTACAATGCCATACCAAGAAGGAGCAATCACCCATGTTCACTGTTGTCAGCAGGAATAAGCCTGGGTACTGTGATAATAAGCATGATGGATTGAATTTCATTAAAATAGCAAGGAAAATCCTCCCAAATGGTTCTTAATTAAATGGTCTCCAGCTAAGCAGCAGTCAAAATGTGAACTTTCCCTACATTCTATTCAACTGAATGTCATGTTGACTTCAGAGCCTATGGGAGGCCTTGAACTAATAACAATGTTTCCTATTTACATAGTTCTTTTCGTATGAGATCTGTGCAGTGCTTTACAAATATTATCCTATTACCTCACATGGTGCATCAATTATGAGCTGGGGATAGAACCCAAGAGTCAGAACTCCTTGCCATTTGTCAGACTAGTTCTATTTAAGCTCACAAATAGCGTACTGTTTTACTATTTTAGACAGGGAAAATAAAGCTTGATGCAAATTCTTTGACTTATATTAGTGTCTCAACACAAAAAAGTGATTGCCAATTGAAGCATAAAAATTCTTATTTTTCAAGAAAAAAACATTTTCTAATTCTGATATCAACTACCCATAGCAAGTTACAAGACTAAATTGTCTGATCACGTGAATACAATTGTCTGATGTCCACAGAATAATGCTTTTATAAGTAGCAAAAGAATACAGTCCATATTGATAAATTTGTTCTCAATCCAATAGGTAATTTATTAATCTAGGGGTTCCTAGAGTCGGCAAATGCAGTATGTGTAAGCTTTTTTTGTTCTTATACTTGTTGGGTGATTTTGTACATATTACGTTGATGATAACAGTATCAATAAAAAAAGAATGTACCAGTTTCTCAATTTTGGAAATATAGAAAAGTATATTGGGGCATTGCTAGTTTAAGATTTGATACCCAAAATACTCACCTTCCTGGATGATTTTTTTAACTTTGAAGTGCCATATTGCCAGTTAAATTGTCCATGTATTTCAAAAGAAACTAGAAAACGTGGTACACTAGGTTTAGTGTTATAATAGAAAAAGTTTGGTAAAAAAGGTTTTTCTTTCTGAGATATTTCTCGGACAAGTTCTTGGACAAGTTCTAAAGCACCATATGCATTACTATGAATATTCATGGTACAATATATTTTTTGAAAAGCTGAAGAACACAGTAAGATCCGTTGCAGTTCAGAGAATAGAAAATGTGTAAGAGAAATAACAGGTACAAGGCAACAAAACAAAGTAATCATTTTTTGCCAAGTGCCTTTGTTTGCTTCCTGGCCACATGAAACTGTGCACAGTCCATCTTTGGCGACAGTTCTTCTCGTACCTGACGGTTTTCTCTTCTTAACCTCTTAGTGGTTTAAGGTAAAATTCATCTATGGAGACTCAATGGTACCTTTTACGGAGCCTTAATTATTAAAGTCATAACATGTTTATATGAATGATTAAAACCATTAAGTAAGTTAAAAGGAAAACCTCCATTCAAGGACTGGCTGCAAATGTTATCACTTTCTGCCCTTCAGGAGGTGAGATTTATTACCATATTAAACATAGTGCAAAAAACTTAAAGATAAGTAAACAAAAGTAATAGGTTTGGAGAAGAGAATGGGCTTAAAGCACAGGTAAAGTGCCACGGAGCGGAATTGCAAAGCCCTCTCTAGTCCGTTGTTCTATTTCAGATAATTTCGTTTTACACTCAAACACTTATTACAATGCTCACAATTTAGGATACTCTTACAGTGTTATTTATTTATTAACATACTACATGTTTTTCTTTAACTTTGCGACATTTCAAGGTTGTCATAATTTCTAGTCCCACAAGAATATCATAAATACAAGTCACACTGAGATTTTCCCTTGCCTCAGTACTGTGCAGTAGTGACCCAATTTAAGTAAAAGCAATGTAAAAACTAAAACAGCTACTTCCCCCTTTCTCTGTTTCTGAACAATTTAAACTGAAGAGCATTGCTAACACATTCAAAATTCCAGGTGATCAAACAGACAAAAATATTGCAGAAGCTGAAGAAATACCAGAATCTTTACTTTTAAAATTTTACTGGTTAATAAATTAGGATTTTTGTGTGCTATTTCTTGGAAAATTTTATTTATGTCATGCTATTAAATTCCAGAGACAGGGTAAATTCTAAATCAAGGGATTATCTATTAGTAAAAGTGTGCTTCTCCCCAAATCGTGTAAATATGGTCGTTCACACAAGAATTAGTCCCAGTATTTGTGATTTGACTTTATAAATTGAATAGTTGTATTGCAACATTTGTATAGGGATCTGACATCTTGAAGTTAAAGTGATAGTATGCTTTGAAACACGCACCTTTAAAATTGTACCTGAAAATTTTTGAATGAACTTTTTCCCAGCTTTGTGATAGAACGAAACAGCACATCACATTTTTAACTGAGAGCGAAGGGAGCTAAGGAATCTAAGAATGTCACCAAAAGAAACTGCAGCTCAGCAACCACCTCATAGTGATGTACCGCGAAGCAGAAATTAAAGCGGAACACCAACTCGTCAGCAGAATGAATAGGTGGAGAGTGTGAATTTCAGTGGTAAGCCTTGGTTTAATTTTCTTCCCTGATAACCTTCACCACAGACTGTTATTTCAAAGTCACTCAGCCGACTCACCTAGATAGACACCTATTTCCAAAGAAACCACCTTCCTGAAACATATTTAGTAATTATATTCATCTTGATAGCATCCTTCTTGACAATTTTATCATTGTCAGAGTCCTAGGCCTGTGAAGGTTATTTGAATTTCCCCCCCTTCTGACCTTATTTCTGTGACGAGGGGTCTGGAGAGCAAATACTATTTGTTATCTTATCTTGGGAAACGGCCGCATGCCTTTCTCCTGGAACTGCGGCAAAAATTCTTTCTTTTCTGCAGTCTATCTATGACTGTCAAGTCTGCATTAATGGAGTGGAAGGAAAGTCCCTTGCCTCCTTCAACTTTGTTTATTTTCAACCCGATTTCATTAAGGTCCAGCCACACTGTATTGGGATCGCATGGCTACCAAGCCCAGGATCAGAATTTTAAACGTTTGACCTTTAGATCATTGTTCAAATCTAACCACAACAGATGAAGTCGAAGAGGTTTTAAATCAGCCAGTGTTTTCACATTTCTCAAACATGTTTCTATAATTTGGCAGAAAACTTGAACTTATGTTGGGGACCTTTTCTCCTTGGTCCCTATAGTCAGTTTATGGCAAATAAACTGTAGCTGTAATCTTACACCATCTTTCTAAATCCACCCACAGTGGCCCACTGCCCACCAGGGTCGGCCATGCCATCCTGATGTTGGCAACCCTGGGCTACAACCTATCCTACAAACCCGGCCTGCCATCCCACCCAGCAACCTCCACTTGTTGATGACCTTTCTTCCATTTCTCCCTGGAAACCAGGACCCTCAAAGGGGAATCATGGGGACTGACATCAACCAAGTCCCCCCGGAAGCAGTCCCTGAAAGTCAGGTTTTATCAGATATGTTTTCTTGATTATAAGAGAGGCAGGAACTCATTAATAAACTTGTTTTAATACTGCCACCAGCGAAAACACTGAAGTGAAGAGAGGATGTGATGAATCCCTGAATTATTTTTCAACGTGCTTCTTAATATGATAGATTTAGTATCAGGACATAGTATCTTTTATAAGATGAGCTTCATTACTAGTCAACAGCAAATTTAGAATCACAAATATGGTTTTCCAAGAACCTTTTCAACAACCACGGTTCTTATGCTAATCACTAAAATGTCTTTAATATAGAATCTCTTGTCTATTCTGAAGAATGAAAAAGCATCATTTTGAGAAACTTATTAAGGGAAACTTAGCATACAAAAGAAGAAACTGTTTAAAAAATAATCTCAGGTTCTACTTCCCAAACAGAAGTCCTGGTTGTTTTCTGTGGCTAAATTTCAAAATGTTGAAACTTTCCCTTGGAGATCATAGTTGTATGGGGGACATGGGGGTTGAGGGAGTTGCTAAGAGGAAAAAAACCTTAAGAAGTAATGTCTGAGTTTAAGAATAAGGGGTAGCCAGATGAAGAAGTCCAGGGAGAAGGAAGGCCAGAGAGAGCATGTCAACATAGGAAGAGCATGTCCAGAGGTCCTGAGGCAGAGCATGGCACATTGAAGCAACACATGGGGTCAGCAAAGCTCCAGCAGATGATGGGTACCAACTGTCCTGGTGTGCCTGGGACTGTCCCCGTGTTAAAACTGAAAGCGCTCAGTAATGTGTGAACTGGGATGATCTCATATCAGACATGATTTTCTTTCCTATTTATTCTTAAACTGGCCATCTTGGAAATTCCAAATCTTTGAATTTCTCCCATAGCAGTCATGAAGCACTTCCTTATCAGAATGTCCTAAGCTAGAAAAGACTCCACTGTAATCTTCTTAGTTAATTGCTTAAACACTGATCGAATTTCCCAGCTTTGCACATTTGAGAGTGGACCAGTCCATTCTGAGTCACCAACCTTCTTTCTTCTGCGGTTCCTGGAACAGAGGCGTCCTTGGGAAGCAATGTAGACCTGGTCCAGCCACATATCCACGCTGGGTGTGGTGACATCACCACAAGGATTTCCTTTACATCTCTTCTTGGAAGTTCCTAATTTCCATTTGAAACATCTGGGTCTCAGTGTTGCTCTCCCCTCAAGCTCCGTTGTTGTTCATTTAGCAAGTGAGTCCTGATATGTGAGCCACTGTGCTCAGTCCTGGGGGCAGATTGATGAGCAAGAAATGCTCTTGGCTCATGGCAAAATCATATTCATCAAGGGGTGAACAGGAAGGGAAGAAGGAGAAACAAAACCAAGAAATTTCATAACTCTGTTATAGAGAATGGAGAGATGTGAGATCTTATGTGAGCACAGGGGAGAAGATTAGGGGTAAGGGAACTTTCTGGAGGGATGTTAGCTGGATTGGCCTCAATAAGCCTAACTTTGTAAGCCCTTTGGTCCCATTCTCCACTAACTGTAGGGTCATCAATCCTATACTAGCCCTCTTCTTTTTCCTTTTGTATTTTTTTGCCGTCCTTTTAAATCTTACTAGTTTTTTTTACAGTTAATTTTAAATATATACAGATCTTGAAATACTCCCCTATTGAGGTCAAGCAACTGGATTGTCCTCCTTCTGTGGAATCTTCTCAAATGTGTGATCCGTCACACTTGTATCCATTTTCCCAGCACTTATTCTTTCTAAACTCATTATTTTCTGGCTTTTCTCTCCACACTAAAAAAAGGTTTGCAGTTATTTTCAAAGGTTACCAATGATTTCCTTATTGCCCATGTCACCTCACACATATAGTATTTGAATGACCTCTTAGTCAAATTTTCAGCTTTCAGAGATTTTGCACTAAAAAATGTAGCCAAGCAAACTTTCCTAAAGCACTATACTCGTCTCATTTCTGTATTCAAATGTCTCCACAGCCTTCACGCTGTGACCATGGCATTAACATACCCTGTAATTGAGTTCTCATGTACTCCTCCATCTTTGCAGTTCCCCAGGCACCCTCTCTTAGAGACTTTGCCGTCTCACAAAGCCGGTCTATCTATCATGCTTACACATGGAGTTTTCACTTGGGCCACCATGACTTGTCCAGTGCTGATCTTTGCACATGGAATACAGTTCCTCTTTTTTTCACTAAATTATCATGGTCCTTTCATTTCCCAAGTGAAACTTGCTTGTTGTTTGAATGTTTCTCTGACCACATCAGTCCAAAATAACCTTTCCCTATGATCTCTTATGGCATATATTGGCTGCATTATTAACATTGGGGCTGTTTCACTGTGCCTCATTTCAGCAGTTTATGTTAGATGTGTAGCAGACTGATAAGAGAGAGGACTGTCCCATGAACCTGTGTGTCCATTCACACAAACTAGCCATATTCATATTATTTGACTTAAAAATTTTAATTACTCATGAATGACCAGTGATATCAATTAGACCCTATGCTGACTTGATTATTACCTTTATTACTTATCTGGCTCCCCTAAAATATTTTTGCCTCGATATTATAATTTTAAAGTGATCAATAAGTTATCATCCAGACTGATGGCCTCCAACATTTTTGAGGATAAGCACCTCTTTGTATGTGTCAAATTTAGTATTTTAAATTACAATAGGCTCTACATAGAAGCAGGTTAATGGTTAGGGACTTGGGTTCTAGAGGCTGGGTGCCTGCGTTTAATCCTGGCTCATTACCTATTAGCTATATGACCTTGGGTTAGTGAATGAATCTCCATCTTAAAACCAGGGATTGTAATAGATTCTAACTCATGAACAATCATGAGGCTTAAAGGAGGATAATGCATGCACAGTTCTTGGGCCTTGATAATCACTCAATAAATGTTAACTATACATTCAAAATATATCATTGCATATATATATCATATTATTTTCAGTCTACAGCCAGCCCTGGTGGTCTAGCGGTCAATATTCCATGTTCTCACCCTGCAGCCTGAGCTGATTTCCGGTCATGGAACCACACTCAGACAACCACGTATCTGTTGGTTGTCACACTGTGGTGGCTGTATGTTGCTGGGATGCCACCAGTATTTCAAATACCAGCAGGGTCGCCCATGGTTGGCAGGTTTCAGTGGAGCTTCCAAACTAAGACAGACTAGGAAGAAGGACCTGGCCATGCACTTCCAAAAAAATTGGCCATGAAAATCCATAAGTAGTAAAGATGAGACGATGGTGCAGAAAAAGACCAGCAGGGTTCAACTCTGCTGTACACAAGGGCTCTAGGAGTCAGAATCGACTTGATGACGCTAACAATGGGCACAATAGACATAATAGATACTCATAAAAATTTGGTAACTACAAAAAATCAAAAGCACTCTATGCATCCATTTATTGGCATATTTGGTAACAATGACTTACAAAGACTTAGATTATTACTTAGCTCATCTACTCTAAACTAAAACCTGACTCTATAATTATGGACAATTTTAACTGGTCTATCACCCAAACATCCCTCTCCTCCCATTTCTCTAACTCGGCGTTAACTATATTTGTGTATTGGAGGAAATGGAGGGCAATAGTTTTAGAGGTTCCTGGAGGGAAACAGGTCTGTTTGGTTCAAGACTAAAGCCTGATACAGCTCCAGAAGCTGGGATATCTGCAGAGACTACAGAATCACAGAGGGATGAAAGTCAATTCCTTTCTTATGACTCTGATTTATTATCTACATAGCACTTTTCACAACCTTCTCATTTATTCATTTTTTTCATTTACTGTTGTTTTTTTCCACCCAAATAGAAGGTCCAATCCATGAGGGTGAGGACTTCATCTGTGTTCTATCACTACTGCCTAGAACACTAGAGTGACATCCAATGCTATTGTCGAATGACTGAGTGAACGGTTGAACTAATGAAAGTGTGGTCATCCAGAATTATTAAATTTTGTTTCATAAAATTTGTAAAGTGTTAGCATTAACAGAACTATAAATTTAGTTCTGGAAACTGTGAAATAAAAAATCAGAAAAAGTGTTCTGCTTATTCTTTGAATCTAGAAAATGAACTTCCCAAAAAGGCCCTTGGTAAGTATTTAAGCATTGGATTACAATAGGACTGCCGCAAGGGGATGCATTCTGACAAATATTTATGACGCTTTCATGTGCCCTTGATTGTTTAGGCTCTAGCCGATTAGTTCATTTTAGCATGCTCATATTTGTTAACACAAGCAAGTCCGGTGATGTAAAAAGGGTTGGCAGCTATTACACATGATGTATTCCTTTGGCGTTAGGTGCAACTTTATGTCCTGTATTGTTTACTCAAGTGGGGAATGTTGACCAAAACAATTAAGCTATCCAAGTGACCATTGACTAGGGCTCAGCCAATAAGTTCAAATTATGAGACCAAAGGTGATTTAACAGAGACAGATATTAGTGGCTGGTGATATTATTTCCCTAGACAGTTTTAATTACAGGACATGGGAGTTCCGAAATATGTGGATTTTTAATAGCTCAAAGTACAAAAGGGAAGCATTAGTCATTTGGCATAATAAACTCTGATGAAGTACACATTTACATTCCACAAGCAGCAAACACACTCAGCCTTAATTTCATAATTAGTAAATTGCTTAATATTTGAAAATTCTTATGCAAGATGTGAAGGAACATTCTCAGTTTAAGAGTAATTTAGACAGCCAATCACATTTAAAATCGTGATCCTGTCAAGGCAAATAGTGATGTTTAAACCTAAGTATTCATTACCATCTATAATTTGTACTGAACATTTAATATGCATTTAGAAGAAATAAGATCATGAAATTGGAATGGTTTGATCAAAATATTAGGAAAAGTTCCAAAAATATGTTAAATACAAACTATTTTTCAAATCCATGGGCATTTTCGGTTTGAATATTTTGTTTCATTGTCTTTTCTTTTTTTAAAGGTAGCATTAGCCTATATTCCACAAACTCCATATCTGCTTATTTATCTAAATTACTATATCTCATTCCTCATCAGTATTAAAAATTCACGGTCAGTTTGAGATGTGTTGAGTATTACACAGATGCTCTTTGAAAGGTGTCTGTGATGGAACAGTAAGCTCATATATGAAAGTGTTCATAAAGTGTGAAGTGGCATCGTTTTTCCAAGTACTGCTTGTCCCAAAGTGCTTAGTAAGTCTTTTGAGACAAGAAAAGATTTTTATAGGTTTTCTTATATCTTCTCTCATACCTAAGATTTGCTCATGTGTAAGAGTTGCAGGTGACAACTTGAGGATTTTGCTTCTATATTATGTGTGTGGGGGTGTGTGTGGTGTGTGGTGTGAGGTGTTTGTTGTGTATGTGGTGTCTGTGGTGTCTGTATGTGTGGTCTGTGTGGTGTGGTGTGGTGTGTGTGGTGTGGTGTATGTGTGTGTTGAGATATATGTGGCATGGTGTGGTGTGTGTAAGTGGCATGTGTGTGAGTGTGTTTAATGAACTGAGGCACTAGAAATGGGCATGACTGTAACTAAGAAAGGAGCTGTGAATTAGTGAGAGGTACTTCATGATTTTCTGACAAACTTGCCCACACATTTCTTTGAGAAAAGCTTCTTGCACAAGTCCTTCGAGCATCACTCTTTTTATATCCTTAACAAAGAACACTCACTTTCTCTGAAATTGGTCATCAATTGTCCATCAGCATACTGATAGGTAACTAAATACCTGATTCTGCTCCCTATGCCTGCAGAGGTAGTGGCAGATATACACTTCAGAGAGAAGCAGAGAGCATTGACCAACAGTAGGAGGAGAAGCTCAGGAAGTAGAGTGGAAGACAGGAGCTCCTGTGTTGCCCTAATGGTGAAAGGCTGACTTAGGAGCATCAGATGCCTGCTGGCAAGGGGACAACGAGATGACAAGGTCTTTTTATTGAGCTACTAGAGTTGCTATTACTCATTTTTATTACTGTCTACAAGAGTCATTATTACTGCTGTCTAAAAGAGAGCCAAGACATTTCAAATGAGGAAACACCTAAGTTTGGTTTGCTAAACATTTTAATTAATAAAGTAATTAGGTGTTGTTAACAGAAGTAATAGATTAGATCTATTCTCCAAAGAAGAAACTAATTTAAATATAAATAGGATATATCTATATCTCCATCTATATGTCCATCTATACTTTGTTCAAAAACTCATCAAACTGTACTCTTGAATTGAGCACATTTTATTGTATATAAATTATACCTCAAAAAAATCAGTTAAAAAATAAAGGGAAGGACATCTCTAAGTGATTGGAAAATGAAAAAAAGGTAACAAGTGGGAGAAAAGGTTGAGGAAGCAGAGAGCAATAGTGTTGCAGTTGCGTAGAGAATAGAATTAAAATGTTTCCAAATGTTAGTTTTGGATATCAGATTATCACTGGTCAAATGCAGGTATGTGATTTTAATATTACGCAAACATAAGAGCTGGGGTTTAGCTGTGAACGGGAGGTAGAGCAATAGAAAGAGTGTAAGCAAACATTTGCTAGATGATCTTGCTAGTGAAATTAAGGATAGAATCGAACGACAGGGAAAAGTCATGGCTAAATCCAAGAGTTGAGGTTCTGTACACAGCATTGGAGCTGAAGACCTGGGGGAGCTCCTGGTTCACGTGCATCCTCCTCTCAGTCCTCTCACCCTTTCCTCAAGTCCGCTTCCCATCTGTCTGGCAAATGTCCACTCAACTCTGAAGGATTCTTTGAGTCAACCTTTTTTGATGCTTTTTCTTAAACTCCGCTTAAGAAGAACTGACTACCTGTTTTCATGTGCCAGCGTACCTCTACATGGCAGCCAGAATACTTTCCCTTACTTTATCCTATACCTGGGCTCCTCTGCCAGAGTCTGATGGGGCGGGGCCCCCACAGCATCCCATCTCTGCATGTCCAGCACGTAGGCTGGCCTGCAGAAGGCACTGGGTAAACATTTATGGTGAGCATTTGAGGAAGCAGGACAGGACTGATTTCTGATTCAAGAAATGGGTATTGATCACAACACTGTCAGGTTCTGTGTCAGGACCTAATGAGGACAGATACGAATACAAAGTGGGCCAGGTTCACACATCTTCCCTTTCAAATCCGCCTTTTCCATAAAAAAAAAAGTATATAGTAGTGATAATTCAGAAGATTCTCTTTTTTCTAACTAGTTCTTAACATTAGTTTCTTGAAACAAGTTTTAGAAAACCTTGGGTTAAGATTGAGTTAAAACACATAATCTCACGTTGTTCTTTGGATGAAGAACCCCATAAAACTCCAAAAAGAATCAATGAGTTGCATTGTTTCTCAGACCTGGATGGCCATGGGGCTGTCTAATTGGATTATGAATCTTTGGTTAGTTGACCGCCTGTTTGAAGTAACCATTCCAAGAAACACTTTCTAACAAAGGTTTGAATGAATGATCTTGCTCAAACAACCTTGAGGGAGATGACACAGACTAGAACAACCCAAAAAGCCTCATTCAGTCAAAACTTTTTTTAATAACATGGAAAATAAAAATAATTACTGGCTTAAAATATCAAAAGATATTCGTGAATTATGAGTCATATGATAGATTTAGCATGAGAATATAATGCCTGTTACAAAATGAACCTCATTAGGTACTAGTCAACAACAAATTTAGACTCACAAATAAGGGTTTCCCAGAAACATTTTCAATAACCATGAATACAACCATATTTCTTATGCTAGCCATTAAAAAGTCTTTAATGTAGAACTTCTTGTCTTTTCTAAGGAATAAAAGAAAGAGCATCATTTCCAGAAAAATGATAGAAAGCAAGCTGAATAATAATTCAGAGATTCATCATATCCTTTTTCATTTCAGTATTTTCATTGATGGCAGTATTAAAACAAGTTTATTATTGTCATTTGAAAGTATCTTGGAAGTCAGTTGTTGATTTCCACCATTGATTGCATAGTTTCAAAAATATTTTAAAATGAGAAATTTACCCTTAGGATCTCAAAATGTGTGTTTTAAATATGTGCTCTCAAAAAAGAATGACTATTTTGAAATTCTGAAAAAAATCTGGTGACATTTTTATTTCTGATGGTCCCTTTATATGATTATCTGAATTACTGCATACTATTTATACTTTGCCTTTGAGGGAAGTACCATCTTATCTAATATCGATTAGATGCAAAAATCTGGCAGAAAAAAGCTTGTATACACCCATTGAAAGAGATTCAAATTTTCCTTCCAAAATTTTGTGTTTGACGTTCTTACCCACGTAATGTAAGCCAGCGTTTCCCAATTGTTGGCACAATGGTGGAAGGCTGTGGAAAGAGTAGCACGTGCTGTGTGTATCAGAGTCACCTGAGGAGTTTTTACAACTATACCTTGCTCCATATCCCTTTCTGGAAGGATCCACAGTTCTCCACTGATAGAGAAGTAGTGATGCAAAGTCACTTTTAGTCACCTATAATTTATTATTTAGATTGTGCATGGATAGCCTATCTTGCAAACACCAAAATATGGAGAATTTATAATTACTTAAAATATGTATACTTCATTAGAGTTATTATAATTGTTAACTCATTTTTATTAATCTGGAAATGGATTAGATATAGAATATAATCACAAAAGCAATAATAAATCTTTGGTATTCAGGAAATATTTCAATCATTTCAGACTAGGGATTTCTAGATGTTTCAAGAAAAGTAAATCTTAAAGACAAGACAAGTGACAGTTGACTTAGATTTCCCATGACCTTGATTTAGAAGATTTCCTAAAAATAAAAACAAACAAACAAAAACTCTCTTGGGGTCCACTCAGTGGCATAGTGGTTAAGTTTGCTTGCTCCACTTTGGCAGTCCAGGATTCACAGGTTCAGGTCCCACGTGGGGACCTACATATAGCTCATCAAGCTACACTGTGGAGGCATCCTACATACAAAATAGAGGAAGATTGCCACAGATGTTAGCCCAGGACCAATCTTCCTCACCAAAAAAAAAAAAAGAAAGAAAGCAAGAAAGAGGAAAAACCTCTCAATGTGGCTTTAGTCAGACTCATTGAATACAAATACAAGAATGTTTTAGGATAAGAAGAGATCTGATCATTTGGTTGGATATTCAAGCCCCAATTTCTAGTCTTATCATATTCTAGAACCTACAGAGCATTTATTTATTTATTTTTAAAGATTGGCACCTGAGCTAACAACTGTTGCCAATCTTTTTTTTTTTTTTTATGCTTTATCTCCCCAAATCCCCCTGGTACATAGCTGTATATCTTACTTGCAGGTCCTTCTGTTTGTGGCATGTTGGACACCACCTCAACATGGTGTGATGAGTGGTTCCATGTCTGTGCCCAGGATTCAATCCTGGGCTGCTGCAGCAGAGAGCACGTACTTAACCACTTGGCCACGGGGGCTGACCCCCCAACAGAGCATTTATAATCTATCTTCTTAACTTGTATAGTATGTAGGTAATGCCTTATATTGTCATTTAAATACTTTCCATTTGAAATCCCTGTTTTCTCTCCAAAAATACACAGAAAACAGGCATATTTTATAGTCCATTCAGCATCTAGTGTCTTACTGCGTACAGTAGCTGATCAACTGTTACTTGCTGAAAGAATTAACACATTTCTGAACATGCCCCCAAAGTTCCACACCCAACAACTGCAACCCCCAAATCCGTTTTCCTGGGACTCGATTATAGCACATATTTCAATCAATAAGAATCTTATTTATTTATTTACTTATTTATTCTTGATGTGGTCACTGGCACAGACTAGGACTTCAATAAATATTTGTTTGAATGAGGTTCAGTTTGAGAAAGTTGAATTTTTGTAGTATTTTTTCTTTCCCTTCTAATTTGATGTTTGAGTGTGATTCGACAGAAATTCTGACTGTTACTGATTATGAACACTTTTAACCTAACATCATCACATTGGTCAACTCTACATTTCCTAATTCTATACCTTGGTTCTTTAACTATTCTTATCTCCTACTGGTCATCTACAGAAAACACACTTTTCTAAATGTTTTTTGTTAGTTTGCTTGCTTGCCTTTTCATTTGTTTAATAGAATGCTTTCTGTTTTTGAATGCTCTGGATGTGTGTGTGTTGCTGGGGGGCGGGGTCGGCCAGCAGAAGTAGAGTTAACGGGGCTGACTAGGTTTGGAAAACGCTCATAATGAATGTCGATGTTGGTGACACTTGATATCCTGTAACACAGAAAAGTCTCTGAGCAGTCCTGGAGTAAAGGAAACTGTTAAATTTTGTTTTAATGAAGGCTTACTAAACTTAGCTGGCATCAAGTCCCTTAAAAATAATACATAGTTCTACGTTCTAGAGATTCCCTTCTAAGAACATACTTCTGGCACAGTGGTGTAAGACAATCCAGCATCTGCCAAGCAGGGGCCCATAATATCATCAGAGGGAAACTTTATGCTCGTACCTTATCCCCCAGGCTTCACACATACAAACACACACTCACATACGGCCTTCCTGTCACAAAGTCACAAATCTAATTATCTTCTCTGAGAAAAGAAAATAAACACATCCTTCTCTTCTGATCCCTAAAGTTTACTATTCCACTACTTCTTTCTTGACTGGCAGGTGTATGTATGGGACAGAACTTTTTACTTATTTTATCTTATAATACTCTGGCATAGAGGGAACTCCAATTCTGGCCCTTGCATCTTGTGTCAAATGTATCTCACATTCTTTTCTGAGTATCCCTACACCACACTCCACCCTGATCTATTTTGTTACTGGAACCATTCTGACACCACACACACAGTATCGATGCACCCTAGATACAAGACCATTTTAAGATTCAACAGAAGACCTATACAGGCCATAACTATCTGCTCTGTCCATTTCTAATACCTTTGATGTTGTCTTGAATTGCTAATTATCATCCATCCTTATCTCATCTCTCCAGCCATAAAAATGAGCAACATAGTGGAGGGAACCATGTATTACTTTTTTTTAAATTACCAGCATATAATACAGTATCTTAAACCATGAAGCTAATACATCTTGCTAATAATGATGAATGATTATGATTCCATAATTTAGAAGATATTTTTTTCTTCATACATATCTTCCTTTTTTGCTTCAAATTTTCTTGACCACTTCATTAATATTTTTTTCTCAATGAAGACTCACTTTTCGTAATGGTAGAGCCCCCTAAGGTTCTGATTACAGGCTGAAAGTCAGAGTAGATCCAGTAAACGACATTGGGTTCCAGAAGTCAACCGAGTATAGGTACCATATTCCAAGGACAGACCTGGTGGATCAGTTTCCAGAACCACATGGTGACAGGCAAGACTGAAAGATTTCCAGCAGGCTTTGGTTAAAAGTACTAACACTGGATTGTAGTAGAAAGCCAACATAGTGCTTTATTTGCCTTTGTGTTAGATGCTTAGAAAATATATCTCCTTAAGAGAGATGGGAGGTCAGCCAGCACTCAGTCGATGTAACATTGTGCTAAGTATAATCACTGGCTTCAGAATTATTAGACAAATAAAAATGTTTCTAATCGATTTTTCAGAAAAATTCATGTTTTTTCTTGAAAATTACACAATTTATATATTAGTCTATTAAAACTAGTATTTCAAAATACTAATGAAAATAGGAATTGAAAATATCGTCTCTTGGCGAGGCCTAGTCTTCTGAGAAGCTTTATTCAATGGACCAGCAGCATCAGAATCCCTCGGGTGTACTTCAAATTATACAGATCCCTGGACTCCACTATTGGAAAATCAGCTTCATTATAAGACAGAAAAACCAATCTAGGGGTGGTGCTTCCCACTAAATACAGAAATCTCTGGATAAGTGCTGACGTGACCTCTGTTAAGTCTAATTTCTTCAGAGAGGGGTCTAACATATTTCTGGATATCCCAATAGGGAAAATTGTTTGAAGGTTCCACAATATACTTTAGCTAAAATATTTCTCTTGTCGCTTTCTATCCATTTACTTTACATCTATCCTATGGAATGATAAGAAATAAATCAAATCCCTTTTCTGTGTGATAACCCTTCAAATTTTTGCATTCCATACTGTATTGGACGGCCCTATAAACGAATACCTTTAAGTCAATGCCATTTAAGTGACCTTATGCCACATTTATATCAGTTCAATATTTAGTATGTGTCTAGCCAGTACAAGACGGAAGGTTAGGAGTGAAGAAATAAAGATAAACAATTCCTAGTGACTACACTGGCAGAAGCAGACAGAGACACAAGAGCTCAGAGAGAAAACAAGAGACGTGTGGTTGGAGACACAGAGGCAGAGAGAGGCTCTCATTCAGAGGCATTAGGAAAAGTATTCGGGAAAGTTACTACTTGAGTTGTGACTTAGAAGATAGAGTTAGCCAGACTGAGCAAGTGGAGGAAAAGTCTTATAAATAGAAAGGGCAGCCCATCGAAATTATAAAAGGAAAGGAAAGTCATAAAAGCTTCTAATTTCATGGAGCAATGAGTAATTCATTCAACTGAAGCTTGGCAGAGCTTGGGCTTAGAGTAATAGGGAGCCAATTACAAAGGACTCTTATCTTGACGTTTGAAGGATGTTATCAACAGATCTTATTTAGGGATTTAACATGATCAGATTTGAGATTTAGAAAGATCCCACCAGCATCCCAGTGGAAAACAAATTAGATACAAAGTACAACCAGGAAGCTATTACAGTTGCATGGGTAAAGACAATAGTAAAATAATGGCCTCCAGTTACTGAATAAGTATTATGCACTAGATAGCGTTGCTAAAGCTTTATATACATTGTCTTATTTTACTTCTGACAAAAATCCTAGGAGGTAAGCTACATTAGGTCTTTATTACAAATATGAGGAAACTGAGGCTCAAAGAGGTCAAAATTAATTTCTCCAAGATTAGAAAGCAGAGCTGAGACATTATGCAAAAATTACCTAGCTTCCAAGGGGCTGGCCCCGTGGCCGAGTGGTTAAGTTCACGCGCTCTGCTGCAGGTGGCCCATGGTTTGAATCCTGGGTGAGGACATGGCACTGCTCATCAAACCACGCTGAGGCAGAGTCCCACATGCCACAACTAGAAGGACCCACAATGAAGAATATACAACTATGTACCAGGGGGCTTTGGGGAGAAAAAGGAAAAAAATAAAATAAAAAAAAAATTCTTTAAGAAAGAAAAAAAAATACCTAGCTTCCAAAATCATGTTTTTAATCATGTTAAGAAACAAAGACAAACATGATCACATAGTGTAGTAATGATGACATTGGAAGTTGGGATTAACAGAATGGCATGGATTTCCCCAGGATTTAGGAGGACAAATCAATAAAGGAGTTAGTGAGTAATTATAAGGAAGGCAGCTTATAAAGCAGATTCTAAACCAATTCCCAAGTTCCCAGGGGAAATGAGTAACCAGATGGGGCAAAAGAGGAGTTTTCATATGATTCTTTATTCCTTTCAGAGTATAAGTTCTTGTCATTTACATATGTGTGCATTTTCTCTTCTCTTAGTGGGACGTAAATTCTGTGAACATTGAGACCTGATCTGTCTTGGTCATTATTTTATTTGCAGTGCCTAGAACAGCACCTGGCACACAGCAGACACTGATAAATGCCTTACTAAAGGGACCAAATTTGGGAGGAATGAAGAAGTGATGGCTACCATCTTGATAAGTCACAATGTGTCATCTATCTGTATCAGTCTTCTTAAAAATGAAGTTAAATCAAAGAGCATTGATTAGCACATAATATTCTATCTTTGAGTAACTTGGATTTGGCACACCATCAGAAAGAGTTCACTGAATTATTAAATTCCCAGTGTTTAATACTGTTATTATAGATACCATCTTAGCCAGATTGTTTTTTTGTTTTTGTTTTTTTTAACATATAAGAGAAAGACTTCTTGACTCTCATGGGAAAAATTGTGTTCCTTCAAAATTCATATTTGGAAGTCTTAACCCCCAACACCTCAGAATGTGACTCCATTTAGAGAGAGAGCCTTTAAAGACATAATTAAGGTAAAATAAGATCATTAGGGTGGGTCCTAATCCAATATGCTGGTGTGCTTATAAGAAGAAGAGATTAGGACAATGGACAGGACAAAGGGAAGATGATGTGAAGACACACATAGGGAAGATGGCCGTCTACAAGACAAGGAGCGTGGCCTCAAAAGAAACCAACGCTGCCAACACCTTGATCTTGAACTGTTTGCTTGCAGAACAGTGAGAAAATAAATTTCTGTTGTTTGAGCCCTCCAGTCTGTGGTGCTTTGTTATGGCAGCCCTAGCAAAGGGATACATGCACCAATATGGTAGACTAAATTGACATGGAAGGAATTTCTTCTCACTCTAATCACAGGGAAATTCAAAATAAAATAAAGCATTATTGTATTTGATACGTGGTTGAACTCACAATCAAGAGAGAGGAATTCCTAGATGATAGAAATAAAGAGGCAACTCAGAGTCCCTGACTTGGACAGGAGCTACAGCTGAAGTAGCTCACTGGTTAACCGTAGGTAGAGGGAAGTGTTGCACATTGGGGTTTGGGATCTGAGGTGTCTGTGGGGAGGGGAGTCTAGGCTGCAGACCCTAATGTATACAGCAATTTGGAGCCAAGGTACTTCTATAAAATCTCAAGTCACTTAGAGAATAGAAATTAGAATTCTGTCCATGGGATATGGGATGTGGGAAGTGGTGGCAAAGAAAGTTTCCCACATTCCTCAAGCTGCAGATAGAAACTAAACATTCATCAAGAGAGAATGGAACCCCACGCTGGTGCCGATTGTGAGTGTGAAATCCAAATTCACAGCAGTTTCTTGAAGCAGAGACTCAAAGGCAACAAATAAATAGGAAAATTGGGCAGGAACCAATGAATGCCTGGATACGCAGCAAAGACAAATGTTTCACCTATGCTAGAAATATTCCACAGCCGCAAGTGTATGTGGAAAGTACAGGAAGAAACTCTCCTGCAGGTGAACCTCCAGTCAATGTCATGATCCCTCAAAGAAGGAAATTGCCGCAGATGAGAGGTGGCCGATGGGAAAATAAAGACAATGTCTGCTCACTCCACAGACAAAAAGACAAATGAAAAATAACAGAAAAATGTAAACAAAAATTTAAAATAGATATACTTGAAATTGCCAAAGCCTTGAAAGACTAGAAACCATAAGAATAAATGGAACCTTCTAAGAAAACATCAGCTTGATTTAGAAATTCTAGCAATAAAAACATGGTTAATTAAATAAAAATATGACTGGATAGTTGAAAAGGCAACTAAGCTGACTTGAAAAATAATGACTTATAAAATTTGAGAAAAGCACACAAAATACAGCTCAGGAAGACTGTGAGATAGAAAATATTTTTTAAAAACAGGCTAGGCAATAAAGAGGCTAAAATGAGGAATTTCAATATACATGTAATAAGAGTATCAGGGGAAAATCAAGGAGAGGAAATATTTAAAGATAAAATGGTTATACGAATTTTATAACTAGAAAAATGGCCCATGTCCTTATCATGAAGGACCCTACCAGGTCCTGAAGCCATTGAACATGCCCTTGGAGGTATACTGGAAATATAGTCATGACTCGCTTAATGACGGGGATACGCTCTAAGAAATGTGTTGTTAGATGATTTTGTTGTGCGAGCATCATAGAGTGTACTTACACACACCTAGATGGTACAGCCTCCTACACTCCTAGGCTACATGGTACTAATTTTATGAGATCACCATCGGGTCTGTCATTGACCAAAGTGTCATTATGTGGCACATGACTCTAACACACAAGGTGATGGACAAATGTGCTTCAGACACAGTTTCAGGCTAGAAAGTTGAAGAAAATGATGGCATGATATTTCAGAAAACAATTTCATTTAAATAACATATTATTGTAAAAGAAATCTTTGGGAAATGGATGAAATTTTGAACAATTTTTGCAAAAAATAGCCTTTATTAATCATGCTTCAAAAGTCAAACATGAAGTAAAAAAGGCAAATCATGCTACCAAATAAGCTTGCAAGAATAATTACACTTATAAAACAAGATTCATTTCAGTCATTTTCTGTTTACGCTACAAACTGACTACACGTTGATTATTACTGAGAAATTGTAGCCCACATTTTCAAAAGATCAACATTAACTGGCCTTCTTTTAGTATCAGTTATTCTTATATAAAAGAATCTTTGGTATTACTTGCATTTTCAAATACAGATATGAACAGTACTTTTTATTTTTGTAAAGAAAATTGACTTCCAGAGAAACTATTTTGGAGACAATTATCCTGAAAAAGGTATAACAGAAAAATCTGATAGTTTTTCAACAAAGGACAGAGAAAAGAGAAAAAAAAAATGTCGCTATTAAATTGGAAATACCACTTATTAGCAAATAATTTTGCAGTAGGACTGCTGTAGGTAAAGTGTTTTCTTTCTCCTTTTCTTTTTTAATTCTAGTGAAGACTTTGAGCCTAGAAACAATTTCAAAAGAATTCTAGAATGATCTTTAAAAGTTTGTTTTTCCCCCTTCAGAGGACAGTATGCAAAAGTCTAAGAAAGCACCTTGATCAATGGAGTTTTGTACCATCATAGTAATCATTACTATCAGCAAGATGGGGATGATGCTACAGACATTCATAGCTGGTTTGTTAAGAGCCTCCTATGGGGAAGGCAGTGCACTTGCTGCTTTACACAGACATCTCATCCCAGGTAAAATTTTCAGCTCGTCAGTGATTTAAAATATGTGACTTAGCAAAAGCGCTACCAAGCACATTTTCTCATGAGAAATTAAATAAAATGCATGGGAAGAGCTATGAGGAAGAAATTACTGACCCCCTTGGCAGTCATTAAATAGGACTGACCGTTATTAAAGTTGGTGTCATTGACCACTGGGTCTCTTCTATTTCATTTCTTTGGGCTCGACTCTCTGTGAGTCCGCTAGTCCTTGACCTCCACTCGTGATTTTCTGTACATCATTATTTAAAGTTGCTGAGGATGCCACCAAGTGCAAGTGCACTTGAAACATTTTATGTTGGTAATTTCCAACGACTCTTTTTCAATATTTAAAAGCCTTCAAACAGCACAGGACATGAGAAGAATAGGTCTAATAATGTCTAAGTTAGAAATAAAAAGGGAGGGATACAAGAGAATCCACTCTTACTTCACACTGTTAGTGTTTTTTTTTTTCCACATCAAGGTCGAAGTGGCCTATTGCCTGCAGGGAAATTTACCTGATCAGAGTGAAATAGACATGAACAGAAAGACCAGTATTTCTAAAACTACTAAGATATTTAGAATTAGTAACCATCTATTTTTGACGAGTAAATATGCAGAATTTCTTTTCTCTAATTCACCAATTAGTGAAAATTCACAAATGGATAAGAATGACTGATAGTCTATTTTTTCTCTATTTTGACTTGTAATATTAAATACATTTGCTCCTCTCTTTCTTTTGGGACTGTTGACCTATAACGTCTGTGGTTTTTGTTTCAGAAAGGCCTAATCTGGATATAAATTAACAGACGGTATTGATGGATGAGAGAACACAATTCTCAAAAATCGCGTTTGACCTACATGCAAGGCTCACAAAACCAGAGTAAGATTTCCTACAAGGATGGGGCCGCAGGCATTAGTGGCGGTCACATCAGGCTGCCTTGACTACATGATGTGATTTCGAGGATACTGAAAAAGTTCTTCTGCCGAAATTGGTCCCTGCTGCACCTCAAATGCCCACCATTAAAGTCATTCATTTGAGTTAAGAAAATTGCCAGTAAGACCTCTATTAAAATGCAAATGTGTTCCCTGGGTGGGGAAACACATTAAATCATTATCAGCCATTAACACTTTAGACCAAATTAGTTTCAGATTTATTAGACAATTATTCAAAGTACCGAAGGAATGCCACACAGGAGAGGTTCGTTTAAGCTGGTTTGGAGAGAACCAGGAGACTGAAAGAACCATCCAGTGAGGTCTTCCCATGGCTTTCAATCTTTTCATTATTCAGTAGTTTTTAAAAAAAAATTACATGATATGTAAAATTCTCACATAAAAATATTTAAGAAAGTAGAACTTCTCCTGACAAAACAGAGGTCAAGGCCCAGAGTTTTAAGGGCTCACCTCCTTCCCACCCCTCCCACCACGTACCTCCAACATGGCTCCTGAGGACACACCGAAGAACTGAGAGTTCTGAGAAGCACAGTTGGAAAACCATTATATTAGGGTGTTTATTCTCATTTTCATGCTTTCCTCTGTCCTATTTTCCCCGTACTATATTGAAGTGGAGTAGACTTCACAAGTGTAGGTATAAGTAGACCCTTGGAAAACTGGCTTCTAAGGAGGCACTGTGTGTTCCATAGCAAACACCAAGCTCTAGGTCGAATACGTTGAATGGCTGCTCTGTTGTTCCGTGACATGCCTGAGAGCGAGGAAAAACATCTATGCATCGTAAATGAATGTATATAGCCTATTTTGTCTTCAAGACCTTCTTTGATATTTATTTCAAGCCTAACCAAATGGAGAAGGTGGTGTTTCCAAAGGCTTCAAATTTCTGAAGGTGAGTCTTTGTCCCCAGAACTGTTCTAAGGAGAAAGGAGAGATGCAAAAGAAGCTCCAAGTGGACACTTGAGCAAGTCCCCCTTGACTGACTTTGACACCCTGCTAATGTCTACATTACTCAGTCAACTCACATGAGATTTGGATCCTTGGGTTGTAGAGACTGTGATCTTCAGGATCAAGGAGAATCATTCTATCATAAAGTGGGTAGCCAACCAATATTTGATTAATTTCTGTGTTCAAACAGTCTTGGGAAAGGAAATCTAGATCATTCTTACACTGCCAAAGTCTGGGGGTGGAGGATAGGAAGCAAGCAAGTAAGTAAATATCACACATACATACATACATACATAGGTAGAGAAAGAAAATGTGCAGAGAATGAAAGAAAAAAATATAAATCCAGAAAAGAGAAATGGAAATTCTAAGTCAAAGTACTCAGGTACTTTCATATACATCTTCTTATAATTTAATTCCATATAATTTTAACATTATAAGCATAATGGTTATGTTATCCAGGAAACTGTTATTTGAATAAGTCCAGCTAAATGATCCAAAGTTACTCTAATCTTCAAATCACTTAAAGTTCAGTTCCAAAAGCTAATAAGACAAATATAACTGCAAGCTAACCATGCCTTAGTCATTTTATTATTTTATAGAAAACAAAAGGAAATGTGATATACGTCTAAGTGTTTTCAGGGATTTGAGTTCAGAAGCTAAACTGGGTTAGTTGTGATAAAAATATTGAGTTAATTAATGACAGCTTCACATTATTTCTGGTTATTTACACAAAGTACTTCACAAATTCACAAAGTAATACCTAACTGAAAAACAATGCTAAAAATTGAATACATAGAAATTTAAAACAAATACCTTTGTTCTCCTCTCTTTTCTATTTGCTCACATTCCCTTGATAATCTCATCTGGTTTCATGGCTTTAAATATTACATATAAACTGATAATCCCTAAATTTATGTCTCCAGCCCAGCCCTCTCCCTTCGATTAGAGACTTCTATATCCAGGAGTCTACTCTACATTTCCATGTGCATGCCTCACAGGCATCTGAAACTTAACATGCACAAAGATGAACTCCTGATAGTTTTCTTTTCAAAATTATTTTTTCCTCCAGATTTATCTTAGTTATTGCAACTTTATCATTCTGGAGGCTCAGTTCAACCACCATAGTATCATCCTTAGCACCACTCTTTCTCTCACACGTATCCAATCTGTCAACACATCCTATTGCTTCTACCTTCAAAAGGAGCACATCCAACCTTCTCCAGTACTACTTACCAGGCAAAGCCACTGCGAATGTTGCTTGGATTATGGTGGTAGCTTCCTAAAGGGCATCCCTGTTTCTGTCCTTGTCTCTAGAGAGTCTATTCTTGACACCCTAAGTAAAATCATCTTGTAAATCATCCTTGTAAAATGTAGAGCAGGTCGGGTGTCTCCTCTGCTTAAATCTCACCAGTGACCCTAAGAGCAGAGGCTGGAGTAGATTAAAAGCTGACAAACGGATGGAGTAGCTAGCAGAGAAATGGGAGTTGTATTGAGCTTGGGGGTCTGTGAATGTTAAGCATGGAGAACCACGGAGTTCTGAGATAAACTATGACAAGTCACACCCAGTTCAAATTTTGGCCATACATATCACCAGAGCAAGATACTATCAAGTAGTGAGGGCTTTTCTACAGAACAGGAGACAATTTGCAGAGATTCCTTATATGCTTACACCGCTTCGCATCATCAAATTATGTAAGTATATATCTGTCTCCCTCTGCACCCAGAGGGAGCAGTAGGGGGGCAGGTCATCTGACTGAACAAGCATTGATTTTTCTTTTTCAAAGAATCTAAAGTTACTAAGTAACTAAATCTCAAGTTACTAATCATTGGAATAGACTATGTTTAAAATGTTTTAGATATTTAAAAATACTTATTATTATTTTACTATTGACTACTGAGCATTTAGAAGGAAGACAATATAAGCTATATAAAAATAAATTACATTTTTCACATTTATTCGTGTTAAAATGTAAGTTAAATATCATTAAATACCCAACATAATGTCCCATTGATCAATAAAACTCAATACTTTTGTTTTATCCTCACTTAATGATTTAATAATGTCAAGACTCCAATGATATAAAAATGCCCATAATATAAATATCGATTGAATATAAAAAGCAAAAGTTTGGAAAATGTATATGTGATATGTATATGTGATATCATATGTATGATATATATGTGTGTTTGTGTACATATACATGATTTTTAAATTATATTCATTATATAGTAGGCAGCTAAAAATTATGATGGTTTTGGTCAGATCAACATAGTCTAGAAAATTAAATGAGAATATTTAAAATTATCAGTGTTTAAGAGAAAAATTACTCTGTATGGGGCCATATTAAAAGACAATTCAAGTTATTATCTGTTTACAGTTATGAATTTTTATAATAATTTCTTTCAATTGATTATGCCTTTTTTAATGCAGAGTGATATGAATCATGAAATAAAAGTTCTGGCACAGATTTACAGAATTATTTCAGTTATACATTTAAGACAAAAGTGTAAATTTTATTATCAACACAGAACTATTCAAAACATATTTAATAACTCACTAGAACTTAATATTACCTAATTTTAAAAGTTTCTAAAAATTGACATAAAGGTAAATATTCACTCCCTAGTTTTTTTTTCAAAGTTATCTTACTTAGCTTTTAATAATGGGCTACTTAACATTTATCTATAATTTTTTCCATTGAATGGCATACTTCTTAATTAATATGAGTCCCACAAAAAAAAAAACAAAACAATCCTTAGATAGATCAGTGTTATGGTTCTAAAAATTAGAAAAAAGCCATTGAAAAAATTATAAATTCTTTATGTACCAATTTAGTATACCTATAATTCTTAGCAATAACTTTGAAAATGTTTATAATAATAATTGATAGTGAATATTAGAGTCTTCCATCGTCTACTCCCCACAAATACCCCTCTCCCTCTCACACCTGCTCCTGTCAGGAAGATCAAAGACCAGCCGGTGGTGACCGGTTTGGGGAGTCATTTCATCAACCCAAATGCTTTGTGCTGACTTTATTATGCTATGTAAATAGCATATCAACCCGGTGTTCTCTGCTCTTTCTGCCTCACCTTGCACTTCTTGTCTCTTTCATTCCTTTTTCATAAATATGACAATATGTCTTGCAATAGACTGAATGTTTGTTCCCCTCAAAATTTATAGGTTGAATCCTAACACCCATTGAGATGGTGTTAGCATGTTGGGCCTCTGGGAGGTGATTAGATCATGAGGGTGGAGCCCTCATGAATGAGATTAGTACTCCTTATAAAAGACACTCCACAGAGCTCCCACTCCTTTCCACCATTTGAAGACACAGCAAAAAGACACTCATCTATGAATCAGGAAGCATTCACCAGACATCTGCCAGCACTTTGGTCTTGGACTTCCCAGCCTGCAGAACTATGAGAAATTTATGTTGATTGTAAGCCACCCAGTCTATAGTACTTTTGTTATAGCAGCCCACACTGATGAAGACACTCTCCTTTGCTTTTTCACCTCCCCGCCCACCTCTTCCTTTAGCCTTCTTAGTATCAGCCTCAGCAGGTCTTTGGAAGAAACAGGAATATAAAGCCCTCAGCACATAACGATCGATAATATCAGCTGTAACTGTTATCATCATTGCTATCAGCCTACCCACATGCACATGGCCCCACTTCCACATAGCTTTTCAAATGCATTTTATACTTTCTTCACAAATTCTTTGGATTCTCAAATATCTCAGCCACTGCCAAAATATTCAGATTCATTAATGTTGAAAGAGAAGAGAGCTGGTCAGAGCTATGTGGAATAATCATATTATGAGGTAGTAAAAAGACATGAAAGAGAATGAGTTTTTTTTTTCCTTTCAAGCTTTAGCAACACCCTCTCTTCCCAGCCAAGCCCCCAACTTGCAATTAGATTATAAGAAATAAAGGATACTGTCCCTATCTATGTGCCAGGTGTGTTATATTTGTGCCAGTTGTGGAAATAAACGTGTACATTTGCACACTATTTTAATATGTGCATGACCAATTTGCTGGATTAGGACTTTTTAAAAATTTATACATGGAAAATAAAACTCCCTATCTTGAAGCCAGTTTTGAGTTATTAATACAAGGTTTTTAGGTTATTATAATACTTCAATATGCATTGCCTACATTTATCCATTTTCATTTGACTGATAAGTTTTAGGCACAGATGTTAAATCACTTTATTATATTCTTAGAGCAAATGAATAGCAGAGAAAAGATTAACATGAGGTCTCCTTACTCCCTGGTCTGTTCAGTATTTGAGGAAAGTATTTACTTTAAATTCTAAATAAGTCTGCATAATTAGAGTGCTATTCAGGATGATTTAATTCTGTGGTTTCAGGAGAATTAACTAAAAACTGAGGTCCAAATAAACAAGGAAGAAAGTCAGTCTCTTGCTTTTTTGGTGTCATTTCAGACATCTCTTGGCAACTAATGAATGTGAAAGAACCAAATCATGTGTGTATTGGATCGAAATTAATTCTCTAGAAAGTCGGAGAAAAACTGGCTTCTAGATTTTAAAAATGAGATTCAATAGGTCGAAAAATTAACCTAAACTTAATTCTAATTCAATGAAAAATGAGATTTCTGGTATATGAGCATGGCTGCTGTAAACAGATTTTTTTTCTGTTTATTCTTGAATATCGTAAAAAATCAATAAGAAAAAAAAATCTTACCCTCTCCCCTCTCTGACTCAAAGGATTATTTTCATCCAAACATGAGACATACTCTTCAGGGGAAAAATACGCTTAAGAGCGAAACGTTTGAAAGTCTTGGATAAAGACATGAAGAGGAGAAATAGAGGAGAAATAATGAGACGTTCCAGAACTGGCAACTCCAAGAAAGTGCAAGCAACACACACACACGGGGAGAAGGGTCAGGTGAGTATCTATATTTCAATAATGTTGAAGAAACTTGGGTGAGCAGGGAGGTGGGTTCCAGCACTTTGATTCAGGGAGGGCTGGGTGACCCAAAGAACTACACAGAGAAGTCATATTTGCAGAAAGCAGTCATCCTCTGTGAGAGAAAAAATGAGTCTTCAGATTGTGAAAAACTCTAAAACCTGGAAGACTGTCTGGCCATTCCAGGTCTTGCTTCACGCCAGGAATCGCTTGATACTATCAAGTCCGAGAACATTCAGCACCTCTTTATTCAACTATTAATAATAAATAAGATGGCTAAAATAGTGATACAAAATAGTATAACTAAAAGGATGGGAAAGAACAGTAAAATTTATAAAATTGGTCACATTAAAGAAAATTGTATTTGATTATTTCTTCTATTATGAAAACCCCATAATTATTGTTGCTAAAATTTGTCTGCATATTCATAAATTGATACTTACTGAATATGGTAAAGACATCTAGCTCACTCTAAATCCAATTTCATGCTTAAAAGTGAAACCTTCGAGGCATCACGCCTAAAAACAGGAAGTAGACAAGAATTGCTATCTCCAGCATCACTTAGTATTTTGCTTTAACATTTCAGGAATAACTAGTCAAAGCAATTATATATATATATATATATATATATAAGTTATAAACTGTGAAAGAGGAAATAAATATGTATCATTATTTGCTTATGATATGATTGTACACTGGAAAGCCAAATCAAATCAACTGAAAAAAGAGCTACCACAAACTAAGAAAAAAATTGAATAAGATAACAGGAACTAAGTTATTATACAATAATTATTAGCTTTCATATAAAAAAAACACCAATCAGTTAGAGGATTTCATGGAAGAACAGAGTCCATTTACTAGAGCAACAAAGGCTTAAAATAGGAGGGAATGAGCATAAGAAATATTCAAGATCAAATTTAAGAAAACTTTAAAACATTCCCCAAAGACTCCAAGACATAAACGAAGAGACCCATCTTTAGAAATATACAACTTTATAAAAGAATGACAATGTTCACTGCATGTTGATACTTAAAAGACTTTCCAGATATGTTGTTTGAGGAAAAAAATACAACAGTAATGAGAAAGTTTATACTATGTCATCATTTGTGGAAATGACAGTCATTACCTGGAGAAGGGGATGGCAGAGAGAGCCACGTAGATGAGGAAGGGTGGGAGGGAGACGTTACACAATGCACATTTTCATGTCTTAAATTCCGTATTTTGGGCATGTTGCTTCCATGACTAAACAAATAGATAGGTGCATTTTAACGTGTTATGCTGGCACTCTGATGTTATTCTTTCCCTCTCTCTCCCTCTCCTTCCCCTCGTTTCTCTCTCTGCCTCTGTTTGTCTCTCGCCTTCTCTCTCTCTCTCCCAAGATTCCCCACTGTACTAAAAATAGTCTTATAAGGCTCAAATATTTATTGCTTCATTTCTTCTGAGACACAGCTTTTTGTTTTCTCCAAGTGTTTTGTAGGTAAATTTGTCCTTAAAATAAAGTTTAACAACCAACTTCCTTACAGATGTTCAAGAATTATTGAAACATTTCCAAGAAATTATGGAATTTTGGGATGGGTATGCTTTTAGATAGGTAAGCTAAATAAAAATGTGCCTCCTTTTCCAATCTCCGTTTATTTTGTACTCCTAGATCAAAGTAATCTGATTTATGAATTTCAGGAAAAGCTAGGAAGTTTTAAACTACTTAGAGCATTCCCAACACGCATTTGTGATTTTGAAAGGATAAATTACTATTTCCCTTTGAGATCTTGAATTCTCGCCTTTCACTTTCATAAATAAAATTTTGTCTCATTAAGGTAGTATAAAGCATTGAAAAAAAGCTGTATGTAAGTCTCACACATATCCGTTCAACTCCAATTTGATTGACTTTACCAATCGTCAATAGCTACTAACATCACTACTTTAAAATTTTCTTTTCTATATTTTACCTGCAAAATAATAAGCCATTCTCATTAAATTTAAGTGCTTACTTATAGATCATTAAACCTCTTAAAGAAAGATTCCTCTGGTGAGCCTCCTTATAAAATAAAAAATTCCTTATAATGTGAAATACTACCTCCTAGTTTATGGTTTTGGATTTTTATATTTTGGGCTCTCCAAGCCAAGTACTTATATATATTTAAGGGGGAAATTTGATCCCTTGCTGTGTTTTAGTAATTAATATATAGATGGTATGTAACTTTTTTGGAAAATCTGAAGAGCTTTTACAAATGTCATAGAAAGAAGCCCTGTAGGATTATCCTTTCTCAAAACAAAATCTATTCCACCAGAATAATACGGTACAATATATTTTCTTAAAGAAAATACAAGAAATGAGATTAGCTGCAAAGCTAGCAGCTATTATTTCTCATCTGAAGTATAATATTTAAATAAACTCCCTAATTTCAGTATTTATAAACTAAAGTTTTTGAAAGATCATTTGGCCAATATTTTGTGACCCAGAATGCCATTCAAAAATTAACAAGGAGGATTATGGGATAGTAGAAAAACACCTAGGACCAAGCAGAAAACTAAGTTTCTAGTGTCATCTGTGGCACTAACATACCTAGGAACCTTGATTAAATGTTTTAATTTCCATAAATCCATGACTCACCCTCTCTAAAACCTGTGGTCTACACAACAGGAAGACCATTTTTATTTGAACTGTATTTAAATATAGAGCTAATCCTTGGGTTTATAGGCTCATCTATAAAACCTATGATATAATAAACCTCTCCAGGTTAACATAAGGTTTAAATGGGGGTATGAAAAGCTTCAGATACTCACAAACGCAACTCGGCAGTAAAGTCCTTGTAGCACAAGTCTTATCAAATTGTACTTACTGAAATCTAGAGAATTTGTCCCTCTAGTTGTGGACAACTCAAGCATAGGAAATTGTTTTCATTATCCATATATCTCTGTGCTTAGCATCATGTTCAACATGTTGAGTGAAGAAATGAGTTAATTTGACTTCATCATTAATTATATAACAAGAATTTTAGGTGGTTTGATTAATCGAGACATCCTTTTTTAATTTAAATTTTCATTTTTATAGCAGTAACATTGGATTATAACATTATATAACTTTCAGATGTGCATTATAATATATTTCAAATTCTGTGATTACATCACGTTCACCATCCAAAGACTAATTATAATCCATCCCCACACGTGCGCCTAATCACCCCTTTCACCCTCCTCCCTCCCCACTTCTCCGCTGGTGCCATCACTCCAGTCTCTGTTGCCATGTGTGTGTTTGTCGTTGTTTTTATCTTCTACTTATGAGTGAGATCATACGGTATTTGACGTTCTCCCTCTGACTTACTTCACTTAGCATAATACCTCAAGGTCCATCCATTTTGTCACAAATGGCCGGATTTCATCACTTCTTATGGCTGAGTAGTGTTCCATTGTGCATGTATACCACATCTTCTTTATTCATTAGTCCCTTGATGGGCACTTAGGTTGCTTCCAAGCCTTGGTGATTGTGAATAATGCTGCGATGAACATAGGAGTGCATGTATGTTTATGCATTTCTGTTTTCAAGTTCTTTGGATAAATACCCAGCAGTAGAATAGCTGCATCATATGGTAGATCTGTTCTTAATTTTCTGAGGAAACTCCATCCTGTTTTCCATAGTGATTGCATCAGTTTGCACTCGCACCAGCAGTGTATGAGGGTTCCCTTCTCTCCACATCCTCTCCAAGACTTCTTGTTTCCTGCCTTGTTAATTATAGCTAACAGAGACATTCTATTCTTATTCTATTGTCTAGTGAGTAGCAAGAATATTAAGGAATCAAGTATTATCCAATGGAAACAAATATGTCTCTGACTACTGTGATTTATGTAGATTTTGAACCATTTTGAAATGTACGTTATTTTGGGGAAAAGAAGATAGTATAGTATATCTCATATGTGTGCAGATTTTAATTTTATCTAAAACAAAGTAGCTAAATGTAGTTACTCCTCACAATGCTGTACCCTTCTGTACTGAGTTAAAATTATGCCATCTCTTTTAAACACAATGAAAATGCACTTTGTACTAAAGTCTAGAGTCACTATATCCTGCTTCCATTAGGACTCGTTAGGATTGCTGATTCTTCAGGATTATGCTCTGAATGTGGTAGAATCTTCCAAATCACATCTAATACTTGTAAAAGTTTGTTCTCCTTCCTGGAAGAACCCTGGACTACAGGGTGTACAAGCCAAAGAGAATGTGAGTAATAGGTGCAATATCTCATTGCTATCCTCAAGGGAAAAGAAAATTTTCCTAATTTGAATATGATAAATTAGCTCATTTTCACAGAACGAAAAAATTGGCAGTCTGCAGTCAGGAAAACGACATGAACTTGAACCCAACTACTTGAATCTTTCAGGAACACTTATTTTCTTCAACCTCTTAACACACTCATAAATGCTGCTAGCATGGTACTACTTTAGAAATCTCAGCAAAAAAAGAAAAAAAAAAAAGATTTGTCCTTTGTTAAACTCAATGACCTGATGTATTCTATTTTGTGTGGCCAGCTGATCTTCTCAGATCTAAACTCAGTGGGGTTTCAGCCGAGAGTGTTAAGGGATCATCTCTCTTTACGTTCGGCTTTACAAGAAAGTCAGAGACAGCTGGGTAGTGTCTTGCACACAATATTGATGTCTATTCAACAATGGACAGAGGTCAGCTTTCTACATGGATGCTTATATATCTGACTTGTAAACCGAACACCATTAAAACCTATTTGAGTGCATTAGTGGAAATGGAATCTATTATATGGTCTCATGGGAAATCCGCTTGGAAGTAATAGAGTCTTATGTAGAGGACTACTTTTAAAGACATTTCAGGCAATTTTCATGCCATGCCTTAACCTCATTCTCACTGGCTAACTGGGGGTAACCCAATTACAATACCTGTGATGCCCAAGATTGAGAGCCAGAGTTGGGATAGATCTCCTCCCAGACAAAGTCTGGCTGAACTCATGAGAGCTCATCACCATTTCTGAAAACACAAAGTTTAACATCGTAGGGCAGGGAAGTATATGGAATAAAACTTATCCTATGAACTCAGACGCTGAAGAGGATTACTACACAAAATGTCCATTTGTACATATAGGATCTATGCCTTTGCAGGATGGGATAAATTTTATTTCATCTAAAATAAATGCTTAACATTATAAATTTTATGAAAAAAGGGAAGAAAATTTAAAAGCAAATAATAATAGATTTAGTCGTTTGCTTAGATAACAGACCCAGGTATCTAGGTCTGTTTTTATCACATCTTTTTGTGATTCTGATGAAAATGCCCGATGACTATAGACATTTAACAATAATCAAAATAATTTTGATAATTTTGTAAGAATCTAGTATCTAAGTACAAAATATGCTTTAGAATCCAAAAAAGCCATATCTGAGCCTGTAAGCTATTCATTCAAATGCGTTCTCCTTGCCAACCCAGAACAAACTTCACCGCGGCAGGTGATTATTCCTGTTTATACAGATGTGTAAAGGAAGGCTTTCAGGCCTCGCCTAGGGAAGCTGACTAAACCCCCAGTCTGAGAGAATTAGAAGGCCATTCTTTTTACACTGTACACTGTTATAGCAGGACTATTAAACATGGATGAGTGAATCATTTTTGTAGTATTGAAGACGATAAAAAGAAAAATCTATCTGCACTTAAGTGAGGCTCCACAATTTGGCATTTTCCTATAAGATCTCCTTTTGGGAAAAAGAAAACAAAAGAAAATATGCGTGCTCCAGAAAACTTTGCATGATTTTTATGAAAATCACCATCCTCTCACAGAAAAATATTTGACTCTGCAGTTGTAAGAATAGGAATTTCAGCTGGGAAATCACTACCCACATAGAAGTCATTTTTGAAAAGCTACATCCAAATTATGTTTCAGCATATTTATCATCTAGATCAAGATAACTGCTGATTACATGAAAAGCTAATAATGATCATTAAAATATGATAACACTTTATTTTTTTATTCCACATTAGGTATACTTTAAATTAAAATAGGGCTGGAATATATAAATAATAGATTCAAATATAATATTCATGTTACCTATAAGAAGCTGACAATCCATCTGCATAAGAAATAAATACCACTACACTGGGATACTTGGTCTTAATATCTACGTACTTATACATACGTATATATGAAATTCTATCACAGAAGTTAGAACTGACATAATACATTATGTGATATTATTTGGAAAAATAAATGTAAGTTTTGCACAAAGACTTAATGAACTGTATTTCTTAGCTAACATTATTGAACACTATTCTAAAACAAAATAACTAGATAAAATTAATCAGTAATCAGTTTCACATTCTGAGCACTTTTTTTTGTTTCGTTTTGCAGGGGTAGATTTGCCCTAGGCTAACATCTGTGCTAATCTTCCTCCTTTTTCTTCCTTGCTCCCCCAACAAAGCCCCAGTACATAGCTGTGTACACTTGTAAGTCCTTCTAGTTCTTCTATGTGAGCTGCTGCTACAGCATGGCTACTGACAGACGAGTGGTGTGCTTCAGAGCCCGGGAACCAAATGTGGGCTGCCGAAACAAAGCAAGCCAAACTTTAACCACTAGGCAATCAGGGCTGGCTCAGTACATTTTTAAAGCTAAGATGCAGACTACAGCCTTGTAGTAGGAGTCAAGTTTACATATGCATGTTGGATAAAAGCTGCATATGTAACTTTGAAATCTGACAGTTGTATACTTTACAGTGAAAACCCCAAATATAACATGAATGTAAAAATAATTCTTCAGATTAAAAAAGATAAGATGATTACTGATGCAGAAATGAATACAGTCTCTAAAACTTAAGCCCATAAAATTTTGGATGAAAGAAAACTGTTGAAAGAACATACATTTTGAATATCTGCATTTACTATTTTAAGCATAGAAAAGGAAATCTGGTTTTTGCTACTTGCAATTCTGACTTTTCAAAGTTAATGTATATCTGCAAAGTGTTTTCATTTTACAAAAGTAACATTACAAACATCAAGAATGAAGGTACAAATCAAAGAATAAAGATAAAAAGATTAATTTGAAGAATCATTACAGGCTCTTTAGTGTCTTGAGTAAACGTTCTCACTGCATAGTTCCATGAGTGACCAAGAGTTGTTTATTTACATTTCCTCTATACCGCCTCCCCCTGAATATTAGAGTTGTCAGTATTATTCAGTTCTAGGACATCATGGTGATGGTGCTGATGATGTTTGCCTATGAAACTACTATAATATAAGCTAAATACAGTATTTATTGTTGTTTTCCATTATATATATATATATTTTTTTTTTTTAAAGATTTTATTTTTTCCTTTTTCTCCCCAAAGCCCCCCGGTACATAGTTGTGTATTCTTCGTTGTGGGTTCTTCTAGTTGTGGCATGTGGGACGCTGCCTCAGCGTGGTCTGATGAGCAGTGCCATGTCCGCGCCCAGGATCCGAACGAACGAAACACTGGGCCGCCTGCAGCGGAGCGCGCGAACTTAACCACTCGGCCACGGGGCCAGCCCCTCCATTATATATTTTTTAACTAGATCAGAAAACACATAGTTATGTGATCTCATACAAAGGCACATTGTGCAGAGATTTTCATTTTATGTTTCTCATTTTCAGTATGTTTCTAGCAATAGCTAATGAACCAAACACCTTATATTTCAGAAGCAATTTGGTGAGATTTCCACTTCTCTAAAGAAGCCTTCTGAAATGGACAAAGACGAGTCTTTTATGTTTTGTATTGTCATAGAAATTATAACCTTGCTTTTGGTATCCAAGAAGAAAATCTCCATTTATCTAAAATAATAGAGCAACAATTTGCCCTGGATTATTTAACATTTGAAAAAAATTGAATTATCATAGATTTTGCATTGTATTGTATTCTAAGTGGTTGATTGGAACCAAGTGTAACTTTCAAGATGTTGCTAAGAGAGTTTCCAGTCCTACTTTCATTCCCAACAGTCTTCAGACTGTGGTTGTGGAACTGGGTTTATGTTCTGGGAAGGTTCTGTGAACACTCACTCATGGGCTAAAACCACCCACAGCAGTCTTTACTGAGAAGGAATGACAATTGAGAGTAAACTTTGACATCACAAACCAAGTCGTAGGAGTTTCCTTGTAAAAGGTTTTGTCTCTTTCTGTGTTGGTTCACATCGTTGTAAGTTCAAGACACTGACAAATGACTTGCAATACACAGAATGCATGTCTAATACACAGCAAGAGCAAAGATGAGAACCCATTGCAGATAATCAAGATATCATCTGGGCCAGACATTTGTGTCCAGATGGACCAATACTGAAAGCCGTTCTGTATAAAAGTTGGTTTCCAGCTGTAGCTTCATCACTCATATTAGACTCAAGAAGAGCTCTTTGTGTTTCTACTGCTTTTTCCCCCGTCTTTGATCCTTTGTAGAGATAGAGACTAAGTGGGTAGTGTGTTCTTTAAAAAAAAAGCTTTTCATATTCCCAAAAGATGGCTATTATGACCAAAAACTTTCTCTTCTAATGACTAAAAATAGAGCACTCAGCTTTTAGCTGTAGCACTGAGCTCATTGTCATTCTTAGGGCTTTCTGCTCCTTAAGCCCTCTTCACATTCTCCACTTCCTTTTTCAAGTGGGACCCCAATGGACAATGCTTTAATTAGAACCTACACAGTGCCAACCAGAAAGAGAGGGTTATTTCTGTCTCTGGCGGGTGAGACTTCTGAGGCCCTCATCAACATCTAGCTAGAAGAGAAACTCTGGATGGGATTTCCAGATACTTGAGCATCTTCCCTACTCTATTGCCCTGCTGTCATCACATTTCAGCTGTTCTAATTTGTTTCTTCCTCCTCCTTCTAGAACTTTCACTTCAGCATGGACTGGGATGTGAACACATTTCCTTTTCTCAGTACCGCTGTGAATTAAGAACCACAAAAAGACAACAATTGACCTGGAGATGCCAATGAAATATTGAAGTATTGTTGAGTTTCAAGCCATTATTAGAAATGTGAAGACCTGGAACAAACAATTTTATATGAATTTATTCTGGGAACTGTACACATGTGTTTAGAAGAAATACACTGATGAGATAATTGAGATGGAAAATGACCCTATGAGACACAAAGGAATAACAACAGAAAGGTAACATGCTATTTTCTAAGAAGAGTAATTCAGCTTAATGTCTTGAGACTCAGATCTTAATACTCAGCTTTGTATTTGGTGAGTAGGGCAAGGAAGCTGAGACACACTACAATCAAGGATCCCTTCCACCAGGAACCTCCTTTATCAATCTACACTTAGCCAGTAGGTTGGATTTCTCAAAGCTTTTATGCTCTCTGTAAAATGACGATCTGTGCTTAGTAGCTCACTCAACAGACAACGTAAACACTGCTGTTTCCACATTAACCCTGTTTATATCAGTCGAGTTTGTAACTGTAATTGACTAATTTAATTAAGTGTTGTAGAAATCCACAGACTAAGAATTAAAAAAAATTTTTCATAGAAACAATAATTCCCTACTTTGAAAGCGTTTGAAATCTCCATTAGTGCACACTATGCATAAATAATTCCCAGGAATTAGGTGTAAAATAATTCTAAAAGATTTGGGAAAAATAAAAATATTGTAGAGAGACTTGGCACTTTAAATAAGAAACTGAATTCTGCATTTTGGGTGTTCTTTTGGCAAGAAAAACAATGCAGAACTCCATTATACATACATACATACATACATACATATACACACACACACAGACACACACATATATATATTTACCTACTACCATTAATATACTAACAATTTCAAGTTCATATCTCCATTATCCACCTCCCCCTTGAAATCCAAATGTCCATTTGAACCTCCACATGGAGGTCAGGCAGGTCCAGCAGTTACCTCAAACTTGACCTACTCAAAGCCAACTTCCTGTGTTCTACCTGCAATAATCTTCCTCTCCCCTCTTAATCTCAGTAAACATTGGCTCTTTGCTTCCAGGTGCAAATTTTGGTGTATATATAGGTAAAAATGCATGTACATATAGATCTTCTTTGATTTATGATGGGGTTAAGTCCTGATAATCCCATCTTAAGTTGAAAATATCATAAATCTAAAATGCTTTTATACACATAACCTATTGAACATCATAGCTTAGCTTAGACTACCTTACATGTGTTCAAAACATTGACATTAGCCTACAGTCGGGCAAAAGCATCTAACAGAAAGCCTATTTTGTAATAAAGTGTTGAATATGTCATGTAATTTATTAAATACTCTACTGAAAGTGAAAACCAGCATTGTTGTCTGGGTGCAGAATGGTTGTAAGTGGATCAATGGTTTATCCTCGTGATCGCTTGGCTGATTGGGAGCTGTAGCTCGCTGCAACTGCCCAGGTTCAGGAGAGAGGATTGCACTGCATATTGCTAGCTTGGGAAAAGAGCAAATTCAAAATTCTAAGTACGGTTTTACTGAATGTGTATCATTTTTGCACCACGGTAAAGTCAAAAAGTCATAAGTCAAACCATTGTAAGTGGGGGACCATCTGTATTTTAGGTTAAAATAAAACGTTGATATTAGGCATGTATACATTTTTGTGATTCCCTCTTTCAAAATGCTTGTTTGCTTAACTAGATTGGTCCTAATTATTTTATGTGAGAGACTAAAATCTACTCTATTTAGGGGATTTCAGTTTGTGAACTATAAATACCTGAGGGCAAAAACCATTTCAATCTTGTCACCAATTGAATTTACAGCTCATAGCACAGAGCTAGTGTATAGCAAGTACTCAGTAAATGTCTAGTAATTGAATTAATGGATGACTTACTAGCTTAGTTGGGGCATCCTGTGTTTATCCAGCTCAGTTTCTTTTAACCATATAACATATCCCTCCCAACTCCAAATCACTTCGTAGACCCATCTATTATAGAAAATCCTAACTAGTGCATATTCCATAAGTAGAAGATACTTCCACATTGATGTTTTACATAATCCTATTTGTGACAGTATTTAAATAAGTGCTCAATTAAGATTTCCAAAAATCTGTTTTTGGAAACATCTGTTTTTATGCTGTTGAGGATGATCCAGTAGCCAAATTTTGATGAAGCTAGAAAGAGAGAAAAAATGAAATACCTGAATCTTTGCATACCTGAGAAAAGTTGGAATATAAACTTTGCATGTGTGTCTATTTCAAAAGAGAAGGCTAACCAGTGGCTTTAAAGTACCAATGGCTTTCTAAAAGCTGTGCTCACAACATGTGTTTCCTACAAGATTGTAGAGAAGGGTTTTGTAAGTAACTTAAAGCATGAAATATACGTGTAACAGCTAATGGAAGAAGATTTTTCCAAAGCAATCACAGTGAAAATATGAGATATTCTTAACTACTAATCTTATTTATGAAGTCCTATTTTGAGATCAACCTTATCACCCGAAACTTAAGCAAGAGTTTTCATTTTCAGTATTTTCATATGTTGCATTTTAGGCATGAATTACAGGATAAATGTATGACAAATCACTTCTAATATTCAGTTTCTGAACCACATGCTGCAGAATATAGTTGCTACCATATTCATGTTTTAACTACCCTTGTAATGGGTAGAGAGAGCAGAAGAAATTGGATAACATCTTTATCAACACTTTTCTTCTCTTTATTTCAAATCATTTGAAAGTACTTGGATAGAGTCCCAGAACATTGAGTATGGTCACAGTGCAGGACAAGAAAGGGATGGAAAAAAGAGAGACAGAGGAAGAAAATTTTCTTTGGATGAAATTCAGAACAATTTTGGAGACATTCTATTAATCCAAAGACACATAAGGCCCAATAGAAATATTGAGGCTATATAGAAAGTCCTTGCAAGATGAAAACATATTCAAAATCAATTTATAAACTTGAGAATACAAAGCAGTTGAGTTAGATTGGGCAGTTCAAAGAATACCAGAATTAAGAAGAAAGGAGGTGAGGGACGGCACAAGTGTTGATTTTCCTAAGTTCCGCACTCAACTCTGCATCTCAAGAAATAAGAGCAGAGGTGGACAATGTGTACCTTGAACAGAGCTTTTCTGAGACTGAGTCAGGCTTTGTTTTCAGTCATCACGGAGTGAGGCAGGCTAATGTTCTTGTCTGTTGTGATGACTAGATTTCCCCATTCAGGAAAGCTTTGGAGTCTTATGTCTTGGTTTAAAGTCTTCGGCTCGAGGCTCTAACGAAAGAAGAACATGGAGGTTCCACCATTCTGGTGAGCCACATGAGATCTTGACCTATTCTTACTTGTTCTTGCTTACTCACACTTTTGATTTGATTGTATGAGCAGGCATCTATGTCTTAGAGTAGGGCTTCACTTTGCTAAATATAACCACAAACTGAATATGATGTCCGCCCTAGTTTTGGAGTTAAAATTAGTCCCTGCCCACTTGCCTCTATAAGGCAATGCCCGGTCACCTGCTCTGGTTTTGGTTAGGGTCAGCCTCTTCACACTCCGCTTTTTGGGATCAACATTCCTCTCTTCTCACCATGTGACAGATTTGCCCCTTGTTCAGGGACTGAAACAAGCTCCACAGTCCCTGATTATGTGAAGCGTATACAACATCTTGTCACATGGGACTTCGGCACTGAATTTTTTCTGAACGTTTCTTCTAATATTAGGTTCTTAAAGGGCCCAAAATAAAAGTGATATTGACAACAAGAAGAATAGCAATATTAATAATAATACTAACAATACTCTCAGAGGAGGGCAAGAAGGAGGAGGAGAGAAAACACAAGAAGACGACAGAGAGGGAAAGTTCCAAAATATCTGAAGTTTTATATCTCTCTTGCTAATCTTTACAACAACCGCCCATTCTTATCTTTATTTGACACATGGGGAGTCTGAGATTCAGAGACTTCCAATAATGCGCCCAGGATCCACTGTGCAAAACTGTTAAGTAGCAGAGCACAGGTAATAACCCAGATTTACCAGACTCCATAGGCAGAACTCTTTTACTCTTCAATATAATTGAAGAGTAAAACTGCCTTCAATACAATTGAAAGTCTCCTTTCTTTTCTCTTTTTTGTTTGTTTGTGAGGAAGATGGTCCCTGAGCTAACACCCACGCCAATATTCGTCTATTTTGTATAAGGGATGCTGCCACAGCATGGCTTGATGAGTGGTGTGTAGGTCCAAGCCTGGGATCCAAACCTGCAAACCTGGGGCCACCAAAGCAGAGCACATGAACTTAACCACTATGTCACTCGGCTGGCCCCTGAAAGACTTCTTTGTTAATTCTAGAAACATTAATGCCAAGTTAAAACACCTTAAGAATTAGTATATGAAAATTTCCAGTGGTTTTCCTGGGATTCCCATTCTGGGGATGTGGACCCCAGGCCCTTATTCTGCCTTGCAAAATGCCAACAGCAAGTACTTACAGCTGCTTCCTTTTCCCAGCATCGGGGGGCTGTGTCCTTGCTCTCACTGAGCGACTTCCCTTGTAGTTAATGTTGTTTTCAGCCCCTGGCGTGATAAAAACTGAGCAGCCACTTTATAGCTCTAATTGTGCCCAAATCCTCGAGGATTTACTAACTCCAGGCAGTAAATAAGCTTGGTAGTTTTTGCAGGCTGGTCAATGTCCACATTCATCCATTTTGCAAACAGTTACAGCGGTTCTAAAGCACGCCACACATGCGGAGAGGTAGCCACCTAGTTGGGGGGGGGGACGGCAAAGACGGAGAGAACACGCCGCTGAGAAGATGCATCTGTTCTCCACCCTCTAGGTTTGCTGTCCTCTTTTGCCAATTTCCACTGTGTTTCTTTTTTTGAGGAAGATCAGCCCTGAGCTAATTGCTGCCAATCCTCCTCTTTGTGCTGAGGAAGACTGGCCCTGAGCTCACATCCATGCCCATCATCCTCTACTTTATATGTGGGATGCCTACTACAACGTGGTGTGCCAAGCAGTGCCATGTCCGCACCCGGGATCCGAACCTGCGAACCCCGGGCGGCCTGAGAAGCGGCACGTGCAAACTTAAACGCTACGCCACCAGGCCGGCCCCTTCCACTGTACTTCTTTGAAAAAATAAAATAAATCATGCCTCCCTCGGAAAAAAACAAAAATAGAAACAGACTGAAGTTGGTATTTAAAGGGTAGGTTTTAAGACAAACTAGGATAGAAGCCACTCATTCATTCATTCGCTCATTCATTCATCTCTTCATTGAATACCTACCAAGTTACAATGCTGGAAAAAGCAAAAAAAGATTTGAACATTATATTCCAAGAAGGAATAACCCAAGAAGTTCATTTAATGAAACCTGGTACCTTGAAAAACACAAACAGTATGCAGAAGGGGAGAATTACATGACTAGAGATAACTCCCTCAAAGCAAGCACAGGTTCGCCATGCGGGGACCCTGAATTGTGATCAAAGCCCTGTACCCCAGCGGGTTCCTGTAAATGATGCCCAGAGTAACTGTTTTCTGAAAGGAAGGAAAGATTGACGGAAGAAAGAGAGAGAAGGCAGGAGGGAGAAAGTTCGTACCTACTAGATAATCTACTAGATACCTGCTAGATTTACTAGATAGCTACTAGACAATATCTACCAGAAGCTGTTCTGAGTGGTGCTTTCACATATCAGGGGTAACACACATCCTAGCAACGGAGCCACAAGATCCATTTTGCAGTGTCCATTTAAACAGATGAAGACGTGGGTTAAGAGATCAAATAACTGACCTATGATTTATACACAGGCTCCGCAGTATTTCCACCCGATACTCTAGATCCCATTTTTCATGCAATTGGACACACATTTTATTCACTTGCTATCTATTTTTCTTTTCTCCTATAATTAAACCAAAGAAGTATGGAAGAATCCGTGACAGTAAACTCTGAAAAACAAAACAAGCAAAACAAAAACAACCTTGACGTCCTCGCTACTAGATTATAGAAAACTTTCTTCTCTTGCAGTGATCCCCGACCATTTCACACATGTCTGTTTCTGTTCCAGAAACGAGACCCGACCTCGAAGCGACTTCTAAAATTGATCTGGATGGCTTTTTGAATTTTGGGAAAGAACGAGAGGAAAGGTTTTGTAGGAATTAGCACAAGGCTTTATTAAGTTGGTATGTGATTCCTTACACATGGGGTAAATATTCCCTTACCAACGTGAGAAATCCTCTTTCCTCTAACAGTATTTTGAGGAATGTTTTCACAGGTTTGGACAAGCTGAGATTTCAAGGTTTTTGTCTGCATTGGTGGTCAACATCCATATATTTTTTTAACTTACAAGAAAAATTTCATTTTTCGTTTACATTTACAAGCTATTTTAAAATATAAATGAATGCTTTATATTGGGACTTTTATGTATATTTACCTGAAGAATTCCCCTGCATACTGCAAGGGTGGGTTTTGATTTTCTATATTTCAAGGAATTTATTAAATCCTCTATAAAAATGTTTCAAATTTGGCAGCCCTAACAAAAGCAAATTATTATTTATGGATGTGAATTTCACAGCATAGCTTATGGAACAGTAATGTGCAGTTTCCTGAGTGTTTTACGTGTGCAATTTTTCTTTTGTTTATTTTTAGTAAGGCCCTGAAAGGAAGAAATGAAAAGATAAAGTTTGATCCAGGTTCTCTGGCTATAAAGTTTCCTTGCATGGTTAGAAGCCTTAACACTGTTTTACTTCTAGAAAACAAGAACTGTTAAAGATTCGGGAAGGTATTTGCAAGAGAAGTGTGAATAAAAGGCTGAGCATAAAAGTACATTTTGTGTAACAAAATACAACCATATTATATGGAAACTACCTGTTATGTATTGCTTGCTTTTTTCTTTTTAATGTATAATAATTCTCAGTTTTTGCCTGTTTGAGATGAGTGGACCATCCATGCAAAAGAGACAGTCATTGTTTTTATTTTAATTAATTAATTAATTATTTCTCTGAGAAAGATTTACCCTGAGCTAACATCTGTTACCAGTCTTCCTCTTTTTCTTGAGGAAGATTTGCCCTGAACTAACATCTGCGCCAATCTTCCTCTATTTTGTAGGTGGGTCGCTGGCACAGCATGACTGCTGATGAGTGGTATAGATCCATGCTCAGGAACTGAACCCGGGCTGCCAAAGTGGAGGGTGCTGAACTTAACCATTAGGCCACAGGACCAGCACCCATAGGCATTGTTTTGAAGGGCAAAAAAAAAAAAAATATTTGTTGCTAATGAAATTTACTAGTACGCACTCTACCCTCATTTTTAAGATCTCGCTCAAGGACCAGATATTTGTAGTTCTTGCTCTATAAACTAAACTTTCCCCTAGTAAATGATTATGTGTTTATTTGTATACCTCAGACAATAATGGCCCCAGCATTTCACTTCCGCTAGAAGGTCTGGCTTTAGAAATCCCTTTATGCCCTGGGATTGTGTGAAAACTTCTATTTGGATGACTCTCAAATGTTGTTCGGGAGAGTGCTTGGGGTGTTTGAAATCACATCGAAATTGATGGAGACAAGTTGGTCCAGTAGTAGCAAATTGTTCCTCATTAAAATTTGGAAAAGAAGAGGAGGAAAGTTTCCACAGAGATGAGCAAAAGGATTTGGGGAGCTACTGTTCAGGCCCTTTGTCAGCATGAGAGGAGAATGCCCCCTCCGCAGCGTGAGGCATCCTCCTTCTCTTTCAGAACATTTATTGCTACCACTAAATGACAGAAGACATTTCAGTCATCACAGCACTGGCAAATTCTAAGGTCTAATTTTCATTCAATTGACTTTTCAAATTGCTTCTCAAATGCCAGCTACCGAGTTACCAAACCAGGACTCAGTCTTAGATTCTCTGTTGCCAGGGCAATTGTCTTCCTACCATCCATTTATCAGCTCTAAATAAACTTCTCTCTTCCATAAGTGAGAGAACATACTAGGCAGACATTCAATTTTTGTAGCAAGATAGAGTTTCTCTGAAATGTCGAACTTTCTGCAGCTTTTAGTCCAACTTGATTAAAGGTCAGGATAATGTCTGTCTCTTTTCTTTTAGATCTCGCTTCCCTAGGACCCCATTTATTGCCAAGAAAAGAAAAGAAATACTCTTACTAAGAATAACGCTAATGACAATGATGGGAATATTGACAAGATGAATGGCAGCTAGCATGCACAGATTACCTACCAGGTGTCAGGCCCAGGATCACATACTGCACACGCTTGCTCTGGCTTTAATCCTCATCATGTCCCAGGAGACAGACACTGCTGGTCTCCCTATTCTTCAGCTGAGGATTTGAAATTTGGAGGTATTTATCCAAGGTCACACAGCTCCGGAGTGGTGGTGTCAGAATTCGAACTCAGGTCTTTCTGATTCCGGGGCTCACACTACACCACTGCTTGCTCAAGGATTTAACAATGAGCCACATTTTCAGACACAAAAGTGTTATGACATTAAACGTTTCCCTGAATGGACTTCACAACTTGATTTTCTAGGATTATTACAGAGCTGCTTGAGGCACCCTGGTTATCTTTAGACATTTTTAGTACCCCATGTCGTCAGCTTTTTGGTGATGTCTAATTTTCACTGGAAAGCTTGGCTTCTCAGGAGCTTTGAAGTCTTATCCCAGTGTAAGAATTCGTTCTGTTGGCCTGATGCTTTCAGATCTGGACCCCTGCCCTTATATATAGTTCTTTGTCCTGACGGGACTGAGCAATAGAAAATTTTAAAAGGCTGTGAAAAACAAAGACAGAAAAGAGAAATATAACCTCCCAGACTCTTTTTCGTTTAGGTCAGAGCATACTATGTTTTGCACCCCGAAAGATGCAGGTGATTGTTCTTAGAGATATTCAGATAATAAAGAGATTGCAATGGTTACAGTGACCCAGAAAAGCTTCCAGGACAAGGAGAGCATTGATTTAGAAATTGTGGAAGGAATCTGCCTGAACAAAGAATGGGCAGGTTCCTCAGATGGGAAAATATGAGAATTAATAAATGTATTTAAATTTAAAAATGAGAAATTTGGTTCCCTTTATAAAAACTCACAACAGAAGCAGTCACTCCTTATTCGTTTCATTGAAATGTTCTAAATCCTCTTCCTAAATTGAAGATCAAATGGCATCTTTGAGTTTTATCATATGCACATGATGTATTTGAGAGTTATCAAATACGTCATTATAAACAAATAAAAAAGTTATACTACATTTATAATTACAAATGCATAATGAAGTATATTTATGACAGCTTGGCTAGGCTTCGCAAGAACTTCACCCTCCACTTAGCATTTTACATGTTTTATGATTGGAAATATTTCCTACAGACCAGCTTCTGGCTAGTCAGTCCTTATTTCTTCTCCACTCATGTCCTTCAGGTGTCAGGTCTCAGAGGATCATTCATACTGCGATAAAATCTCAGGCTCTGTTCATTTGTGTTATAGACTGAGAACAAGGATTCCTAGGAGTCGCTGCTAAACCAGACATCTAATAGAATCTTAATTACGCATGATATAACTGAGAACTCCATAAATATTTCTCACTAAAGACAATCTAATGTATCTCCAGTTGAACTTCTCCTTAGTTGTATCCTCAAAATGTTCTTGGCCACCCAGCATGAGGTGAAGGGTGATAGAGAAGTCGAACTGGAAAGAGATGGTGGTCTTAACCGTTTGCAGTTTTAATATTCTAATATCTCACGTTCTACAAAAGTGTAAGGCCATGGGAACACATTGCTAGAGCTTCATCTAGTTCTGAAAGTGAGAGGCCTGAAATTTGATGGTAAATCCACCTCTGAGAAGACTAACCTTTTATTTCATCTGCTGGAAGCAAATATTGATCATGTTAGTCTAGAGTTAAAGTTCAGGAAGAAGATAGACAAACTGTTAGATGCCTTCATCAATCAAATTTCTGGTATATTTACAAGAAAGCACCTCAGTCTGTTTAAAGGATTCTGAAGCAGAGTATTAACTCTATTTATGTTTTAAGCTGTTGGAAAATTATATATCAACTATGTAATTTTTTCTTTTTATCCAAAATTCAAGAAAGAAGTTTAATTGGTCTCTTAGACTTACAGGTCTTATATGATTTTATTGTTCTCAAGTATTTTAATGAGAAAAAATTATTAATTTTATCCATCAAAATGGGAGAAATCACTCAATAATTGAAATTCTGATGTGTGGATGGTACTGCATAATCTGTAACACAGGCACCGATTTATTTTATGTGAGTGAAAATCGCAGTGGAGTTTAATCTTTACTTAATATGTTGTGTTTTAGAAATATAAGCATAGTTTATTCTGGAGTTAACTTTGCTTTAAAAATGGTCTGAACAATACGTTATTTTAGTTATCTTTTGGGACTTTAGACCTATTTTATGTTTTCCCCCACTTTTTAAAATCTAATGAACAACCAAGCAGCATACGTTACACTTAGATATGAAAAAGTCAATGTGCTTCTCCTATTTGCGGTGTCTTCCTGTCCCCTATGCAGTCAGCTACCCCAGCCATCTCTTCACTGCAAAATCAGGCAACCCCTTTTTACAGCCTCTTCATTCCCATTATTCTATGTGTATTTGGACTTTTATGAGATATAATGCCTTAAGATATTTCTATGAGATGTGGAGAATCAAAATGTGTCATAGAGTAATTTCACAGGTGGAAAAAACCTTTTGCCATGAAAACACTTATCGTTCATTTACTCTGGGCCACGGAAGGATGAGATTTCTTTCATACGGTGGAAAGAAGGGATTATGAATCTGTTTAGAAATATCTTCCCCGATTTTTTGTTGGGTTAATGCAACAGGCTCAAGTTCACAAAAAGAACAAGTATTTCTTCAGTTTAGTTTACATCCATATACTCAAAGAAAAAGTAACTCAATAACAACTAAACCATTTTACAAGTACAAGATGGGAAAGATTTGCTTTCAACTTAAGTTGTTAAAAGGTATAGGGTTTTTAATTAAAAAGATGAAAAAAACAAAACTCATTATGAGCTAATGTTGAGACGTAGCTATCAGAAAAAGCTATTTTCATCCAAGGCTTTATCGTAGAAATACAGGATTAGAATGGAGCAGTAGCAGCCTCACTCCACTAGATGTTGGTTCTTCCATTTCTGAAGCATTGAGTGGAGTCTTAGGATATAGACACAGTGGCATGAGTTCAGAGGCAAGCAGGATGGTGAACGACAGAAATATACGTTGCATCTCCAAATATGTGCAAGAGTATCACTGGAAAGAGATATTTTGACTCGTTTTTATTATGATCTTAGCAGAACAAACACCAAACGGTGGAAGGTAGGGGAGATATATCTATGGTGATTATAAAGCGGTCTCTAGCTATTCAAAGAGAGAACAAGAACCTACTCAAGTATTATACCTCTTCTCTTAGGTATATGCTCGAGGCATGGGTGTAGGGCACTCTGCTGGGGGCTTCAGGATGGATCCTTACACTAGATGAGCTTCAAAGAACTTCCCACCTGGAGACATAATGCCATTTTGCTAAAGCTTCTCACTTTAAATATAAAATTTTGAAATAAACATAATAAAAATCTTAACATGTATTAAGCATATCCCCATTTATTCCTATTCCTTCTAATAAAAATTTAGCATAAAGAGCTACAGAAAATAATTTACTAGAGCTCAGTAACCTACTATGCAGCTTTAACAATTTTGTCATTGATGCTTAAAATTTAAACAATAAAAACATTACATTCTTGACAAATTCCATCCTATTATCTCCCCCTTTTCCCAGAAGTACCTCACTATCCTCCGGTGTACATGGTTCTTCTTCTAATGCACTAGACATTTATGCAATTGTCAGAAGGTAACTCCTAATAGAAGACTCTAGAGACATACACTCAATTTGTTAATCTCCCACCAATTAGGCTTTGAGATAAGCATCATTATTGAATTTCGTTGAATCATTTTATCGTAATGAGTATAATTATTGCAATTCAAAAGTTTGGAATTTCTCTTTCAGGTCATACTATTTCTATGCTATTTTATTTTTATGTGTTATAAACAAATTAGTGCTTATGACACAAAATTACTTAAACAATTGATTAGCAGGAGATAAACAAATCTCGTTATTCTTAAGTGAGAACATGTTAAAAATGTCTCTAGTCTTTCATATCCATCACAATGATAACACAAAAATGGTGACGGAAGAGTTTGTAAGTATGATCAAAACAAGAACAACTGCATCTCTTGAATAACGATAAGAATGTATTTAAAGTTGTAGATCTTAACATTTATCTCAGGGACTGGACTGTAGGACTTTCAAGGAACAGTACGATGCAAGAACATATATTAATTTACTTAGGGAAATAAGATCCATTTAGTAAATTACATCTTGTACATCTTTATTGCTCACTGAGGTCTCACATCTTAAGTATCGGCTGGAAACTTGGTAGAAATCTGGAATCTCAGGGCCCACCCTAGACCTGCAGGATTAGATCTACTGCTTAGTAATCCCCAGGTGATTCATGTAGACATTAAATTTTGAGAAGCACAGCTCTACGTCACCAGCTGTATTGTAATGAATATAAGATTGTGCCGTGGTCTGGATGTTTGGGTCTACCCCCCACATTCCTATGTTGAAACCTGATCTCCACGGTGATGGTATTAGGGGATGGGGCCTTTGGGGGGTCATTAGGTCATTAGGGTGGAGCCCCCATGAATGGAATTAGTGCCCTCATAAAAGAGACCCCAGAGAGCCGCCTCCCCTTCCACCATGTGAGGACACAAGGAGAAGACAGCAGTCTCTAAACTAAGTGGGCTCTCCCCAGACACTGAATCTGTGGGTGCCTTGAATCTTGACTTCCCAGCCTCCAGAATGGGGAGAAATAAATTTCTATTGTTTATAAGCCACTCAATCTGTCATTCTTCTTATGATTAAGATTAGATATATTTAGTATTTACTTTTAGTTCTACTAATACATACATATATATATATACATATATATATATATAAAATATATTATTCAAAGGGAAAATCTAGAGTATGTTTTGAGTATATATGGAGAAATGCTTTATATTTTATTTGGTCATTATTATTTGTAAGCTGAAATTCTTATGTTAATGTTGTTTCCATAGTAGGAATCAAAGAAAAAATTGCAATATTTAAATGGGATATGCTTTAGTGTTAATAATCAGGTTAGTTGTAGTAAAGATGTAACTGTGAAATGGCACATGGAAGAAAGAAAAACAAATGTATGATCCATTAAATGACATCTCACAAATGCCAAGTTATGTAAATTATAGAAAATTTTCCTGTAAAACATTTTGATATAGCAATTTGTTATTCAATTTTATGGTCTTGACTTTTATAAAGGGGTATGTGTTTATCAGAACTGCTTAAGTAAATCTGAAAATAAATTATAAAATCTATAAATTATACTAGAAATTGTGCCCTTTAGAACTACAGGAGAAAGACTTGTTTTATCAACCACATGCTTTCCCATGTTTGGAGATTTACAACTATTTTCTGAGTGTTTTTGTTCAGTCTTTTATTACACTAATTACTACAGTAACACTATTTTGATTCAGTATATGGTATGTCTAAAACCTGAAGATAGGATTACTATCTGAGGATACAAAATAAATTCTTAAATTTGTGATAGAGAAGATCACATTCTTGTAGAAGTAATACATTTGAAAATGTACATGAATAATTTGACAAAGACCCAAATTCCATTCAAGGAAAACTGTCAGGTCAAGATATCTCTATTAAAATACTGACAATTAAACAGACAGGAAATAAATAAGCAAACAATAAAAATTTCACAGAAATGGAAATTATCATCATGAAACCCAGGAAACGGTATTCCCAAAGCAAGAACGCGTGTGTGTCTCAAGAACGGCCAGAGTAGAGAGTGCTTCTAACTGGAGTGGAAGATTTCCTCTGACTGGACCACCTCTTGATATATGATTGAATTCTACTCTGAACTGTGAATGTTTGGCACAGACTCTGAAAATTCACATCCCACACCTAGATAAATCACAGTAGAGGGTTTTTCATGCCCTCAGGTAATATTCTAACCACTTCATCTCAAAGAAGAAGCCACAGTATGGCAAGGCCCTCTCTGTCCATCCCCACTTGCATTCTATCTGCTCAAAGATTGCCTTCCCATCTCCCTATGGCTAGTCAGCTCCATTAAAGATAGAAGTTCCTAAATCACAGCTTTCCTCTCTTTCTGTGCCCACAGACCGATTCCACCATACCATGTTCTGCAAAACACACACGCTTTGCAGGAGGGTCTGGAGCCCACGTCCACCGGGATGGAAATGCAAGCCTCATTTTTCTGATGGGGCTTTTATGATGATTCAGTGAAATACTTATGAGTAGTAGCAGTTCAATGCCTGATATAGGGAAGATGCTCAATGAAGGCAGATTCCTTGGTTTCTATACAGGGCATTTCAGACCAGGCTCACGGCGAGGCCTGCCTGGGGTGAGCCGGGAGGGTGTGGAGGGGCACCAGCAAGCAGGCCACTCAGAAAGCCCTTCCCAAGGGCTGTGCACTGGCCTCACTACGTTAAGTTTCCTCCCTCCATTTTACTCTCCCTAGTTTTGTCCTTTTTTCACCATACTACAAATAATTTACTCCCACTTAGAACTGACAGTCAGTTCATGTATTTCAGGCAGTCTTTCCTCAGACACTTCAGTTGGGTTTTAAACTGCAATGAGCACAGCTTCTCAATTCTTTGCCTCCTCTAGATTAAAAAAATAAATGCTCTTTATGAGAGCAAGGGATTGTGTTTCCTTTAGATTTTCTATAGATTTTCTTTGTGATATTAATATAGAAATTTTCTATTTATATCCAGAATGGGTAGTTTAATGATTTATAATACAAGAAAACAGTAACATTAACAGCGATAGCTGGCAGCAGCAAAAGTAACCACTTTTGACAAAAGCACTTCCAGTAATATCACTATTCTCAGTTTTATACATAAATATCTGACTTTGTGAGATATTATTTCACATAATTTTCTCAGGTATGTTTTAATAATAATCATTATGCTAATTAGTATATGAAGGTAGGATTCTTGTTCACTGAAATCTTGCAGAATTTCTTTATCATGAATTAAAAAAAGAGCACAACACATCTTTAAGAAAATATATTTTCCTAATTTAATATTTTTAGATATTAAAGTTAAACCAAATTTATTGAATAGAATTCTAATGTTTCCATATATGTAAAAATTCAAGTTCAAATTTGAAAAAGACTGTCCTTCAACCATTTCAAATCACACATTTAAAGGCATATGGTTATTTTGAACATCAGCCTTTCATAATGAAATAACGTTGAGCTGAACTAATATACCAATAACTTTCCTTTAATGTAAACAAGATTTATTTTTGCTAAGTAGTTTCTTGAGAAAGGCCTACAAATTCCATACCAAAAGTTAATTAAATTCATACTTTTAAAATCAGATTTAACTATGTAGAAAACTTCTAATCAATGAAGCTTTAATTTAATATGCATAAAATGTCACAGATATTTAATTTTCTTGGCAATTTTAGCTCCCAGACAGAATCGTTTTTTGGCTGGGAAGAAAAATAAAGGCTTTTTTAATTCTTTAATAACACTATTGTAGCCTAATGGATTTTATTATGTTTTTATTTCTAAAAGGTAGACGTGAAATGAAACTTTGTCAAAAATGAATTAGCAAGCAGGATGTAAACTTTAATAAATATTAAACATGAACATCTCTCTCTCATGGTGTAAATATTTATAGTAGTGCTTGAAAGCTATTAGATACCATTTATTACTGTGTATGTATCCTTCTTTGACTGTTTCACATTGTTTAAGAGCCCATTCATGCTTTCATTTGCTCATTTGAGCATCCATTCACTTATTTAAATGAAGCAGGCATTTCTTAGGTGCTAGGAATACAAAAACAAAAAGAAGAGAAATAAAATACACAATTTATGCCTTTGTAATTCTTAGCTACTGAGGACTAATGTTATTTTGGTGCACTTCAAAGAAACTGACATTCTCAAACACATTTAAATGTATACAAAAATGACTGTTTTAACTCCTACTATACGTAGAGTGAGATACTACACACAATGAGTGTTGGGGAAGACGCAAAAAAATTACAACCTCCTGTGTCAAGGAGCTTTTGAGCAGCTTCCAGCTGGATAAATGCTCAGTCACTTACTTCTGTGTGATCAAGTCAGTCTAATGTCCTTGAGCAACAATTTCTTCATCTGTAAAATGGTTACAATAGTAAAACCACAACAGTCCACCTGCCATTATTGTCTAAGAACCAAGATAGAGTTTGTGTAAAGTAACTTTGTGAATTATAAAATATTGTAAAACTGGGTTATTTTTAATAAGAGAATTTTGTTACCATCACCACTTCCCACCAGAAATCCAGTGACTCCCATTGTCCTTTTTCCTCCTGTTTAAATTCACCTGTCTTTGTGTCCAGTCCTGTAGGTTATGCACCTTTTTATCCAAAGTTCTTTGTCTGGATTCCATCCTACAAACTCCTTCTCAAATGAATCATTTAAAAGGTATCACTGCCATATTCCACTGCGAGTAGCCTTTCCTCTAGGTGTCACAATTCCAGCCGGTCTTGGGCGCTGGTGCCTTTTCAGAAAGAATTCACTAAGAATAGAAGCTGTAGGCACTTCGGCAGGGACCTAAGGTTGTATTTTTAAGTGACAAGCTCTTTCACTATCCCTCAATTCTCATTATAAGGCAAATGCAGCCTTTCTTCTTATGAATAAGACAAGAGTTACCACAGTGTCAGACCTTTTCAAGAATGACTGATTGCTGTCTTCTTGATCAAAGATGAGATCACTTAAAAGGTATATTTTTCTTATCAATGACGGTGAAAGACTTGGCCAAGAGAGAATGAGGTAACGAGATCTATTCCAGTCTCAAGCATTTGGTCCATTCCATGTACTTGAATAATTATAAAATCCCCAACCAGAGCAAGAACAAAAGCACCCTGTGGGTGCACTATATCCAGTTCATTGATCCCTCTCTTGTTGAGGACACTCTGTGAGTTGGTAGGGCCAACATACATTCCCTCTTGGAGGGGCTCAGAGAGAGTAACTTCAAGTCATTCAGGTAGTTCATTAAGGCATTACAACATCAAAGTATGACGGTCTACCAGAAAGGATGATTATCTATCAGGAAAAAAAAAGTGATATGTAGCTTATGACACACTCCCAAAACGGTATTTTTTAAAAAATAAAGTTGTCCTAGATTGGAAAGAGTTGTGGGAAGTTCCAGGGTAACGAAGCTGATGATTCCAATGCAGTCCTAAATTAGAGGGAGGGAGATGCCATTGTAACTTCTCAAGCAGGGACCTGGCGAGAGGCCAGCACTGAGGAGCAACTGAGGTTGACCTTGCCCTCAGAACAGGTCACCCCTCTGTCTGAGGCTGGAGCTGCCTGCATTGCCCTGGCTGGTACCCAGTTCGGAGAGTGACATGCGCTTCTATTGCTGCTCCAAGGCAGCTGGAGAGCTGCAGTCAATCTTATCCCAAAGGGAGAGAGGGACAAAGTCCTGGCATCTTCGCCTATTGGGTCAGGTCTTCCTTTAACCCGGCGTCACCTTAGGACATGCCTTCTTCATAAATACTACTGAAAAACATTGAAAAAAAGCCCTGTTTCTCCATCAGGACATTACATGCTCTATTCATTCATCCACTCATTTATTCGTTCATTTCATGAATATTTACTGAGTGCCTTATATCTGCTGGTTAATGTTCTAGGATAAGGTCTCTCTGGAGGAGACACACAACTCCCAAGATAAACAAGAAAAATGCATAGTATGTTAAATGGTGCCATGGATGTTGGAGAAAAATTAAGCAGGAAAGAAGGGGAAAGAACGTCTTCCTCGGTGGACAAATATCTTACAACTCGAAGCTTAATCCTCCTACATGTACACGTTTTAATTTATGAGTCTACTGTGGCGACTAGATTCCTTGCCATCTACTAAATAATCTGAATACTGTGTTTTTTACAAGCTATTTCTTCCAGAGTTAGCATCTTTACTGTCCTTTTTCTCTACACTCAGCTATTTCTTTGGCATGCATTGTGACGCACAATGCTTTTCCACCCATCCTCATCCTCGTTTCCAGATGAATTGACACAACTGTGTTCTGTGGCCCAAGCACACCCAGTGCTGTTTAGAAGGCTGAGACAAAGCCTAATAAATAGCATCCAGACCCAGCCAGAGCATCATTTGTAAATGTCTGTATTCATTGAGTGTTCAGGTTTATTCTGTCATAACACACACCAGGACATGTGTTGTTGCTCTTAGAAAAGAATAATCAATGACACAATAGCAATTTCTTGCTGAACCTACCATATGCTCTGCCTTTTACTCACCATGCCATATAGTGGATCTGCTGATATATTTTTTTCACTGAGTCTAGTTATCCATCTTACAACCTTGACGCAGGAATACAAGTCAAAACACAGGACTGAGTTGTGCCCCTGCCCCTCTGCTGACATAGTACTGATGAAAGCCCTTCCTCCTGGTACCCAGGGAATGGCGCTGCAGCTAGATAACATCATCGTCACTACATTTTTCTACTGAGTCACCTTCATACATGGATGAAACACTCAAACTGCTTTCTCTTTAATGGAAACAAGAAAAAAGTAACTCCAATGATCAACAAAACAATTTGAAAAGCAGAGAAGCAAATAAAAGTCACTTTTTCCACAAGAGAATGTAGAGCTCATCATCTTAGGTGGAAATGTATGTGTATGGAAATTTGTTGTCTTAGTATTAGAAAATACCAAGTTGGCTTGCTTATAGCTTATGAATAATCATAACTCTAAATTCATAAACCTAAACTCAGTGAGATTAGGCATGCACAGTGACAAGAAAATTAGGTTTGTCCCTAAAACAGGAGGAAAGGAAACATGTCGCTCAACTGTAAATTGCAGAGATAGCAAGTCGATGCTACAGAACTACTTGGTAGGAAGATGTCTGGTTTTCTATTCCTTTCCATGATTTTAGAATCTGAAACTGAAGAAGTAGCATTTTATTTGCTGCTCCAATATAATATTCATGACCCAGGTAAGTATCAAAACGTGGAGACCATAACTGGCCTCACATCGTTTCCACTTCTGATTATCTTTCTTTGTTATTGCTAATGATGATGTATTTATCAAGGAAAAGACCTCAGTATCACTAATTCAGGAATCTGAGGGAGCTCAGTGGGGAAAATCATAGCGTTTTCACTCTAAATTATTTGTTAGCTGGAATGTCTCGGAATTTAAAGTTCTATTTGGTCTAATATCCAAGCGTGGAGGTAATACATATTCTAGACCTGAACTGTAGATAGTCAAAATAATGTTAACAAAATTTCACTTTTGCTTAAATATTGAAAAGGCTAAGACCAACATCTTATCGTCACCATTGTAAACATGTACAAGCACTTATGTCTCTTTAGACAACTATTTAAGGAAGTTCTGATCCTGTCACTTTGAAGGCGCCCCCTGCTGACACTGAGAAGTAATTCAACTTCCTCAAATGGGTACAGCTCTTAGAAAAAGTAACAAGCTACTGACATTAATTAACAGTTTGCCTTTGCCACAGGTCACCAGTTCTGATTCTAAAAATGTGTTTGTATGTGTAGGCGGGGTGTGCACACACCCAGTTTCAACTTGCATTGCTTCCTAAATTCATCGCCACATCTAATAATTTCATGAGTTGTAGGTTATAATAGAAAGGAAAACCTATGGATTGCTATGGATTAGAAGACTCTTAATAAATCTGAAAATTTCTCCATTAAATTAGGTAAGACGTTAAACATCATCTATATTTGGAAGGAACGTGCTAGAACATTATATAAGTTTTAATATGGAATTATTCCAAACTTATTCTTAGTTCCATGTTGAAGGACAATAAAATCTGAGATTAAACACAAAAGCCTCCTAAATGTTCAGCAAAGTTATCAAATAGTCCTCGCGAGAGTAAATGACTCATATATTCTGAAGGTGTTTAGAAGTGCTGGCATTTGGCCATTGAGATAGGCTAAAACCCTTTTGAGAAAGGAAATTCAAGACCCATTAGTGACTGATGACCTGTGGTTGGCACCATGGTCTGTTCAAGTTTTAGTTCACGCCAGACTTCTAAAATCATGCCTGTTTATCCAGGAATGTGCCAATAATCTCGTACACAGGAACAAGGTATGTGTTCCTGGAATTTATCAGTATCAAGAGTTCTATTTTAATAATCCCAATTTAATAATTTTCAATTTAATTATTTAGCAATTAGTAAGTTAGAATTTAAATTAGTAAGTTAAATTAGAAGTTAATTTCAATTTAAAATTTTTATTTTAATAATTAAAAAAATAACTATTTAATAAATAATATAAGCCATCTAGATGTATTAAAATCTGTGAGCCTGTACCTATATGCAATATTCCTTTAACCATAAAATCTTTTGCTAGTTTACATATGTATGCATGTATATGTATTATATATGTGTGTGTATGTATATATTCAACATAGATTCTCTTTAGCTCCTTATAGCCGCTCTGAAAAACGGGTAGAGAAGAATTACGTTATTTTTACCACTTTTAAAAATAAAAAACATTGGATTTCTCATTTTGTGCGATTGTCAAGGTGAGAGAATCAACTTGTGTCTTCAGGAGCTTTGCTCCTTGCATTTTTCACTCTACCATAAAGAACCCCATCGTATCTTAAGTCTTTTTTTCTCCGTGTAGTACTCTGCATTTGTCTTGACTGCACAATTTCATCTATGACCACTTAAAATAAGCCTCTTTCCCCTTGCTTGCTATAGCTTTATGCATTTCTCTGTGCATGATCTTTTTTATTCTCTTGAAAAATAGGCAAAACAAAAGCTATGAATTTCGGTAAGGTCACAGGTATTGACTGAATGTGCGACTGATCATTTCATAAAACTTTATGTACTACCTTAGGTAATGAAGGCAATCTGCCTGTGGGTTTGAGTATAAGGGCTGAAATGTTAATACCTATTTACAGCTCAAAGTTAAAACCCCGGTGCCCAGATGCACACAGTGAAACCAAAGTGAATTAAATGCATGAGTGAAATTCTAGAAACAAGAAGGGAGAAGGAGAGAGAGGGAAAAATTGATTTGCCATATTTTCTCTCAGATAAACTCTGATGTTAAAATGGGATTTCTCTGCACAGGGATAAGTTTTACCTGCAAGGCTGGCAGGAATATGTTTCTTGGATGTCCTCCTTGGAAGAAAAAAGGTGAGATGTTGCAGGCTTAATATAAAAGTCCCAGGAACATGGCTTGAGGGAACTGTGCAGATAACTAGGCAATATTCTTATCCTAAAGACCCTGAGCCACAATTTCTAGGGCTGAAATTGGCAGAGGGATTGCCAGTGGGGTAATGATGATAATGGCATAACTAAACTAAAGAATTTATTTTTAAATCCAGTGATGGATGTTTTTGAATGTAATGGTGGTTAATATTCACCCAACGTGTAATGAGAGGCAATATGCATTGCTTTTGTCATTTAATCTTCACAACGTCCTTAAAAGATCTGTGCTATTTTTGTAATCATTTTATGGATGAGAAAAGTGAAGGTTTGGAAGGTTAAGTAAGTTGCCCAAGACCACACAGCTAGTAAGTGACGGAAACGGGATTAAAGCCCAGGGACTCCTGATGATAGAGCTAATTTATTTTCCCCCCTCCATTAGACTGACTCATAAAAGAAAGTTTGCCTTATATTGTAGACGATCATGAGGAATTTGAAATGCATGAAGATGACGACAAGAGGAGGAGAAGAGTGTTCCTTCCATCTACTCCCATGGTATTGCTCTTGTAGGGTCTCTGCCCCTCTTTCACTTTCACACACACACACACACACACACTCCTGTGTATCTCCGGTTTTACTCCTCCACTCTCCGTCCTCTCCAGTTTTCCTTGCATACTGCTTGCCTTGGTCAGCTCTGGCTGCTATAACAAAGCACCATTGACCGAATGGCTTATAAACAAGAGAAGTTTATTCCTCACAGTTCTGGAGGCTGGAAGTGGAAGATCAAGGCATCTGCAGATTTGGGGTCCAGTGAGAGGCTGCTTCTTGGTTCATCGACTGTCTTTTTGCTGTGTCCTCACATAGTGGAAGGAGAGGACACTCTCTGGGGTCTCTTTTATAAGGGTGCTAATCCCATTCGTGAGGGCTCCACTCTCATGACTTAATCACCTCCTAATTCCATCACCTTGAGGGTTAGGTTTCACTATATGAGTGTTGAGGGGACACAGACATTCAGTCTATAACATTGATGTTTCTAGGCAGCCCCCAGGCAGCTTACAACAGCCTTTATAGGACCATGCGGCTCTTCACACTTAGAAATGCCCTGGTTCATCATGCTCATTCCCTCCAAGCCCACACCTCCCTCCAGGCATAGCAGGCCCTTAATCTATGATCCGTAACCACCTTTCTTATGTTACTTCCCATCAGTGCCACTGATGGACCTTAAATTCTAAAGGTATTAATCTCTCTTGTTCTCCAAGCACGACATGACCTTTTTATGCTACTGCCATCACAGATGTTCTCTCCAGCGTCTCTGTTGATCTTCTGCTCCTTTGATAACTAATTGCACCTTCAAGACATGGCCCACATGTAACTGCAACTTCCTTTCTGACAGTGAAATTCTACCCCCTCCAGCTGCATCCTCATGTAGCCCAGAACACTTAATTCATCCTGTTATGATTTTGCATCTTAATAATTGAATTATTTTCCTTTAACTCTCCTGAGCTAGAAGATGGTAGGGATTTATTTTCCTGTTCATCCTTGCCCAACACATGGGACATTCTTAATATTGTTTTTGTGTGTGTGTGTGTGTGAGGAAGATTGGCCCCGAGCTAACATCCATTGCCAATCTTCCTTTTTTTGCTTGAGGAAGATTGTTGCTGAGCTAACATCTATGCCAATCTGCCACTATTTTGTATGTGGGATGCTGCCACAGCATGGCTAAATGAGCAGTGCACAGGTTCATGCCTGGGATCTGAACCTAGGAACCCTGGGCCAAGTGGAGCATGCAAACTTAACCACCACACCACCAGGCCAGCCTCTAATCTAAATTTTTTTTAGTCAAAAAAAGTAAATGAGTAGATTCAGTCATAAGCAGAGTGAAAATAGTCTGTCCAGCTGAAGACTTTCTTTGAAGGTTGTTAACTTTGACATAAGAGAAAAATATATATCGTTAACCATATTTAGAATTGTGAAATATAAATATTATGTTGCGTTAAAAGCTTATGCCTAGTAGTAGCAATGAAATGGCCATTTTTGACTGAAGACAATCCATAAGCAAACACCATGCTATGCACACAACTCTTCACCAAAACTCTGAAAAGCAGAGTCTATCATTTCTTTTTCAGAGAAGGAAATGGCACTTAGCAAGAAGGTGAGAACTGCTAGAACTTGCATTGCTACACAATGGAGAAAGCAGAATTTGACCAATGTCCAACTTCAAACTACATGTTCCTGCTAAAACGCTATCCCACTCACATTGGCCATGCATTCATTTTCAGTTTCATATTCCAACTGGTCACACACAAATAAGCAGTCAGGGAAATGCACACACAAAATTAACATCCAAGTAGTACACAAACACACACAAAAGAGCAAAACCACTGACCAAATCTTATAGTTCTTTAGTAACAATCTCTTATTGTGAATATGGTATTTTCTCCTTCCTCATTGTTCATACACCTGCAGGACAAAATTTATGACCTTGCCTTCAATTTCTTAACACTTTCTTCTTATGTCACATGACACTCTATATGGTGACTTTTCCTTTGTGGGTTTTATTCCTTTCCCTGTGTTGTAATTAGGGATGATCCCCAGGATCCTGCATTCTCCTAGAGAACTTGAGTCTGATGACTTGAACTCTTAGGTTTATTTAACATTCAAATTGATATTTCCCTTCTCTTGACTCTGTTTTGGACACCTGACTTGATTTCCTATTGGATACGACCTTTGCATGGTGTGCTGCCATTTAGAATTTATCATCTCTGAAAGTTAGTTTCTCATGATCTCCAGGGCCCAAAATTAGCTATTCAGGTCTGTCTATGGTATTATCATTTTTCCAATTATCTGCGGTTAAAGTTTCATACCATTTTGACTTTTGCTTCCTATTTTGAATGTGCAATTATATATTATGTGATTTTGAGTCTTCCCTCAAAATGTCTTTGACACTGATCCTGTTCTTTCCATTCTTAATGATACCCTCATAACCACTAAGACTAAGTCCCTCTTAGATGAAGCAGCATCAACCTGGACCAAGATGACAAACTCATGACTGATCTCCCAGCCATCAGCATTTTGCTTTCCACTGTACTCCACACAACATTACTTAAAATACTGGTCTCATATGTTATTCATTTAGTCAAACTAGAATTAATGGATCCACATTGTTTCTACTTGAGAGAACTCAATCACTATTTGCTGAGTTAACTGATGAATAAAGAAATAAATCCAAATGCTAAATCACCTATTTATTTGAAACTAAGAACTTGTCTCCTACATATGTTCAGAAAAGCACAATAGTGTTTCCTAACAGGAATACACAGTATGCACATTTTTCTCTATCAATTCAACTTTACTAAGAAATTCAGTAATTGCAAGTACATTTCTTGAAAAGAAAATTGCTGATATATTTAACAGCTAGCATAATATTGTAGAAATATAGCTATGCCTTGGGTTACATAGACAATAGCTAAGTATAGAATCATATTTTCATGGTGTGAAATTGAGACAATTTTAAATATTGAAGATTTCCAGAGAAACCCTAACTCATCAATTCAGGCATACTGGCCATATTTTTATAAGTATCCACTGGCTCTTGACTTGTCATATCAAGTTGGCAAATAATAGAGAGAAATTATGAATTTTCAGTTGTCTAGATCTAAATTTTTTTTTTCTGGAGAAAGTAAGTTATGTATAAATGTAAATGACATCTCTTATCAACTCATGTCTATTATTATTCCAGTCTACTCAGTGAGGTATATATAACGCTGTTTGAAATGTAGCATACCTTCTAAATTTGTTTTTGCATGTATCTCTTCTCTCTGACCTATTAAGATTTTATTCTAGTTTTGAGGTAGCCCAAGAAGTTATGAAAAATAGAAGCTAGAGAGTCAAATTTCTTGTTTTCACCTAGGGCTCCATATTTCTTTTAGAGTTAGAGGACATAGGCAAAAAAAAAAAAAAAAAATGTAGCTGCTTCCTGGGAATTATTTTGGACACTTTAGGTCAATATTACCTATGTCTGTTGAATTATAGAAGAGCCTGGACAAAATACAACATGTGAGTAAGAAAGGGGCGGATGTCTGTTTCAGCTTTAAGGCAGACTTGATCATCTGAATCCTCCTCCTACTGGAAACAGCTTCAAATGCTGAATTCCAACAAGAACAATAAACCTCTTCAAACTCATATGCTAGCGAGGGGAGAGTGGAGATATAGAATAAACTTAGATTTTGTTAGTGGCTTATTAATACACTGTATGCATGAATGCGTGTTGTATAACAAGAAAGAGAAGAAGGACCCAAGGAATGTGGGACAAAAGCAGGCTAAAATATAAATCACATTGGTAGGGAGAATACATGTGAAGAGCTGGATTTCTCTTTTATTTACATAGCTGGGTTTAGTTTACTAATATTAATTTAGGTTTTTACTTCAGGTTCTCCTCACAGAAAGATAGTGTAGTTGTCTACCATCCAGGTCTTTGAAAAATGACAGAATAAAAACAAATACATATGATTCATCATAATAATGATGATCATGTACTGAATTCCTCCTATGGGCTAGCGAGGTGTGAACTCAGCCTTTAAGATCCTTCACTATCCATAAAACCTGTTTAACATATATGAATGTCACAAATTAGGACAGACAACACCTGAGGAACAGGAAATTGAGCCAATTTATTCAAGATCAAGGAAATAAGGAGCATCATAGCTGGGCAGATAGTAAGAGGCATAAATGGGATTTCCACCCACACCATTTAGAAGCCAAAGACTATTGTAGATATGCTAAGTTTGATTTATACCCCAGAAGAGAGTGTCTCCACTGGGTTGAGTTCATGTCTCTCTTCAGCTTTTATTAAGAATACATCATAATTTTTTTAATAAAAAGCAATATGAAGCTTGATTCAGGATTTACTGTACAAATATTCTTGAGGATATTTTTCTTTCCCTCTCTCAGTGCAACTTATAAAAAGCCTCAGGTGAGAAATTTCTGTCAGAACAAAGCAAAGGAAATATTTGCCGACACTGAGGAACTGAGATGTTGCTTTCTGTTTGTTTTTTGCTTGTGATTATAAGAGCTGCATGGCTCCTATGTTGCTCACCTCTTCCTTGATGAAAGATATATTTTTCACGCTGTTTCCTAGCTTTGCCTTTTTCTTTTCTTGTGATGAGAACTTTTACGATCTACTTTCTTAGCAACTTTCAAATATACAATACAGCACAGTTAACCATAGTCAGCATGCTGTACATTAGACCCCCAGGACTTATTCATTTTATAACTGGGAGTTCGTACTTTTTGACTACTAGCTTTGCCTTTTGATTTTTATTTTTATTACCTAGGTCCTGATTCTTTACACTATTTATAGTATATATGCTATACGTATGGCATATATGCTACATATAAATGCTATTTTTCAATAATTGTCCTCTTTTTTATGAGTTTTTATTTTAGGTTGCATCAAATCCTGAGAAAATGGGTGAGGGTGTAAACATTTTAGAACACAAGGTAGTATACAGGTGCAGGAGGAGAAACTTAAGCCAACAAGGATTCCTGAGAAGGAAGAGAGTCTTCAGAATATGCTTGTCAGTTGGAGTTTCTGGAAGGAAGGTGTGAAAAAGCACACTCTTCAGCCATGAGGGAGATTTCAATGTCGGGAGGTGGAGAGTATGCCTATCAAGTAGCGTTATGTTATAGTGACTTTGTAAATGATGTCTTAGATCAGGTTCCCTAGGAAACAGATGTGGAGATGGAGTTTATGTGCAGAAGAGTTATTGAGGTGTGCTCTTGGGAAGCATAACTGTAAAAGAGTGAGGGAAGTGGGGTCAGGCTGAGCGAAGAGGTGAACAGCAAGGCTGTTTTAAACCTTGGTCTTTTGGAGGTGAGATCAACCTTTTAAAGTTCTCTTGACTTTTGACTGGAGGCCCGAGGTGAGAGGCTGAGGCCCCTCTAACCCAACCATCCCCTAGTCCCTGGATGCTGACTGCCCTCAGGAGGCGGCCTGAGCTCAGGGGAGGCAGCTACCTTCAGCCTTTGACAAATCCCAGGGGTGCATCTCATCTACCAGCTCTTAGCAGCCAACAATGCCAACTGAACGGCAACTTGTGTCTGGGGCACCACAGCATCCCTGGAATGTAAATAATAGCTGATTACCTTGATGGCTCACACACACAATGGTGGGGAGAATCAAATGCAATGACTCAGGTTACTCAGTAAACCATAAACTACTTTAAAAGATGTAACTATTATCTATTGTGTCATTGATTACATTTAGAGTATTTTTGTTGGTAAATGAATGGCAGGCATAATTGGCTTTGACATGTGAAGACAATCCTTCCAAACCTTCACAAGCTTATGGGCTGCTTTCCTAGTGATCTCAAAATGAAGGTGAACAAAGGACCCATGACTAGTAGGCAATCGAGATTGAAATACTCAGCTTGGTTCATGGTAGCTCTGTGCCTATAAGAGCCAATGATATTTCTTAAGTGCCTAATTTGCTACTGAGCAATAAGTGAAGCTCTGTAAGAATTAGAGCTCATTCATTTTCCAATAAATAAAAATGATTTAAACTTAAACATACTTTAGGTATATAATACATTTATATGTATTATGTATATATATATATGCTTTAAAGAAATTTAAATATGTAAACTACTTTATTGATGCATGATTGACATTTAAAAAGCTGTACATATTTAATGTATATCACTCAATGAGTTTGGGGATAAGTATATAATTATCATCAAAACCATCACCACCATCAAGGACATAAACATATGCATCACCTCCCAAAGTTTCATCCTGCCCCTTTATTTAGCCATATATTATTGACAATCAAGAATGATATTCTTATCTCTAGAATTATCCCAAATATGGGAAAAAATAGAAAAAGAAAATTGATAAGAAATACACCAGAATATTATTTTATAAATACGTTGGTATAATAGTAACATTTTGTCTGCTCTTTATTTCTCCATATTTTTCAAACTTACCCTAATACAATGTGTATTTTGTGATGAAAATTATTCAATTCGAGGAAAGCATTTTGGCAAACTAAGTTGTGGAAATAATATTAAATAAGATCTGTCGCATTTGCAAGAATTAGGAACAAAAATCATCATTCCTATCATATACAGCTCATATTGTTGTCCTTTAGAAAATATGCAGAAAAGAGTTATAGCAACATAGCTAGCTTAAGCTTACTTTTAAATATCTTGACTTACTGGAGACCAACTGTGTGATATTACCGTCAATACCCAGTTCCATCATTCTTTAACCGGTGAATAAGAGTTTGTGGTGCACACAGCAATCATTACACTCAGAGCAGAAAGTGCATTATATCTTGGAACCCATGGTGAATACTACAAGAAATATGTGTTTATTAATCAGATTGTAAGTAAATTTATGCCGTGAATCAGTGAAAGAGACTACCACGCTTAAAGTAATTTAAAACTAATCACAATGAAAATAAAACCTGAGATAACTAGATGGAGCCAGACTGCCCCACACAGCAGCCAAGAAGTCATCGGAGGCTCAGGACCATTGACAGTCAGCTCTTTTGAAAGTGAACATGAAGGAAGTGGAAAATGCATAACAGATTTTGATGAATTAGCACAAAAACAATGAAAATATTTCATCAATCATTTTTTTATTGACCACATGTTGAAATGGTAATATTTGGGATATGTTACATTAAATGAAAATATTATTAAAATAAATTTCATTTTTTAAAATTTTTTAAGTGGATACTAAAAATTTAAAATTGTTTATGCAGTTTACATTATATTTCAATTGAACAGCCCTGACTCAAAGTTTGAAATTTCACACATTAACATGGCTGAAACAGTCGCCTGTTATTAGAAACCATTTTATCATTTAACATTTACAAATCAAACCACTGAAATTCAGAAGCACAGAAACTTTTTTTATTAAAATAATTAGGTGTTTTTCTTTTTGGTGAGGAAGATTGGCCCTGAGCTAACATCCATTGCCAATCTTCTTTTTGCTTGAGGAAAACTGGCCTTGGGCTGACATCTGTGGCAACCTTCCTCTGTTTTGTATGTGGGATGCCACCACAGCATGGCTTGATGAGTGGTGCAGGTCTGTACCCAAGATCCGAACCTGCAAACCCAGGCTGCCAAAGTGGAACATGCAAACTTAACCACTACGCCACCAGAGTGGCCCCAATAATTAGATATTTTTGCTGAATCAAATGACTCAGAAGTTATTTATTCTGAAATAATGAATTAAGTCAGAGTTATTTTCAACTACTGAGCACATAACTTTTCCATTTTTTTTGTTTTAACATTGTAAATAATTCTGCTAATAAATGAAACAGCAAAGTAGTACATGAAAATATATATGGAAAGATTCTCAGTGGAAAAGCAGCTGAAATTAATATGTGAAACCCGATTACAACTTTTAAATAATATATTAGGACTCAGGATACTGATTAAGACCAAAGAGGTCTCATATGATATGAATACAGTAGTTGGTGTTTTAAACTGAATTTCTCCTATAAAATAACATAACAATGAAATAAATCTAAAAGGTAAAATGCCACATAGCATTAGAGAACAAAAATAACTTGCATTTTCATGATTATGCTATGGTACTAATATATTTTCTGTACAATACCTGCCTTAGCTATCTTAGACTCTGAACTAATGAGATGATTGTGTGGTTTTCGGATATTTGTAGTTTGAGGAGAAAAAATAAAATAAATAACTGCTTTTAAAAGCATAACATAATTTAATAAAAACAATTCTACCTGAATCCTGGGATATTAAACATGTTTTCTTGTTATATCAGACATTTACTTTTCTCAAGTGTCTCAGTTATTTAAATCACTTTGATTTAAACTGAAGTCATCTTAATTTACATATATAAGCACATTCATCTCCAAAAAAAGAAGATTTGAAAAAGTGATTGACCTACATTTCAAAAATTCATAGCGCCATGAACACATCAGGAACACATTCATGCCTCTGAGTCTGAGCCATTAGCCCGATATTTACATAGGGCATTGACTCTCTCTCTGCTCTGGTGGCATCCTTCTCAATCAATAAGGTCATTATTCAAGGCACAGATGCATCTCCAGAGTTGTCTATTGGCTTCCTCCATCTCAATTCAGCACTCTTTCAGCCACAATCTCCTCTGAGCTCTTTGAAATGAGGCCAAAAGATGTATCTAAATTACACCATTTACTAACACTAAGAAAAGATCTTTCTGTGGTATGTATTGGAGTTAATAATATTTATTAGGTATCTCATTCATATACCCTTGCCATAGCAACATTGTAGGAAAGGTTATAATTTAAAAAGTCTAGACTGGTTTATATTTCTCAATATCTGGCTGACTGTGGGGGAAGAAGACAGAAAAGGAAGTTGTCTGCAAAGACAGATTAGTTCAGTTTACCAAACATGCTCAAGAAGCCTTGAGCACATCTGTAACATCCTGTGCCTAAAATTGTTGGTGAACAGAGATGATACCAAATTCAGCATCAAATCTCAAAGACAATGGGGTTAATCCAGGAAACAAAAGAAAAATGGTAAACCATCAATTTAACAGCTCAAGGATTATCACACAAAACTGAATTCAAAACTCTTATTCTATTTTTTCATTTTGAAAACTATTGTGGGTAAGAGAAAAACAATCCATGGTGGGTTCTATGTGCTTTGTGCACATAAAATAATTCTGCTTCCCCTCCTGGCTAATTTCATCCCTTATCAACACCCCCAGGTTTCCTTTTCCATCTAGAATTCTTCCTATTGTGGATTTCTAGACGGTTAATTCAGTCTGTACTGAGAGTAAATGTAGGTCAATCTCATAGAAGTCTGCATTATTTATAACAGTGATATGATCATAGCTCCATTATCTCAATAATTTATTGATGATTACTATAATGTGCCAATCATTATTCTATGAAGTGAGATATATTCTCTTACCAGTGGTTTATTTTCCGAATAACTGATTCCTCTACTTTTTGACTCCTTTTGAACCACCATATTTAAGGGATTAACAGTCCCTGAGATGTGAATAATAATATGTGTTGCAAGGAAATTCTGATTTAAATATATAATTAACTGAATAGATAATATGCAATGTAATAGTTCTGGAATACCATTTCAAGAGTCATTGGCAATAATTTCTTAGTATATACTGATTTATCTGAAAGACTCAAATTAATATTATTAAATTATCATGGTTTAACTTCCATTTTAGATATTTTTCTGAAGGAAAACAAAAATGAATAAAATACAAGATTAAGCTATCACTACATAACCCTGAGCTCTTTAAAATATTGTTTGAACAAATCATAATATTGCTTATGCCATTTATGACATGTCAAAATATTAGACACTGATAGAAAATCAACATCTAGTTTTTAATTTAAATCTTGTAAGAAGCAGCTGCTAACTGCTAATGAATTATGCTGCCAGCAGACAACATTCTGTGAGCATTGTCAACCTAATTCCTATCTCCATACAAGTAACAAACTTTATATGAGATTTCACATTTTTCTTGCTTTCTCTATGAAACATGCACAACTGAGATGAAGAGAGTGACAATGTCTTTTTCAGAGGCACAGAACAGAATTTAGTAAGTTAATGGCATTTGGTACAGAGATTAGAGAAATGTAGTCTGTATGATGGCGGTTATGAGATCATTCTTTTGAAAACATACAGTAGACCAAAATACACAGATATGGAATCTAAAGATTAGCATCAATGCACAAAGGAGCAATCATAGGATTAATGATTTTCTGACATATTACCACTTTACGATTTTATCAAGTTTGGATCCAAGTAAATTGAAGATAATTTTACGTTATCCTCTGTATTTTTAAGAGCATTAAGTTGAAAAGACAATTAGCATTCCAAGGAGTAAAATTTTTCAAATTAAGTGTTCTGCCCAAATTGGAAACCTGCCAAGCTGCTCTCTAAAATATCAATTTAAACTACTGTTTTCTAAAATAATGGCAAGAAGATTTTTGTCTAGTGGATTTAGATAATTCCTGTGTTCTCAACGTATTTTTTGTATTCAAGCTCATGTAGGTATAGCAGTTCTAATAGTAGTGAGATGCTTAAGTTATCCATCTTTTTCTGCATCTTTTGTTTTCTTGCTTTTTCAATCTCTTCAAGTGCTCGTTAAAGTCAATGAATAAACTCTGTACCTTGGGCATGATACTGGGATGTTTTCACAGAATGATACCTTGAGAACGTTAACATTAAATATATTGTGTTACTGTTACTTTTGTGTAATTTTAATCCTGAAACCTTTTCACTCCAGTTGCACACCATTTTCTTTAAAAATCCACCAATTCTGAGTGAAACTACTATAATAGTTTTGATTTTATCTCTGCGTGGGAGGCAGCCTGTGGGAGTTTGCCAACTGAAAGCATGAATATTTCTCCCATTATTAGAAAGGTACCATTATAAGGATGTTTATAAAACTGTGCTCTATGGAGCAAAACTATGATGCTGTGTGCCTTTTCCTATAAGCAGATTTCAGAGATTTCAGGATTATAGGTGACTATCACTTCATTAAATAAATAGGTAGAAATATAGATAATACAAAGCATGGACTGCACTTTGTAATGCTGCAGAAAATAATGAACTGCGCTGCTTCCTCCTTCCAATTTGAATATGAATATTAACGTGGCTTTTCTCACCTAACCAGGAGAATGATTCTAAAATATTATATATTCACCAGATTTTAAATGGCAACCTCAGTTTGTATTAATTGGATGCAAAATCACATGACCGATCACGCATGTCTTCTATCCTTTTCTATCCATGGCCTCTGTCCGTGGCTTCCAAAACCCTCTGAGCTGCCTCATGGTAACTACTGTCATTAGAAATTTCCTCTCCCTCCATTAAGGTTGAGCTTCTGAGGCAATGCCAAAGCTCCAACATTATCTTTCCTCATTCATTTCTCTAATCCAGTTTGTAGCAGAAACAAAACAGAAAATGGTGTTTCTCCACATATCTGAAGGAAACTTGCTAACAAAACCTTGTGTTTTTAAAAATATCTTTTTGTAGGATTGTTATTTGAAGGCAATTTCTTCATTGCATACCCTTTTGTTTAAAATCCTAAAATCGTATGTTGAATTTCTTGCAGTAAGTTCATGTTTAATGAAGAAGCTGCATGCTTTTGCATGTGCTCAGAGTCACAGTGCAGCAGGAGCATGGGATACATCATGCACAGCCTTAAGACCCGGTTCAAATGGGATCCCACCTTACATTCATGCACTAAATGTGCTTTAGCAATCTTAGTTTCCTCAGTTTAATGGAAATAACACCAAACTGATGACATTCTTGGAAGGATTACCCGAGAAATGCCTTTACATCATTTGACACAGTGATTCACCTGAGGGAGACATCAATGAATTATACCTATTGTGACTAAGACTATTGGGGAGGCCCCAGTTGATGGCCTCTGACCTCATCACTTCAACCATTCTGCCTCCCTTTGCAACTGTCTCCTTTCCAACCTGTGTATTATACAGATGAAAAACTAATGTTCCTCAAGTAGAGACTTGTCATGTCATTCTTTTCCTTTAAAACTCTAAATCTCTATTTCAAGACCCCTCATAATCTGACAGTATCTTAACTCTTTCAACACATCTCCTTCTGAATAGCCGAGCCTTCTTCTTCAATTAGATCAATATCCTCATTGTCCACCAAATGTGTCATGCTCTTCTGTTTTAGCTCATCCTGTTCCCTTGCATAAAATAAGATCTCCCTCTGCTTTCTGTTTCCAAATCTGTCCACCTTGAAAACCCATTTGCAATTCAGTCTAGTTTTAAAACCATTCCCAAATGCTCCCACTCTCATGGTTCTTCATGTTCTGGATTTCTTTAACTGGCAATCTCTTTTATTTCATTCAGTAACTTATGGCTTAGTGCATGATTTATAGGCACCAATTTTCACTTCTCTCCATGCATGTGAACTCCAAAAAATACAATTTGTCTTATATTTCCCTAAATATTTCACAGCACCATCTTCCAATTGGAAGAAGGTTCATACACCTGTGATACGCTTGAAGACCTTCCAATGGACACAAAGGAGAGCTTTAAGAGAGTCAATTTTCATATCCTTCCAAAAATATTCAGCCTAAATTTGATTTGCCTGAGAAAGTGCTATAATCTGGGCAACTTGTGAAAATTTTTTCTTTAACTTTTAAAAAAAAATATAGTTCTTCCATTTTATAAAAGAAAGATATATCTCTCACTTATCTTGAACAGCACAATGATGATTGTCATTATATGCCAAACAAAAGGTTTCAATAATAAACAACTCTAACTCGGGGGTAGCAAATCCTTCTAAAAGCCAGGTTTTTTCAATTCATTGATTTCAATGTAATTGAAGGAGGATGTCATCAGCTTGTCAGATGATAGATTACTGGAGATAATTTTTTCATGCAGTGTTTCAATGCATAATTCAATTTATTACAGTTCAGTTCAGTCCAAAATGTGTTTGCTAGATACCTACTGTGTTCAAAATTATAAGGCTGGGAAGAAAATTGGAGGGAAAGAGAGGAATGCAAATAACTAACTAATTAGTTAACTAAGCTATGGACAATGATAAAAACCAAAAAAGTGGTTGAGAACAAAAAGGATACAAGGTAGAGAACTTACTAAATGTGCATTCAAGTAACCATGCAAAAGAAGGACATGACCAGTGAAACAGGCATCAAAGAAAAGGGATTTGAGTTGAGTTTCGAATAATTGGTATGGTTTCCATAATAGAGACAGACTACAGGGTTAACGGACAGGTAGTTGGATGTAGAGCTAACCATCTGCAGAGTTCTCCTGGGAGCTTAGACGTTGGTCTGGTTCCTTTGGACCCAAAAGTAATTTGGTAGACCATAAAGTAACACAGATTCATACAAAGAAATTAATTTTTTTGTTGGTTTAAAAGCATGTATGTCATTAAATACGAAGATAGTTTAAAGAATCAAGCTTAAAGAATCCATTTGTTGAAATATTTATTTCTATGTTCAATTTTAAAACAAAATATTTAATACTTGTTTGAAAGAATGCTGAGCAGTATAAGTCATTTATCAGTCTTTATAACAATATTTTGAAACTATCTGAAAAATAGCTTGGAAAAAGACATTTCCCCAAAGGTGATTAAATTAATATTTTACAATGAAAATTACTTTTTTGAAAAGTTTTACAGTGAAAACACCAACAATGATGGTGTTTTGGTCTTGTAGACCTGATGCATTACCCACTCTAGTAACAGAGAGTGTGTTGGCAACAACTAGAATGAGCATATGGAGAAGTAGAATGTCATATCACAGACATCTTACATGCTAGTCATCTGTTTCATTCTTATAGATACTATGTAAAAATTACCATAGAAATATACCATTTTAGTAAGATTACTCCTCCCTACTCATAAACCATATAGACATCAGCCATAAAATTTGTTCTAATTTTCACCGTTCCTTCCGAACAGTTTTCACTTCAGCGGGATAAAATTAGTGCCAAACTTTTCAACATGACTCCCACAAAATAAGCATCCAATGGAAGACCATAATGTCAGTACAACTAGAGATGTGGGCTCGGTTTCTAGCGTTCTATCATTTTCCCATTATCTGATGGGAAACTATTTTAAGTTGAAAAGTCTTTGAGAATGCTGAGCGCTTTATGCTATAAAGGTATGCCTTACCATGATTTTTATTTTCTTTATTATACCTAAAAATTGTGTCTATTGTATTAATAAACGTAGTCTCCATATATCATCTACTGTTTAAATAGTTTTACTTTTAAGAAACAGAACTGCATAGGTGAGAACTGAAAAGACCTTAATCATTCAATCATCATTCACTCATCAAATTCCTAAGGGCCAAATATGTTTACGTGATTATTCTATATAATGGATACATAGTGGTGGCTAAAATTAATTCTTCATTTTACAAGTGAGAACAATGGAATCTGAATAAATTATGTGACTTGTCCAACTCCACATAGCTTAGTTTTCAAGAGAATTTTTCCCATCAAATCTTTATGTGTATGATTATGTCTAAGCATGGAAATGCATGCATAGACGGCTAAGAAACATGAATTATCGTTCAAAAGCAACAGAAAGGTACAGTTCTAGCCATTGCATTGTATGGTGTGGGGGCCTGGAGCAAGGTTTTAGAACAGAAAGAAAATGGGTTTGTGGATTGAAGGAAACGAGTCTTGGAAAGCCCTGAGACAGAGCTCTGTTTCAATCACAAATCTACAGAGAAGGCTGAAGTGCTGCAGAAAAGAATGAAGAGAGTGGCAATCAGAAAGAAAGAACAATTCTTGGTGACATAAAAGTCACTGCAGTCCACTGTCAGAATAGTTGAGAGATGTGCTCCATGCTCCCAGCCCATCTGCTGAAATCCTGCCTGACGTGTAGTAAGGCAGTCATTGTCTGCTTATGGAATTAAAGAATCAGAAAATCAATTAAAGATGAATAGGTAGGCACCCCCTTGGAGCCAATGGTGGATGCCAAGGGGGCACCCAGACTCTGGTTTCCAGACTATGAGAACATCATTGGCTCCTTCAGTGTCTCTTTCCACCTGATTTATGGAGGTTTATACATACAATGGGAATAAGATTCTCTGAAAGTGAAAGTGACATTGGTATATATTATATGGATTTAATGATTTACATATATATGTATATATATTTGATAATTTTATTTATACTATATAAGAAAATATTTTGAGAGGGTTAGGAGAAAAGGAAATGCTAAGGAGAAAATTATTCCTTAACTACCAACTCTTTGGTAAAGTGTAATATGGATACAAATCAGTAATACATTTTAGGAAACATTGCTTTAGAAGGTTAAGTCTGAAATATAAACCCTCACACCTTTTTATTTGTACAAAAACTTGGATTTTGGCAAAGTGATATAATTGGGAATAATTTGGATGCACTAAATTCATAGATACAGAAAAGCTTAGCTTTCTGAGGGCCATATTATCAGACATCTACTATTGGGTCCTAAATGGATGAAATATAAAATGAAATCAGACTTTTAAATGCCACTTTAACAGTCAGTAGTTGGCTATCTTGGTGACACAAAATAGATATTTATCTTCACACGTACAGGCTTATGAACACAATGATGATTCACTTCTGTAAAACTTAGTCCCTTTCTTTTCATCCTGTTCTTGTGCAGTAACGTTCTCCTCAAAATGTCCTGTCTATTGCAGCACACAGCTGACCCGTGTTCTTCTTTAATCACTTCATGTCACTGGTGTCCCCGTCAGATTCTCTTACGATTCTGCTGGTGGCTCATGCTTCTGTCTTTTACTCTGGAGTGTGTTCTTGGCGGCCCCTCCCCACATGCCTCACCACAGTCCTTCCTAGTACCTACACCCTTCATTTCCCTTAAGCTTCTTTGTGTTTTCCTATTTATCTAGCTACACTCAGTTATCTTTTTGCAAAGGCATTCACAAATACCCAGGTTAGGTGAAGCATCACTCATCTGCTCAAGTCTTACTTTAGAATTTTTTGCTCTTCATGTAAATATTTATTTACTTATCTTTTGCTTCTTCTCTACTCAAAGACCTTTAAAGACATGGGTGCTTCCAGCACTGAGTTTAGAGCATCACAGACTTTAAGTTCAAGTTTATTGGATACATGATTTGACTGTCATATTTTTACTGTCTTCAATACTTTGCAAAGGCACCTTATATCCAGTAGATACTTAGAGCATGTGTTCAACTAAAATCTGAAAAATATAACTATGAATAGGTTTTTTTTTTTAAATTTCTTCTGTGAGGAAGATCAGTCCTGAGCTAACATCTATTACCAATCCTCCTCTTTTTGCTTGAGGAAGATTGTTGCTGAGCTAACATCTGTGCCAATCTTCCTCTATTTTGTATGTGGGATGCCAGCACAGCATGGCTTGATAAGCAGTGTGTAGGTCCACGCTCAGGATCCGAACCTGTGAACCCCGGGCTGCCAAAGCAGAACATGCAAACTTAACCACTACACCACTGGGCCAGCCCCTGAATAGATTTTTTTAAAACAGAAATGATGGGAAAAATACACAGGCCTTTGATGGTTGTCTTAAAAGATACCTTTTATGTGAGTATGAGTTTCCCATTTTGGTCTTCTATGAACCCATCCTGAACAGCAGCCTCTAATCAACAAGAAATCACCACTTTGATGTTTACACTTGCATATGGTAGTATCTTCAACAGGTAAACGTAGAGAGACAATAACTCAAAGCTTTGCAGTGTCTCCATTCAAAAACTCTTTGTCTGGAGTCTGCTGGAGGCCAGCAACTCTGTTAGACCTTGGAGAAACAAAGACACATTATGTGTGTTTATTCCCTTACGAGTCTTGACACTTAGTTTAGTTCTTTGTGCTGAACTCTGAAAGAATCTTTTTTTTGTTTTTTTGAGTACCTTGTGTAGAAAATACTTTGGATTTCAACAGCTCAGCATTCTTTTTGACTTGCTCTGTTTATCTCTCTTCTCTGCATGGAATAATTGATGTCTGCCAGTTAGTCGACCACTCGTGTGTGAGGGACAGGTTTTGGCATCTGAAAATAGCTGTTTACCTAAGGCACTGGAGCGCTTCACCACCCAGACGTGTTCCTCTCCTTACTGACGTTACTGGGCTTGCTCACTGGAGTTAGTCCATCTTAAGTGAGACGTTAATAAAACAAATGGAAAGATAAGCAGTCCTTCTTTCAAATGGGGAGGAGAGGTAGCTCAGAGATGGCTCTATCCATGCTTTCACTAGCCGTGTCTATTCCAGCAATTAGGATATATGTTTTTGATTCTCACCTCTCACCTGAAAATTAGGTAGATACATTGATTTGTGGCTAAATTATTATTTTATGTGAAGAGAAAGCTGATGCATATGACACGATTATTACACTAACCTACTAACCAATCCACTAGAGGTAACATCCTTTAGAGACTGTGAGGCCAAATGGCTAACAGCTTGGGTTCCGAAGTTGGACACATCTAGTTCACCATCAATTTGCTCTATGACCTTGACCATTTCCCTCACCACTCTTGATTTCAGCTTTGTTAGTAAGATGTGGATAATAACATCACACACCTCATGGGTTTATAGACAAGATGAAATGAAATGATGCATATAAAGTACTTGAAAAGGTAGCTGGCACAAATTCCAAGTGCCTCAAACTTCGCCTGAAGGAATCTTTATCACTGTGATTATCAAGCTACTATTATCACTATTTACTATGAATATAATTAATAATAGGGTATTTTTATTAAATGAGGAAGTTATGCATAAGGGACAACAAAACACAATTTCACCACTCTTGGTGTTTGGGTTAAATTATACTCTGAATTACAACTTTAGATAATTTATTGTCTGAATAGCATTTATAAAACACAAATGTCTGTGAATTAATATTTGACAAATTACATATTCATTCTTACAATATTTTATTTTTAAATAAGAACACCTACTTATCCAAAGGGCTATTTTACTGTTATTTTCTTCTGCCAAATATAAACTGTAAATCTATAAGAATCCTAAAAGTATTTCCCATCTAAACTCCCCTTTGTTGAAAGAGCAAACTGGAGCCCAGGAGTGTTCATTGAGTTAATGGAGTTGTATAACCACACAACTCGTTGCACAGCAGATCTGGAAGCAGAGCAAGGTCTGCTTTCAGCTCTGGGTAACTTAGGGCACACTCTGCTGGCTCTTTATCCTGTCTTTTAAAACGTCACGGCCGGCCGGGTGGTCCAGCGGTTAAGTTTGCATGTTCCGCTTCTCAGCGGCCCAGGGTTTGCTGGTTTGGATCTCGGGTGCAGACATGGCACCACTTGGCAAAAGCCATGCTGTGGTAGGCATCCCACATATAAAGCAGAGGAAGATGGGCATGGATGTTAGCTCAGGGCCAGTCTTCCTCGGCAAAAAGAGGAAGATCAGCCGTTCCTCAAAAAAAAAAAAAAGTGAAATTCACAATCATCATGGTCAACATTTCCTACTTCGTTAATTGTTAAACAATTATTTTTGTTTATTTATTATGTTCTCTTGAATAGCTGTCTTCTCCCCTCAACTTTTGTGTCTTTATTAAAAATCATTTATTCTCATGAGTGATTGGTTGAGATTTTAAAACAATTTATTCTTCACTCCAGAAAGAAAAGCCGCACAGAAACTCTCTCCCTTTGCACAGAAATGATCGACTCCTGACCTCCTTTCACTCGTCCTCCACAGTCAATCATCTCCTGCACCTGTTCACTTTATCTTTCATTTTTCTCCGTTCTGTTCACTTTCCCGCCATTCCCAGCACCACTCCAAGCTACCATATTAGTCCAAGCTACTGTATTTCCACTAAAATGCTTCACTAACCTCTTAAGAGGTATTTGAAGATCGCATCTTCTTTTCTTCCATCTAATCTATTCATTCTTTACTGAGCCCAGAGTGATTTCCAGAAAACAAATATAATCACATTACTCCTCTGTTTAAAGAGCATTCCAGGGGCCAGCCTGGTGGCATAGCAGTTAAATTTGCACACTCTGCTTCAGTGGCCTGGGGTTCCCGGTTTGGATTCTGGGAGCAGACCTATGGACCACTTATCAAGCCATGCTGTGGCAGGCATGCCACATATAAAAGAGAGGAGGATGGGCATGGATGTTAGCTGAGGGCCACTCTTCCTCAACAAAAATTAAAAAAAAAAAAGAGGAAGATTGCCAGCAGATGTTAGCTCATGGCTAATCTTCCTCAAAAGAAAAAAAAAAAGCATTCCATGTCTACTCATGTGCTTTTAAGATGAGCAGAGTTGTAAATGTGGTCTGTCAGAACTTGCATGGCTGGTCCATGCCTGCATCACTAGATTCTCCCTGGCCCATCTGGTCACTAAGCACAAGTAACACTGACCTGGCAGAAGTCATGCTCCTTTTTCCCACAGGACCAGGGCTTTTGCCCATGTGGGGTCTTCTGTGTGCACTGGATGTCGTGTCCCACCCTGATCCATCAACCTAGTTAACACTCTGTTCACACTTCAGCTCATTATACGGTCTCATAGTACTCAGCACAATAACAACTATATATTTATTTGGGCATTATTTTGGATGAATGCGTCTCTCTCACTACACTGTAAGCATCGCTAAGATGGACTGTGTCCCATGCTGTTCACCATAAACTCTCAAATCTCTCACGTGTCTGCTCCGTAAATGCAGGTTGAATGGATGCATATTACTCAGTTCAAACCCACTTTACAGAGAGGAGACCGAGGCCCAGAAATGGCAGCTGCTTTGACTATGATCACACAGTTAGCTAGAGGCACGGCTAGGATGGGAAAGGAAAGATACTGCCTGTAAATCCACCGGTCCAATAGCAATTCTCTCTGCCATATCTCGACAGCATGGAAGTCTCTTTTAGCTGACGATAAGAAAGTTGATTAAAAAGAAAACCAGGCTTTGGGCTATATTTGGGGAAACTTCATTACTATTACAGGGACACTTAGATTTCTTTTTAAAATCTGAAATCAAAATGTTATTTTAGATACACGTCCTCGATGAGGAGCTCCATCCTGAGAGCACGTGGTTACACATTACTGATTCTTTTAGAAGTTATTAGTTTGCTGCTGGGCACTTTCCACTCGTAGGAGAGAAATCCTGAAAGGATTCAGAATATTCAAGTGCTGAGTAACTAAATGCTGAGACGTACATAAATTCCTGATTTATGCTGTACATTTCGTCTAGTCGAATTAAAAAATGAACCAAGTAAAACTGGACCCACATCCACTGTGCCTAGCCCATCATGCTGGCTGAGGGGTAATTACTCGTGAGAAAGATGGACGGCTTTCATTTTGTATCGGAAACTGTTGACTTTCCACTTTCACATGTTCCCGAAGTTTGTTTCTATTCCCTTGAACAATGAACACCTTTCTTTTGAGATTTCAACAACAAAGCAAGGCTGTAATCAGTGCAGCGGACATGAGGGGCAATGTGCAACACTTTCCCTGGGCTCCATTTCTCAGGCTAGAACAATTCCCATAGACACAGTGGGTTAAAACAAGACCATTTATCATTTTGCTGCTTAGGAGTTTAAAAATTTCACACGGGTCTCCCTGGGCTAAAATCAAGGTGTTGGCAGACTGCATTTCTTACTGGTGGCTATGGGAGAGAAAGAGCTTCCAGGCTCATCCAGGTCTTTAGCAGAGTTCAATTCCAGCTTGCTGTAGAACTGAGCTCCTGTTTCCTTGCTGGCTGATGGCGGTGGGTCATTCTCAGGCTCTAGAGGCAACTCCGATTCCTCAGTCCAGGACCCCCTTCCTCCAGCCTCAAAGCCAGCAACAGAATCCCTCCCACCTTGTGTCTCCCCTCAGCTTCATCTCTGCTGTCTGTTCTTCCATCACGTCTTTCTGATTCTGTCCAGAGGAAGTTCTCTGTCTTTAAGAGAAGTTGATTTTGCTCTTACATGTGATTTGAAATGGATGTTAAAGTGGTGAAAGTCCACAGTATATATTTAAAATATGTTTAAGACTCCATGTAGAAACAAAACTAGATCTCTTTTTGATTTCTATATCACTGATACACCTTCTGTAAAATGGAAGGAATTCAAACAAACTTAAAAGGAGAGACCTGGAAGGAGTTTTTGTGTCCGCCTTCTATAATTTAGAGATAGGGTACTGAGATCTAAAAGAGTTAAGAATACACGGCTTAAGAATATCCAGATCTTCCTCGACTTACAACGGGGTTATATCCAGATAAACTCATCATAAGTTGAAAATACATTTATACACCTAAGCTACCAAACACCATAGCTTAGACGAGCCTACCTTAAATGTGCTCAGAACATGGACATGAGCCTACAGTTGGGCAAAATCACCTAACGCAAAGTTTATTTTATAATGAAGTTTGGAAATATCATGTAATTTATTAAATATGGTACTGAAAGTGAAAACCAGCATGGTTGTATGATTACAGAATGATTTTAAGTGGATCAGTGGGTTACCTTCGTGATCACGTGGCTGACTGGGAGCTGAGGCTCGCTGCCACCGCCCAGCCTCAGGAGAGAGGATTGCACTGCATATCACTAGCCCAGAGGAAAAGCAAAATTCAAAATTTCAAATACAGTAAAAACTGAATGCATATCACCTTCCCACCATTGTAAAATTGAAAAATTGTAAGTTGAACTACTGCAAGCCAGAGACTGTACAGGAATTAAAAGCTGACAGGAATAGAACTTGAAATATCTGAGATCCAAACCAGGAGTTTTCAGTAGCACAGGGACTATAATCATGCAATCACCAAAGATATCTGTTGGGGTGGCCGACAATAAGAACGGCCATGGTGGTGATAATGATAGTGATGATGGCAAATGCTGAGCACCTGCTTAGCTCTCACAAAACCCAATGAGAGAGGTAATGTTTTGTATTTCCATTCTGAGGATGAAAAGCTCAAGAAGTCCAAGGTCACACACATATGCCATACTTGCGATCAACATATGCAATGCACATGGATATTATGACTCCAGAGGTGGAATTCATCTGTAGCTTGGTCTGTTCACTTGAGAATGGACTCTTACACTGAAAGATGTGCTGCTCATTGCTAGGAATGGTGAGACTCAGGGTGGGAAATTTCCAGATTAAAACAAAGGTGTATGCAAAATCTCTGAAACACGATAAAGCATGCATTTTTGAATAATTAAAATGCACTCATGTGCAGACACAAACTTTATCATGACTAGATGAAGAGTAAACAAGTGAATGAAGATGATTAAGAAACAGAACCACGGATGTGGGGATGGGACCAAGGAGAGGCCTCCCTCAGGTGTGGAAGGTCAAGGCTTTAAGGATTCCTTTTCCTTCCTGAGATTAGAATACTAAGCAGCTCTTTCAAAGATCTGGGAAGAAACTATCTCTAGAAAACATCACCAAATACCTGACAAATTTTTATAAGATGAATGTTTATTTTAATCTCAATTCATTTATAAACCAAGTAAGACACGTTTCTGTTCATTTTAATAAACCAAACAAAAAACAGAGCAAAAAATTGAGAATAATAGAAATTGTTTTCATTAATATGGAATGTTCTGTAATATTTTTATGGTCAAAATATTAATATTAGAGTATTTAAAATATATGTATGGTTTTCTACCAAAGCTCTGGCAGAATATTTTATTTTGCCTGGAATTTTCTAAGAGGGAAACTCAGAGATTCATTTAACTTTTGGGATTCATATTGCTATAAAACAATTAAAACTGAAAGATGATACTGGGTTATTTTCCGGATCTTCTTTCTGCTCTTGTGGTTCTCTGATCTCCCAAAGACTTTTATCAATCACTCAACACCTATTCTGCAGCTGTAAAGGGCAGGGAAGGCTTGGAAATCTTGTAGAAAAGCAACAGGAAGATATCGCTATGGTGAATGAGGCCCCACCCACCTACCGCGGGCAGTTTAAGCTTTATATCCAACAACTAAGGAGTCATTTTAATAAAAATGCTCAAAGACAGGCACAGACAAGTAATCAAAAAGCTTGATTAATGGAAGAAACATTATTTATTAGCTTACGGGATTCGTGTTCATTACTGTTTACTTCACAAGCCTGCTACAACAATAAAAATATACTTTTCCCTTCTTCCTTTATTCAACAGAAAACCCACCCATGAGAACAAAACCCCATGTGAACAGAATAATTACTGAAATCACATCCAAAAATAACATATGAAATACTGCACACGGTTTCTCATTCTATCCTCACAACAATTCAATGAAATCACTCATTATCATTCTCAATTTGCCTATAAGAAACTGAGGTTCAGGTAAGATTTACTGATTCAATTCAGGTGCATAACTGAATGAAGACTCAAACTGAGCTCCTGGTTGAGGGTCCATTAATTTCAACTCTATTGTAAGGCCTGTTTCCTTCTGATCTGGCTGAAAGTGGCTTGACAGATGGCACGTTGAGTGTGCCTATATTCCTCCATCCATATATAGCGCAACACATGCACAACAGGTGCCTGAAGAACTTGTTCAATAACTTCAAACTATGACTGAAAAGACTAGTGTCATTATATCCTAACTATTATATGAGCAAGTAGCCAGGAATCATAGGAAATCTTGAACATATATTTCATTATTTAATTCGTGTTAAAATCTCAAATCTTACTTTTTAATTTTATATACAACTCACCTCAATTTTAGGCTACATATAATTTTTTAAATGAAAAAACACAGTATTCATATTTAAATTTAACAATGAAAAATTAAATAAAATATGTAAACAAAATAAATAAATGAATTTCATATATAAAATGGCCTATAAAGAAAAAAGTAGTATTCTTCTTGAATGTTACGTCAATATTTTTGTACACATTTTCATTTGCTGTTTCCCAGGGCTGTAGTAGTGTCGCTCTTGGCAATGTCTCTCACTAACTCATTATTCTAACACGATGTATTGACAAAGATGCTTTATTAATCTCAGGATGATTTTACTAAGTGTGTTTATTTTCTAACTATTTAAAATCTTTACACCATACGACCCATATATTGAATGGGGTTTTTATACGTGCAGCTTCCAACCTTTGAAGTTTATTGATGATATTTGGAGAGATGGCAAGCTATTCTAATTATGTTAAAATATTGAACTACATTATACAATCAAGATCACTAAAGTGAGGGGAAGTTTTTAAGTAAATGTAAAAACACTTCTCGAAAGCTGATGTGGGACTATTATCAGCACTTTACAAATACCTTTGAAGAATGTGGATTGAGAAAACTATTAAAGAATGTTTTGAATATTGACAACTTTTCTTAATAAATATTTTCATAATAAAGAAAATTTAGGGGCCGGCCCCATGGCCGAGTGGTTGAGTTCAAGCGCTCCACTTCAGTGGCCCAGGGTTTCGCTGGTTCGGATCCTGGGCGTGGACATGGCACCGCTTGGCAGGCCATGTTAAGGCAGCATCCCACATGCCACAAGCAGAAGGACCCAAAACTAAAATGTACAAGTATCTATTGGGGGGAATTAGGGAGAAAAATCAGGGGAAAAAAAAATTTGGCAACAGTTGTTAGCTCAGGTGCCAATAAAAAATATAAAAGAAAATTTAAAGACATAGTATGTGTAGGAGCAGAAAAGAAACCATTAAACAGTGTCTATGAAAGAGTGTGCGCCTGAAGAGATGAGTTTGAGACTTGGAATCAGACTGAGGTGGGTTCAGATCACGGTTAGGTCACATGCAATCAGCTGCAGCGTCCCCTGGTAAGCATGTCAGCCATCCTGAGATTTGCTGTCCTCATTTTTAACTCAGGATAATAATATTTCCAAAGTTTCACCTGTGGATTTGATAAGTGGCTAGTTGATTTATTCAACAAATGGTAGATTTTAAATATACTATTGACGATGAGTAAAGTAAGAAATTTGGTTTCTTAAAATCCTTCATACTCCACTTTGCAGGAATATAAAGCATTTAGTGTCTAATGATACGTGGATCAGTATCATTTCTAGAACTTATGACTGAGAAATACCCATAACAGACTAGCGGTTGGTTTTATAAGCTTGTAATCCTGTCTTCAAAGATGACTGATGCTTTTCAGCCCCAGAAAATCAGAAATGAACACAAAATCCCAACAGCTTCGTGTTGTTTCTGAGTAGTCAGTTTACTGATGTCCTGCTGTTGTTGCAAGGCCTGGGCAGCCCAGTACAACGATTCTTTGTATTCCTGGATAAAGAATCCTGTTGGCTGGCTTCCTCAATCAGTTTTTATGCTTCTGTTGAAAGAAAGTTACTTTTACTTTCCCACTGAATCCTCCTTTCTCATCTATACCAATGGGAGACCAAGGATTCATTTATAAGCCTTCCTTTTACTTGCTTTTAGGTTATTGCACTGGCATTCAATCGCTTTTTATAGTCATTCTTAGTACATTGGTATATGATTATCACTCTCATTACAAACATTACTACTCTCCTTTAAATACTAATGCCATGATATTAATGATGTAATTAGCACTGTTAATCTGCAAGCCACGTCATGAACTTGAAATACAGAAACTCAAAGAAAAAAAGAAGCAATCCTAATTGTATCAATCACTGTTTGAAACTCATCCATGCCCACCTCCACTGAGCTGCCTTGTATGAAACTATTTTTTCTTTTTTCTTTTAAACACATAACATTTGTGAAGGGAAGTGTCAACGTAATTTGAACCCGCTTTTTTGAGTGAGTTATAGTAATGGAGTATATGAGGGTAGATATCTCAAAGCCAAAGGAAGGCAGTGAGTAAGATCAAAGAACCATAGTATTATTTAATCCAGACTTCATTTGGAAACAGTAGAGAAATACAAATTGATCCTGTTAATAAGTATAGGAGTCAAATAATTCCATTTAGGGTAATACGGTTGATGCTTATTTTCATACACCAAATAATTTAAAGTAATTTTAATATACTTTATCCTTAGGAAGAAATACATTCATATAAGAAATCCAAAATACATACAAAATATAAGTTTTGGAATTAACTGAGTAAAGTACATCAAGATCTATAAGAGGGCTTGATATGTAACAAAGAGCAACAGAGGAAAGAGTTAAAATAATATACGCAAACAGAATCTCCCTAGGGAAACTCTGCAGTAACTCTTCCATTATTCTCAAGATAGGCTAGAATTTCATTATTTTTCCAATTTTGGGACACATAACTAAAGTAGGAAAGAGAGAGTCTGAAGATAAATCAGAGAAAACCCAGAAAGATTAAATCAAACCAAGTACGAAATCTTGAAAGGAATCAAGGTTTTATGTAGTAGAATGTAGATGAAGGGACCACTATAATTTTTATAGAAAAATGTAATTCAAAGACACTAGTATTTAGAGTTTTTGAATGTCTATGAATCAAAGAGTAAGAGGAACAGGATTTATGAATTGCGCGTGTGTGTATTGCATTAATTAGAAATAAAAATATTAAACAGAAGGGTATAAAATATGCACCCACTCAGTTATCATTCAATGACTTCAGGGGTTCCTGTCTGAAGGACCAAGGATTACAGATGAGAACTGCTTTATGAATGATAGAACAACAACAAAAAAGAAATTAGATACAATTTTAAAGCCAGCTATCAATGCTAATTAAAAGAACACTTTAGATAACACTCTAGTTTTTCTAAAATTATCTTTGGACTTGTGTAAGAGAAAAGACTGCTGAATCAAGGCGGCATAAGCCTTGATCAAAGGCATGTCCAGGTACACTTCTAGAAAGTATCATGCCATCGATGTTTCTGTAGTATATGTTTTGGGGAGGGGTCCTTTTAAGTGTTAAACAATCAAAAAGTTCTACTGAATTTTAGCAGGACAATATCCTTCAATGTAGCGCAGAATGGATGCTACAAGCACAGAGAAGACAGATTGGAGAGAGGTAAACCTGAGAGGCATTCTTGGACTAGTAAGGAGTTACAGTCAGCCACCCACATTAAACCGGGCATCCTGGGTGGAGGGAATCATAGAAGCCTCAGGAACACCGTGATTAAAATCGAGTACTTGAAGCACTGAGAATTTACAGATGTGATGATTCTAAAACCTGCGGACTTAGACCTCAGATACTAGGAAGTACGAACCAGCTCAAACTTCTAGAAAAATCAGGGACAGAAGATCAGCAAAACTAAGAGGGAGAGGAATTGAGACAACCACACAGGAATAGAAGAAAGCCCACTGGCATAGACAGTCTAGCAAGTATTTCCATGAGTGCTATAATAAGGAGAAACTTGGAGTTGATCTCACAACCTTTCTGAAAATTTAAATTAGCAGCAATGAACATACAGTAGTATTATTACTAATTTTTGAATAATTACACCATGCTAATACTTGATATACTTCAGCTCAGATTATCTTTATGACATCCTTGGAGAATTGTTATGATCCTTATTTTATATCAGACGGCTCTGGGGCTCAGGAATAAGAAGCAGAGTTGTGATCAGAACCCAACGTGAATGGGTCCCAGGGTCCCATTCTAAAAGATGCTACTATATTTCCATGAATTTGTGGTGTAGGCTGCATCATTCTCAACTTCTGCATGAAGTTTCAAGTTAAATGATACATCCAGGTGTTATTACTTAGAACATATTTAAAAGGGGTGGTTGCTATGTGATAAGAGTCAAGATTCTTATAGCTGAGGGAGAAAAACCAGATAGTTATAGAACACAGACAATTCAATTCTCATTTATTGCAAAATGTCACATTTTACTGTTAGCAATGTATATTTTATCTCGAAAGACATTTTAGAAACAGTTGTGGAAATGCAAAGCGTATTCCAGAATCAGGTGATTTAGATTTTAATTCTATTCTTTTACCAATTTTTAATTCTGCTGCTTCCGCAAATCACTTTACTGATTTCTGTTTATCTTCAGCTTTAAAATGAGATAGTAATACTTCTTTCACAAAGTTCCTGGGAAGACTAAAAGCCCTGTTCCTTGGAAAAGCACTTTACAAGCTAACAATTATTTGTCAATATAAATTTAGCTTATCCTCATAAATCATGTGACTGATTTCTACCTGGTAAATTTTCTGTGCTGTGTGTGCTTAACCCCAGTCTGATTCTTACGGAAACTTTATTTAGATCAGTCCTTCATAACGACGATGCCAGACAATATATTCACAGTGAGCTCCACATTGAGACGGATAATTAAGAAAAGCCAATTCAAACTTCCTGTTTTACCTTGTGGTTGTTATTTTACCAAAGAGAGCTAAACCGTACTGAAAAGCAGAGCATCTCCCAGGAGCAGGAGGCGAGGCAGTGAAAGAAACAATTAAGCCTAATTGACTCAGCAGGTGGATAAAAACAGAAAACTGGGTCTAGTAAATGAGAGAGTGCCTTTGGTAGACAAGATGTCTGTTTTTGAGCTGGGGCATGAGGGAGGGGCCATAGATGGTACCCAAAAGTCCATTAATAAAACCAGAATTAGAAATAAAACAAACCTCCAAAGAAGTGTATGCTTGAAACATTAACAAATTTTAAAAAAGTCATAAACACAAGAGCGTTTTCTTTTTTATCAGCTAATCCTAAGCATACAGCAAGAAGATACGCTAAATCAGACTGGTTTCAGAGGATTTGCTTTAAAAGCATTATGTGTGTGCTTAATGCATCCAATACACCCCCCAACATAGACAGAAAAGGAAGTCAAAGATGACTAACAAACAGGGAAGCCTGTGGTCTTCCAGGCTTCAGATCTATGAGCCTTGAGTAAGGGCAAGTGTGCGTTTTCATTCTGACACATTCACCAATATCTCTAATCCTCAAGAAAACTACCCATTTCACTGCAAAGGGCTCTTCTCTATAATATAGCTGCTGTAGGAATGTGCTGCAAACATCACAAAGTTAAGCTTTTGGTTTCATGATGGCAAATTCTAATACAGTCATGCGTTGCTTAATGATGGGTGTACATTCTGAGAAATGGGCTGTTAATCGATTTCATCCTCAGGTAAACATCAGAGTGTACTTACACAAACCTAGATGGTGTAGCCTACTAACTACCTAGGTTATATGGTACTAATATTACGGGACCATTAGATGTATATGTGCTTTATTCTTGACCAAAACGTCGCTATCCAGCATGACTGTACGTCCCTATTCTAGCTGGTAGTGCAAAACTAAAGTTCAAATCTATCACCTATATTGGAGGATTTAAAAATCAGTGCGCCCTCTATTTAAATATGAAATGTGTATTCACACATAAAGAATAAATATTATTTATAAATAAATGCAATGTGTGCCAAATACAAAATACATATCTTATTATTACAAAATTACTATCACATTATTAAAATTACTGATGGGTATTAATATTCTCATTTTCTCTCATTAACGAATAGTCTAGGTCAGGGTGTGGCAAATTTTGACATACAGGCTGGTCATCTGTTTTTGCAAATAAAAAGTCCAGAGCCACTTTGATAATACTGTACGTGGCTTCTGATTCTCCCATTCTTTTGATTATTTTCCTGTAAATCTTGATTCTGTTTTTTTTAAAATGGCATTAACTATCTTTATATTGGTGCTCCTGTAGCCCCTTGGAGACCTAAAATTTCTCCAGGATTCTTAATGTATTTTCTATGTCATCTGAGATAATGCATGCAAAGTACTTAGCACAGAAATTGGCACAAGGCAAGCATATAGCAAATCATAATTTTACATATCAGTAATATTTTCTGTAAAGAAGATCCTTCTGGAAATTCTCTGAGAGGGAGATTTTGTGCAGGTACTACCTCTGTCACTACTATTGATCCATTGCCCTTCATGGGAATGATCCATATTTAGATCTGATCAACCTGGAGTGGCAGTACCCAATCAGAAAGGCTTTCTTTTGGACTACACCAATTTTATAATATTACTCTTTGGCATTAAAAGCTCTCATGTGGTTTGCCTAAGGGAACATTGGGCACTTTATTTGGGTTACTTATGCTGCCGAACAGATATAATTATCAACATTCAGACAGGATTTACTTTTAGGGACTGCTATAAAGTGGAGATGTACATGGGAAAAAGATAGATTACTAAGTCTCACCATATTTGGAAGGAACATGCTTTTCTTCTGAGTTTTTAAACAACCATAATGCTACTTTCTAATGTTTAGAATCCATTTATACACAGGTGTATAATGGTATAGATATACAATAACCAGACTGATATTTTTAAACTAATATCTGATGAACTGACACCAATATCTACAGATAAAGTCACTGTCAGAGGCTGGATGGTCATTTCAAAACTGCTTTCAGTGTTTAAAACTTTTGGACCCCTTCTTTAGGAATTAACTAAAGTCCTATGTTTAAAAGATTTTCCAGTGGTGGCAAATATATGCTAATTGGTCTTGTTAATATTTTTATTTTATAGCGCAGACTCATGTGAAACATGACATTATTTTTGCATCCGTTACATTTATACACTGGGTTTACCAATATTTTCACACATACGTCACTTCTATTTTTTAAGAAAGTCAAGTGCAGCTGACTCCAACTCACTAACAGGATAATTTTCACAGAAGAATTCATAGGCCTCATGAAGCATTTATTGCTAAAAGAAGCATTAGAGTCCGAAAGACGAAACTCACCAGAATGTGTATTGAACGAGGCTCATTAATTTGCTTTTCCTTATTCCCCCATACACAGTCCTACCCCAATACGGTTACTGAGGAGGCACATTATGCAAGACTTATAAATGTCAAGAACAAAACGGATATCATGTTTAGTTCAAAGAAACACAGGAAACATTAGCCACATGCCTCCAGCAGTATTTTCAGGCTTCTCTGCCAAGCTGAGTCGAGCGTTTTTATAAATAGTCTCCATTGCAACATTTCATCACTGAGAAAATCCAGACGTGAATGTATAAAACCAAAGGAAAGTGTAAATAAGAAATAAATCCTATTAATTGAGGCTTGCTGATGCCAGAGCCCTCTCGGCAGTGACAACCCTGGGGGTTTCCACGGCACAGGAGCTGATGAGTCCGCATCTTCAACTTCCAAACAGCGCATGAATATGGTTCCCTCGGCTCATCCCTCCAAGTCATTGTTTTTTCTTTTCTTTTTTTTCAATAATAAAATAAATATACCTTACTTCCTCCAACCAGTTGTTAAATAAGTTCTTGCTTTTTAAACAAACATCCTTTTTTTCTTCCCTGTTAGTATCAAAGGATGCAAAAAATGATTCAATCTGTGGCCATCATTGGGCATTTACCCAAGAGTGTCTATTGAATATGACACACCTGTGTGTTATATTTCATAAATATTTACTCTAGTCCTAGACTCACAGCATAATTGACCAGAGATTCACCATCTTGAACAGCCTAGTAAGTTTACAATAGGGAACTATGTATGAAAACCAAGCAACACATCCATCTTTACGATGACCCTGAAGATTAGCAGACACGTGCATTCTTGGACCCCCGCCCTCTGTTTCCCAGCCCTAGCTATATAACAAGGTTTTGGCTCTACTAAATTATCTATAACTAATTATGACATGAAACAGGAAGAATTTAAATATCACTACACTGATACTCTGAAACTCAAAGCCCTTCATTCTGCTACTAATATTTGTTGTGTTTGTTCATAGCTCTTTTAACTGGGGAAAGGAGCAAAGAATTCTGCCTTGACCTGTCATGCCCAAGACCTGTTCTAATGATTTTTTTAAAAGCACAAGTCATTATGAGATTTAAGTCATGGTCTGATCTTGTCATCACTCCTTACTCAAAGGATTAATATATTACCCTAAATAGGGTAACCACCACCTGCAGATAGATTTCCCTGCTGCTAAAACTGATTGATGGGCTGTGCTCCACCCGCTCATTAAGGCACATTCTCATCTCCTAGTCATGCCTCTGCTTCCAGCGATGGGAGCTGCGTTCATTACCTGAAATCCCACAATAGTGGCTGTGCTTTGTGCCCAACCCAGCAATATGTCTCTCTGAGAAAGGAAAGGAGGCTGAAAGGTGATTTGTGGTGAGGCATGATGGCCAAGCAGGAAAAGAGAATTTCCTCCTAGAGTAAACACTTATCATAAACACAAAAATAAGTCCACCCCCCAAAAAAAACCATTTGGGTTCACATTTGGCTTGCAACTATTTATGATACTTGTGTTTTTTCCTAGATCCTTGTCTTCTCTATAATCATTTACCTTTATTTTCTTTATTCCATCCAAGAGAGTATATTGCTGGGTTTATAGAAAACCAATTATTACCTTAATTCATGTTTATCATGAGGGCAGCAACATGATCCCAGAGGCTAGTCTTTTAGAAACAGATCATATGAAGAAGAGAATTAACAATAATAAGGCCAATATGGCAATAGAAATAATTTTGAGGGTCAAATAGATCTTATTTCTAATCTAGGCTTTTTTGTCCATTAATTTGTAGCCCTGTACTTAATCAAATGTTCTCCATTCATTCAACTGTAAAATGACATTGCTCTTGAAGCGCTGTTGTGACAGAGTATGTAGGCAAATTTCTTGGCGTATTATAAATGCTCACTATAGGATAACCATTATTAATCATGGTAATTAATATTGTAGAGTAATTAACATGCATGCCCCTCACATAGACCAGTAAAGCATGTTTCACAAAGATGATTCCCATATTATAGTCAACACACTGAGGGTCAGGATGGTGAGTGACTGTCAGCAGGTGTTCACCTGGTAAATGGATAGCAAGACTTCCAGCAAGTTCTTCAGTCACTTTGGTAGACAAGTGGGCCATTTCTTACTAAATTAAACACACTTTTACCATCTGATTCAGCAATTGTGCTCCTTGGTATTCACCCAAAAGAGCTGAAAATCTGATATCCACATAAAAACCTGCACACAGATGTTTATAGCAGCTTTATTCATAATAACTGACAAAACTTGGAAGCAACCAAGATGTCCTTCAGTCGATGAGTGGACAGATAAACTGTGGGCCATCCAGACAGTGGTATATTATTCAGCACTAAAAAGAAAGGAGCTACTAAGCCACAAAAAGACATGGAGGAACCTTAAATGCATATCACTAAGCGAAAGAAGTCAGTCTGAGAAAGTTGCATACACTGTGATTCCAACTATATGACATTCTTGAAGAGGCAGAACTAAGGAGACAGTAAAAAGATCAGTGGGTGCTGGGGGCTTAGAGTGAGGGAGGGATGAATAGGCAGAGATAAAGAATTTTAGAGCAGTGAAATTGTTCTTCATGATACTATAATTACAGATATAAGTCACCATCCACTTGTTTAAACCCATAGAAGGTACAGCACCAACAGTGAATCCTAATGTAAACTCTGGACTCTGGGTGATGATGATGTGTCCACGTAGGTTCATCAGCTGTAACAAATGGACCATCTGCTGGGGGATGTTGATAGGCAGGGAGGCTGTGCATGTGTAGGGGCAGCGGGTATATGGGAAATCTCCGTGCCTTCCTCTCAATTTTTCTCTAACCTAAAACTGCTCTGAAAACGTAGTCTTAATAAAAAAGAAAAAACCAAAAACAACAAACAAGCTCTTTAAGGAAATATACAAACCACAACAAAATGAACTGCCTTTCACAGTCCATATTCATAGTCTACTAAACACCTATTATTCCAAATCATGGTAGCACAAACAGCTAGGGCACACTCTTCAGAAAGACACCACAGTTTCATTTTCATTGCATGGAAAATTTTGAACATTTTTATTTTAAAGAAATTTCATTTGAGAATTAGAATTGTAAATTTAATCTATAATTAAACCATAAGTATATTCTAAGATGTTTCAGATTTGCACTACTTAGCTTAGAAACACCTACTTCTCATTTTCCTTGTAGATATTGAAAATAAACTCCGCATGTAGAGCTATTTTTTACTGTATATTTTTGTACAATGTAGCTCTTCTGTGACTCATACTTTTGCAGATGAACATTTCATCTTTTTCTCTTTAATTTGAAACAAAAATATTTGAGAGTGCAGAGAATTTGACTGTATCATTTCCTAGTTAATATTAGGATTCCTGGCTATATGCATTTTCATGTGGTCAACCAAATTGAATTTAGAAAACACCTAAGCTGTTTTTGTCAATAAGGCATTCGACCCAGAAAGTTTCATAATGTACATGTTTTGATTTAGAGGAAGAAGAAAGTACCATATGTAGGGCTGGCCTGGTGACATACTGGTTAATTTCACATGCTCTGCTTCAGTGGCCTGCGGTTTGTGGGTTCACATCACTGGAGTGGACCCACACAAGGTTCATCAAACCATGTTGTGGCAACATCCCACATACAAAAAATAGAGGAAGATTGGCCCTGATGTTAGCTCAGGGCCAATCTTCTTCACCAAAAAAAAAAAAAAAAAAGGAAAGAAAGTCACCATACTTGGATTCTTACTAACAAGAGAATTTCTTTAAAAAATCTCTGATTTTTGGGGCTGGCCCCGTGGCCGAGTGGTTAAGTTCACACGCTCCGCTGCAGGCGGCCCAGTGTTTCATTAGTTCGAATCCTGGGCGTGGACATGGCACTGCTCATCAGACCACACTGAGGTGGCGTCCCACATGCCACAACTAGAAGAACCCACAACGAAGAATACACAACTATGTACCGGGGGGCTTTGGGGAGAAAAAGGAAAAAATAAAATCTTTAAAAAAAAAAAAAATCTCTGATTTTTTCTGTTTTTGACCAAAGACAACTTCAGATTAGAAGGAACTGACTCAAGTCTGAGGTCCATATGGTAATGCTGCCTGGAAATCACAGCATTAAGTCCAATTATAAATGCATATCTCTTCTATAAATTTACATAAATGCGAAGTGAATAAAATGTATAGCTTTACAGAGTCAACACATCATTAGTAATCAGCAAATTCATCTCCCCCACCTGAAATCTTATAGATAACCAAAATATACTTAGTATTGGGATTTGCCTTTATAATAAGAAGAACCACAGTTGGTAGGAAATATTATGATGCCCGTTTACAGAAGAGGATAAAGGAAACTGGGATGTTAAGTAATGTACTCAAAGCCACACAGGGGTGAGGGTGTACTCCAGCCATACTGGCCCGAGGCCCTCACCTAATGGGAGGCTGAGAAGGAGCTGGACAGGGGCTGTTGAAGCTGGAGCTACATTCAGACTTGTGGTTTCTCATTTTGGTGAGGCTTTGGTGATCTGCTCTTTGTGAGAACAGTGTGCTCATGGTCATTATCAAATCAAAACCATCCTAAAGCCTGCAGTCAGGGGAATGCAGCCCCAAACCGAGCCTCCAAACCCTAGTGGGAACTGAGCTCCAGCCAGACCCCTCCTAGCTCCATCCTGGTGGCACCCTCCTCGAAAATGCAGAGGAAAGGTGTGGCTCCAGGCATCAGCCAGCCCAAGCAGGACATTCTTCCACCTGTGAAATCACACCTCCACAGTCAATACCTCATGCCTGCTTCTGTGACATATTTCCACACATTGAACTTGACCGCAAATCAAACTTACCCAATACAAAGTAAAAGAGAATCTTAAAAGTTCTGACAGATCTGAAGAGGCTGATGGTACAGTGTAAGTATGGTTAGTGAACATTATGGTTACAGGTAAGTGTGTAGGAAAATATGTAAATTTTCAGATACATTTTGAGGGAATGTCATAGGATTTGGTTCTCTATGTCTTGACATCTACTACAAGGCAGTCAAATGCATGTGGACTATATCAGTTGCGTGATCAGCTTTGTGTGCTTGGGTGCACGTGGGTTCTCACAAAGGGGACATCGTCTTTGATTTGTTTGAACACTGTGGTCTATATAATATAACTGGAGAAGTCAAGCTCAAGTCAAGATACTGTATCTCCCTCTGCTATCAGCAGATGTTCAGTTCCCAATTCAAATGTTAAAGCATGAACCATTTTGTTCTGGAACGTTCGCCCTGCAGGGTCATTTAACAGACTGCATTACACTATAACAGAAACAATTACAAAAGGAAGAAAGAAAGTCAATAGTCCAGAGATTTGTTTTTTGAACCTATGAATAGTGGCTAAAATAACACTTCCATTGACACTTGACAACCGACTGTTGTGGTGTAGGTCGACCATCTTTGCCTGATCACAGAAGGCTGTCTCCTTTGACCTTTTAACCTTTTGTCTTTTCTAGGGGACTTTTTTTTTTCTTTATAAGTATTTTATTTCCCCTTTCACTTATTTGTCATCATTGGTTTTCAGTATCTGTCATACCTCTATTACAAAAGAGGGGCATGCATTTCTGTTCAAAGTGACCTAGGAGAATAGAAAGAAGGGCAATGTGTTTGTATGTTGCTACTAGATTTAAAAGAGGATCTATCTGAAAAGATCCTAACCATACTGCTCTCTTCAGAAAACATGAAAAGAAGAAACTAGACAAAGTGTGCTGGGTTGGCAGGGAGACTAGAAAGACATGATGCCATTAAAACTAAAATGATGAAGCTTCTTCTCCAGCCCTTGTTCGGATCTCATAGTGACAGCACTGGAAATTTATGTTTGTGAAGATGACTAAATTAGGCTCATAAGTGGTAAAATATTCAGCACCGAAATGGAAGTCCTCAAATTTTAGCTGATATTGGAAATTCTGAAATCAATTCTGGGCACGGAATTATCAGAAGTGGATATTTATATAACCACAAGACAAGGACAGTTCCCCAGAAATTATCTGTGTCTTCACCTTCCTTCAGGACCACATGGAAAAGATGAGAGCATGTTTCTACAGCCGCTGTTGAACATGCTCCTGTAATAGCCTGGCCCATCGGCTGCTCTCTGAAGATTAGACCATCTCAGAGTTGTAGGCGGGAGCGAGTCAAGAAGATACAGGAAGCTTGAGGACAGGCAATTTCTATAACTGGATGCACTGGTCAGTGACTATGACGCAAAGCTCAGGTGGAAAAGTGTCCTTAGTCTGATGGTATTTATACAAGATACTCTGGAGAGTCAAAGGAGCTGGTGGTGAAGGAGTAACGCAGCTCAGAAGGGAGGGGACCAGCAGCTGTTAGGTCCCAGAAGGTCCCTCTGCTGTGCTTGGTACACCATCCTGATGTGCTCCCAGTCTTTCAAGCTTTGGAGCTGGAGCCCAGTAGATGTAGGGAGTCCAAGACCCTGAATATCTCCAGAGAGCTACCTCGCCTGAGGGAGTGAGTCACTCCTGTCTCCCTGCTCAGCCCTGTGACACTTGGAAAAGTCGTCTGGATTCACGGGCTCCTGGCTCACTCGCCTCACACTCTTGTCAATATTCTGACAGAGACTCCCATCCTAGACTTGGCTTTTAAAGGCAAACACAAATTGGTATAGCAAACAAAGAAAAAACGAAGGCAGGATCATCCTTTACTGAGAATGTCTTTGGTACTAGATCATTATACACAATTACAGCCTTTTAATTCTCATGGAAATTCTATGAGAAGGATGTTATTAGCCTGATTTTATCAATGGGAAAACTGGCACCTGAAAATGATTAAGGCTCTGCTTGTGATCTTAAGACACAGCAGGGCCTGGATTTAAACCCCAATGATGACAACAGCAACAGTCAGACTTTTCTCAGTCGTGGGCGTTCGTTAAAGTGTTCAACAATTATACATTAGATATATTACATCACAGGCGGTTTAATGTGCCTTATCCAGCAGTTACAGGGGACACCTGAGAAACAGAAATAACTGCCAACATTTTTACACAGATAGAATTATGCAAATATTACTAAGACGACACTTACGCAAGGAGATGTGTGAGAAAGGAGAAAAATAAACAGTCCATTTGCTTCTGAAAATGGATTTTAACAACCACTCATAAAGCCGGACAACTCATTCCTTCTGCCTCCTTCGCTTTGAAGCAGCAGTTTTATTTCACCAATTTAATTCACTAAGGAGTTAAAAATATCCATCTAGGATTTTGTGTTTGTTTTTTCTTTCTTCTTCCTTTGTTTTAGAAAGTAAATACTCCTAGAATCCTGTTCATTTTAAAAAATATATGAATTTACCTACAAAATATTAGGTTTGAATGGTGGGTGTGGAAAAGGGATTTGTTAAGTGAATTAATAAATACTCACTTCTGATGTGGTATCTAAGGCATTCATTATGCTCCCTGCTGATTTTCTGTTTAACACCATGAATATCTCCTTTTATTTTATTGGCAATTAGATGGAGATTGGCGATTTTTAGCTTTCAGATCAGATACTTACATTTAGAGACCATTGAAAACACAGTGGTTTGCAGCATTTAGACATCAATATTATCATTATGACACTTGAGTCTCTTTCTGATCTGAGTCTGAACCCAATCTAGAAGATGTTCTTTTAAGAAATCCTGCTCTATCAGATTTGCTTCAAAACATGAGAAATCTTTAGAAATAGGATATTGTGCTTATTTTTTTTTTCTTTAAATGTGTTCAATCTTTTTCCCAAACTAGGAAACCTACCTAGATTTGGCAACTTATCCTGAAAGACAGAAGTCTACATGATTCAGAAAATGTGAGATAATTACAAGAAAATAGTAATTATGTAACAAAATGGTAAGCAATGAAAGAAAAGCTTAGATAGTACTCCATTTAAGAGATGCTTGTATCTTAATGTTTTTTAAGGCTACGTCTTTTGAATATTGTTCAAGCATATATAACACAACTGCTTGTGGCAATATCCCACTTGTGTTCTTAACTTTAATAAAATTAAAGAGATGATAATGTTGAAAATTCCACAAAATATTGCCATTGTCGAAGCAGTGTAATTTAACTAGTAAAATTAATAAAATCTTGCTGTATTGATAAATCTCTGCATTTACTCATTAAGCCTTTGTTGAATTGCTTCAGTATCTCCTATTTTGAGGAGACTCTATCAGAGGTGACAGGAACGAGGAGAAATCATGAAGCAGAACTTGAAGCCCCAGTCCTAGTGGAGTGCTCAAACCTTGTAGAACGAAGTAGAGAGAGAGAAGTTCTCACTCTTCTAGTTACCAAGAGCCACAGAGACGCTGGGAATCAGCTTCTTCCACTTTAAAATGAGAAATGCCATGTTTAACCTAACAGGACAGTTGTATTTTAAATGTTTCATAAATTTTGTGAATTGTAGCATAGAGATTCTCCCTGTCCCAGTCCTGACTACAGGGCCAGCACCTCCTGGAGTTTTCAAGTGCTGGCGATTGGCAGAATCCAACAGAACAGTATCCGGCTGGGGCTTGACGGATGTAAACTGAGATCAGATGGTAGTGAAATGCAGTGTTTGGGGGAGCAGCTCTCAGGTCTGACTGCCTGGGTCTGATGTGTCTCTGCAGATTATTTATCTAAGTTCTTGTACTTCAGAATCACCATTTGCAAGAAAACTACCTCACAGCTTCTTCTAAGAATACATTGAAAACATGAAATAACATGAAACATGTTTAGACTAATGCCAGAATTTACTGTATTCTAGAATTTACTTATTGATGGTCCTGTATAATTAAGATACAGATTGATGGTATGGTAATGCTGACAGCATTATTCATATAGCACATTATTTTTAAAGTAATTATCCTTACTCTGAAAATCCTAATCTAACTTGGGAAGAGAGAACATTTTGGTCCCTCCTATTTTGTTTTCTGAAAATAAATCTAAATTTCTTAATGTCTTTTAGCTTCCTTTATCTTTCAGTCCTGCCCAAGTAACAAAATTCAGTATTAGCTATTAGATCTGTTCTGCCAGAGAAAAATGTGCCCTAAAGCTGGATCCTATAAGGTGCTGTTAGCCCTTCCTGGGTGCACAACTCAATAGAGGTCAAGTTATGCCACAGAAAACAAACCCGTGATTATTTGTGAGTCTCCAGATAATTCCAGGAACAAAAGTACTACAGGAATTTTGTGGGAAAACAGTAAGCTGCTTCATATGAAATAGCCAATACGCAACTCTATTTGACCAACAAACATGGCAAACACATATGGTTCAATCTGGTAAGACTCTCTTAGCTTTGGTCATTTTAAAATTGGAATTTCAACAGCAATGTTCAGTTTACTTGTTGCTCCATTGAACTTGAAATAGAGGACAAAATAAAGAAAATATCCAGGTGGGAGAATAACATCCGATACATAAATACATGTCGGTATAAACGCACTAAGTAAAACCTGACTTCAGGAGGGACAGTTGAGAGCATGGCTGCTGTACTCCTGTCCCTTGGAGCCCTTCCCTAGTTAGACTCCTTACAGTCAGGAGGGCGGCCACTGGCACCCACCTGAGAGCCCAGCATGAACCCAAACCAAGACACAATGACGCCTCCTCTTCAGCACCTAGCCACCACGTTGATACGTGCAGCGACACACATAACTAAAATCATGGACAAAATCAGAAGAAATGGACTTTGAGTGTAGCTGGGGAAAAGGAGAGGAGGACTCACGTGATCATCAAAATTCTCTTTTGCTGCACTTGCAATATTAATGATAGAAACAAGAGAGAGAAAGCATGGGAGAAGATGCTGTGACCTGGTACATCTCAAATGATCAGTGTCAGTTTCTAAGAGATCTAGATTTTAAGCTATCCTTGAACCTGAAGGTAAAGGCATGAGATTTAAATTGGATTTTCAATGTACTGCCACATACATCTCAATTATAAGAAACGAAGATTGGGATCACAGAGAAGCCCTCAGTCTCACAAGCAGAATGCATGTGAGCCATATTACTCTGCATGCATTGTGCTGGCATATGGACTCTTGCTCCAGTGAGGCTCCCTAGTGCTGTGTCTTTCATTTGTACCTCTGTCCTTTCTCACACAGATCCTGCAGAGAAACATACTGGTTCCATGTATGTAATATAGAATTCCTTTGAAAGATATAGTTGGGCAGACAGGGTATTTTATTTTTAGTTAAAACTGGAAGAAAGTTTTAAGATCTGAAGCAACCATCCTAAAGTAACTCAATGATATGTTTAGTTAAAGAGTTAAACTCTTTAGCCCAAGCAGGATTAGACTTAATGGGCACTGCCACATATTGACCACAAAGGTGTTTGGATCTATTAGAGATTAGCATCACTCCTTTCTAATACCTGAAGGAGTATGTAGGAGTATTTAGGAGACCAGTGTCTCCTAAACACATACACACAAACTTGAGTTTATCTCTACAACTCACTACTATTCTTTTTTTTTTGAAGAAATTCTCCAAACAAGGCGTTTCCTCCCTACAGCAGTATTTATACTATGCTCCTCCACCAAAGGTTGAATCTACCAGAAATTAGAAATTGGCAATAAAAAACTCTATACTCTCATATTTTATGTGGCTGGAGTTGAGATGTAAATTCTCAAGCTGGGAGATAGACAGAGAGAGAGATTTTACAAGAGTGAACGAAAGAGGATTTAAGACAGAAAAGACACAAACACATAAAGATGAGCAGAGACAAGAGACCACTTGACCTGCAGGCTAAAGGAGGGTAGAAAAAAAGAGAAAGAGAGAGAGAATGCCTGAGTGTGGAGTGCTCACCTGGGCTCCTCCCTACAGACCTCAGGAAGGCCCGCCTTATTCCCACAGGGCTTCCTTCATACCTTTTGGTGTAGACTTCTGCTGTCTTTACCTCCTTGCCATCCCATCTCCTTTGTTCTGGCAATGTATTCCAATGTTCTTTGTGGGAATCTGGCCCCTGTGTCTCCGAAGATCACGTGTTCTAAGTGGGACTCCATCCCTTGTCTATAGATGAAGCATGTGGCCTTGAACTAACCAAACAGTGAACCAAATTCTTTGGCCACCATGTTTGGTTCAGGGAAGAACTAATAACCAATCCCCCAAATTTGTGTGGGAACCAACGGGAAAATATTTGCTCTCTTTCCTGCTAGAAATGAACGTGAGGGAAGCTAGAGCTAGACCTGCGTGCCCACTTTGCCAACATGCAAAACTCATCTACAAAGTTTGCCAACTCATCTACAAAGGGAACCAACACAAAAAAAGGTTAGGGAAGAAACGGAAAGAGCGAGGCCCAGGTGTCAAACGAGCTCAGGTGATTCCTGACGCCAAGCTCCCTCATGTTATTAGTTTCATGTGCTATAAGCTTTCCTTGACTTGAATCCAATTATGGTGAAATTTTCTCTCACGTTGAGCTAGGAAATCCTACTGGATACACCTTCTGTCTTTATTTTATATGTTACTTATATTTTTTAAGCTTTCATTTAGTAAAGGTTGACTTCTCTTATTTTCAAAGGTGGCTTAACTTGGTTTCTTTCTGTTTGCTTTCTTGTGCTTCATACAAGTGTGTTTACACAAGCGTTCTTTATATTGTGTGCCTCAATGGTATTCACAAATCCCTCCTAACTGGACAATTGGTGACATCTCAGCCAAGATTGATTGTCCTGATGTCAATTTTATCTTTCTTTCTGGAGATATCTTCCTCTGTACTTCCCAGGAGAATCATTCTCCTTCCTTCCTTTTTCCTGCCCTCCCTCCTTCCCTCCTTCCCTTCCTTCTTCCCTCCCTTCCTCTCCCATAGGTATTTATGAAATAAACTCAATTAACTAGACACGGAATAGATGTTAAATGTATACAGCTGAAAATATACAGCAAGGAAACATGCAAACACCCCTCACCTGTCCCCCCATAAAAACCAAGGGTCCCTAAGAGCTCTCACTCCTTAAAATTATACATATACCAGACCACTTGCAACAAGTAATTTGTTTTTTTCAAAAATTAACACTCAAGTTTACTTCCAGAAGCAGTGTTTGCACTTCTACTCAAAATTCAGCAGTGGTACCTCAAATCAGTCTATCTTTGAACTCCTCAGCTGTCTGGAACTTTCTTCATGTTCTATTCCTACACTTGTAGCCATACATGAGAGCACACCGACTCAGCCAGTGCAGGGCACTCCGCAGCTGGCAGTCCCGCCAGGCAGCGAGTTGCGGAGTAGAATCTTGAACAACACTCTTTTAGACCACCATTTTCTAATCTTTTGTAATTATATAGAAGACTCAATTTATAATCAATGGGTTCAGAACTAAAAGGAACAATTCTTGGAAGTGCTGCCAAGAAGCTGTACTCAATTACACAAACGCCCTTTAAGACAGGATATTCTGTTTCTCAGTACTATGCATGCCAGCAGCCTTTGCAATGTTTCAAGTAACCAAGTGCTCCCCAGGCTAAATTTTGATGGGGCTCAAGCAAACCTTTACTGTCCACCTGTTTTGTGCCCTTTGTCAGCACATTGAAGTCCATAGAGGATGCAGTATAATTAAAAAAGAACATAAATTTCTTACAGAAATGTATTTTTACCATTGGATACTCAGACATTCCAGCATCTAAATGGAATGTATCACCTAGGTAGCTGCATATGAAACTTTTCCTGTAATCTTAGAAATATAGTAGAATTTAAAAAAAGGCTGGTACCACTTTCTTTAACCTTAATAGTCCTTGAGCATTTAGTCTCCACTAGTAACTAAGAATTAAATGCAGCACAATAGGTGATGGTTGCAAATTTATATTTTTTCATGTTTAGAGGGCTTGACCTATGCCTTTGTTTTCAGTTGGAAAACAGATCATATGATAACGAGAAACATTTTGTACTATCATAAGTGTAATTACTACAGTATCACTGTTTTGAGATAGCATAAGTAAGTTTCATTTCAACACATAGTAGAATATCTTCCTCTTTCCCCCCCAGTCCCTTCCCCTACTTCCTCCTTACAGTCTCACATTCTGACTTTCTGCCTCCTAGATACCCAAGCTAAGTAATATCTATAATCCTCTAAGAAAATATCTCTATCATTTAATGATATGAAGTTATTTTATGAGTTTTGGGTACTGTTCATGGTCACATTCTTTCACAGGAGAAATAAAGTGCTGAGAATTGCTGCCAATAATAATTTTGACTCCTATGCTCAGGAGGAGAAAGCATTCATAGACAGGTTGATGACTCCAAGATGCTTCTATGGGGGAAGGGAAATTCACTGGGACACAGACATTCATTCTCTCTTCTCTGAAGCAATCTTTCTATGACAAGTCATGGCGGCTGGTCTAGAAAGTACTCAGCAGCCTCAGACTGATAGAAATTCTGCTGATGAGGAGTTTGTTAATAAGGATGCTAAGCTTAGCATGTCTAATTAAAATGCAACGTTAAGTTGAGGTCTGTGTGATAATTAACTGGCATCTCTGATAGTAAAAGCTTACTAAAAAGGCTTAGAGAAGCATTTTACACGTATTTCAAAAGGAGTTTCCTATAAAATGACTTCTGTGCTCCTAGAAATAATTTGCTCAGTGCTGGATATAATTTTTCTCAAAATCCCTTAACAGTGGTGAGTCGAACAGAAACTTTAATATATTTTTTCTTCCTTAATAAACAGTCAAAATAAATATTGATATTGTTCTCTTTAACTGTTAAATACTATATTATTCTTTTTTAAAATTTAGGTATAATTGACAGACAAAACTATACTAGTTTCAGATGTACAATGTAATGATTTGATATTTGTGTATATTAGGAAATAATCACCACAATAAGTCTAGTTAACAGCATCACCACATAGTTACAGATACCATATTATTCTTACATATGTTTATATATGTTGGATAATTTTGATCACATATCTCACCTGTAATATTTTGAAAAATCCCATATTGTATATATGGGCTTAACATTCTTGCAATTGTAGTTATAACAATGAAATGATCGACTATTCCCCATATATGACTAGATTATTGAGGAACTTGAATTCCATGCCAAAGACTGGGGGCTCTAAGGTACTTTGAGCAGAAGCACTCGATGTTCTGAGTTAACATTTAGGAAAACTTACCTCCAAGAGAAGAATTTGGGTAAAATGATGACTGCAGATCTCAGATGGCAAAGAGTTAAAGCAGGCGGCTGATGAGAAGAGAAGGAATGGTGTCTTAACAAACCGGGTGGAAAGAAAGGAGTGTGTGTGTGTTGTGTAATCAAGGATTCCGCAATGTTTAGTATATTGGAAGATACAAGCAAAGAGCTAGATGGAATGGGTTCAGGAAAGAAAAACCAAGAACAGAGGAAAATTGGAAAATAGTTGTATGACTGCGGTAGCAACATTTTTAGACATGGAAAGAGGCTTAACCATTTTACCTACTCACTTTGTCAATCAACGGCTACACACAGAACAACTTTGTAGGTTAACTGGCACCACATATTTCTAAGTAGTATTTCAGATTTTCTATTTATTTGAGTATAGCCATAAATATGTGCTTCTCCAACAGGAAATTCTAGAAGCAATGAGTGAAACAGGGGAACTAATTATCTGTGTTGAACTGGGATCGACATTCCCAGGCCAGGAGGTGTCCTAGCATGTCCTCCAGCGTTCTTTAGTTACCTTGGTACTCGAACGCCTTCAGGTACTCAGAGTACAATTCATAAATCACACTAAGTACTGTGCCGAGGCAGGCATTCTTCAAATTAAGCACCAATGAGCTATAAATGGAACCAGGAGAAGTGGCTCCCGTGTTAAAGCAGACTGAAAATATTGCCGCTAAGGGAAACGGCAAGGCTTTTCCAACAATCACTGCTTGATATTGTGTTATTGCTTTTAAGTCTCTCCCATTTTTCATAAAACAAACAAACAAAAAACAAGTATAGTTAAGGCAAGACTTCAGGTATTTAAAATGTAACACTCACCATGAGAGCTGCTGTGACTGCAAAGGTGAATCAGATGTGCTAATTTCACAAGGAGTTTCAGCTTATGGAGAAATCCTCGTTTGCTCTGAGGCTCAGAGAATGGGCCAGCTGGGCAATTTAGCAGAGGGCATTCCAGGCAGAAGAAACAACAGGCGGCCGAGATGGCCTTAATGTTCTCCTCAGCTAGCCTAAACTTCAGACAGCTTTCTTCCTGACTCTAGGTCTCTGCCCTCCCTTTTGTTTTTTTTGTTTGTTTGAGGAAGATTATCCCTGAGCTAATATCTGCTGCCTGCCCTCCTCTTTTTGCTGAGGAAGACTGGCCCTGAGCTGACATCTATGCCCATCTTCCTCCACTTTATATGTGGGACGCCTGCCGCAGCAGGGCGTGGCAGCGGTGCATAGGTCCTCAGCGGGGATCCGCAGTGGCGAACCCAGGGCCGCCAAGCAGAATGCGTGAACTTAGCTGCTACGCCACGAGGACGACCCTTCTGCCCTCCCTATCTTTAGAGCAGCTACTTCATAACACTTAATCATTGGGCATTCTTTCTCCACCCCCTTGAGGTGTATGTAAATCTTCTTAAAGAGCCTCCTGCCAGTTTTACAACCACGGACTTTTTCTCTGGGATCTGGAGCCATTCCTCTGAAACATGATCGCCAAAGGTGACAGCATCCCTGACTCTCAGCCTCTAGGGAAGGGCAGGACCCTCACCTTGATGGACACCAATTAGCTAGCACAGGTGGCCTAATCACAGAGGAAACTCTTGCAAACTCAGGAATAATGCAACTGCTGGACACGTCCAAGCGACCAACCTCCCAGTACTTTTGCACTAGCTCACGCCAGTGCTTAAAAGCCCTCCTGCCTTTTGTTTCAGCAGACTTGAGGTCAACCTCTCTCCCCTACTGCATAGTCTTGAATAAAGTCTTCCCCGCCTGTTTAACCCATCCATCCAGTGCAATTTTTCTTTGACACAAGGACAAAGGAATGGAGGCATGGGAGCGCCTGGCATCTTCAGGCATCTAGAACGCCATGGAAATGTGAAGTCTGTGAGCGTGGCTGGGTGGAGGGGCAGGTCAGAGAGGCCCGATTGCCTGAACGTAAGAATTCTGTGATGCCTTCCTAAGTATGTTACATCTTATTCTATAAACAAAGAGGACCGTCAGGTGATTCTCAAGAAAGAAGTAACAGATTCAGACTTATTTCTTAGGAAATTCCCTCGGTCCACGTGTGCTGGGAGGGAGCGAGACTAGAGCTGGGGATGCATACAGAGACCAGCGGGTGGTCTGAAGAAGAAATGAAACGAAGCCAGTAGAAACTGACGCTGAGGGGCTAGTCCAGTAGCGCAGCGGTTAAGTTCGCACGTTCTGATTCTCAGCAGCCCAGGGTTCGCCTGTTCGGATCCTGGGTGCAGACATGGCACCGCTTGGCAAACGCCACGCTGTGGCAGGCATCCCACATATAAAATAGAGGAAGATGGGCACGGATGTTAGCTCAGCGCCAGGCTTCCTCAGCAAAAAGAGGAGGAGTGGCAGAAGTTAGCTCAGGGCTAGTCTTCCTCAAAAAAAAAAAAAAAAAAAAGAAAGAAAGAAACTGAAACTGAGGACAGGCAGTTTACCAGAATCCACACAATTGGGACAGATCTTGATGAAGGAGATGAAGTTTCATCCTTCTTTTATTATGCAAGAAAACTTTTAATTTTTTGTAAAGTTATTTGTGTTTTTCCCCCCAGCTTTATTGACATAATTAGAATATAACATTGTGTAACTTTACAGTGCACAACCTGATGATTTGATACATGCATATTTTGCAAAATGATTACCACAGTAAGAGTAGTTAACACCTCCATCACCTCAAACAATTACCGCTTTTTGTTGTGGTGGTGGGAGTCTTTTGAAAATTATTTCTTGAAACAAGCATATTGCACTTGACTATGACGCAGCTGAGAGGACACCTCACATGAACAAGAGAAAGTGTCTACTGAACTGAGTTATGTCTAGAATCCAGGACTCCAAGCGTCACTTCAAAGGCTAAAAATTAAGTATGATTCCAATGTCTTCTGAGAGACAGACAGACAGACGGAAAGATTATAAATGAGAAGCTACAGATATGACAAAATTGTTTGCAGATAATAGGAATGCTTCGTTTGAAAATCACTGGAAATAAAGAAACACCCTTAAGTGGGACAGGTACAAAATACATGGATAAAATAAGTAGCTTTCATAAACAGCAAGACTAATCATTTAGAAAAAGGTAAAAATACTCGCTCAGATAACAGAAAAGTGGAAATTACCACATGAAAAACTTAAAATGATGTTGACTCATTGATCCGAGGAAAACCATATCTTAAATACTTATAAAATGATACAAGAGTGCATGAAAGACCTCAATAAATGAAGATGCATACAATGTTCCTAGGTGACAATTTTCCCAAATGAATCTAGAAATTCAAAGTAATCCCAATCAAAATCTCAAAGTATTTTTTAATAACCTGCATTTTTTTGTAATTTTTAAAGGAAGAATTTTTCTAAAACAAAAGAAAGATTTTATGTCCCAATATGTAAAACATATATTACAAAGTAAAAAATTGAAAACAACTTCGTAGCGGTATTTTAACAAAGTTAGTATGTATCTATCCAAGGGTGTGGGATTGGGGGTATGGAAATGAATTTTGAATAAAAAGTGTTTCTAAAAACTGGCTAAAATTTTGGGGAAAAAATATACCAGTCATAACATACTTTAAAATAATTTCCAGAAAAATATCAATTTTTTTAAAAAGTACTATAAACTTACATGTATTAATATTTATGTAGTATCCTGCTGATAAAGACCTCATTAGCGAAACTTCAAAACAAGAAGCAGGGAGGAAAAAGATTAATCATTCTGCCTGCCTCTGTGCATCCCAGATACCATAAACAAAATGCAAAGATGAAGCAGACCCTCAGACCAGAGAACTCACAGGCGATTCTCTTGGACGCTCTTCATCTGCCCCTCCACATCCACTCTGCTCACTTCTCACCTGCTTCTGCTCCTCCACATCCTCCTCTCCCAGCTCCTGGTCCTCTGGTTTCCAGGTGGCTTTCCCAGGGAGAGGCATGGGCATGACAGGGCAGGCTGGTGAGGACAGGGCTCAGGCCAGCATCCCCAGTGGCTTAACCTCCTTGCCTGACAAGTCACTGGGTATGATGGCCGCTCCCTGCCACGGGCACAGCTCCTATGGGGCCTTCCTCTCACGAGCCTCATGGCTCTCCCTGGGTTGCTGGAACGTCTCCTTATTCCTGCATCTCCCTGGGGGTAACATTTCCCATCATTATCAGTCCTGGGATACTTCATATCCTTCCTCAGACGCCTGACCCTGCCCATATCTTTAGAGTCCTTGCCTCACTCCACACTTTTCAATTGGTCATTTAGAATGCCCGCTTGGTTTTACTTTCCCCAGGGATCTTGACCAATTCAATACTTGAGAGACACACTTTAATAAGGTTAATATATGACAGCAAAGCATAAATCAATAAAAAAAAAAGAGCAGAAAAATAGCGACCATGAAATGACAAGTGATGCTCTGATGCAGCTGAGCAATTCATAAAAAGAGTAATAAAGTGGCTAGTAAGTCCATGAAAGAGATTCCACTTTATTTTATTTTTTTTATTTATTTTTTTATTTGCTGAAGAAGATTGGCCCTGAGCTAACACCTGTGCCAATCTTTCTCTATTTTGCATGTGGGTTACCACCACAGCTTGCTTGACAAGTGATGTAGGACCGCACCCTGGATCTGAACTGACAAACCCAGGCCGCTGAAGTGGAGCATGCCAAACTTAACCACTATGCCATGGGGCCAGCCCCCACTTAATTTATAATCAAAGAAATATACATTAAAACAAAGTAGTATAATTTTAAGCCTGCTAGATTACTTAAGATTTTTAAAAAATGATAATTCCTGAACACTCACACAGCTATCAGCAAATTTGGGGCTTTACTTTCACTGCTTTTAGGTGAATAAATCAGCACGGTATTTCTTGAAGAATTTGGTGTTATGCGTCCAATGGCTGTACATTTTAACCTGGAAATTCTGTTTCTAGGAATGTATCCCAAGTTAAAAAATAAAGTGACAATATGCAAAGAGATATGTTCAAGGATGTTTTTTCCAGCATTATATATTTTAATCTATGTATAAAACAACCTAAATAACCAACAAACTTGGATTGGTAAAACAAATTATGCATCCAGTTATAAAAATGACACATCTACTCTTACATACACACACCCTTCACTGCCGTTTCTCATTTTTTCGACTATAAAAAATGTTTGGAAAAAATAAGTCAAATGACAATAGGACTTATCTTTGGATGGCTGAATATTGAATATTTTGGGTTTTGGGTTTTTCTTATATTCTTTTGGTTTACTATAAAATATTTTTAATATACACAGGAAAATGGAAAATAAATAACCTTGGTCTTAGTTTGTGTTCCTCAGATGTATACCCTGGGACAAGTATTCATGGGAAAATGATTTTTAAGAAGTAACTAGTAGAGGTTTCAAGGGAAAGGAAGCAGGCCAGCCCAGAGAACAATATCCAGCAAAATCCCACCAGGAAAATCTGCAGACAGGGAAGCCTCAGAGTTTTCCAGATCAGCTACCAAGAGAGTGAGGCTACCGCTCTACAATTGTCAGTCATCCTTGGACTGGCTTGCCTCAGGCTTCAGACCATGAGTGGTGGTGTGGGGGGGTACTATGGGGAGGGGGACACAGGAGATGGCACAGGGGCTGCAGAGGTGCCTGCAGAGCAGGGAGCACCTGAGAAACATCAACATTAGTTCTTAGCATTAACGTGCTAAATTTGACCTAGTCAAATAGAAACCGTAATATCTGAAATCTCTTGACCGTGACTTTTAAAAATCAGGCTCCTTTGCATGTGTGGGGGCAGGAGGTATCTGGGAAATCTTGTACCTTTTCTCTCAATTTTGTGGTAAACCTTAAACTGCCCTAAAAATTATTTTATTTAGAAAAAAAATATCAGCCTCCTTTTCTTATTTTTATGCCATATTATTAATGAGGAGCAAGACTTTGAGTCCATTAATGTCTCAAATTCACCATTTGACAGATCCTTAAATAAAAAGCAAAAAGAATAAATAAAAAAATCTGTACTTATAAACCCATGAGGACAAAATTAGCAGCTTACATTTCCTCTATCTTCCCTTCAGTAAATATCTTGTCTCAGATAGCCTGTGTCCTTTCCCCAGCTCTGTGCCTCTCTCAGCTATGCCTGACTGTAACCCCTCGGGACTGAGAGATTATTGGACGGTATTGTAAAGGGATCTCCAATTTCAAAATGATGTGTGAAGTCACACAGACTAAGAGGACAGAAGCCGAGGAAGGCAAGCCAGAACAGGACACCTAGCAGGAGATGACAATGAAACAGCCACACTTCCCCTGGGTCCTGTCTCAGCCAGTCAGCCACTTGATGGACCTGAGAGCATCTGATGACGTTTTTTTGGTGTTTTTTTTTTTTTTTTATGAAAAGCAGACCTTGATGCAATTGTAAAGGAAAACAGTTACTAGGATAGAAAGAAATCTTTTTCACTCATTTACTCTTTCCTGTCTCAGTCATCCCAGTGAGTGGCTATCTGAGCACTTTGTCATGTTCAGGATTCCAAAACCCAGCTCCACCCACACATTCACAGCCTGTCTAATGAGGCCAGGCTGTTCTTTTACACAAGTTAGCCCAAACTCCTCACCATTCAGCGTGAGCTGTAGGAAAAATACAGAAAATTTGTGAGACAAAAAAAGAAGAAAAAAGAAGTAAAGAAAACAATCTGGGAGTAAAATGGAAGAATAGAGCTACTGTTTTCTATAATGACAAAGGATATAACTAATGTTTCACATTGTCTAGACTTGTCAAGTCCAGTATATTTCACGCCTTCATGTGCGGGAACTATTACAAGGTAGTATTCCTACTACTATTCAAGGTAATCTCTATATTTTTATTTTATTTTATCATCTCTTCCTTCCACATTTACTGAGTCTATAATTAAAAATGGCCCTGAATTTTGTTTCCTCAATCTAGATATATCACAGACATTCATGTTTGCAAAGTGCAGGATTGTGTGTAGGCACATGTCTACTGTGAACTCAATGACTGGGAAAGAATGGCATCAGTCCACAAACAGTTTTAAGACTATCAGGAGAAATCTCAAAATTGAAGGGCAGTAGCACAAAGAAACTCGTTCACATCACTCACACTGAAACACAAGATACTCATGTTGCATCAGAGTGGCTGGGTTGAGATGGTGTTCTCTCATCTCTTTCTCCCACTGCACAGCCTCAGGCCGGACTTCAAGATCACTGTCTCACCCTTGACCTACCACAAGGATGCTAACCAGAAAGAGCCAAATGCATGCGTGTGTGTTATGTGTGTGTGAGAGTGGTTAGGAGCATCCCCATAGGTAATTTAGCTGGAGAGATTAACTTTTCCCATATTTGCCATCTCACAAAAAAGAAAAAAAAAACAACGGTAATAAAACAATAGAAACAAGATAGTATTTAAGAAGAGAGTATTTAACAAGATACTAGGAAGACAGGGCTAGATGGTGGACTTGTAAGCAAGTTGAGAGACTATTATACTCAAATCCCAATTAGTTTATAAAGGGATCACAATAGTTTTTCTCAAATTTAATTCATATCCTCTGATAACTTGGAAATGCCTTATTAATATTATGAAAGGACTTTTTCCTTATTTTGAATATTCTCGTACAAAAAGAAAGCTTAAAAATGGAGGAAACTTCTATTGCTATACTTGTTCTTGCTTTCTGTTACGTAAATCTGTGATTTCCTAGGGAGGAGGTGACGTTAACTACGCTTAGTTCTTGAAACACATTATATGTCCTTCCAGATGCAACAATAATATAAGATCCATGTGTTTGCAAATTGTGTGACATCCATCAGTGGAGAGAGGAAGAATCAAGTAATCTTAATCTTGGCTTATGCAATAAATTCTATTTTCAGAATCCTTATGTTATTAGAGCCGGCTCTAAAGTCACCAGATGTCATTTCACTTTCTCCTATGCCAGTTCCAATTCAATAAAAAGGAACTGTGATATCATGCAAACGTAAAAGTCATATATTATAGAAAAGTGCATTTTCTTGGTTCTATTTAAAAATCATGTGTATAATGATTTCTACTATAAAATGGACTATTCATTAATATTAGCTAATTGTTAATATACATTAAGGTGATCCTGGCCACTTTCCAAAGTCATGATAAATTCCAAACTTTTGACTCTAAATTTATTATTTATGGCTTTCTCAAAAACATTTCCCTAAAAAAGCAATAATGGAATTGATTCCCTCAGTATGAAATGAAGAATTCATGGAAATGAACTTTGAAATATAAACTGGGTTTCATTTACTATTGACAACTAATAATTTAATCAACATAAGTTATTGAATATTCAGTATATATTAGTTCTTGTCTCTCTTCTAAGAAAGGGATTTTCATGATGGAAAGAAATTAGATTTAAGGACCAGAAAACCCTGGGCTGAAATTTGATTCTGACACTCATTAGACCAGAACATCATCAAGAACAAGTTAGACTCACTCATTCTCAATTGTTTTATTTACAAAATAGAGTGTGTTTTTCAATTGGTTCATTTATAGATCCAAATCACTGAAAAGATCTGTGTCTCCCAATCACCAAGCAATTTAATTCAAAATAAAAATGAAAGAAAACTTGACACCAGTGAAATGAAGTTAAGCTCATTTCTGATTTTTCCACTGATGGCTGTCCTAGTAACCTTTGAAATATGGCTATAGTCTTTTTCATAGAATGTTATCAGGTGTCTTTAGTGCTCTGTTTAGCCAGAGCTGCCCACTGGGGCACTGGGCCTCATAGACTATCCCAGCTATGGTCATCATATTTATTGGGATGATTGAATGAGAACATCATGTAAATTGCTTGTGAAAGTAGCTAGCACACACTTACTCTCCATCAATGTGATGGCCATTCATGCAACACCGTTTCTACCGAATTCTTCCTATGACAACAGCACTGTATCTTGGGCTACAGACTCAATTTCATAATATATTGGAAAGCTACTTCTTATAAACACCAATAAAATAGTAGTAGGAAGTGTTTTATTTCATGGTTGTTTAGTTATTTGTTCAGCAGTTAAACTTATTCCTATAACGATGAGAGACTATTTCCTTAACAAGTCAGAATTAAATACTTCTTGATTCTGAGTGAAAGTAAATAGTGAGTTAATTTCCACTAAACTCAGACCATTTTTAACTGGATGAGTTAAAATACATCTTCGGGGCCAGCCCCTTGGCAGAGTGGTTAAAGTTCGTTGCACTCTGCTTCAGCGGCCGGAGTTCATGGCTTCAGACCTCGGGCGTGCACTTACTCCACTCATCAGTCATGCTGTGACAGCATCCGCATACAAAAAATAAAGGAAGATTGGCAGCAATGTTAGCTCAGGGCTCATCTTCCTCACCAAAACAAAGCAAAGAAACAAACGAAAAATACCTACAGAAATTTTTTTAAAAATGCGTCTTCTAAGGTTCTTGGACTATGGGCCTCTAATCATTGATGCTGGAAAATCAACAGAATAGATGCAGTTAGTAATTGAAAAAAGTCATGTTGTGGGATATTCAGAGCTTAAAAATAGATTACAAAATCAATCAATTTTGATTAAAGTATTCTAAAAAGGCATATCACTAATCATTTTGTGCATTTACTGAATAAGTTGCCAATCATATACTGTTTACAGTGTAAATACGATTGTTTTGGTAATATAAGATGGAACTCTTGGCTTAGTTTGTAGTATCACCAGAAAAAAAGTATGGAAAGGAGGGAGAGAGGGGGATGGGTAAGGAGTTATGGGGAGGGGCTAGAAGGAGGGAGGGACCATATTACAAGGAATTTTTACTGATCAAAATACAGAACCAATAATATGTGCGTACGTTAGATCAATATGATGCTTCGTGAACAACATGGAAACTTTCAAGAAAAGTGTCTCAGTATTTTTCTATATTTACATGACGTAGTTTGTTCCTAGGAAATTTAATAGCATAGTAAAATGATGCCAGAGACTTTTTGACAAATATAGAGAACAGCTCATTATCAAATATACTATGTTAACAGTGTTTCTCTAGATATTGCCTCTCTACAAAATAAACCACTTAAAATAGCACAATTAACAATTAAAGGAGATAAGAACTGGAAATTAATTTCTGCTTCCTAATAAAAACATATGGAGTAATTTTGCATTTGGAAAAAATTAAGATTAGGAAGAAAACAGGCTTTGTAATAAAGCAGTTCAAATTTGGAGATTGTTTGAAGCATCCAACTATCAAACTCATAATATTAAAGTGGAATATAAAATTAAGTGTAGACCCTATTTTGCTATTACATTTATATATTTTCCTGAATATTAGTTTATTTATTTGAATAGTGAGATAATTTGTGAGATCTCTCTGGCTCTCTCTTGGGTATATATTTAGTATATCCTCTTTATTATATGTAATCTGCTTTACTTTGGATAACAGCTAAGTGTCCTTTGAAAATTATGAAGCACTTCGCCAATTTGTGGTCTTATTTTTACTGTGTTCTGCTGTGATCAATCATTTCTTAATCTTTAGGTGACTAAGACCTTGCTTAATATGGCCAGGATGCCTAGCGGGGTGAGAAATCTGAGTTCAGAAGTCTGCCAGCATTATTCTGGCACTCTTGCTTGTTACTTTGCCATACTCCTTGAATATTTCATTTAACCTTTCTCATTCTCACTTACTTTAGATTTGAAATGGCGATGAAAATTCAGAGCCAAAACCCAGGAAGTGCTGCATGCATTGCATTGCTAATCCTCGTGAAGTATATTTAAAAACATAAATTATTTTAAAATAAAATAATTTGCATGTAAATAACAGAACTGACCTAATAAAGAATCATATTATAATCTGTTCAAATTTCAAACTCTGTCATATTCCTTTGATGACTATAGGGTGATTCAAGGAGAATACCTGCAAGATGAAATATATTCCTAGGACATGGAGAATCCAAGAATACGAGCTCACTCAAGGATGAAGCACACATGTTGGAATATAAATTACTACAAATTTAACCATTAAGGGTGATTAAAATGAAACAGCTAGTGGGCGTCAGATAAGTAAAAGAGAACCTTTCTGGTCTACCTTTTAATCAGTAAGGACTTTTCTTTTTCACACTAACTGAATATTAAACAAAAGAATTATCTGAGTCTTCCTGGTGAAACAGAGAGTGAGGTAATAGAATCTTGGACTTTTAGCATCATCTATGGACCCATAATTGCTAATTTTAAATTGAACACAACAAAAAACTTATGTTACCTAACTTTGTAGAAGTTTCTAGAAGGTGACAACTCGATTTTTTGTGATATAGCTAGATAGTCACACCCTGAACAACCACCAACAATCCTGGTGAATTTAAAACATACTATCTTATGAGGATCAACATAGGATCCAATAGATGATGTTCAATAGCCTGAATGACGTCATGCTAGGATGTTAGTGGCAGGCAGATCCTACGAGGCTGGCATAATTCCACCCTAGATTTGAAGCCCCATTCTATCGTCTTTTTAGTTTTGTTTTCTTGGACAAGTCTCTACCCTCTCAGCCTGTGGATAGAGCAAAGGTCTATGGCATAAAAGACCCTTGGTTGACAATAGCAACCTACTGCCCTATTCCTCTCCACCTCACCCCCACCCTCAGACAGGCAGTAAATTCTGTTTAAATTGAATTTACTTCTTTCCTCTGGAGCTCTTTTTCCAACCTCATATTAACAGACAGGGAAAATGTAAAGGTAAATATCATTCTACAGTACAAATGAATTAATTTTCTCTACTCGTCTAGAAATAGTCATTAAAATCATTCTCAGGCCAAACAAAAAATAGATGACTTTTCAGCTTGGTCACATTTCCTGCAGGGTCGATGTAGAATGCATTTTGTTAAGCCCACTCACTGAACGATGGATTTCATTTGACAGTCACCCATTGAACCACAACAATCTAACTGGGTGTGATTACCTTGAATTCTTGAGTCATGGATTCAAGGGGAACCAGTGAAAGATGAAAGCACAATAAAAAAGAAAATGGCTGCCTGAAAGACTATCTTCCCTTCATATGTTTGGAGCAAGTAGAAATGACTGCACATGCTCGTGTGCTATTATTGATTTATTCAGTTTTATGTAATGTTTTTAATTTTAAAAGGCACATATTACAAAAAACAACTTCAAATGTCATCTCGCCTACCTCATGATCTTAAAATAGATAAGTTCTAAAGTATGAAAATAATTATATATTTTAGATTTCTTTCATCACAGAAGTAACACATTTTTATAGAAAATTCGTGGAAAATACAGGAGTACTCAGGAGGTTTAAGTGTGTGATGATGGTGGATGGCATCATTGGTCCCAATTTTTCATTCCTCCTTGTCTTTCTTCCCTTTGCCACGTAACTTCATGGCTCCTTCCACAACAGTGGATCGCACTTCCCAATATTTCCCTGACACATTGATTTAGGGCATGGTCATATGGCCAGCCTGACTAGTTTTCAAGGGTACAAGTTAAAGTGTGCCAGTTCTAACCTAGGTGCTGAGGCATCACTCTCTTGAGTTTCACTCATCACCATGAGAAAAACGTGCTCTAAACAGCCTGCAATGCTCCCCCAAGCAAAAGACCCATGGTCCATATGCGAGCTGAGAGCTTGCTCTAGGGCCAAGCTAAGCCAAGCTCAGTTGAAATCAAACCTCCCTAACAAACCATAGATGCCTAAGAGATAAATCTTTATTTTTATGTGGCGCTGGGTGTTGGTATGGTTTGTCACGTAGTATTTGCGTGGCAATGGTAGAGAGCAATATTATTAATTCTCGGATAACAAGTATTAATGTATATATGTATATATTATATATATGTATACATACATATACTATAGGTATATATGTAATATATATATACACATTTATTTATTTGTTAAATGGAAGAAAAATACTATCTGTAGCCTTATTACTTTGAGAATTAAATCTGCTAACACATTAAAAATATCAGCACTATGTCTTTCACATAATAATAGGTCAATAAATGCCAGCTGTAATATTAATTATAATAGCAATAGGTATGTTATTATTGTTAACATTAATATTAAGAAGGGTAGCATATTCTTAAAGATCTCCATGAGGGAAAATGCAAGCTTTCTTTCTAATGCTCTTTTAAATTTAATAAATCCGTGAGAAGGAATTCAGTAGGAAATATTTCCAAAATAGTGGAATGCAAATCCATTCTGTATCTTGTTACTCTCCTCCATGGACAGTACCTCTGAATTTTATAAAGAATGCTAATGTGAGCTAAATGTTATGAGCACGCTCACTTCATGTAAGTTTCCTGGTCGATGCACAACTGAGGAATCCACTTTGACAGGGTGGAATTGTGGGGCGGGGGCAGGGCGTGGCATGCACATTCGTTTACTTGCCAATACCAATCACTCAGCAGTGGTTTTGGATTGCTGTTAAGAATGATGATGAAATAGCATTTGCCATGGGTGTTGGTTGCAGAAATGGTGCTGCACTTTACGCTGCAGAAGGAAAAGTGTGCAAATTCATTAGTGATGTGTGCCTCCATCTTTCCTTTTCCTCCGCTAACACAAACATTTATAGAGCACGTCCTAGATTACAGATGCTTTTGCTAGGTTCTGGGAATTCAAAAGAAAAAGACAAATGGTCTGAAAAATTAGGTTCATACAATTTACCTGAAGCTTGTGCCTGCATTCTAAAATAACAACCGTAGCGAATAAACCACGTCCTCTTAGATCCCTTTTGGTAGAAATAGGGCTTTAGATACACAACTTAATAAGTTTCTGGATACTTATCATAACAGACATAATGCTAATGCTTCCACCTTAAAATTAATCACAACCCAGGCAGCAAACTAACATTTCTTGGCCAAGTGGTTTCAACGCTTTGGAACACGTTGGTTTTATAGCAAGCTCTCTCTTAGATGCAACCACTCAGAAAGATAACCTGATGGGAGAAAACATGAAAACAAAAATGTATTTTAGACTCTCCGGATTATCTTTCATCATCTCCAGGCCCAGAGTTGTATACTAAAGTGACAGTGTTTTCAGGATTCAAAAGTCCTCTCTCCATAGCTCTCAAATAAATTTGACTCAAATAGTCTCCAACTGTGTTTTCAGATGACTACGCTGAATTATTTTGGGTCAGGAATAGAAATCATTATTCAAGACAATGAGCGACCAAGGAAATCTTGTTTATATAATTGGGTGACATCTTGCTCTTCCTCTCAGTCTTCTCTCAGAAAGTTTTACTTTGCAGTCTGAGAAAGATTAATACACGCTCTAAGAACTTCACCGCCACTCACTGCTAAGTCAAGCTGAGAACGAAACAGACGGATCTTACTACTAATAAAAGTCGTTACAGCCATTAATTCAGGGAAAACTGATAGATCCATTTATGACAATTATATGTATTGCTAGGATTCGAATTCATAGATTATTCTTTCAGAGTAAAAATGGTGTTTTTAAAAATTAGGGAAAAAACGCTCTTGAAGAAGGGCAATACGAAAATCAGTTAAATGTATTGTGCATGTTAATACTATTATCCATTCATATCAAGAATTCCCAGTGTAGTACGACAGGATGAAACAGTTGCTTCAAAAATCTCCTGTCAAGTACCCAACATATTTTGGGCAGCAAGGAGTATATTAATTTATACTGTTTATCTCCAAATACTACCTACAACCTAAGAGTATTGTATGTATAAAGAATTACTTATACATGGCTTATTTAACTACCTGCATATATTTCTAACTAAAATCCATTCTTAATGACATCATAATTTATTATCTCACCTCATTTTAATTCTCTACATTTTAGAGCCAAATGATTATTTTTCTGGAGATTTCTTAAAGAACAATATTTTAAACAATACAGCCGCATTCAAACAAATATTACAAATAAATATTATATTTGTAAATATACAAATAAAGGTTACTACATTGTCCTACAAAAACTCAACTCTCATAAAAGTAAATTCATATGTGCTTCTGCATGTAATTTGTTTTGTGCTGGGCATGGCTTTTAGCCTTTTTTTTTTTTTTCAGGGAGATTAGCCCTGAGCTAACATCTGGCACCAGAACTCCCTTTTTGCTGAGGAAGACTGGCCCTGAGCTAACATCCATACCCATCTTCCTCTACTTTATTTGTGGGACGCTGGCCACAGCACAGCTTGACAAGCAGTGGATAGGTCTGTGCCTGGGATCCAAACTGGCGAACCCCAGGCCGCCAAAGTGGAACTTGCAAACTTAACTGCTGTGCCACCAGGCTGGCCCCTACACTTTTTAATTAATGTGAGGTTGGCAAAGATAAAGCTACAGTTTTTGCTTTTAGTCACCATATAGCTGTGCTTTCATTCCCAATTAACACCCAGAGAAGTTGGAAAAAGAAACACATGTGTTCTGATATTCCAGGGGAAAAAAAACACTAGTTAAATTATTGATCAGAACCTTAAAAATTAACTTTTAAAAAATTCATGCTATTTTTTTTTGCCCAGCCAATGGAGGGAGAAGAAATGGACCAGGAATGGACATACTATGACAACTTTCTAAAATTTACATCTGGATATTTGAGGTCAAAATCTTAATTAATCTGTATATTGCTATTTGTTTTCGTTTTGATCTTTTTAGAAGCCAAATAAGCCACATGTATAAGGAAGCATTCTTAAACAGAATATCGTGGCTGTTTTGGCACTAATTTTCAAGTCTGAAAGAAATACTTTAATCCCTTTCCTAATTGAAGACCTTCCTATGTGCTGCTTAGTTTGCAAAACTTGCTCCCTGCTTTTCCCTGTTCAACACTCTCCGGACTCAAATTTTAATGTCATATTTCTGATGGAAGCCTTGCCATCCTCCCAGCCTCTCTTAGTTAGATGCACCTGTCATTCGCTCGTGATGAATGCTGCATGCACCTGTCCTTCAGAGGATTTATTCACCTAATAATTTATACAGTGCTCTTATTCTTCTTACACTGCCTGCTCCATGAGGCCAGAGTTCATGTATGTCTTTTAGCCACAATATACACTGACTGGGTACGATGTCTAATATTATTTCAACAGATGTTTACTTAATCATTGATTGAATGGTAATTTAATCATCTAAAATAATTTTTTATTAGCTTCAGAAGGTTTTCTATTTAATTAGATAATAAATAATAAATACATACTAAAGGCTTATTAAGTCAAATCTAAAATTTATTTGAGAACATTTACTTGTACCATGAAAATACTTGCCTTTCTGTGCCATGGGATGAAATTCTTAAACATTGAAATCTATTCCATGTTAAATTAATGTTGAATCAATGAAGGGCTGACTTAGGGAGAGGACAATATTTCCTATTCCCCTAAGAGTTAGTTGCAAACCAGAAAGATTGGGGGTAGTTTATTTCTCTTACTTCATTAAAATTTTCCATTAAACTCTTTTGAGCCGAAAATGTTGGAAATACTCACTCCTAGGGTGAGGACTTGCAGTTGAACACAGAACTGTAACCTTCCCTAACAAATGGTTCAGGGATGGAACTGAGTCAAGGAGACTCGTACAAATGCTGCAGGTATTGATATTAGGGAATATAGGGTGATTCTCAGATATAAATCATCAATAAATATACCCTCTTCAAAGACATCTTTGACATATGACACAAAATAGGAAAATTAAAACTAAACTATAATAGCTATCATTTTGAGCATGTATGTGCCAAGATATCTGATGACACCCCCACTTCTATTATTCTATTAAAGGCCCATTAGAATCTAAAGCCATGAACATCCCATTTTCGCTTTTAGCTGGAGATATCTGAGACTTAGGGTAAGTGATTTGATAGGACACAGACCACTTGCAAGTGGCAGAATCAGGAACTGAGCCTATGTCTTCCTGATTCTAAAACACATAACATTATGAAACGCAAGTGCCAAAAGCATATATGTTCCATATTTAGATTCAAGCAGAGAATTATATTTTTTACAATAGAAATTAAAATATAAACATTTATCGTACTCCAATTAAACATGCAGAAAAGCAAAGTTGGCTAGGTAGAAATTAAAGCAAGATAGTCAGGTGTGGGTGAACAACCAGAGAAACAGCAATCACCAAAACAAACGACACACACAAAACTCTCACTCAAATTTAAAAAAATGAAACAGACGTCTGGTCATGTGCTGATTGACTGTCCAACATCATGAAGGTATAAAATAGTTTTAGCATAAATAAATATGAACTAACAGCAAGAAAAAACAAAAGCACCATGTCCTGCCGGAGCAAAGATGCTACTAACCATATGGAAGGACCAGGAGAGGAAACTTCTAGCCAGTGGCCACTGGACCTTGGGAATCTCAAACTTAGTTCACTCTTAGTAGAAGCCGCTGTATTTAAGGGGCCAGTCTCCAGTGTGAGGCTAGAATGCAAAGTTGCGTTCATCAACAGAAATAAAATGCAGCCACACACATAGTTTTAAATTTTCTAGTGGGCCTATTTAAAAAAAAAAGACGAAAGCAGTAGAATTGATTTTAATAACATTTATCCTAACATATTCAAAACATTGTCATTTCAACATGTAATCAATATAAACACTATTAATGAAATATTTCACATTCTTTTTCTATACTACATTTTTGAAATCTGGGTCTATTTTAACCTTTTAGCACATCTTAATCTGGAGTAGATACTTTTCTAGTGCTCACTAACCACATGTGGTGAGTGGCTACCATGCTGACCAGCCCCACATTAAATCTAAATTCGCCTACTTACCAAGTGTGTAAACCTACAGCAGTTACCCCACCAAACTCTCACGTGTACATGGGTTAGAACAGCATCTCCTTCACAATATTGTTGAATATCTCAGGAATTCATCTGTGTAAAGCGCTTAGAACACCGGTTAGCATAGTGTAAGGGTTACATAAAGATATGAGTTATTTTAATTAGCTAAGGTAGTAATTACTACAGTAGCCTTTATAAATACAAAACTTTAGTTAACAGTTTGAACCTTGTCATTTCTATATAATTTGAAAAACCGTAATGTAAACTTTAAAGAATTGAGTCACATTAACCCACATTCATTTCTTCTATTGACTTGGAATTGAATTTCAGATTTATTACTTATATCAAATGATTTAGCTTTCAAAATTTGAATTGCTTTTCTCAAAGTCACTGCTCAATTTATTTTTCTTTGTAAATGAGTTCTTTGCTGTTTTTGTTTTCTTCTTTCCATAATTTAATCCATAGCTATTCATAATTGGATTATACCTTCGTAGTCACTACGTAGGTAAACCTAATAATTTTTTTTTTTTGCTTTACTTCATAGAACCACACGATGCATGTTTGATGTTATTGTTTGATCATTGTAACAGTAGGATTTTGGCTATATATGTATGTGTGTGTGTGGCGGTACATACAGACTTTCCAATTGGGATTTGAGGAAAAAAATGCAGATAAGATAATTTTGTTTCCATAAATAACTAAATAGCATCTTTACACTGTCTCAGTGAGTAAATGAGAGTCAGGCAACTGGAAATTTTCATAGTTCACGAGTAACGATATATTTACTCTGAGGAAAATGAGAAGACCTAAGAAAAGGCCTTGCATATTACAGATACTATAAACTAGGTAGAGAATGAAGAAGAAAGCTTTATAAGTTAGTTCATAGAGCTTAAATGATTTACAAGAAAATTGTAAGACCTTTTAGTCTCAACCATAGAAAATTAAACTGCTACCTTTCCTGCAATATGAGATTAAAGAGTGGGATAAAACAGATATGATATTAACAGCAAGATATTTGTTCCAAGATTTTTATTTTCTGTCCTTTTCCACCCAGTGAATTGTGCACCAAAATTAAAGAATTAATCAGATTCTCTCAGTAGAGTGATTCACACATTTCAGAGAAAGGTACTATGTAAATGAAAAGAATTATTATTACAACACATAAAAGATACAGTGAGAAAAAACAGACTCTGGTGACATTGACAATCACTGTCTCATTAATTTCTTCTCTTCTCATGTCTAGAAAGTTGTGAAGCACAAGGCTGAATAAGAAAACTGTAGACAATTCAATTTCACGTTAATCTGTTTGAATAAGAAATGCAAAACCTAATATCAATTGGGAATATTGACTCTGATCAGAGAAGTTCCTTCTGTCGAGCTACCTTGAATATTGGCCCCCCCCGGTTTTTAACCATTTGAATGCGATTTGATTTTCCAAAAATAATATACTAAGTTGAATCATATAAAATTTTTATTTGACCATTTTTGTTCTAAAGGAACGTAATTTCAAAAGATACAATCAACAAAACTTAGAGACTTGATAACCACATATTGGTGCCATAGTAGCAAGGGGTATTGGTGAATAGTGACTTGGAAAAAAAAGAAATAAATGTGATTTTTATCTTTTAGTGTGAATTAAAATTTCTTGTAACACACGGTACCCAGTATTTACTTCAAAATTTTGATGGACCTCTGATAACCAGACTTTATTTTATGTCAAGAGAATTTCTATTGGCTTATTAAGACATTAAAATAAGAAAAGATTTGTGCTCATTCATTCCTTTGCATCCTTTAGCTCTTTTAGATTCTTTCCAATATGCAATCTTATTTTAAGAATATGGTTTAAAATATCAAGTTTTGCAGAGAAATTGGAAAAGAGATATTTTTCTTTAAGACAGTGAAATCAGTACCACATCTGCTCTGAATCACAGAAATATTCTCTAACAAATTGACTATTACTCTTGATAGAATTTTCCGGTAGGGGCTTCAGAATGTCATGCAAATACATGCTGAGGGTTAAAAAAATAAATAAACAAAAGAATGAGAGAACATTATACCTTCTTCCTATTACAGCAGGAGGTCAAGAAATGACAACATTTTATGTGCCCTGTCATTTATGCAACTTTGACTTTGACATCACCAAAAATTGCTACACAGCTGGACAGGAATCGTCAGTGATGAGAAAGTAACCAATTATTTCCTACTATGGAGCTTACTGGATGCTCCATGTGTGCAAACGAGATAAACACAGCTGTCCCTTCACTATCTTTCCCGGTTCCCTAAGTTAGACACAACTGCCATCCAAGTCTGCATTTCACAGATGAACAACTCTAAACTTGAGGGGGTTTCTTCTGTCTATCTGGGATCATGGCTGCTTCCCACCAAAGACAGATGCTTCGAGTCCCCTTTAATCTAACTCACCCTACATGGAGCATTTCCATAGATCATTACCAAAAACAAATCTCCAATTCACTCTTCATATAGTCTATTAAAGAAATAAATTATAAAATGAATACCAAAAATAAAAACAGTACTTAAAGAAATTGACTTCCTTCCAAAAGTAGTTGGAATAGAAAGATCTAGGGTGTGGATTCTTGTGTATTTTTATACATGCTCTTATAAAGGAGGACATATCTCTAATATTCCACTTTTTATAAGGCAATTATTGCCATCGACATAACCCTTGAGAACCACACGATGTTTCTTATGTCAGAATATAGCACATTAAGCCATGTGTTGCTTGACAAAATTCTAAGAATGAACAATTTTTTTAAAAAAAAATAGCCTTGTCTATTTATCTGTCAAAACTCACATCAACATTGGGTTCCAAAAGGAACAAGAAGATTTTTGCCTGCTTTTAAGATCCCTCTAGCAGATGTAGAAATTTATGCATGACTTACATAGTTGAGAAAAACTGTTTCTAAAAATATGTGAAACTCTCTCTAAATCACTGACATAAGCTTCATTGATTAATTCACAGACTGGAAGACAGACTGCATGTTTTGGTCTTAGGAATATATTCAAGAAGAAAATGTGCTTAGAAAAATCAAACATGGAATGCAAAGAAAGATCTTTCTGTTAAAAAAATAAATCAACAAATCACCCCCACCCAGAGTCGGTGCTGTTAAAAGACGTAAAATTTGCTAAGATTCTGAAAAAAAAATTCAGAATAACATAAAACTACCACCAACCTATCTTGAAACAAAAGTTTAATTTTATGGCCTACAAAAATGAGTCATTCTCTGTATTCTTCCTGGATACAACAAGAGAGTTTCTAAAAATAAATATCAGAAGCGTTCTGATTTGCTTTTTATTCTAATCATAATGAGCAAACAGCCGAGAATCTGTTACCTCTTCCCAGAGACCCTAGAGAAACGTGTTCATCAAAGTTCAGATCTCTGGCGAACATCTTTGCCGTGCCTCTAAAAGGGTCCCTGGGGCTATAATAACTTCAATTTACACATTGCAGGAGAGAATGACACGCTGTTAAGAGATTCAAGAATCCTCAGTATTTCAAGACGAAAACAGCGTAGACAAACCCCTGACATGTAGCCTTTTAGAAAATGCATTTAGAGTCATCATACTGTTCCTTGACAATGTCTAGGGTTGTCACTGAATTTCATCAGATACAACAAAATAATTCTAGAACAGATAGCAGTATTCTCAGATTTTATGCCATTTTTACATTATCCAAAGACAGCCTACGCTGAAGAGAGCATATACAAGAAGCTTAATCCACTCTCTCTAAATTTCTTAAATGTTTATCATCATGTATTATTGATTAAATAATCAATAATGATTGTATAATTGCATAAAACTGTTTCTGAGCTTCATCACTATATTTTAATGAGAAAGCAATGTAGATATTCAATGGCAATAACTTTTAGAAAATAATTTCGGACAAAATTTAATCACATGTATAGCAACTTCAGCCTATTTCCTAGAATATACAATGAATTTCCTGGAAATTGCAGGATAATTAGATTTATTCTATGTTCGAAATAATAAGTTTTACAGAAGTTTTTTTTGGACAAGTAATGAAGCATAATTTTAACAAATATTCATTAAGTGCCTACTATGTGCTGGGTACTACTGGGAGATTGGGGATATGTAGGTGAGCACAAAAGATAATCTCAATTCATGCAGCTGCATCTTGTGATATATTCCTTCAGTATTTTGTCCCAGCATGGAAATTATTGACAAGGAAATGTTCTAAAATACCAAAATCTCTCTTTATTAACTTTAACTTATTGAAATAAGATTGTCTCCCCCAAAATATTGTTGGGAACTCTTAACCATTATTAGAAGGATAATGTTAACTCACATTTAACTGATAAAAGTATTATTTAGTTATACAACCTTATGTTGTGTTAAATAAATTAATGACTTGACTGTCATTGTATCTGTTTATTACTTATGTTGATGTCTTCACATTTCATAATCGCTTTTCAATTTTAAAATTTATTAATTTTATAGATATAGTTTAAATCTCCTTCTAAATCATGACTGGAGCAGCAGGAAATTATGTAGTATTCCACTGGATGACCTAAATTTTGATATCACAGGTCTGATTCAATCGATGGCATCCACATCAATATTACTGAGGTTTGTAGGGTGTCATAATGAACATCTGCAGATCAATAGAATGGAACACATTAGAGCAAAGCTTTGTTGTTTCCTCAATCAAACAAGTAAATTAGCAATCCATTTTAATTGGCTGCCAACCAGTCAATTTTCAGTTGACTGACCCTTTCAATCTCCTGAATTGAGCAGAAGATGTGATATCACAGTGCACCTGTGGACTCAGCTAGCCTGTGGACACATGGGCTGCAGGGCTAGTTTATGGCAATATGTTAAGAAGGAAAGATGGGATGTTGACAGTGAAACATTTTTTGAGGGTTCTGGGAAAAGAAAATGAATAGAGGGATATTATAGAATGACATGGACCATTGTACTCATACTGGAATAATACGATTTGCGATGAAAGAAAAGGAGGTGTGGTTACTATAGCCAAATAATTAAGTTGGCAGCATTATGTGATTTACATCTGGTTATCATTTTGTGCAATAGACAGAACTGCCTCATGTCTTCTTTCTCACCAGAGTTATGCTAGGATACAGGGGAACAGAGATACATCGGTTTTAAATCTTACTTTTAAGTAATTTTTATGATAAAGGCACATATTCTGGATATAAATAATTTTTATTTAAAAAATTTCCAAAATAGTCAGTGCCAGAATGTTGGCTTCCAAGAAGGGCTGTGATTTAGAGAAAAGCGACACTGCTTGGTGTTGATCAGGAAAGACGTCATCTAGATCACCCAGGAAGTGGCCCTTGAAGCAGGCCTTGAAAGGTGATGAAGATTTGACTACGGAAAAGTGAAAAGGGCTCTCAAGGGAAAAGAAAAGCACAAAACATGAAGCTAGAGAGCAGGGTGCCCACGTGGAAACGGCAGGAATTGGATTTAGAAGGAGCTGGGTAGGACGAGGACGCTTAAGGCCGGATTATAAAGCTTACCATTCTTCTTAGGTATTGCCTATTTCTGCTCAGGTTAGTCCCTCCAGGAAGGTCTCAGGCGTTTTTTCCATTCAGCACAAATGTTTAGCCACTGCCTTCTGATTTTCATGCAGAGTGTTAGGCATTGGACCAACAGCAGTGAACACGCGTCCCTGCCTTTAGGTGCCTAATGTTTTACTGGTGCAGGTTCATCAGAAAGCAGGATAGGAACTTCTACACGGGACTAGTTATAGGACACAGAGCCAAGCGGAAGCTATGGTAGGACTCAGGGAGGGCTGAGTGTGGGCATGAAAGAGGAGGAGGTGGGACACATATCACAGGGACAGAGTTGACGGACTGGGTGATTGATGATCCGTGGGGAACAGGTTGCACATGAGGTCTCAGAAACAAACACATGCCTTGTGGAGTTTCCAGCAGAACAATCTCTCCCATATGACCAGCAAATGTGCTTTCATGTAAAGGAAAGCCAGCATTTAATAGAAAAAGAAAAGTTCAGCCTAACATACATGAGAAAAGAGAGATTGGAGGCTCACAGAAAGGAATCATGTATTAGAATTTATGGGCACATATACAGAGTTCTACCTTGTTTACATAGTTTTATTGCATGTATATTCATGCACATATTTATATATTTGTATATAAATATACAAATATATATTATAACATACACATAAATATGTTTACATATATATGTGTGTATATATATAATATGAGTATACGAATATGATTTTAATCTAGAGTTGTTAGTGATAAAATATGAGGATTCATTTCTTATAGATATATGCCTGGGCTACCCTAGGTATTAAAGTTTTTCTTATTTTTTTGAGCTCACATTTTACATATGCAAAGATGACATTTACAACAAAAACGAAAAGATGAAGTCTGCTTGGGAACCCCAATTCATGTTTCCTGCCACAGCAGAGACTTGTGTTTTCATAGAGAAAGAACTGAAATTCATCCTCTCTAGTGAGATGGCTCACAAAGCAGGTCCAAATTATCCAGTTATTTCTCCATTCATATGCAATATGTCAGACACCACTGCTTTACTGTAGTGGATATAGCTGACTTTTCAACTGAAAATTATAATTTTCCACGTTTTTTGTTTTCTCATATAATCAAAATACAGTTTCTGAATCAAACCAAACAATTTAACCATGTACTTAAAATCATTGGAATTACAAAAGCAGATTTATGAAAAGAGAATGCTATTGCAATCACTATTTTAAATTACATCATTTTGTTTGTAGCCAAATTAATATAACTCAGCTATCACACTAAATATGTACTCACAACCTGATTAGAAATACATCATCAAGAGTAATATGGTAATGGAGGAAGCTTATGACTATGGAATCATTTGGTGAAAATTGAAAATAGTTAATGATTTGATATAGTGTTGGCAAAGAAAATTAGAACAACCAGCCACAAATATCATCTGTTCCAACACTATATTTTTTTTTTTAAGATTTTATTTTTTTCCTTTTTCTCCCCAAAGCCCCCCAGTACATAGTTGTATATTCTTCGTTGTGGGTCCTTCTAGTTGTGGCATGTGGGACGCTGCCTCAGTGTGGTTTGATGAGCAGTGCCATGTCCGCGCCCAGGATTCGAACGAACGAAACACTGGGCCGCCTGCAGCGGAGAGCGCGAACTTAACCACTCGGCCACGGGGCCAGCCCCTCCAACACTATATTTTAACCTGTCAATTCTACCATTATAATAGTGTTAAAAAACTAAATTTTACATTCAGATGTTATGTTTCATCCAGAATAATATTCAGTAGCATCTTAGTGACCAGTGTTTTCTATATATGAATCATAATGTGTTGTAGTGATTTCAGGAAGTTACCTTGAACTAACCACATATAACACAGAACTAAAAGTCTTGAAGCCTGTTCACAAAATTGTATAATTTATGTGACAAATGAGATTTATAAGTTCTTAACATCTCATATCACCATGAGTTCTTTTGAACAAACGTTTTTAAATGTACAGCGATAGAAAAATCCTTCTAACTTTCTAATGATTTTCTCATACAAAACCGCTGATTTATTCTCGAAAACAGTCTAACTAATGGCTGTATAAAATTTACGATAGCTGAACTATAAAAATATAGTTTTGACATTGCCTGTTACATCAGTCAATGCTGTTTAAATAAATACTATGTAAAATTTTTCCTTTAACAATTCGTTTTTTAAATAAAGCACACCATATAATACCGAGTTTTTCTTTACATTCTGATTACCAGAAAGCTCCATCAATCCAAATTAAGATCCAATCTAAACAACAAGGTTGAGTTTAACATTTTCGTCCATGTTTTCACTTCCATTAGTCATGATTTCCATACATGCACATATATACATTTATGCACATACGCATACATATATACACACATATGTATACACTTGTATACCAGCCAACCTGGTGGTCTAGCAGTTAAGATGTGATGTTCTCACCCTGTGGCTGCCTGTTGCTGAAAGCTATGCTGTGGGTATTTCAAATACCAGCAGGGTCACCCATCGTGGACAGATTTCAACAGAGCTTCCAGACTAAAACAGATTAGAAAGAAAAACCAGGCGACACACTTCTGAAAAAATTGGCCGTGAAAACTATGAATAGCAGCAGAGCACTGTCTGATATAGCGCTGGAAGGTGAGAGGTTGGTGCATACAGACTGGGCAGGGTTCCACCCTGCTATACATGGGGTCACTAGGAGTTGGAATTGACTTGTCAGCACCAACAACAAATATATATGTATATATATGGAAATGGAAAGAGATATATGCATGGATATATATGGATATATATTTTTCATATGTATTTATATAAATAATATATGTGGAAATACATTTTCATATATATACATGCACATATATATATTTCCACATATAATATATATTTAATTACATTTACATATCTCTTTTTATATTAATAAAATATATATGGATACATTTCCTTGAATAAATTATGTATCAGTCCACATGACATATGCTTGGGGGAAAATGCCAATAAAAAGTAGTAACATCTTTAGAACAATGGTGAAGGTGTGAATAAATGAATAAATGAATAAACGTTTACAGAAAAACAATCATTACCCAAGAGAGGAGCTACAAATGTGAACATAACTCATGGTCAATAATCATATGGACATACCGCTTTATAGTCTACAAAACAGAAATACTTCCACCTCATTTGAGCTTCACCAAAGGATGTACGCAGTATTGTTTGTTTCCCACTTCACAGGCAGACGCCAAAGGAGTTTTGTTGTTTACTCAAGAATGTTCAGTTGGTTAACTGGGGAGAACAAGATTGAGAACTCGGTTTCTGGTTCCAAAGCCTGTAATTTATGTAATAACTGTGCCTCAGTATCCTTGTTTCTAAGTGGGAAAAAATGATATTATTTACCTTACATGGCTTGTGAGAAATAAATAGGTCAGGAAATAAAAATTACTTAGAATAGCACATGATAACAGTAGCCTGCTCCTGAATGGTACTTGCTATTGTTACATCTCAAGGACGCAGTGGCATATGGATTGTATTTACTTCCATTGTATCGTTGTCCTTCAGGTCCCAGCCAAGATAGATTTACTTTTTTGAGAGAAGAAATACTAGTAACTATTATTGTAATACTGATATTTATTTGACATTTTAAAATTAACAAAAATTAAATTCTCATTTAAAAATTGTTTATATTATATAACAGTTACATAAGACAACATACCTCATGCCTAAATGGAGGATTTGTATCCATTTATTTGATGTGGAAATAAGTCTCCTGAATTTGGTTCAATTTATCTAATTACTTTGCAAAGTTTATAGAGCAAATAAAATTTCCTGATTAACTTCCAGAAATACTGTTGCCAAATTTATGGCCAACATAGCATAACTATATGTTATATATCATCCTATATTACTTTAGTATTATTAGAGTATATAGGATCCAGTATTTCCTTTGCATAAGACTTTTAACTTTTGATATCTAAGCATAGAAAGAATTTATGTATCCTGGTACAGATGTGTAAATTCTTCAAATTTTCTCCTCCTAAGATTGGAATATCGATCATTCAATCAACAAATATTATTTGTCCTCTCTGCTGTCTCTGTTGGTCCTTTTTTTACTAAATGATAGAGAGGTGTATTCCGTGGAAATGTTTCTGTAGAATTCTTTCAAATAAAATCATTGAACTGAAAATGCTCATGTGGAGATACTTGGCGCTTTGCCATCAAGCAAGGTTAAATGCTACGGGCAGGGTGTTTGGAAGAGAAGGAGCTCCCGAAGCTCAGTAGAAGGAGTTGCCCAGTAGAAGGGCAAACAAGGAGAGGGAAGCCTTCTCGGAGTGCAGAGCTGATTCTGTCTCATGGACTTTGCTGGGTAGGGAGAATGGGCTATGTTAAAACATATAATTTTTCAAGTTTTTTCTTAATCGGTCAACACACTGGTTTAGGGTAATCAATAGGCTTATAAAATTCTTCTATTCACCAATATCTAGGTTTCCAACTATGTGAGTTTCCCTTCTTGGAAGAAAAGCACTGCATCCACCCACCTTGCGCCTTTGGCCCAAGGAAGACCATCAGAGAGGATTGTCTGAGCTGAGACTGAGAGGGCTTTCTCTACCACTTCTCTGTGAATGCAGGGCTACTGTCAACCTGTGTTCAGGCAGCATCCTCTCCTGATCTGGAAGAAGGATGACATACAATGTGGAAGCAGCTGTGGTCTGGTCACACAGAGTACCAACTATTATGAACAGAAGGTTAAGGCACAATCTGAGCACCACATAAGCTCAAGGATCGAGAAGCATTATCGAAAGATAACAATAAACAACATACACTCATAGTGTTAGGTGAGCACCTTTTAATAGAGCTTCTTTAGCAATTAAAATATGAATATGGACAAGATTAAGTTATAACACTTTTTGCATGGTTTTCCTGTCAATGGTAACCTAAAGGTCACCAAAGGGCCATAAGAAGATGGTCATCATCCTTTCAGAATGAGAGAAGAATAACAAAAGTCCTAGAAAAACAAAAACTATGCAAAGAGAGAATAAAAGCAAATGAATGTGACAGAAGTTCTCTGAAATCATTAAGCTGAATTGAAAATTCAGAATAATTCAAGACCATGCTTTCTAGTCATTCAAATGTCTCTCTCATTTCCTTAGAAGGCTGTAGAGCTCATGAAACAAGAAGTGTAGGGAATGGTAATTATAAATGCAGACATTTATTCTGTTTTTCTACTTTTTAAAATGACCCAAGACTCAGTTTCCTATTCTGCAAAATGATGATAACAACTTCTTTGTACATAGTGGGTACTAGTGAAAGATAATTATTGTTACTATTTTTACAAGTAAGTGATGAGAGACTTTTTAACTCCCAGGTGTGTATACCTTCATGTTGCTCCTATCTGTCTTCAAGCTTTATTTTCCTAATGCTGAACAAAGGTAAAAATGGTCTATTTGCATATACTCAGTGTGATCTCTCTTAGATCACTTGTTCTAGGTTCTTCCATACCAAGAGGAGAAGTGTGTAGTGGAAAGAGTTCTGTTGTAAGCATAAAAAGATAGAGGTATGATAATTTAAGATCCATGTTACATCAGGCAAGACATTGATCCTTTCTCTGAGTCATGCGTCCTCTTTTCTCACATGTAACCAGGTCACTGCGACATTCAAGTCATGCCAGGGATACAACAAAATCTTTACAAGTATAAAGGATTATTTTGCAATTTCCATTTAGAAGTCTTGCTAGGTGAAGGGAAATGAGAATAGCTGGGTAACATGTACGCATATAACCCAATCAGTTTAAGAATCCATTAATTATATAAACTCTATCTCAAAAATAGAATACCCCCACAGAAGTGCATACATCCCCCGTAAATCACTTAGGTGCTGCTTCTTGAATGTTTTCATAGGAATTTAATCTAAAAATCTCATAGTAATGTAACAAAATTTTATAGATAACCACCTTTCCTCATATTTCACGCACATTCTACATGTATTATGGAATCTCTTAGCACAATATGCAAATAAGACAGAGAGCATCATTGAAATTCCCTAGTCACCAGGGCTATCCCTACAGGGTCTCATGAAACCCCTGTTCTTCAGAAAAAGTAGATAAGTTCATTTAACCTAATGGGAATTTGTGTGTTGAAAGAGGAAACGGTAAAACCAATTTCTTCAAAGAAGCCATCATATCAGTTATGCTAAAATCCCAAGCAATAGGGATGTTCTTGTGTCATAAGTGACATTATTCCTCCTAACATTCATGTCAGATGCCACCACTCTCTAGTAAGGAGGTATGTGAAATTACATATAGTGTGTAACTAAATAAAAAGCAATAAAATAATAGTCATAAAACCTGATTTCTATTCCCACTGTCTCCAGGTGGTACTCCTGTAGCCCCAGGAGTATGGATGTCTTCAACTGTAAAGTGTAGGTAGTTATATTTGCTTGCCTACTTCAGGTATTTTAAAAGAATTAAATTGACTAAATGTCTCAAAAATACTTTGCAAATTAAAAGTAGTACATAACACAATGACTTCTGATGTCATCACAGCTTCTATTATCACTGCAATGACTCTTTCTTTTCCTGCTCCCCTTCCTCTCTTTTCTGGTGGTGCAAAAATTACACGTCTCAGATACTTCCATCTTCTCTTTCCCAAATTAAATGCTGCAGTCCTCTGAACTTTCTTATGTGTCAATGCATCCCAGGAAAGTAAAATAAAGTTGTTTTAGGTGTGTTGGTTTTTGACTTATTTGCATTGTACTAATTGCTAAAGAGAAGACCAGAATACGATTCTTGCTGAATCACAAGCCAGATACATTGAAATTCTGAACACTATAGATAGTCATAAGCATTGGCTTATTTTTAGTGAAGGGGAAAAGTGTGTCCATTGCATTATTCTTCCTCGATTTCCTCTGATGGCTTAATGATTTTTTTTTAAATTCATATTCTATATGAATTCAGGAGGATTTTAAAATGTCAACAGTCAACATAAGGAGATTGAACAGGATTGAGATGTTTCACATTTTCATGGGCTGGGGATTGTTAGGCAATTAACTGGTTTAAGAAACTATTTGTACAAAAAGTAGGCATGAGCAGGGTTAAGATCAAGTTTATTTTTGGCAGCACCCAAAGATGAAAACATAAAATTACTTAAGAGAAGACTTCCCTAGAGTTTTCATGTAAAATTTAATTAACTGCATACAATTTCCTACTTGTACACTTTCATCAGGTAATTTTATCTTTGTATAAATAATAATGTTTTTAGCTCTAGATGTGTCAATCAATTCATTCCAGAACATTCCGTCATTTGATGAAACCATATATATTTAGCTCTTTCCATAATTTTCTCTTTCATTAAATTCATTGTTTTTTCCACTATATTTTATGTTAATTTGAAAAATGCACTGTGCATCTTCTGTGACTCATATTTTATATTGATAATTAATTTATTCTGACTTTGTCTCTGATGATTCTGTCTAGCAACCATTTGGGAAATCCAGTAATTAACTTTGTATCACTGTATCCAGTTCATATTTCATTACTGTGTCTGTGAAATGCATTTTTGCCACTCTGTCCACTAAATTTAAGTGATGTCTTGATAAAGCATGATATGCTGGTGTCAAGTTGAAGTATTTGACACTTCATGCAGTAATCATAATAATTTCTAGGTTATGGAGGATTTGTTTAACTCTAGGTTCTTATTACATTTAATCCAAATGTTTAAATTCTTTAATAGTCTAACTCTCATGCCATCTCCCTGTCTGTATTTTTTACTCTGTCTTCTTCAAGTCCAAATCCATCAAATTTTTACATTTTTTACAAAACAATATTTTCTTTTCACTAAAGGATTTTGACATATCTCATAACCATGGGTTGTGGAATTGGTCATTTGAGGGGACCATTTATCTCAGTTAACTTCTCAAATATGGAAAAAGAAGTGAGGGTAGTGTTTAGGGACTGATTCAGTGTTTACTTAGTAAATGCGTTACCTTAGACAGATTGCCTAAATTATCTTAATCTTAGTTTGCTTCCTCACCAGTAAAATGGGGTGCTTGGGTTAATTGAAGATTAAGTGGCATAAAACACATAAAGTGGTTAGTGAAGTACCTGACCCATAGAAAAGGCTCGCTAAATCTCAGACCTCATGGAGCAGCAGCAAGTCTCAATAGTATCTGAACCCAGTAAGATAGTGATGACAGGGCATTTGCCCATTGAAAGACTACGTATTGACCTTCAACTCTACATCAAATAGTATTCACTAGTCTCTAGAGGCTAATGTCTTAATAATCATAGGGACGTGGATGTATTAACAAATAACTGTATGATGAGAATTAATACAATGGAATATGGATACAACACAAATGAAGTGAAGTGAGAAATCTTCCCAGAGTGGCGGTGGTGGCGGTGTGTGTGTGGGTGTGTGTGATGGAGTGGAGGGAAAAGAGAGACTAGCAGAGGTCAAATAAAAATAAAGCTTGAGAGAGTAAACAGAAAGGTTTGGTTTTGACTTGAGTTTTTGAAATATAAATAGAATTTTTCCAAAGAAAGAAAGAGGAAAGTGCATTCCAAGTAAAGGAAATAGCACAGATCAAGGTAGGCATGTGCAAATACACACACATACAAAAATGGTAGAGTATAATTGACTCCTAAAGATATATGCCTTTGGACCATGGAGAGTAATATATTCTCTACCTGTAACATATAATGGTATCTAGATGAGCCAAGTTCGAGAGCTAGAGATGTGAACAAGATTATGGAGAAAATAAACAAGACCTTTCCCTTGGGCACATACCCATTTGAAATAATCCTTGGTTTATTTGGTTGAAAGCCTGAAGGATATGGTGAGTTTTGATTTAATGGGAGGAGTGACAAAGTCTCTGAGACGTCTAAGCTAATGTGCTTCTAGAAAGAAAAGTTACATAATTAAAAAGAAATCTGCTTCTTGTTTAAAGGTACAGAGTAGTTTTTAAATAGAGTGATCATATAACCTTGTCCCACTTGAAATACTTGGGAGTGAAAGAGGGTTCTAATAATTAAACCATGGACACTGTCTCAAACACAGTATTGTCTTCTTAGTTTCAAAGGAAGTGGCTGGTGAGGTCAGTGTGTGTGTTTGTGTGCACCAAGTAAAAGGAGTTCCAGAAGAAAAGTGACAATTTCTGCTCCTGCGTTTCTATCCAATGCAATGACAACAGACATCATGGCATTGCTAGGAATAATACTCACGGAACTTGTCACTCAAACACAAAAGCTAACCAGGGTGATAATTACTATTTTAAGGCACTTACTAGAGATGACCAGGTATATAGCCTATATTTAAGAAACAATCAGTGTTTCCAGGTGAAATAAAGTTATTGTAATAGACTGTTGTAAAAGGATAACGGGCTCTCACTGTCATAAAAGGTTAATGCAAAACCAAAACATTTATGGGAAGTGAAAGTTGAGGGTAATCAAAGGATTTATTCTGAAAGCAAGAGAAGCTGAACACAATGCCATATTTATGACACTTAAATTTGTTATCCCTTTTGAAGACAAATCTCTTGGCATCTTATTCCTTCCCTTTTTAAAATTTGCATAAATGAATAAACTAAAGAAAAACATAAGTCAATGCATATGCTTTTAGAACCCAACAATTTTCCATCGGAAGAAGTGGTAGAAAGGTGAGGAGCAGTGATGTTTTCTGTTTCTTAAAGCATTGGCGGCAGTGCCAAAGGGAGATAAATCGGAAGCAACTGCTCCAGATGCCTGTCTCCTGAGGCAGCGTCTTACTCCCTCTGGTATAGCTTTTCTTCCCATTGATTCTGAGCTTCTTTTTCTCAGCTCTTCCTTTGATTACTATCATCATGGCACATAACCAAACCTGAGAGAAAATTCCGTTTTAAATACAGACTCTTACTATGCTGTATTGAAGTGCCTGCTTTATGCTTCTCATCAAATCCTCTCAAGCACCACATGACTTACGTTATTAGTGTCAATGTACACATAAGAAAAACAAGCCTTAGAGAGCATATGTAACCTGCCTCAAAATCTGAGAGCTTACTCAATGCACTTGCTACTGACCCCTTGGTTCTGATTTTGTGCTTTCTATGTGTCTGAATGAGAGTGAGTAAGGAAATCAAATTCCTTGGCTGTTTTGCATCAACTGCATTCATATTATTGCATTTGCTGGTTCCCAGTGGACTAACAATACGGAAAATTTTCAAATTCATGGACAGGGAAAGTCCTTGTCTTCAGGGATGAAGCAGGATTAATCAGCTGGAATAATTTTAAAAGGACAGTTAAAGAAAATATCTATACTAGCAAAGGGTTCACTTCCATGCAATTTATGGGACTGGAAGCTTAAAACTCATTTGCATTTATTTTTGCAACCCAAATCAATTTCAGGACTAGTATTTACTTTGTCACTTATGTTTCAAGTGGAAAGAGCCTAATAATTTTTGCTTTATTTTAACTCTAAGGTTAGAAGGGCGGATTGACAGATACAAATACAATCGCTGCCCATGGTCCCTTTCACAACTTCAAAGCTGTTGGATGAGTAGAAAATCACAATAGAAATTATATTTTCTTTGCTGAACCTCTTCAGCCAAGCAAAACAGCGTACGCTTAAGATGAGCTGAATATTTTTCAAAATATTTTGAAACTTTTCTACCAAGATTCCGGGAAACATGTTTTCAAACATATCAAGGCTTTATTTATCAATGAAAATAGACCTTACACTTCATTTTAGAGATGTATGTCTTAGAAAGATTAGCTAACTAGGTCTTTAGAGTTATCAGCTTATTATTTTCACCTTGATTTACTGAAAAACCTGCCATCGAGAACAGTTTGTTCTAATTATCTGTAGATCCATAGCAAATGTGTTTTACTCCAATGTGCTATTTTCCCCAAAGGTTTTTCATTCAAGATTGACAGGCTGAGTTTGTGCTTAGACCTCCTGAATAATTTTGCTATAATCTACAGGTACAAACTACTCAAATTCTTTATTTACTTGCCCTTTGGTATTTAATGTATTTCTCCCTTCTTCAAAGAACTGCTTGAAACACAATGAATAATAAGTACTATGCTTGTGAGTTTTAAAAGTATGATAATCAAAATACAGAATTTCACCTGTCACATAATAATAAGGTTTGTACTGTAAAATGTATATGATATATTTAACCTGGTTACAGTCGAAAGCAGCATATTGGTTTTTCTGTTTGTTTGTTTTGTATGAATACAATATTGGTCAATTTTTTTGACAAAATTATACAAAGTTGAATTTTCAACATAGCAAGTAATCCCACAAAGTAATTCATTTCCTGTCACGAATACAGAGCTCATTTAAGTGTTTTAAAAGCAGTACCATTGTCACTTAATATTCTACATGCTAAGCCAATATCATTATGTGAAAATATGTACTCCATACACTCCTTACTTTTGTTAACTTCAGTGGAAATTATGTCGACAAATTTGCTGGGTTTTTTGTACACACAAGAAAATAAAATATCTTAAGCCCAATTGTTAGCCTGAATGTGGACAAATACAATGATTTTCCTATAGTTACTTGAAGGCCTAGTGAGTAAGCTTAGAGACCAAAGCAGGTAACATGATGCATAACCTTCTTTCAGTCAAAATCATAGAGGAAGTGAACTTCTGTCCATATGTTCTTTTTGTCTTAGAGTCTAATCCCCAAGCATCTGTTGGCTCTTTCTTGATGGTGCCATTAGCTGTCCTCTTGAAGTATACAACAAACTCTAGACTTTCCTGTCTACCACCTTTCCTTCAAAACCTGTCACCCAGAACCTCATTCTTTAAAGCCAAGATCAACACATGGGCTAACTGCCATGGGTCTGGCAATATTGAGTGGTAAGAGATCAAATGCACAAAAGTCAAGCTGACATGACTTAAAACCCTAACTCTACACCTTACACTGTTCATAGGTAAGTTATCTAAGCTCCCTCTGCCTCAATTTCGTCCCCCTTAGAAAGAGATCAAAATGCTTGTCCAGCAGGGTTGTTGTGAAGATGTATCGAGACCACATTCGAAAATGCTTGCAGAGTGCCAGGCTCAGAACACTAACAAATACTTATTACACATTTACTATCTGGTACTTAAAGTGTTCTAAAAGGCTAATCAGCTCAAAGCCACCCAGCTAACAATGTCACCATTGCACTATTTAGAGATCTTCTGGTGTAGAATGAAAACTCATAAAAAACAATTTACTTATAAATGTATGTGATGGTATGTCTTTCTGTGCTCCCGCGATGAAGTGTATCTACCCTTGTGTGGTATTGATCACATCGAAGAACTATGATTTATACTTATGCATGTCTTTCTGCTTCCAATGCTGAAGATCTACCTTCTGGAAACCTCTGCCCCATGCTGCCCCTGAACCAGCCCTGATGAATCTGGCAGTCTATTAGGAGTCTTGCTCCACCAACGAGATTATGAAAGAGAAAAAGGTCCTTCCGATTCTCAGTCCTGTGCCACAGCACCCAAGTGAATTCAAGCTGTATGGTCACTACCTCATTTCTTGTTCCGGTGCCCCTCACTGACAGCATCTACTAAACCCTGGATACATTATAGATATTTGATGACCATTGAAAGACTAGCACTTAGCCATAAAATAATTGTAAAAGAACAGAATTTATATTTTATGGACACATTCATCCTTTCAAACAATTATTTGGGGCTTGTCTTTGTGTTGGATTTTCAGGATACATGATCAAGAGTCTACTGTCCCTGACAGCTTACTACGAACAGAGCACAGTCTTATGAGTAAAGAAGGAACATAATTAGGCCATTATAAATTAGATAGATGATAGAGAGACAGATGGATGGTTAGATTGATGAGAGAGAGAGAGAGAGAGAGATGATTGATAGGTAGATAGGTAAATAGGTGATAGGTAGATAGACAGATGGAGGGGAGAGAGAGAGAGAGAGAGAACTATGATTTGATAGTGATAGGCACATATTGCTAAGATTGGTAAGGGGTCACAGAGGAAAGTGTACTTACTCCTAAAGAAAACTTTGCGCCACAACCTCATTTTCTTGTGATTCTGATGAAGCTAAGAATCCTCACATTCTAATAAATGAAAACATGGGTCGTTGCAGAGAGCTGAGCATACTCTACTCAGAGGTGAATATGGAATAAGAAGGTAAAGGGGAGGAATGAACATCAGATGGGTGGAGAAATTCTGGAAAAATAAATATGAAAAAGACATCTCTAGATTAGAGTCTAATGAACTTTCAGTGAACTTACTCCTTCTGTTACGCAGAAATTATCTGCAGTGTAAAGAGTAAGAGCAGTTAATCAAGGAGGCATTGAGAGCCCCTTCATTTTACGGGCTGCACCAGGCAGATAGTGAATAACATGATGATCTGCCCTTAACTTCAACTCCAAACAGGTGAAGGCAGAAAGTGGGAGGGTTGTTTTTTTCATTTTACCTATGCCTTAGAATAAAGAGAAGCTGTCAAAACTTCATTAAAGCATCAGCTATTCAATGGACAAAGAATCTGGAATCTGAAAAATACAACTATGTGCAGATGTATTCTCATTTTCCACACCTGATAAAAAGAGAGCAAGGATTACAAGAGCAGATTATAGCTCTGACTGGAAAACGAAAGCTCCATTCATGCTATTTCACTTTGGTTCACATCATCATTCTAGATCTTTATCAATTGTTGCAACATCCTTATAATTAGCATCCTTATTATTATTAATAATAAAAAGCTGTCACTTATTGAGTACCTACAAATGACAATATAAACTGCCTACTGCATGCCAAGCATCTTACACACATCAACTTATCTGACTTATGTCAAAACTCTGTATTGCATTACACTTATTTAGTATGGATGAAGAAAAAGGGTCTCAAAGGGTTTAAGTAGCATTTCCAAAAGGTCATACAATTGGTTTAGGGCTTCAATCAGGGTCTACCTGATGCCATAATCTCCCTCTTTTCATTTTCATTTTAGACGTTATCTAATGACAGCACTCTGACTCCTTCACACTTAATGAAATGTTCAGGAAACATTCACAAGACACTCGGAAGTAGGTGTCTACACTCTGGCTTTGGGATTCCAGTCTAATTCACAAAGCCTTTGAGAGATGTCTACTGAGTACCAACTTCACCTCCCTGCCCTGTACAGTCAAAGACAGGCATCCCTGGGGCCCACGCAAAGAGGAGAGCTGATCTGACAGGAGAAGCAGAGGCTGCTTACACAGACCAACAGACCCACCCCCAAGGGCCAGACTCTTTGAGACCTAAACCACCTGTCTGAGAACAAAGCTGCTGGGAACCCTAAACCTCAAATAGGTTGAGAAGGAAGGAAGATTCCCTAGAAGCAATTCCAGATGTCACCTCATGCCAAACTCAGCTTCTGTTTCCTCTCTCTCTTCAAAAACCTTTAGTGCCCTTGCTAATTGACCTGGCTTGTGTCGCTGCTTGCCTTGTGTCTTAATTGAACTTAAATCCATCTGTACACACTTGTCAAATGCTCAGCATGTGTCAGGAACTGTGAAGTGAGATGCTGAGAGTTGGGTGGAGAGGTGAGTAACGTGATTATCAGCCAACAATGAATGGTCCTGTTTCTGGTTCCTGGAGCGGTTTTCAGCCCTCAGACATGTGGGAGATATGCACATTAGGAGAGGGCTGGAATTATAAAACTACATGCTGTAGCAGAGAGAAGTTTAAGGCATTAACAAAAACATGTTGGTAGTTAATATCTACCAAGGATATCAAGGATGGCTTTAGAGAACAGATGATGTGGCTATAAAGAAACACTGGAAATTGTCCATGTAAAGAAGTTGGGGGAACCTATCCAGGCAGCAGGAACTCCATGGGTAAAAGCACTGAGACGCAAAGGTACCCAAGACTTTATAGGAAGCATTGTTTGCCTGCTTGGAGAGAATAATATTAATAGTTAAGGTTTATTGAACACATAGTATGTGTCAAATGTATTTGCTAAAAGCTTTAAATGCATTATCTCATTTATCCTTCATAAAAAAGCTCTCAAACAGATGCCATAATTACCTCTATTTTATTGATAAGGAGTTGCAGCAGAGAGGGATTATCCAATTGGACAGGGTCACACAAATGTGAAAGAGTGGACCCAGTTAACCCAGCCCCGTGTCCTCAGAGCCAATGAGCTTGACTTCTGTGGGAGCAGAAGGTGCATCTTTCTGAGGATGTCTGGGAGGAGTGGGAATGGCTACCTATCATACAGCTCAGAGCTCTTTCTCATGCATTCTAGGTTGAGCTCCTGGCTCCGGAAAGTTCTATCCTACTCTTGGTGAGGGAATTCCTGGGCTTGTCTTGGTCACCATCTCTGATTAAAAATTATTGAGCTGATCCGCCTCACTTTGTTACCACACAAAGGGTATGATCTGCTCACCATGAGACAAAAGCCAATCCTCGAGAGGCAAGAAAAGGCATTTTATTAGCTCTTGCTAGCAAGAGGGAATATGGCCAACTAATGTCCAAAAGAACCATCTTAAGGGGGACACAGAATCTTGAAGCAGTTATATAGGCCAGTGGGTTATAGGGGAGGGGCTAGGAACGTTGACCCTCTGGTGTTACAGATTGGGAGTTGCCACACCAGATCTTTCAGTTTTCATTGATGACGGCTGTCAGCATAGACTCTCTGTTGGCGGGAGTCATCACATTCCTAAGGAACTCAAAGGAATGAAGTTATTGTCTTATCACAGCTGGGAGGTAAATGCACTAGCAGGGGTCATAAAATCTACAGAACAGGTGGATCTCCTAGAGAGTGCAAATCCAGCTGGGTTAGCTAGTCAGAGGTCATTCAGAGTTACAACATGGTCTCTTTTCTACAATACGGCTTCCCTTATGTCAACCTTGTGTTGAGCAGGTTTCAACTTCGACAGGTTTATGTGGAAAGATTTCAGATTGAAGTATATAAAACTTCCTAATTCCTATTGGATTCAAATATATATGTGAGTTTTCCTATATCCCTCATTATAAGAGAATATAGGAAATTCTCTAAATTCTCTAAAAATGAAACTCACTAAATTTAGCTATCCATAGTAGATAAGTTATCATGATGGACCAATTGTTATATTCCAAATGTAGTCATGATTATTGAAGTCGAGGATGTTAAATATTTACAGTGGCTCCATACTGTGTAGTAGATAGAATTAAGTGGAGTATTACTTGCAATAGCATGTGCTCAATCAATATCTGGTGGAAGGAAGGTAACTCTTCATAAATATTTAAGGCAACTCCTGATTTACATTGACTTCTCTTGGTTGACATAAGATATGATCCCATGAAAGGATATGCCAACTGACTAAAATGGAACTTCTGATCAATTGAAAGTTGAGTATGCTGGCTGGCTCTGTACCATAGTAAGTTTGCATGTACAAACCATAAATGTTGCTCAGATTGATGTCCATCAGTTAAGGAGCCCTGAAGAGCCTTCTTTCATGTAGATCCTCCGCTTAGTAGTAGTCATTGACTTTTCTCCACTACCTTAGAGCCCAGAAAAGTTTGTCTTTGGCCCCCATGATGTTTGTGAAAATAGCTCCGGGATGCAATATCACACTTGACCAGTAGGTGCCACCATCAACCACATGATTTTTAAATTTGAATCCTAGAGCTTTTTAAACGAATTCTTTTTGTTTCTTGTTTATGCAAATGTCATAAAACAATGGCTACTCTTATAAACATCTAAGTCATACAGATAAGGATGTGTTAAAAGGGCAGATTTAAACACATTTTTAGAGAATAGAGAGTATTTAATTTCGGGAGAGAGAGGAAAGGAAAAACACTTAGAAGGTAGGAAATAAAATGTCTACTGAGTGCACATTATATACTAGGCATATTAGGTATTGGAGATTGAAAGATAGGTAAAAATTTTACCTGATACTAAAAATACATTATCTTTGTGGAGATACAAATAAAGTAAGGGATATAATCAAAATAGACGTAAGTCCTAACAATAGTGTTAGGGAATTTACGGAAATTTTCACAGAAGAGGGGACAGTTGAGCTGAGTTGTAAAGGATCAACAGGTGAAGAAGATAAAGAAGAGCATTCTGAGGACAGGAGTAGTCATAAAGGAAGGAGAAGCAAGATGAGTTCAAGCAGAGCAACAACTGAACAGTCCAGGGGTCAGGAATGACGGAGGAAGTGGTTAGGTCATACGAAAAAGGAAAAAAAATATATATTTGGGGAACAAATCATGAAATTTCTTACATTCCAAACAAAGTAGTTTGGACATTGTCTTATAGATATTAGGAAAATAGGAGTCACTTATATTTTAAGAAGACGACTCTAGAAGTAATGCTCAGGACAGACTCAAGAAGGTGGGGGTTCAAGTCAAGAACAACAGATGGGCACTTATTCATCAGTGAAGAGAGAGAAGAGGCAGGACTGAATCTCAACAGTGACAAAGGGGATGGAAATGGGAGTCTGTAATTGAATATCTTTTGGAATTAGATTTGACAAGACTGGAGGATTAGCAGACATTGGGTCTTGTCTAAAAGGTCCATAAGACATTTGGTCCATGCCAAAAGGTCCTTGAAATTTGGTCCTGTCCACAATGTCTATGAGCATATTTGGTCCATGCCAAATGATTTCAGAAAGGACCACATAGCAAGGACCTTTTGGCATGGATCCAATGTCTCCATGGGCATTTTGGACAGGACCAAATATGACTAGATATCAAGGACCTTCTGGTGTGTATTGAATGTCTTATGGAGAAAATGTCTGAGGGACATTTAGGACAGGACCAAATGTCCTGCAAGGAAATGGAGATACACTGTTCATGAGGACTCTGTGAAGACTCTGAGATACTGATTTAGGAAGCCCTAGAACATGGGAACAGCATTAATTAAGATAAATAAGATGAGAGTCAAGACCAGTTATTTTGGAAGTGGCATGGAGAGTAAATTCAGGCTTATCTATGTTAGATTTCAGATACCTATAAAACATTTAGATAGAGCAAATCCACTGGAGAGTTAGAAATACGAGAGTGCTAAACTAGGTGAGAGGGATTTTGGAATTATCCAAACACAAATTTTATCATCCAAGCTTTACACGTGAGTAAGCTGATTCCCCCAGGTTATCAATTTTCAATAAACATACACATGTTTATGTTACCAGTTAAAACACAATTTTATTTTATCTGCCAAAGTGGATTTCCTTGATTTTGTTCAGTTGGTTTTAGTTCAACATTTACCAAATGCCTCCAAGGTGGTAGACCCTGCTGGACTCTGCAGCTGCAGAAATGAGTAAATCTCAACAGCATGAAATCTCACGGAGGATCCAGACATGCAAACATTTATAAGTTGAGCCAGCATCCAAGGCGATGGTCACAATGTGCTGGTTGATTTAAACACCACCTGTTTTGCTCTTTTTGGAATTTTTCTTAACAAACTATGACTGTAAAGAAGGCAAATGTAGTTTATTTTTAGAGAATTCATTAAGTGCCTTCTAGGTGTAAAGCATCCTACCGGATCCCAAGTGGAATGCAAAAAATTAAAGAAGATGGTACCTGCCTTCTAATGAGTTTACAGCTTAGAATGTGAAACAGACACAAGTACTGCAAGAATAGATCGACCATCAGAGTTTCAGGTTTCCAATTTTCAAAATAGGTATAATAAGCCTACTTTAAAAGCAGGGGTTTTTTAATTGTTAATTATGATTTGATTCAGGCATTCATTTACCTTGAGATATTAGATAGGCTAATTAACTACCATGACTCATCTTTCAAATTATAACATGAAGACCGCTTTTCCTTACCTTCTGCCTCTAAGATATGAATTAATACATTCTAGCACGGCACCGTTTCCACATCCTATGAGCATTCATACATGCAACAGTTCAGCATCTTGCTGGCTGACAATGCTTGGCTTAGGCAGGATTGTTATCACAAGCTAGTGGGAGAGATTTGTCCAAATTTCCCTTAAGTGCTATTCCACAGGACTGGAGCTCTTGAATAAAGCAGACAGGTAACATGAATCATGCATATGCTAATTGTAATAAATAATGAAAATATTTAGACACCATGAGGTTTGAACTTGAACTTTATGAATAAATGTTGATTAGTATGCAGTACAAGCAGTATACTCTGCTTTTGTTCTTACTCTTAAAAGGCAGTCATTACTAAATGATGCTTTGAAATTTTACAGCTGTTTGCTCATCTCTCCATTTCTACTTTTCTATCCTGGAGCAGAGAAATTGCACAGTCTCCACCTTGAAATATCAACATATAGGTCTTCCCGGGGACCTTGATTCCTATATGGAAGCAGGGATGTAAACAGGCCCCACGTTAGTTATCGGCTGAACGAAAAAAGGTGCCATCTAAAGCTGAGATGAGCACAATGCACAAGAACCATTTCTGACCTTTTCTGACTCTGAGAGCTAGGCTGCTGCCTAGGGCTATGGCTGCAGAAGCCCACCTCAAAGAGTTGCAAGGAAATTCTCAGTATCAGAGATTACTTTTTTTTTTCTATTAAGACTCTTCTAGTACTTCCAGCCCTGCATTTTCCATAAGAAGCGAAGTAAAGAACCGGTAGGGTTCATGAAGATGGAGAGTTTGGGGAAGACAATGCAGCAAGTCAGTGCTCTAGGACAGAAGAAGCATTAATTAGGGCAGCAATGAGCAATCTCATTTCTAGTAGATCCAAACGATTTTGTCTAAACTGAAAAGAGATAGAGCCATCTCAAAGATGCTCGATGAGACATCAGCCCTGAAAGCAGCAGTAGGCACCAGCTCCATTCTCCATCTTCTGTCTGACGTCAGGAGCTAGCTACAGGAAATGCAAGACCAGTGGGGTGACAATGAAGGTGTGGAGTGGCTTTGCTGATAATGACAATTAGTGAAAATGTATGAAGATGAGGGAAAGGTAGTTTTAAAGCAAGGGAATAATCCAGCCTTGTGCAATCTTTTAAAAGTTTGGTTTTGTGCCATTTCCCCCCTTTCTTCAATCCGTTAAGATTACATTGGAGTTCCTTCTAGGTTTTATTCAGTAATCACTGAAGAATTAGTGTCAGAATGTTAATATACGCCAGTCACTTTTCTAACATAATTGTTCATAAAATAAAATTAAAAATGCATTTCTGCCTCAAAGACTATGCAATCAAGTAGTGAAGACAAAAAAGTAAATAGATGATTACTAGTGTAGGTCTTACGATAATTAAGCCCTGTTCAAAACAGGGGAAGAAGGCAAGAAAACCTCCTGATGGAGGCACTTAAACAAATGGGGCTCTGTGGTCTCATCACTTTACCTTAATAGCCCAAAGCATTTCATGCCCCTTTTAGCCCCCCTATGGGGCAGGAGGGGCACAGGCTAAGCGCATATTCATAAATAATCAACCTGTGTTTGGGGATATTGAAACATGCTCTTGCAAAACTGCTCTAATTGTAGATCTATTGTACACTCAGGGGTGGAAGGAGAAGCATGTATAAGGGACCTTTATTCTCAGAGGGAACATCTTCATGCCCCCCTCCCCTGAATACCCACTTGCCTGAACTAACAACAGATAAGCTGATCTCGCTCTCAGAGTCCAGTGTTACCCAACTGATGCTCCCTGCCAAAACCAAGGGCTTTCATTTGAATGATACTTCTTGCTTTTCTTGCTCTATCTTCAGCATCAATCTCTTTTTTTTCTCAGTGGCTTCAACTTAAGTTTTAAGCTTACACAAATCACAAAACTTTATTTTACAAAAGCCAGCATTTCTGACAAATTTGAACAATTCATGATAAATGGTTTCCATCAATTACTTCACCCTAAGTAGGCTTTCAGACTACTCAAACTTTGGTGTCCTTTGAATGTCCTGCAATTGATTTCTTGCCTGACTCCTGATTCCTGACCTCACCTTTCACTTCTCTGCCTCAGTTTCCCACCTCCAGCTCTATGACTTCTTTGAAAGCCATGTGTTATAATTGAAACTGCTCCTCTTTTCTCTATCAAGTTCATAGAAGGAAACTTGATCATGATCTATTTTCAAAATGTAAACCTCCTCAATCTTCCAAATGCTTAGTTGTTCATTCATTCATCCACTTGTTGACTGTCAATAGAAGACACAAGAAATAAACTAATATCTGCAATGAATTTAGACAAGCAAGAAAACACACTTTATAATTATGCCCAAGTATCACATCACATTTACACATTTTACTTCTCATCTCTGGTCCTGCAAAAAAAAAAAAGGCCACTGACATTTAGAATGACACACCGAATGCACCAAAAAATCATAAATAAGCTAGGGAATTTGATTCTGTCCAGTTCAGGGTGCTGCCCCTGCTTTCAAAAGAATGGCCCCTACTATGAAGAAGTGTTAGCTCCAAGAGATGGATTAAAATGACTATTTTCTGTTTAAAACTTCAGTTATCAAGATTTTTTGCTCTTCACACCTCCTTGGACGTGAAATTTCATGGAAACAGAACTCAGAATTCTCAGTTTTATTCTCATGAAGTAAAAGGACAATGCCATTTTTGGTTCTGAATTGATGCTTACAAAGTTTATTGGCCTCAAATTTTTTTTAAAAGTTCTATGGAAAAGCATAAGCCAAGGAAAATATTTAATTAAATACCCTTAAAAATCTTATCTGTGAAGTTGATCTTGCATGTTAGAGAGTGTACTCCTGAATTCTCTATGTAGCACCAATTTCTCTGGGCCAAGAGCCCATTTCATTCACTTCTCATTAATGTCACTCTCTGACAAAGACCCTGAGATCAAAAGCCTTCATGTGTGCAAGTGTAAAATGGAACCGTAGAACCTGAAAGCCCTTCCCATCCTGCATGCACAAAAGCCTGGTCTTAGCATCCCAGCTGCTGCCTTTCACAGCCCTGGGAGCTGCCTCATTGTCAGTGCACCCAGCCCCATGCTTAGGAAGAAACTCCCATTCACTGAGAGCCTGTGGGGTCACCTACAGCCATGAGGTCTTTAGGGGTATTCTGTAGATCCCCACACCTGTGCCACAGCCTTTCCATCTGTCCCTGAACATAGCCTATGAGCCTCTGTCACCTTCCAACCACCGCTGATGGCTCCTGCAGCTTTCAGTCAGTACGTCTTCAAAGGGCAAAGCATATCATGGAAATGGTCACATCGTTGAACTAAAAGCCTTGCGTTCAATCCTGGTCGTATCACAAAGCAGCAGCGTGAACTTGGCCAGGTCTCCCAGCCTCTCTGAATCACAATAACAGCATCTGCAGTACAGGGATGATGATAATAATAATGGTCCTGTCTGCCTTACAGGATCGTTATGAGGGTTAAGTTAGAAATACATGTGGAAAAACTCTACAAACCATAAAGCGACACAGTATGCATTATTGTTGAAACTCTCCCTTGGTCCAGAATGAATTCCTGATGCCAGGCGGGCGACACACATTAAGTGTCCTATGTGAGGGTCTTTTCAGTACGATGGTCAAGAATCTGGGCTTTTCAGTCACACAGATTTGGTTTAAAACCTGAATCCTACACTAATTAATTATGATACACTAGGCAAGTTATTTAACTTCTCCAAGCCTTAGCTTCATTCTTCACTAAATTGGGATGGTAATATCAATCTATATGATTATTGTGAGAACTTCATTAAATAATAAAATATTGAATAGTGTCTAAAACATGGTGAAGATGCAAATAAAATATCTTATTTTTGCATAGTTTGGTATACTTACAGCAGGAATCTGCATTTTAATCCAGTTATACTGCTAGTGTCTCTATCTTGGCCACTAGATACAAGTGTCTTGAGCACAGAGGCCATAACTTTTTGATTTTTGCTTTTCTGTCACTTAGCATAGTGCGTGAGTCTTAACAAATAAGTTAATACATCAGTAAGTACATGTTAAAGGCTGCTAAATGAAGAAGCAAACAAATACACAAAAACAACCTGTGAAAAGAGTTGATAGGACGTACAGCAGAATATATATATATTTAGTATATGTTATAGAACATTCTCATTAGTACAATGTCAAAAGCTTTACCAGAGTTATGAGTTTGACACACTTAAGACTGTAAACCAGACACTTGTGCAGGTCCGTATGCATTATACCCTCCTTGTTCTTTATTTCCAGTAGAAAAATCAGTAAAGTCTTCCTGAAATAAAATATTTTTTTATTGTTCCTCTTCCTCTTCTATTCAGGGCATACATTTTAATGCTCTCTGCAAGGGAATGATGGTAACCCCATGAAATCTAACTGATTACTTCTTGGTAACACCAAATACACTTGGAAAATAATTTACATTAAAAACTCATTTGTTTGCAATTACAATTGGTTCTAAAGACACATAGAACACATTTTTGTCTTATATGATGAACAAGTCATAGTGAATTAAGATGAAGCAATATGACGTTTACTGAAGCAACACCTTACAAAAGAAAATTCCCAGAGAAACAACATATGAAGAAATATCATAAACGTAATAAAATATAACTCGAAAAGACAGAATTACATTACCAACTGAAAGGTGCTGTACTCTCTGAGAGATGCATCAAGTAGGAGCATTTTATTACCACTCAGCCCATGTGTGAGGCAGCCTTTTATGCTATTTCCTGTGTAAACGATTTGCATGCACTGGCCACTGAAAGAATCAAGTACTGTAATGCCTGGGTCTTCATGCGTGGAGATTTTACACCACATTGGTTTGGGTGAAGAGTTATTAGTAATAAAGATCATGACTAATAAGAACAGATACTGCTCATTAGTGCCTAACATTTGCCAGTCTCAATTACCAATGACACCTTAAAGTGGGAAGTAGTGTTCCTCACACATAAGTGAGAAAATTTAAGCAACTCGCCTACACCGGTAATAAAAATGTCCTTTTAACTGTAAGTTTGTTGTTCGCTCCCTAGCCTCACATTTGCAACACTGATGTTTTTCCTTCGGTTATTTACACCGGTAGCAGCTGTTTTGAAGGACTTTTGTTTACTGCAGAAACAGCATTTTGAAATAATTGGCATTATCACTTTTATTACTGAACACATAAATAATGATCAGAGCTCCTCTCCTTGTGAAAGCAAATATTATACATTGACAGAATTCTAACAAGAAGGAGATAGGACGCTTCATTTTGCCAGTGCAACCCTTGATATTGATGAATGTATCATTTTCCTTAAACTTCTAAAAAAACGTTGAGGACATAATCATGACCCTATTTTACTTTTGAAACTACTCTGTTTAAGGGACTACGTTTGGAACCATTGAGCTTTCTGAAGGCAGGGACCATGCTGTCTCTATCTTTTTTATTCTAAAAATATAGCAAATCCCTAGCATATGTTGGGTGCTCATGATGTTGAATGAATGAGTGAATGAATGAAATAGCAGTGGATAAATGATTAAATCACCTCAAACGCAATAAGAATAATGCACCATACATGAGAGAAAGGTCAACTGCAAACCACGTAAACATTACACTGAAATATAAATAAAATATTTAATAAACTAATCTTAATACTATTTCAGAATCTAAAGTTTAAGATCAAAACTAGAAAAACCTTAACTATGAGATTAAAATAAATACATGATTTGTCTCCTATATCTGAGTACTCTTTGGAGGTGTAATGTATTTATAAATCAATGAATATTATTGCTGTGAATGTATTTTGTTCTTTCTGAAATCATGGGGAACCCTAGAAGGAATACTTGAACATGAGGAGCAGAGGGAGAGAGCTTTTAATCCAGAGATAAATTTACTGGACCCCACCTGTGTCAACAGCGCATTAGAGGTGTAAAAAGGTGGACACCGCCCTCTAGGCCTTCTTAACTTACAGTATTATTGGACAGATAAGACATATACATATGAAAACATATGTAGCAATAAAAAGTTATTGAGTGAGGGAATTGAGGGTAAAAAGGGAGTCAAAGGTGATTTTCATGTAAATGTGAACTTTCCAAATGGATTGGATTTTGACCTTCCATTGGAAAACTATTTGCCAACATTCTCTAATGGAACTTTTATATTTGGCTTTGGCTTAAGTTAGACTCTCTTTTTCACATGTAGTTTGTTTTTTTTTTATCCTTTTGCAATCTACAGACCTTCAAATGCAAGCCCTGTTCTAATGATTTTTTTTTTTTCTTTTTTGGAGGAAGATTAGCCCTGAGCTAACATCTTCTGCCAATCTTCATCTGCTTTATATGTGGGACGCCTGCCACAGCATGGCTTGACAAGCAGTGCATAGGTCCACACCCGGGATCTGAACCAGCGAACCCCAGGCCCCTGAAGCGGAACCTGTGAACTTAACTGCTGCGCCACTGGGCCAGCCTCTCTGTTCTAATGATTTTTATCTTCTGAACTACTTTGCATTAACTGCTCATGAGTTGCCCAATGCAATGGCTTACCTGAGAAAAAGACTTTCTGACAAGGGTATCAAGTATCTACTTGAGTCAGCACAACAGGCAACAACATGGCAACCCTATTCAGTGCAGAGCCCGTAGGTCTCAGATGTAGGGAAGTGGGACAGCTGAATTTCGAAAAAGTTAAGTAACTTTCTCAAAGTAGCATAGCTCCTAACTCAGGGCTTTTTCTGTTTTTTTCAAAGTCTCACCAATAGAACCCTGGAAATGTAGAATTGGAATGAAACGTAAAGGTTATGTAATCCAGGGTTAGCAAACACATAGGAAACATCACCACCAGACATGAAAATAAGCAGGCTCTCCTTTTCTTTGTGTTCAGAGATGCTCAGGTAGCGGATGTTAACATTGCACTTCAGGAATCCGCTACCAATTGAGTCAGGTTAAGAAAGGTGATGCTAATTTGCCATTCTATGACTAAGCATAAATTCATTAAGCTGTACGGGTGTGAGGGTTGAAGGTCAAAGAAATTAATAAGCATGCCCGCAGTTGCACTACCAGTGTGCTTCTCTGGGTAGGAATATTCCAAACTACCACATTGCCCTCGTAGATGGAGGGAGCAGTTTTATTTATGTTGTGATGGCAGGAATTATGATAATGTCTCTCTAACCAAGAGTATCTCTTGTATGGCCTATTACAAGTGCTAATATTGCTATCATTAGAGATTTACTCCTGAGGATTAGAAATTAATAATTTATATACATTGGAGAAGAGACTTTAGGACCTCTTGGTTGTTTTCAAGTATTTACTTGATTGTTTCCTCACAGTGCATTTTGAGATTTTTAGAACAAAATAAGAGAAAGAAACTGTGCATATAAAGTGAAGAAATTAAGATTTGTCCACTGAACTCCTCATCTCTGGTCCAAATCCCTTCCAACCATCTAGACCCAGCGGAAATGACCTGCCCCTTTCCATGAAGCATCCCCTACGCCCCAGTCAGAAGGTGCTCACTAGCCTATCCCATCCCAACTATTTGGGTACATCTTCTATCGTCTTCCAGAAGAGGATATGCTGTCTCGCTCACTGCTTACCACAGTGCCTTCAGCTTGCATATAAAATGTCTCTACTAAGTATTTGTTGGATGAACAAACTGATAAAATATAACATGGAGCAGGGGAGGCACAGAAGACGTGATGCTTGTGTGTGGAGTCAATTGTGGCTCACAAAGCCTTACTGTAATTCCCAGTCAGCTAGCTGTTTTCTAGGTGCACAAAGGGAAAGTTCAAAAGCCAAGGAAGAAGAAGCTACTCTCCTTGAATTGTGTGTGTGTCTCATGAATCAGCAGGAAGGATGAGTTTGGGATGCATTTGAGAAACATGATCTTAGCATGCAGACTATGCTGACTGCATGTGTGTCAGATGCTTCCGTTTTTATCCATTAGACAAAAAAAGGAGTCCACACGGTGTTTATGTAATCTATGATATTGATTTGCAAGTTCTGTTTTTTCTACCAAATATGAATCATGTTCTACTATATACAGCGCTGTTTGAAAAAAAAACAAAAAGCCATTAATTGGAGCCACCTGGTAATTACAAGTAGTACTGTAAAGTTGCATTTCCCACAAAACTAGAATTTTTGGACTCGGTGTTTATGTTTATCTAAACTCGTCCAAGCATCAGTGGATAGGCCTTTGATTGAATCATTTATCACAGAAAATATCAATGGAAAGGGACTCAGGCCCTTCCCAAAGGAAATTAGCAGATCTGAATATGGAAGCTAAAGCTTTCACCCACTCCTTTTATTTTGGATTCTTATTTACTCAGCGTAATGCCATCTTTTGCTCATAATTGCTTCAATCAGCACTCTTTGCTGCTTCAAGGTCAGGACTGCCTGCTGAGACTGTCTTGCAATTCAATAAGCAGCCATAAGGGGGGGTGCACAGAATTAATGTACACATGTAGCTTTTTCTGTATCTCCATTTAATAAACATCTCTTCTATTATTTTTATTTATTTATTTATTTATTTGGTGAGGAAGATTGTCCCTGAGCTAACATCCATGCCAATCCTCCACTATTTTGTATGTGGGACACTGCCATAGCATGGCTTGATGAGCGTTGTGTAGGTCCATGACTGGGATCCAAACCCATGGACCCCGGGCCGCCAAAGTGGAGCATGCAAACTTAACCACTAGGCAACCAGGCTGGACCCAACAAGCATCCTTCTAAACAACTCACATACAAAAAGTCTTTCTTAGGAGCAAAACAATAGTATTTACTCATTATTAATTTAGACTCTAAAGACTCAATAATAATGACAATAATAGTACTTAATATGATTATTTACAAATCATCTCAGCAATGTCCTATTCAATTTCCCAGGCAAATACATTGCCTGACAAGTGTTCTGATTTATAGGACTTCACACCAGCCTTTAAAGCTTCAGTACACTAAGAGATTTGCCACTATTGCATTTATCTAACAGTATTATACACATCATACTGGTTTTATTTAGCTTTGCATTTTCTAAATTGACATGATTCCACTTGGGAAATTGTGAAACTTAAGACATAGAATCAGATGTATGGCATTTAAAAAGTCTTTTTCACATAATATCTAGAATTTGCCATGCATACTTATGATATAAATTCTATTAGGTAATGGAAATGCATGCTATCATATATATATGTGTATATATATATATATATATATATATATATACACACACACACATACATGATTCTTCCACAGGTGGCACTATTAGCATATTAAAATTTTCACTAAGAACAATCACTCCTGATGAGAAGGAAAGTATAACAAATTATTATAGAAACATTTTTTTGGCTACATATTTTGGTAACTATATTTATCATTACAGCATTTGATAAAAACTAAACAAAGTAAATTTCAGAATAAAGAAATGAACAGATTAATGCACTGGTGGTTTTCTTGATGCAGACATTACCTAGCTAGGGCATATGTATCCACATATACACACACCAGATGCACTATCTTTCTTGTATTTGATATTTCATTTGCTTTCACAAAGAAGTTCAATCAACCAATAATATACATGTGCAATCAGCAAAAAATCTGAATGATGATAATTCTGAACTAAAATTCCCACTAACCATATATTTTGCCCATTGTTCAACTTTGGCTGCCAGTTGTGTCTTGGATTTTGAATAATCAATCAATATTTATTGGGTTTCTACCACATGTCAGGCACTTTTTTGGACCTTTGGATTCAAAGCTGAAAAAGCATGATGCCTGCTTTACATCTGAGTTTGAGAGAGAGGTCAGTAAAAGGCTGCATCATAGTTTGAGAAGTGCTAGGGTAGAATCATATGCCATGTGCTGCGGGAGTTCAGAGGAGGAACATACACATGCCCATCGGGGGGCCACTCAGAAATTGATTGAATAGTATTGCAAAGGAGGAACAAATTGTTGTAGTTGGAACTTGCACATGACCACTGAGTGCCTGTATTTCTTTTTCATGTCCTACGTAGTACCGTCATGTGCGAAAACTTTCTTAGACACTGAAGTTCCAACTCACGTTCAGAGTCTTTTCTTTCATCTGTGCAAGAAACAGCGCCCTTACTTCCAAATCTTGGAATATGTGAAAGAAGACCTTTAATTTTTAATTTCCTTTATGCCTTACTGTCTGACTGTTGACAGCCACCAAGGAACACGTGGGCACTCTTGCTGGTGGGCTGATGCGGCTGGCTTCCTAATCCATCTCTAGGTCAGCCAGTGCCCTTCACCAGACTTATCATTGAGGTTTTGACAGGATCCGCTCTCTGGCTTGGTTCACTGAGCCTGTGGCCAGCCTCCTGACTCCAATTCCCAGATCAGTGCTTGCCATCTTGTTCCAGCTGCCGGCTCTCACACAACTCTGCTGTGAATCCCAGTGCTCTTCCACTTTGGTTGACTACTCTCGCTACTTTTAGAAATTGTGATAGCCCAGTATGAAAAAACAGACTTTTGACCTAGAACTTTAAATTCCTCCCTTCTTGAACTTAGTCTTACTTTAGCGTTTGTAATCTGGTTCTGATTTTAAACCCTTCTTCCAAGGTAAAGGATATCTCATCTTTTAATTTAATTAGAGAGTAAATGAGAAAGTGAATGTTTGCAAAATTATATTAAAATTGTATATATGCTATCTATATATATCTGTATAATATACGTACCATATATACCGTATATGCTATACCATATATACATAAATCAACCCAGTCTGTAAACATATTTAAAATAAATTAATACCTGACAGAATAACATCAAAATTTACTAGAAGCTAGAAGCACGTGCTTCTAAAAGAAACTATTTGCCAAAAGAAAAAGTTATGTAGTGATTTTTTTCAACATCCATGTTAATTATATTGCCTAACGATTTGTCAGTAGAAGAAACATCATTTGTTTAAAAAAAGCATTTTTGTCCTGATGATCAGCTAAATTAACAAAAATAGGATACAACTCCCTGCTTGTGGACCAAGCCTAATTCAACTGGAGAGGTTATAGTTACTAGTTATTTCCAAATGCTACTCTCTCCCAAGTCTCTCTCTTTTTGTATGCAAATTGAAGGTCGCTGCCTATATAAAATTAATTAATGCTTAAACTAATAATGGGTTTGAGCATGAACCATTTCTTTAGCACTTTTAGAATCTCAAAGAGGATTCTAAGAGAATTAATTGGCATAAGCAATTTCTGACAACAGAGCTTGAATACTTAATTCTAAAGAATGACTTGAACAATTTAAAATAGTAAAATGAAAAGAAAACAATACATTTTTTAAGTAAACTTTTTATTTTAGAACATTTTGGATTTACAGGAAAATTGTGAAGGTAGTACAGAGATTTCCCACACATCTCATACCCAGTTTCCCCTGTTATTAATATCTTAAATTAGTATGGTAAATCTGTCACAGTTAATAGCCCAGTATTGATACACTTTATAACTAGAGTCCACACTTTCCTCATTTGATTTTTCCCTAATGTCCTTTTTCCAGTCCCAGGATTCCATGTAGGTTATCCCACTACCTTTAGCATCGTATAAATGATGTCTTCTTTGGGGCCTCTTGGCTGTGATAGTTCTTAGAATTTTATTGTTTTTCATGACCTTGAAAGTCTTCAGGAATACTGGTTTGGCCTTTTGTAGAATGCCCCTCTATTGGGACTTTTTTTAACAGTTTCATTGACACATAAGTTACTTACCATACAGCTGACCCATGTAAACTATAAATGCCAATGCTTTTAGTATATTCACAGATCTGTACAATCATCCACAGTCAATTTTAAATTATTTTAATCAACTCTGCAGAGTCTCATTGCTTTTACTATCACTCTCTTGTTCTCTCATCATGAACACCCACTACCCCCACCTTCCAGACCCTAGGCAACCACTATTCTACTTTCTGTCTTTGCAGATTCCCCTCTCGGGACATTTCATATGAATCGAATCATATAACACATGGTCTTATTTGGTGACTGGCTATTTTGCTTAGCATAGTGTTTTCAAAATTCATCCATGTTGTAACACATATTAGTACTCAATTCCTTTTTATGACTGAATAATAAACCTTTTTATGAATATATCACACTTGTTTATCCATTCATCCATTAATGAGCTATTGGGTTGTTTGCATTTTTTGGCTACTATGAATAACACTCCTTTAAATATTTCTAATACAAGTTTGTGTGTGGATATTTGTTTTCATTTCTCTTGGGTATATACCTAGGAATGGCATTGCTGACTCATATGGTAATGCCATGTTTAATCATTTGAGGAACTGCCAGACCGTTTTTCCAAGGACTGTATCATATTACAATCCCACCAGCAGTTTATGAGCGTTCCAATTTCTCCACATCCTCCACAATACTTGTTATTATCTCACTTTTTGATTATAGTCTTCCTAGTGGGTGTAAAGTGGTATTTCATTGTGGCTTTGATCTGCATCTTCCTGACGACTAAGGATGTCAAGCATCTTTTTTTTTTAAAAAAAAAAGGTTTTATTTTTTTCATTTTTCTCTCCAAAGCCCTCTGGTACATAGTTGTATATTCTTCGTTGTGGGTCCTTCTAGTTGTGGCATGTGGGACGCTGCCTCAGCATGGTTTGATGAGCAGTGCCATGTCCGCGCCCAGGATTCGAACCAACAAAACACTGGGCCGCCTGCAGCGGAGTGTGGGAACTTAACCATTCAGCCACTGGGCCAGCCCCTCAAGTATGTTTTCATGTACCTATTGGCCATTTGTGTATCTTCCCTGGAGAATTACTTATTAATACCCTTTCCCTATTTTTTAATTAGATTATTTGTCCTTTAATTATTGAGAGGTGAGTTCTTTCTACATTCTGAACACAAGTCCCTTATCAAATATATAATTTGCAAGTATTTCTTCCCATCTGTGGCTGTCTTTGTACTTTCTTTATGCTGCCCTTGGAAGCACAAAAGTTTTTAGTTTTGATGACATCCAATTTATCTATGTTTTCTTTTATCGCTTGCGCTTTTGGTAAAAACGTCTTTCTTCTTTTTTCATTGATGGTTCTAGGTAGCTTACTCTCCTTTCAATCAAACAATTATTGCAAGCTTTGGTCAGTGTGCTACATCTTCCAATTCCTTTACGCCCACCCACTTCCTTCACTTGCTCCTAGGACTTCTCACCATCAATTCAATTCTTACTACCTTAGAGTTCTTTCTTTGTCTCTTCTTGATTTCTACATCTCCATCTCCTCTCTCTCTTTCATGATTCTTCCATTAGAACAAATTTCTTTACATATTGACCCCTTTGCCAACCACTTCCTTTCTCCTTGGAGGAATTACACCGAGTGAAGCAGAGTATATACTCACTATTCCATTTCCTCAATTTCCATTCCATCTTAACCGTGGTATGCCCATAATTATACTAAATCTGCTCTTAAAAATCCAACCAGTGGCTTCTTTTTGCTGGCTTTCATGACGCTACTAACTCCTGTTCTGCCTTTTTTTCTCTGGCTGCTCCTTCCCAATCACTGTCTTAGATTCTTCTTCCCCTGACAGTCTCTGCTTTTTTATATCCGAAGCTTCCATCCTTGATTCTCTTCACTCCTCACATACTCTCCAGAGAGATAATCTACCGACATGGGTCAGAACTCTGCATCTCTAGATGGCACTTCTAATGTCCAGACTTAGGTGTTCAACACCTTACCCATGTTCATGTGGATGTTCCATGTGCATCTCAGAAATCACCTGACTGAAATTCCCCCTTATCCTCCTCTCCTAAGTTCAGATTTCCAGTGAATGGCACAAGGAACCACGAATATAAATAAGCAAGAATCATGTTAAGATGTTTCTTAAAAAACAGCTTTGTCAAAATAAACACACTTTGCAATTCTCCCATTTAAAATGTATAATTAAACGTTTTCTAGCATATTTACAGAGAGGGGAAAACGTCACCACCATCTAATTTCAGAACAGTTCATAATCCCCAAAAGAAACCTTGTCCCCATTGGCTGTCACTCCCCATTCTACCTCAACCCTTCTCCCACCCCGGATAGCCACTGATCTATTTTATCTCTCTATAGATTTACTCTCTCTCCTGACATTATATCTGTCATGACGATCTAACTTATACGCCTCCTTGGTAGGTCTTAAATCGATCTGCTTCTTTTGTTCAGCTTTTCTTTTGTTCTTAGCTGTGTTAATGAAATTTTCTCCTAACGGGGTTCACTATAAATTTTTCCTCTCCAATCTATAGCTGCCATAAAAATTCTTTTAATGGTGAATATAGTCATGCTATTTACCTACTCAAATGTTTGAAATGCTCCTCACTTCCTTGAGAATAAACACAAATACTTTGATATAATACGTCATGTCTTTTGTGGTAGGGCCCTCCCCAGTCTCCTCACTCACCTCACCCCTCCTGATATCAGATTGCAACCACCTGTAACCTTTGCAATTTACACAACCAGCACAATCTCTCCTTTCTAAAAACCTTCACACCTCTGCTTCTCCTGCTAAAGAAATCTCCTGGGTTTACATAATGAAATTCTGCTTGTCCCTCAAACCACAGCTGTGGCATTAACAGTTTTAAGAATGTGAATCACCATCCATGGCTGTATCCCATGCTCCCAAAATTAATGTCCCTACTTCTATTATAATATGTACTCTGTGTATTTATTTATCTATGTCTCTTTTTGTTCTAAAAGCTTCTAGGCGGCAGAATCTTAACTTATTTTCAAGGACTAGAAAGATTTCTTGCACTTAGTATCCGTTTAATAAATATTTTTGAACAGATGTATAAATGGAAGTTAATAATAGATTCTGACATTCATCCCAGAGATTTCCCCAGGCTATGTTACTACTTTTCTAGAAAATAATATTTCATTGCAACTATACATTGGAAAAGACATAGCATCAAATGTGTGGCATGTGTATAATTGTGAATTTACATGCATATTAAAGTAAAATGTGAAGCCTGACATTTCAGGCTTCCTGGATTCAGTGGTTGATTCGGAAGCAGCTTGATTCTATTAGCACCATGCAAACATCCAGAAGCATGTGAAGAAAGGAATCAGAGTTCAAGGAACTGCACATATGGAATTAGGCAACCTTTTATATATGCCTTCATGATAAATATAGGATTTGGTGTCTGGAGAGGAGAATGGGGGAAATGACATATGTGGATGTTATAAAGGAAAATGGAAGCACTATTTAGCATCGTCAAGTGAAATTTTCTGAATAGAGGTAATAGAGAATTAAGTTTGTCTGAAATATACATTCATTCAGAACTTTATAGTATTCTCAACCATATTTGTCCTTCTATTTCCAATTTTTTTTTTAGCTTAATGAATTGGAGAATTAGTTTCAATGCATATACTTCCTCAAATCCATAGGGAGTAAAATCCATTTTGCATAGATTTTCTCAACATTAACTTTTTTTTTTCTTAAGACACAATCTAAACAATTGTTTAGCTTGTTTTTAATATGACACAAGTTAAAGAACATTGGGAGATAGAAGTTTTGAATAAAATGATTAAATATAAAGGTCTAAAGTCTTTTTTTCCAAAATGTATGGAAGTATTATTTATTGGACCCTTAATATTGCCCCAAAGAGTTCCTACCTGGGGAAAAAACAGGGAGAAAGAGAGAGAGAAAGTCAGACAGACACACAACTTTCAGAGGAGAAAAAAAAATAACACACAAGTAAAATAAATATATAAGACATCGTACATTACATAGTACTGAGGAGAAACGTAAAGAGTGGGATGTTGGAGATACTGAAGAGGAGAGATTGCATTTTAATGTAGGATGTTCAGGGCAATCCTCTCAGGTATGATGATTTCTGATCAGAGACTTGAAGAAAATGAGAGACAAGCATGTGGGTATTAGAATGGAGAGACAGCAGGGAGTACACAGGTGCTGAGGTGGGAGCGGCTTTATAAGTTTCAGGAACCTGGAGGTGGCCTGGGTGTCTTCACCACAGTAAGTGAGGTAGATGAGGATGAGGTCAGAGAGGTAGTTAGAGCCTAGATTATTTAGGATATCTGTGACCATCGTCAGGACCATGAGTATTATGCTGAATGAGATGGAGAATAATTGAGGGCTTTGCACAGAGCAATGACTTGACCTGACTTCGTTCTAGTTCTATCAAAGAATCCCTGTAGCTGTTAGGTAGCTGATAAACTGTGTTTAGGTTTCAGGGTGTGTCTTAGTCCGTGTGGGCTGCCATAACGAAATACATAGACTGGGTGGCGTATAAGCAACAGGAATTTATTTCTCATGGTTCTGGAAGCTGGAAGTTCAAGATCAAGAAGCTGAAATATTTCGTATCTGGTGAGATACCTGTTTCATAGATGGCTGTCTTCTCACGGTGTCCTCACGTGGTGGAAGGGGTCAGGGAGCTCTCTGGGGTCCCTTTTATAAGGATACTAATCTCTCATGACCTACTCACCTCCCAAAGATCACACCTTCTAATATCATCACCTTGGCAGTTATGATTTCAACATATGAATTTTGGTGGGTCACAAACCTTCAAACCATAGCATGGGGCATGTACCAAAGTTAAAAGTAAGAAGACAGGTTAAAAGGCTACAGTGATAACCAGTGAAAGATGATGGTTTGGACCAGGATTGTATAGAAGTGGTTAGATTATGGATATATTTTGATGTGAGAACCAACAAGATAAGATAAAAGATTGGAGGTGCAGTTTTGGAGAAAAACAGAAATCAAGAATGACTCGAAGTTTCTTGAATTAAGACCTGGAATTGCCATTTACTGACATGAGAAAGACATGGGGAGGAAGAGTTCAGGGAAGATGTCTGGCTGCAAATATGAAAGTGGCAGGGGACAATATGGAGAATGTGCTTGAAGCCATGAGACTAGGAGATATCATAAAGAGATATAGGGAAGCCTAAAAGTGGAAGATGGCTCAAGTGTGAGCCAAGGACTTAAGATGTTCAGGAGTCAGGAAATGAAAAGGAACTAGTACAGGTGACTGAGACAAAGAAGCCAGAGAGGTTGAGGGAACCCTAGGGTGGTGATGGCCTCGAAACCAAGTCAGAACATGGAAGGAGGGAACTGCCATATATTTCTGAGATCAAGTGAAAGGGAACAGGATAAGTGATCCTTGGGTTGGACAGTGTGCAGGTCACTGGCGAACTCTGGCGGACATCATTTAGATTAATCAAATCTCAGTTTGGTTACCATCATGAAAAATGAAATCATAAATTATCAGGTTAACATAGATAATTATCTACATGAATTAAGAAAGTCCTTCATTTATCTTCATCTCAGCTTTTTAATCACCCAAATGAGGAAGAAAATATTACAATGTATTTTGAGGATTACTTGGGAAAAATATAAAAAATATTTAGAACAGTTCATGGTATACAGTGAGTTCTCAGCATACAGTAGCTATTATCATGTTACAAACATAAAATTGCTGGACTTCTTGCCCAACATCGATATAAATACAAGACTTAAGTAATCAGAGTTTTTATCCTTCCTCCTATGAGAATCAATGAACTAGAAGTTGCATCAAGATTCTAGAACATCAGTACTTAAATCACATACATAATCCAGTAACCTTCAATTCACTGCTGAGTATTTAAGTAAAAAGGGTAACTCGTTTCTATTTTTATCTTATACTCTCATTATTGCACGTTTTAGTGACAATTTTTCAGTCATTTCATAGTCTCACATAAATAACACTCCTCTTCACATCTCCACCAGGGGACTTGGCAGAATATCGAATTTGAATCAAATGTGTGTGTTTCTCAAATTTGATTAATCAATAATAAAAGCCTTATCATCTTTCCATTAAAAATTAATGTTTAGGGCAGGCCTGGTGGCCTAGTGGTTAAGTTCAACACACTCTGCTTCAGCAGCCCAGGTCCGGTTCCCAGGCATGGACCTACACTGCTTGTCTGTCAGTGGCCATGCTGTGATGGTGACCCACATACAAAATAGAGGAAGATTGGTAACAGATGTTAGCTCAGGGCAAATATTCCTCAGGAAAAAAAAATTAATGTTTAATTCAATAAATATGTACAACACAATTTACATTACTGACGAGTGCATTGTTTTGTCTATTTCCTTTGTCTGGAGTGAATTTCAATAGAATACGAAAATAATTTAGGAAAAGAAATTAAATATATATACACATATACGTACACACACACAAGCTCTTTCTTGGTTTAAAACTGCCTTTTCAAAATGGTGCACATAAAATAAAAGCAAAGAGTAAGTGAAATGTTACTTTTCTTCATGAATACATCCTAAAATAAATGGCAGGGCATTATTCAAAAATGACTCATATTTGATCCAGTATATACTTATATTTGGCAACATTATTAAGCTTTATGTTAATAGTGTGTTTATTTCTTGGGCCATTAATCTCTTCTGTTGCCAAGTTACATATAAAATGGTGTTATAATTATAAACTTCAATCTACATAATTATAAATTAAAATCATATCTTGATATTTTTATTAAATTGATTATTATGTACATTTTCCTCCATCTCAAATGATAATAATGTGCACAGAAAACAGGCTGAGTTTCAAGTTGCTATTAATGTGTTCAAAATAACATACCTACCATTCTGAGGAGTACACACACATTTTGAGGAATACACATAGAAAACACACACACACACAAAATTTGGAGTGATTATGCCAAATTCATGATATATTTAGAAAGTAAACCAAAAACAAATAATTACTTTGAAATGTACTCATTTTTCAACTATTTAAAAAGTATTTCTTCCTTACTGTGCTATCCATAAACTTGCCTTGAACTGTCCAGTTTAATGGACAGGAATCATTTTCCAGAAAACCTAGAACACAGTTTCATTTGTATTTGTCTTTTGCATATGTGATTTTTTTATGGGCAGAGTCATCATCATAATTATGTTCTTCCAAAGTTAATAATCATCTTTATTTTATATTAACTTAATTTATTTTAACTTTATTAATTTTAATATTTTAGTCAATGGATACCCACAAACAGTCAAGATTATAATTATAATAACCTGTGTTAAATGAAAGTCTCTGCGTGAATAAGAGAAACTATCTTGTGATTTAAAAAAATTCAATGAATAATTCCCATATGGACAATAAAGATTTGATTATTTTCATACATTGGCTAAAGCAAATAATATTTTGCATTCCCTGTGATGTTTCAATTTGTATAACTTTTAGAAGAATTGGCCTCCTCTCCCTGAAATGTCAGATTCTACCTCTCTCCACACACACACACACACACACACACACACACACACACTCTTTGTCTCTCTCTCTCTCACACATTTGATACAACTGTCATTGTACATTAGAGTTCTGCAAAGCATATTTAAATATTACCCAACAATTATACGTATTTATAAATATGTGTGTATTATAAAGTTATCTATATAATTTTTAAAATGTAGGCTGATATTTTAAAGTTGAAATCTGCTTAACATTTTGCCTAATTCTTGTTTTATCTCAACATGAACCTAAATGATTCTCACACACAAAAATGAACCCACTATTTAGAAAATTAAAATACTTGTAGTTACACAAATTTCTGGTTTAGTGTTCTTAAAAAAATAAAATGTACTGCCTCTGTTTTGAATAAAGAGAAAAAATCTCATTAAGAATCTTGTAATTTACTGCAATAAAATCAGCAATTTACACTGAAATCAGTTGCTTCATTTTCTTTATGCCCATAATGCCTGAAGTAAAACTGATGACTTTGAGTAATAAACATGCAACTTCAATTTGGTTTCTTTCCCACTGAAAAAAATGATGTAACAATATGGTAGACGGTCATTTGGAAAGGACTGTTGCTCATTACCCCAACATTCTAACACAGCAATGGCCATTGTTACACATGACTTTACTGTCTGCATCAAGCTAAATACAGTGAACTTCAATTTGTCGCTTCCTTTTACAATAGAAGGTAGGGGTCTTCCTACCCACCTTGGCTGCTCTGATGCAAAAGTGATGTTGTTTCCTTCATGTGAAAGAGAAGCACTCTATCTAACACAAAATAGAGGCGTAATCCACACGTCACCCAGCTCTTAACAGGGCTCCATTGAACAATTAGTCTTCAGTTTTGTGCACTTTAGGACATATTTTTTCCAATTAATTTTAACTGAACTCAAGTGTGAGATTGAAAGAAAAATTATATTGAATAGCTTTAATCTTCCTGTGTAGATAATTTGAAAATTCTTTCAAAAAATTTTTCTGTCAGTTTATATTTACACAGGAAGTCCTCGAGATGTAACAAACAGCAGCAGCTAAATTGGAGAGACTGGCATTATGTCATATTAAGTTGCCCAGGTTTTGACACATTAATGGTTCTATGCCCACAAGAACCATCAATAACCGTACTCCAACTGTACTATTCATTCAAAGGGACTAGAATTATGTCATACTAAACTGCAAAGTTTATGACGTGAGTTTAAGAGGTGGATGACCACCATTTCACTTAAAATGAAAAGCTTTCCACAAAAACTGAATTTACCAGGCTTTCGTGAAATTCCCATTAAATCTCTTGACTCTTATGGTTCTTAGTCCTCTTGCAAATATTGTCTATATCCAGTAATTTGTTGAATTCTCTTGGGATTTGTTCCCAAACTGATAGCACCAAAAACTGAGAGACCACTGTCTTTGAAGAATATCTCCTTGGATAACATTTTCCTAATTGTTTCTCTAAGGTCATACTGAGAGAAGAAGTATGTCTGTTTTAGTCTTTTTTCTTTCCTTTTTTTATCAAGACATCTACTTTTTAAAAGACATATATTTTTGCATCTAATTCATGCTAAATACTTTTCATCCCACACGATGAGTACTATTAATTCCTCTTACAATTGAGTAAATAGAGGCCCAGAGAAGCTAAATTATTTCCCCAAAGACACAAAACTGAGTCAGAATGCAAAAGAAAATTCTCTCACACTAGCTCCAGTGCTCTTTTCTTTTACGAGATTTATAGATATACCTATAAATAAGATAGATGTTTCAATATAAAAAATGATTTTCAAAGCAAATCTTCTAAATGAATTTCTATTTGGTTATTATAAACAAAAAGTACTGGATGAAAGGTGAAAGATGTGTACTCCCACAATGCAGAATCCTTACATTCTGTAATTTTATTACCGTAACCTTACCATCAACAGAGAACTCTTGCATTTTGTGATCTTCTTATTCTTTAATATGGAATATGCTGCATAGCATGGAGATTTCAGATGTTGTGTTTATTACTACTACTCAATTCTCTGAAAACTTCAGTTGCTAATTTTTTTTTCATTCAAAATAAACCATCCAGAAAACAATGTTTTACTTGGAATTTAAGAAAATAAAATGAGCCCTGTAATATCAAGTGTACACATATCTTTTACTTTCATAATTTATTTAACCACTATTACAATTGAAGATTTTTGGTGCACCTTTCTAATCAGGTGCCAAAGCTGGAAAAATTTTAGTTGTCAGGGACTATGCAAATTGATGAATACGCCCTACTCATCAATTTGCCTCTGGAAAATGAATTGCCCCATTGTTCATGTTTTGCCATCAAAGAGCATTTGATGAATACTTTTCCTCTTTAGATAGATGACCAATACTTGAGTCTATGAAAGTTATTACTAAAATGAAGAACCTGAACAGATCCTGCATAAATGAAGACATTTCAATGAGGTGTATTCACAGGCAGCAGTTATCCGAGGCCAACACACTTTCTATCCAAGCCAAACTCTGATTTAAAATTTCTTTACTTTTGCCTAAGTAAATTGCAAGCAATAGTCCCATAGCAGCCATAATTTGGCTTTTTTCAAACATGCTATATTTTATACCACCTTGCACTTAACTTTATTACACTGATACGCAAGCTTGGATATCGAATGATAGTGTTGAGGGAATGTCGGAATGCCCTGATTTACGTGAATGTAAATTCTCAAAGATAACACCACACTAACAATCAATGGACTTTACTTTTCAGTTGCTTAAAAAGAAGTATAGTATTATTGATCACTATAACAAATGCATTGATTTCAATATACATGACAAGATTCAACTGCCTGCACATTCTCAATATGTCATGTCATTACAATGTTGCACGTCGATAGGTTGACACAGACATTGAGTGGGATTCTCTAGCTAAGACCTTACCATCAATATATATGGTTCTACAAAAGTCTTAATATTTTCTGAAATTTTGTACATCTTTTAAATTTGATTTTCAAAAACTGCTAAATGTCTAAACAGCTTTGGTAAATCACTGCTTTCCTATGACCTCCACTTTGTGTCTTAGACCCAGGAAGATAGCAATAAACAGGATCCTCGTACCAAAGACTATGATAGTTTACTCATCTACAAGATGGGAGAATAATGGGTTGATGTGAGAATTAAGAAAATTAATGTATGCAAATTGCTTACAAAAATGTTTGATCATATTTTGTATGTTAGTTTTGTTTGTACTAGTTTAATATTAGTGTTAACATATCCTTATCATTATTATTAAAAAAAATTTGTTATCGCTTCTCGGCCTTTTGGCTAAGACAAGTGTAAAAAGTTTGTTGTTTTCATTAACCTGAATTGAGGAATGATCAACAAGTGTCCAATGATCTACTTACTTTCAAGGTTAATTGATAATTTTTAACTAGGAATAAAAATACAATTAATAGTAGAGTGTGTTGGTTGAAAGTATTGGATGTAGTGCCAGTCAGAGCTAGATTTGAAACTAGCGGTCATCAAATATTAGCTGCGTAACTTTGTAAAAGTTGTAAAAAGCTGTGTTCACAAAATCACTCTGCATATCAGTTAGCTCCCCTGAAATATAGGGATTGATGATATTATCAACTCTGGACAGTTTCTCAAAGAATTAAATGAGATGATACTTGCAAATTTTGACATAGAGCAATTGTTCATATGCATGTGGGTATAAATATATCTATATACATGTATATGTGTATCTCCATAGCTATAGATGATAGATCATAGACAGTATTTTTATACTTTATATTACTATATATTATTTCTAAATGGTAAAATCTGTTTCCAGTTGAATTCTACAAGAGAAATAATCTCAATTATGGATAATTTTATTTAAAACAAATATATAAGTATCACCAAATTTGTGACACACAATAAATGCACCTAATAATAAGAAAAACAATAATAACTTTGTAAACCTACTGTAGCTTTAGAGCTGAATTTTCTCTTGGAAGACTGTATGTGTGTGATTATATATATATATATATATAGTTCAACATAGCACTAACTCCATTGTGTTTCATAATTTGATGGAAACAAACAAGGAACTCTCTAGGGTCACCATATAGCTTTCTGTTATGTTAGTGCTTCATATGTTTAATCACTCTATTACATAACAATGAAGTAATTGACTAACTTTCACTTACCAAATAGAATATTTGGTAATAACCAAATTTTAAACGAAAGCATACATAGCTGTGACTGGATTATGTAATACAAGGTATAATAGGCCCAGGATAGTTGAATATAATGTATTTATTAATATTTTCTTATTCATGGCCTTTATGAAAAGTTCTAACTTTGTATAAATCTTGTAGTTTAGTTAGTATTCGCTAAAAGACAAAATGAAACCCCGCAACAACATAACATTCTGAATTTCTTCTTCTTCTCCTTATTTGTGTTTTTAGGACTATTTAAGGAAATTAGAGCAGCATTTCCTCCAATTTTTACCTTTAAAATGCTTTCCACATTCTATAGAATAAAGCAAAAACAAAACCAAAAATTCTCTACTTAAAAATCGGTTTGCTTTTTGTCTAACATATATTATAATTGGTTTTTAACTTATCATATATTCTTTCCTTTCAATGAAATGAGATAATATTGGATTCAGGAATTTCTAAAGGACAAATGTGACATTATATTGCCATAATCTAAGACAATCTTATAGTTGATTAACAGGATGTTTAAAAATTGGAAAAAATGCTTATGATGTTTCAGTTTCTAATGACAACTGTAAAATGTCTCCTGTGTGACGTAACTGTAATGTTTAAGATTTTTTGTATATAGAAATAATATTCAATATTTAAAGATCTCTTTATTTGTTCATGTATTTTTAGTTAATCAAATTACCCATGCTTATTGCAAAAATATTTAAACATTACAGAATTTTATAAAGTAAATAGTGAATAATATCTGCTAAGTCTCTGCTTCTTCTTAACTACACAGCCCAGAAGTAAACACTGGTAACATCTTGTAGGTATCCCTCTAGAACTTTTATTGCATATGTGAAAATTGGAATATAAATATACACATATCATGTTACAAGACTAGGCTATAATCACATTGCTATGCACTGTTCCTTATTTCACTTAACAATCTAGCTTAGAAAACCGTCAACAAAGATATATATCACTTTTCTTAAGAGATGCGTAGATTCCATAGTTTGGATGCACCAAAATTTATACAGCCAGTATTTATTTAGATAGACATTTAGGATGTTTCCATGTTTCTCTGTCACATACAATGCAGCCAAGTCTATCCGAATACACTCAGCTTCTTGTGCATGTGTCCTAGCTCGGCTTCTCTACAAAACAGAGCATAAGGCAAACTTTAAGCTGATACTTTATTAGGACGTAAAATCCCAGTGCATCAAGAGTGAGGGAAGAGAGAAAGAGAGTAAAGGAGAGAAGTCAAGGCAAGATAGCATGTGACAGAACTAGCTATTGCTTCATAGATGTGGGCTATGCAAGACTTCTCTAAACAGGCTGTACAGAACCGTCACGCATCAGAACAGCCCACGTGGGGAAGAAAGAGAGAAGAATCTATTGATTGTCTCCCTCTTGTCTCAAATGTATCAACGTTTGTCCCATAGTTCACAGTTATGTTACCTGGACCCTTGGGGCTGCAAAAGAGGGAGTCAGGTATCTTGCACTGCAGGCATGGAGCCAGCTCCATCCAAATCAAAGTGGGGAGAAGAGCCAGAGATCCCGAGGATGCTGTCGGGTCTGGTGCGGGTGTCAGAGGCGCTCCTTCCTCTGGGAGCTGGGACAGTCAACAGTGCTGGGAGGTGGGAAAGGCAGCAGCTGGGGCTGAGAGACAGGTGAGGCAGAGGGAATCTGAGAAGGCAAATAAACAGTGTGGGACACAAAATGCATAAGTGTTTCCATAGGACTGAATCCTAGGAACGGAGCTGCAGGGTCCAGAAGTATGCATACTGTTATTTCGACAGCTTTATAATTTTCATATCATTGTTTCAGGAAATTTAAATTTCCATTCCAATATACTTGTCGGTTTCTTTCCTAGATTTAGACATTCAGAAGCTTCCAGCTATGCATATCAATGTAAATGGCATTTCTAAAGCCCAACAGGGATTCTCAACACTGACCAATTTATCTAACACCACGGGTCTTAGAATAGTGGCATTTCTTGCTGGGTCACAAAAAGAAGAATGCACTTGAACATAATCAAGGTGATCTGTAAATGAATGGTCTCATGGACATCCAACATATTGTGTGTTTTTTTTGTTTTATTTTATCATTATTTTGTAAGGCAAAGATCAGATGATTCTCATGAGCAGTTTGAAAGCCACTGCATCAACCCAGATAGCAAACAAGTTTTCTTTAAAAATAAAATAATAAAATCAAATATCAATGAATGTACCAATAATCCTAAAGAACAGCTTAACGCATAATTTCAGCAGTTCATATTATTTGTACAGGAGCTTAGTTTTTTCCTCTTTTGAGACTCTACCCTTAAATGATACAATTGTGAGAAACCTTTCCCATAGTCTGGGAAGAAAGGGAGTTTTCACATTTGCAAACAGGCCTCTCACTGGTGCTCCAAAGAGGGGAAATCCATGGACCCCTCCTTGGGATCAAACCACACATACTAAGAGCTGTTTTTTGCCTTCATGAAACAAGTTGAAATTTGAACACTTATTGGATATTGGATAATATTAAGGCATTATTGGTAAATCTTCAGCATGACATCTGAATTTATGAAATATGTCCCCTGTGACTGGCTTTTAAATGATGTGAGATGGAGAAAATGGATAACAAATAGTTAATAGACTAGGTTGGGTGGTGGGTATTTGGTACACATTTGAAACTCACTCAGATCAAAAGTTCTTAAAAAATATCCAAAAAATCCTTTCCTTCATTCACATTTTAGATCCATTCTGAAGAGCGCTTTATACGTCTGTGTGTGGTGGTTATGCATTCACACACATGCCCACCAAGAGCAGTATGCACGTGTGTGTGGTGCATACATATTCACATGTGTGTGCGCCACGATGGAGAGGACCCATATGAGCCACTTAGCAGGAAATCAAGTAAAACTCTAGAATTAGACCCTGAGAATGTTCACTTCTTCATAAAAGTTTTGAGAGAAATTTTACTTCTTGACGGTAGTCTAGTGGGGCTGGAAATGATTACACTTTTATGTACTAACTTAGCAGCATCTGGGAACACATGATGCCACAAAGTTACTGAGAAGAAATGGTTCCTTTCAAGGCTAGAAGTCTCACTAAGCAATTGATAAACTCATTCATTCATCCGTCTATCTTTCCATCCATCCATTCAGCAAATAGGTATGGATAATACAGAGGTGAACGAATCAAATCAAATCAAATCAAATCAGTATTTACATCCCCAACTTCAGGGAGCTCTCAGTCAAGAAAAATATAGATCACCCATTTTGTGGAAAGTTGTGCTGTGTTGGAAGCTTGACTCACCGCAGAGGGTGTTTCCTATAAACGGCTTAATATTTTATTCCATCTGGGATGTTTAGATGAAGAATGTTTGTTATGGCTTTCAGAAATGGTAACTGGAAAGAAGGAAGAAAGGAAGAAAGGGAGAAGGAGGGAAAGAAATAACGAACAATGTCAAGGATTAGAAGTGCAGTTTCATTTGGAATAAATAACCACTTACATGTGTTGTGATTTTATCATCCATCTCTCCATCTACCTACCGACCTATCTACCTACCTACATACATACCTCTCTATCATCTGTTTATCCATCTTTCTTTGTCTTAAAACTCTGATGTAGCCAGTCACTGTAGAAGGCCTCGTGCTGTAGTATTCCGCAAACTCAGTTACTAAGAGCAACTTTTAACATTTTCCAAGTAGCCAAATATTTACATTATAAAGAAGGAACCAGGAGCATATGTGATTTGTAGCATTAAAAGGGCCACAGTTTATTTGGCCACAGTTTGAGTCAAAGAATATAATCTACTATCTTAAATTGTTTTCTACAATTTAACCTTTTATTTGGGTTATCAACTGTATTATTATAAGTTTAAGCACTTTTTAAAATAAGAAAAAAAAAAAAGGAAAAGAAGGGGATGGTGGGAGATATTTGCTGCCATGGCTCATTTTACTACGTGTAACAGCCAGTAGTGACTTCACTTGTTTTTGAATTATGTCTGAATTCTTAATACCTTAACATACATATATATATATATATATACACACATACATATATATATACACACACACACATATATTGTATATAATTATGAACCAAATAAGCATATTTAGACTTAGAGCCTGGATAATTTGTAATTTTCAGTAGATTTTAGTGGTGAAATCTTTCTGTAAGCTTTAATTTGTCTCCTCTCATTGTTTTGCTGTCCTCTTTATTCTCTTTCTCCTTCATTTTCTTTCTTCTCTCTCTCCCTTCATTCTTTTTCCCTCCTCCCTCCCTCTCTCCCTTCCTTCTTTCTCTGCTAAGGAAATCTGCCCTGACATTAAGAATTCACAACAGGTCCTGAAGCCCTTTTTCCCTTCACTGTGCGATGCTATGTGCTCTGCCTGCAAATCTTGAACGTTGTCATTCCTTTCTCTACGCACTAGCACTTTAACAACCAGAATTAGAGTAAGCATAAGAAGTGTAAAAGAACAAATGTTATACCCAAGTCACCTGACGACATACAAGATGATTGACTCTCACTTTGAAAATATGATTTGTCTTTGGAATATGTGACAGTCATTTAATATTTTGGAGTTTAGGAGTGACCTGCTTTCTTTGACCAAAGCTATTATTTAACCAAAACGAATTATTAAATGCAGGTTTTATCTTAAATTTGAATTCAAGTGCAAAGCAATTTATATCTGTTTTGATGCAAAGCATCTCACTTGAGCAACTCCATGAGATGAAGCATTGACATCTGTCTAGCGCCATCTACTGCCCACGTCAAGCAGAAGCACGAATCGCATTGCCATAGTTGGAAGCTCATAGTGCCCTATATCGTGCCTTAAGTAGCTGGCAGCAGGATATGACTGGAAAAAGAAGAGAAATTAGACAAAATAAAACTGGAAAGGCTAAATGGTGAAAAACAAAAGTAGAGCTGAGAAACTAAAACACATAAATATGCACAGAAGCAAACTCATATAAACAACCGTAAAAATTAGAGGTTAGAAACCTCTACAAAATAGAATCTTTGTATATATAAACATTTACATACACACACAAACACAGAGTCCTAAATATCGATGAAAGCCATTGAATGAACATCTAATTATTCAAAGTGATTATTTTAAGATTCAAAGAAGAATGCACTTCATTAACAGGACATCCTATTTTCATTTTTTTTCAGGAAAATATTTTTGTTATTATAGTATAGAGTAAAAAATTAGAATTTCAGTAAAAGGCAAAGAAAACTATCCATTCAAATCCATTAGAAAAGTAGCACATAGTATAATGATTATAACAAAAAGTACAGTAAGTTCAACTTGGTTTGAACAATGGCAAAATTAGGGACTACAAATGGCTACTGGATCTCTCCCCGTGCTGGGTAATAACATGACTTTAACTAAATATGTAGGCCACTTTTGGAATTCAGACTTCAAGCCATCTATTCCTATGATATAATTTCAACTTCCATGACAAGATAATTCATATGCTGCAATCATTGCTTCTTTAAAAAGGGAGTTGCATTCATAGGCAATACAATTCACTTACAATCCATAAAAAATGACTGTGCAAGAATTCATACCTCTTTGAAATACAGAAAAAATTGTCAAAGAAATACAAGTGGCCTGTTTGTGTCAAGATCTTTATTTTATACAGATTAAAATCCCTTTTTAAAAGTTTTATGCTTAATTTTTTCCAGTTATGTTTCTTTGAACTAGACTATGTGTAAACATTTAAACAAATCATGATATTTCAATGTTTCCTCAAGTCTCACTATGCGAGGACACTTATTCATATATTCTTTTTTTAACTGCCAGCTATTTGGTAATCGGTGATTAGGCAAAGTACCATGAAACGTCTTGTATTTCAAATGTGTTTATGTTCATAAGGCTTCTTCCTGTGCTAATTTCTAAGACAGCTGAGGCCTCTCCTGTGTGCTGAACACACAAGTTTACATCTGAGGCATTTCTCAGTTTTTTGGGAGTGACTTTTTCTTTCTCATAGCTAAGTGAGTTTAAGTAATAGAATTTAAGAATAAGGAGCAATTAGCAGAATTGTAGGAAAGGATGAACAAAAAGGCAAAAAATAAATTACTTTGAGGAGCTTAGCTTTCTCCTAACTCACATGTAAAAAATGCATACACATCATATAAACTCATGGCAATTAAAAAAATTAAAAATAAAATATAGGGGGAAAAGATCAAAGAGTTTCAAAGAAAATAAAATAAAAGCCATCCTCTTTATTGGGAGATTAATTTTAATAGTTCTTTCTCAAATTTACGGTACTTTGACTTCCATTTATAGAGGATTAAAGTTTTCTCCTTATCATCCTCTCGTTTGTAACATCTCACACTTTACACTCAAAGGTTTGTCTGCTCACAATGGCTCTTGAATAAGAGTGAAGTGTAGCTGAATGAAATATGAAACTAAGTCTACAGAGATGTATACAAAATGATCCCAATTTACAGCTAGGATTTTGCCTATTATAAGATGTACAAGATCCATCGCATTTAAAATTCTATATTGGGGGCTGGCCCCATGGCCAAGTGGTTAAATTTCCTGCACTCTGCTTCAGCGGCCTGGGTTCACAGGTTTGGATCCCAGGTCCGGATCTGCTCCACTCATCAGCCATGCTGTGGAGGCATCCCACATATATAAGTATAGGAAGAGTGGCACAGTTGTTAGCTCAGAGCTAGCCTTCCTCAAGAAAAAGAAAAAATGAGGAGGATTGGCAAGGGATGTTAGCTAAGGGTAAATCTTCCTCACCAAAAAAACTTTCTACATCAATGAAAGTTCAAACAAATTAAGTTCCTTTATATTTTCCTTTTGTCATAAGGAACTGCATACAGAAAATAAGGAATAAGTGCAACCATCTAGAAACATTTAAATATTTTCTTCAAAGACGAACAGTGACTGCCTATGTGTCTGCACTTTAAAGGGTGCAATTTGCCCTCTATAAAGTACAGTTCTAAAGACTTGATGTCTCAGATCTTTTGACTAAGAGGTTTATCCTCTTTCCTCCAAGTGAAAATGTGTAAACAACCGAATTGCTCTAACCAACAGAGCTTCCCGAACAAGGGAGCTACCATTGTAGTTGATTGAAAAAGGAGCTACTCCAATAGAGAGATACTGAAATCCAGACCCATACACACACATATACTCATGGTCCTCTTCAAAAATAGTACCTGTTAATATCCCATCACTGTGTAACCAGCCATTTAATCTCAGCAGATTAAAAATCCCTATAAGACACTTCCATTGTCTGGGGATGTTGGCCAGCTATTCTTATGTGTCATGTTGGGTTTCCTCCAAAGTAGATTCTAAGAAAATTATTTGAGAGTGAGTAGTTTATTTTTGAGGAGATGCTAAGAAACAGCAGGAAGGAAGAGCAGGGTGAGACAGGAGAGAAAGGGGAGAAAAGAGCAAATTGACAGTGCGTTATTAAGCAATTCACTCCACTGGTTACGTAGAGCTCAGTTCTGCTGGCGAACTGGGCAAAGTTAGGACTTATGACTCAGTCATCCCACTTGACAGGAATGTAAAACTATATCTTTTATTTCCTAAAAAGCATTTAAAATACATTAAAAGTGACCTTTGCAGGAAGATAGGTGGAGAGAGAATGGCGTAGAATCATTATTCCTTGAAAATATTATTCCACTGACTTTTTGTATACCTTTTGTTGTACACTTTCCGAGAAATGAACTGAATGATGCTCATACAAATGGTTGAGCATACGGAGAGAGCACACCGTTTTGGTCACAAGTTAGGGAAGCTAATAGCAATGTCTCTGAGGGAACTTTCATTATTTGTGTAAGATCTTATATTCTGTGTTTTACACAATTTTCAAATTTCTGATAGCACACAGCAGTGTCTTTCACATAGGAAATGTCCACAGAGAATTTGTTGATTTTAAGATCATTGCTTAAATTTATCACCTATATGAATTGGAAACTCAGTACAGAGGAGAAATGTGTTAATATGTCACAGAGACCTGAATGATGAGAAGGCAAGACCTAGACTCACAAGGGGGCTAATTAAGGTACCATGAGAAATGGAGAGTGTGGCGTGGTGGGTGTGTAGGATGCATAAAAGCTGGCGGTAGGATAGCAGGATTTGAGGGCACATTTCAAGGGTTAAGGTGGTATAGCTTTATATTGTAGACACAAAGCAAAGTTTGTAAACAAGAACATAATGTGATATCTATGTTTTGGAGCAAGAAATGTGGTGGTAGCATAGAAAATGTACCAAAGGAAGGAGAAAATGCAGGTAGGAAGAAATCAGTCAGAAGGTCACTATAATATGCCATGAAAAGAGGTGAGGATCTCAACCGTTGGAGTGACTGGGAAAACAGAAGAGAGGAGACATTTCAACACATGTGCATAAGATATATTTGGTAGGACTTGAAAGGCAATTAAAGTCAGAGAATGAAGGAGGAGAAATAGGAGTACCTGAAAGATCTAGCTTGGGTCTCTGGCTAGACTTACTACAGTTGACTGGGGTCATGAAAAAGGACTGGGAGCAATTTCGGGGGATAAGGATGAGTTTATAGGAGCTCCTACAAAATCAGAGATGTAAATGCGTACTTCATGATGGATGTAAGAGGCAGAAAGACACAACTGGAATTTCATTACAAGGAAATGAATACAATTTCCAGGGAGATTCTATAAAGCAAGAAGAAAATAAAGAGAACAACTAAGCCAGAAGAGCAACATCATTTAAAGGACTAGCACAGGAAAATCCAAGACAAGCAGGATCAAAAGAGAGGCAGGTCTGCATCAAATGACCTTTTCCAAAGGGAGCGAGGGCTCTTAATGTCACAGAACACAGATATCACAGGAAAGAGGAGAAGAGCTGAATGTTTATAACAATTAGGAAATCTCTTCATGTTTTCCAACTATTCTGGTTCTTATCTCATGCACTATCCAAATTAGAACTCATTTTTTGTTGAGGCTCGTTTCCTTTGGTTAGAAAGGAATATAGCTGAAACCATTTACTGAGTGATTTATTTTTGGCTTTAAATAAATGTTTTACTTTACTGTTGGAATTAGTTTCAGTAGTGGTAATTTTATTAATATGGTCTAGGAAACTCTGCTACTTCCTATCTGAAGGTGTTACGTTATGTTTCCTAGGCATACGGTTGAATTCCTCTTTCAGGAGAGATTGAAGAGAACACAGTGCTATCACTTTTTACAGATATTCATTCAGTGAAGTGTTTCCCAGAGGATGGTGAAAAGATGAGCGAGCCTTGGGGAGCTCACAAAACACAATGCTTCACTTGCAAACTCATCAACTGCAGCAAAGACAGTCAAATTTGCTTTGAAATTCATGCACCACTGAGCATGCAAGCCAGTTTCTTGCTTCGGGAAGAGGGACAATTAGAACATCCTCATGTCCCTTCAACACGTCTGGTGAGTTGATGATGTTGCTTGAAAAGAGAGTGGCTTCCTGTGGTGTTGCTTATGCCATGACTTCTCTCATACAGAACAACTGCCTTTAAATGCCACCTTTCTTCTCTTTCCTATCCTCTGAAATCCTCTTTATTAAATAGACAACAACAGCTTGTGTTCCCACAGCTCACCCTGTCTGTATTGGATTTTAATTTGCTTGCTTTCAAGTGTTCTAGCATGATGATTGGAAACGGAGATGGAAAGGCTCTTTTCTGTTGTGCCTGTTGTTACCATTGCGTTGTCCACAAATATCACTCATGTATAAATGGAAAGATTGCTTGAAACAAATCTTTTGGATTCCATATATTCAATGTATTTATTTTGTGATATTTCCTTCCTGCAAGCAGAATTAAATTTTAGTTTCTGTGGTCATTCTTCTCAAAAAAAAAGCCATTCCTTTTTTACTATCTTTGGACTTATTGAATGGCTATAATGAGCTAGCAATACATGTTTTCACTATTCCTGAAACCAATAATAAAGTCCTACATTTTCCTTTCCACCTTCCCTCTCATTTTTCAGGGCTCACTTCCCAACACTTTTCCTAGAGAACTTTGCCAGCTACTTCAGCCCACATTGATCTACCCCTATTGATAGCATCACTAGCATTTACAAGCTAGATTTAATCATATTTTACTTTTAGTTTCTAGATTCTGCAGACGCCCTCACACGCTATATGAATGATATGTTGTGCAGAAGCCTATTTTAGTACTTCTCAATGAGTTATCAATATTTGTGCCTCTCTATGAATTCATTACTAGACTGTTCACTCCATAAGAACAGTGACTATGTATATTTTGTTTTTGAATACACAGAAACTAATACACTATGAGTAGTTGATAACTATTTAGTGAGTAGGCAAATGGATAAATCGTTGAAAGAGTGTATCTAGCATATATCTTTACCATCTATCTATCTATCCATCCATCCACCTATCTATCCATCCATTCATCAATTCATCTATCTATCTACTATCTATCTATCTATCTATCTATCTATCTATCTATCTATCTACCTACCTACCTATCTGTCTATCTGTTCATCTATCTATCCATCCATCCATCTATAATCTATCTACCATTAATTTATCTATCTTGCCTCCCTAGCTGCAGTAGGCTCTTGCCTACGGTGTTAGGCTCTCTGAGGTCAGAAACTGGATGTTGTAGTATTTTTTTGAATCTCATCCATCCCTCAGTATTGTATTTCACAAGCTAAAATATATTCAATAAATTCATGTTTAATTGCTTGATTATGTTTGATGAATAAAACAAATCTCTAGACAATGGCATAAATAAATAAGAGGTCCTTTCAGGTCTTCTATAACCCTATTCCACCCATTTGACATTTGGAAGAAAAAGAAAACTGTAGTGTCACACTTTTTGTTACACTATTACAGTCCACACTGTTGATATTCTAAGATAGTGTATTCCTTATCTTCATGGAATAAGTTTACTTAAGGCCTATGAATAAAATACGAAGTACTGTAACTTGGATATCTTTTTGTTTTGTTACTTTTCAATGAATTTTATGAGGAAGAAGAAAAATTTTGATGCTGAACAATTGTATTTTTTTAGGGTGAGGATCAGATTTATGTAACAAAGAGAACATGGCCTCAGGGATCAGACAGAACTGGAATGAAATCTTGACTCTGCCAACATTTCTCTGAAATCCTGGGTAAGTAATCTCTCTATGTTTGTAGTTCTTCATTTAAAAAATTAAAATATCTATTAAAAGGATCATTCACCGTATTCAAGTGGGATTTACCCCTGGAATTCAAGTATGGTTCAACATATGCAAATCAATCAATGTGATACATTGCATTAATAGGATGAAAGAAAAGAATCATATGATCATCTCAACAGACACAAAATATATATTTGACAAAATTCAACATCCATTCACGATAAAAACACTTGACAAATTAGGGATAGAAGGAATATATCTCAACATAATACAAGCCACATATGACAAACCCATAGCTAGCATCATATTCAATGGTGAAAGGTTAAAAGCTTTTCTCTAAGGTCAAGAACAAGACAAGGATACCCACTCTCACCACTGCCATTCCACATAGTACTGGGAGTCCTGGCTAGAGCAATCAGACTAGAAAAAGATATAAAAGGCATCCGAATTGTAATGGAGGAAGTAAAATCGTCTATATTTGCAGATGACATGATCTTATTTATAGAAAACCCTGAAGACTCAATCAAAATCTGTTAGAACCAAGCAATGAATTCATAAAGTTGCAGGATACAAAATTAACATACAAAAATCAGTAGTGTTTCTATACACTAGCAACAAATTTCCTGAGAAAGATATAAAGAAATAGATCCCATTTATAACAACATCAAAAACAACAAAATCCTTAGGAGTAAATTTAAACAAGGAGGTGAAAGATCTCTCTCTCTGAAAACTCCAAGACATTGAAGAAATTGAAGAAGACACAAATAAATGAAAAGGAATCCAACGTTCATGGATTGGAAGAATTAATATTGTGAAAATGTTAATACTACCAAAAGTCATCCACAGATTTAATGCAATCCCTATCAAGATTCCCTTGGCTTTTTTTTTACAAAAATAGAAAAAACAACCCTAAAATTTATATGTAACCACAAAAGATTCTGAATAGACATGAAACCCCAAGAAAGAAGAACAAAGCAGGAGGCATCACACTTCCTGATTTCAAACTATAAATAAAGCTACAGTAATTAACACAGTATGGTACTGGCATAAAAACAGACAAATAGACCAAGCGAACAGAATCAAGAGTACAGAAATAAACTCAAGCATATACAATCAACTAATATTTGAAAATGGAGTCAAGAATACTCAAAGGAGAAAAGACAATCTCTTCAATAAGTGATGCTGGTAAAACTGGATATTCACATGTAAAGTAATGAAATTTGACCCCTATCTTACATCACTCACAAAAATCAACTGGAAATGAGTTAAAGACTTAAATGGAAGACCTGAAACCATGAAACTCCAAGAAAAAAATATAGAAAAAATGCTCCTTAACAGGGGTCTTTGCAATGATTTTTTTAAATATGATACCTAATCCACTAGCAACAAAATGAAATATAAACAAGTGGGACTACATCAAACTAAAGAGCTTCTGCACAGCGGAAGAAACCATCAACAAAGTGAAAAGAGAATCTACGGAATAGGAAAAAAATATTTGCAAGCCACATAGCTGATAAGGGGTTAATATCCAAAATATATAAAGAACTCATAGAACTCAACAGCAAACAAAACAAATAATCCAATGAAAAATTGGGCAAAGGACTTGAGTAGACATTTTTCTGAAGAAGATATACAAATGGCAAACAGGTTCATGAAAAGATGCTCAACATCCCTAGTCATTAGGAAAACGCAAATTAAAACCACAATGACATATCACCTTCCACCTGTCAGAATGGTCATCATCAAAAAAACAAGAGATAACAAATGCTGGCGTGCAAGTGGAGAAAATGGAACATTGTGCACCTCTTGGTGGGATTGTAAATTGATGCGGCCACTATGAAAAACAGTATGGAAGTTTCTCAAAAAATTAAAAATAGAGCTACCATATGATCCAGCAATTCCACTTCTGGGAATATATCCAAATCAAATTAAAAGATTCACTTGAAAAGATATCTGCACCCCTATGATTATAGCAGCATTATTTACAATAGCCAAGACAGGAAAACTAGCCAAGTGTCTATAAACAACATATATATATATACACACACACATACACACAAGAGAATATTATTCAGCCATAAAAAGAAGGAAATTCTGCCATTTGTGAAAATAGGAATGCATCTTGAAGGCATTATGCTAAGGGAAGTAAGTCAGACATAAAAAGACAAATACTGTGTGGCATCCCACTTATATATGAATCTAAAACAAACAAACAAAATGCACCAAACTCATAGAAAAAGAGACCAGCTTTATGGTTAACAGAGGTGGGGACGAGAGAAGGGGGAACTGGAGGAAGACTGTCAAAGGGTACAAACTTCCAGTTATAAGATAAATAAGTTTAGGGATATAATGTACAACATGATGACTATAGCTAATAGTGAAGCCGATATATAGGAAAATTGTTAAGAGACTAGATCTTAAGAGTTCTCATCACAAGGAGAATTTTTTTCTTTTCTTTTGATTGTATCTAAATGAGGTGATGGATGTTAACTAAACTTATTGTGGAAATCATTTCACAATATACGTCAATCAAACCATTCTGCTGTACACCTTAAACTTAAACAGTGATGTATGTCCATTATTTCTCAATAAAACTAGAAAAAAGTATAAACAATAACAATTCCATATTATTATTAAAATACTATATTATTTTTTGGAATCAATAAGATTATGCTGATAAAACACATGGAGATAAAAGTGCTTGAATTCTCTTGGCTTCTTTGGGACTGGGCAGCAACATTCGTCACATGGTAGATTTCTAATGTGTCTTGTGATAGGTTTCCTCTATTTGCTATTCAGATCACTGCTACATCCTTGTCCAGTCACCTGTATAACCCAGGTGAAATGAATTCTCGTGACTTGCAGCTTCCAGTTTTCCTCGACAAAGTGTAGCTCTGGCAGGACTTTGAAGAGAAAGTGAGGAATGAGTTGGGAGTCGTATATCTTTGCCTTCCTTCCTGGAGGTAATGACTCCTATTGCTGATCTCCTCTTTTTGATGAGATAAACCCACCTTCCCGTTGAACCTTCAGTCCCAGGGATAAGAAAGTACCCCACTATCACTTGAATTTCCCATGATCTGAGGACAACTTTATAGATACTTTGAAAATTATCCAATTTGAGTGTGCTATCTGTTCTCTGAGGGATCCGTACCTAAACACCTTTATGATAGAATTATAATCATTGCTTTTATTTAGAACGCCCTAGCCAAGACACTCCTTCCTCTTTTTTTAAGTAAGAAGGAGGAAAAACATTTTACTTTCCTTTGACTCAAATATTTGAGATTAAGAATTTGAAGGAAGAAAGAAAAGAAAAGGAAGAAGATAGTCTAAAGTCAGATTCTGTGACCATATAAAGTGAACGGAGCTTGGGAGTCAACAATGTTAGCTCCAAATTAAACTTAAAAAGCTTCTACAACAGAAGGGAGGAGTGACAATTGGCTCAGTCCTTTTCCATAAGACAGCAACATCTTCTGTTAGAGTGCTATGAATTTCTTGGGAATACTGCCATTTGGAAGACTTTACAGTAAAGAAGAAAGAAAATGTAAAAATTCAATATTATTTGTGCATCATGATTTTTCCTTGCACAAGAATGTATAGTTTTGTTTCCCGATATCCATGATGGTATTGGGATGCACACTATCAGTACTAATTTTGAACATTTTTAGCATCCCAAAAAGAGCCCCCATAACCATGAGCAGTCATCTGCTTTCTTCTCTCCACTCAGTCCTTGGCAACCACTAATATATTTTCTGTATCAATATATTTGCCAATTCTAGGAATTTCATATAATGAAATCAAATCCTATGTGATCTTTGTGACTTGGCTTCTTTCACTCTGGATAATATTTTCAGGATTCATTCATATTGTAGCACATATCAGTACTTCATACCTTTTTATTGTAGAATATTATTCCATAGTATGAGGATTTCCCCATTTTGTTTATCCACTCATCACTTCATGGACAATTTTTTTCACTTCTTGCTTATTATGAATAATGCTGCTATGAGTAATCATGTACCAGTTTTTGTGTGAACATATCTTTTCATCATTTCTCATGGATAGATACTTAGGAGTGGAATTGCTGGGTCATATGGTAACTGTGTGCTTAAGATTTTGAGGAACTGTCAGACTGTTTTCCAACAGCATCGCTACATTTTACGTTCCTGATACCAGTGTACGAGGCATCTGTTTTCTTCAGATCCTCTACAATGTTCGTCATTATCTGTATTTTGCCATCAAGGTGAAGGTTAAGTGGTGTCTCATTATGGTTTTGACTAGCATTTTCCTGATGGCTAATAATGTTGAACAGCTTTTCAGATGATTAGTGGCTATTTGTTTATCTTAGAACATTGTCTATTCAGATCTTTTGCCTATTTTAAAATTTGTTTGTCTTTTTATTACTGAGTTGTAAGAGTTCTTTATATATATATATATATATATATTCTAGGTACAAGTCTCTTATCAGATACATGATTTGCAAAATCTGCCATTCTATGAGTTATCTTCTTGCCTTCTTGATGGTGTCCTTTGATCCACAAAAGTTTTTATTTTGATGAAGTCCAATTTATATTTTTTTTTCTTGTATTCTTTGTGCTTTTGCTGTCCTATCTAAAAACAAACAAACAAAAATCACTGCTTTCTTCCTGGACACAGGTTAACGCCTGTGTTTTCTTTGTAGGAGTCTTATAGTTTTAGCTCTTACATTTAGGTGACTGATCTATTTTGCACTATTTTTGTATATTGAATTGGGTGGGGATTCAACTTTATCATTTTGTCTGTGAATATCTAGTTGTTCCAACACCATTTTGTTGAGAAGACACTTATTTCCCACACTGAATTGTGTTGGCAGTCTTGTAAAAATTAACTGACCATAAATGTGAAGGCTTATTTTTAGGTCTTCAGTTTTATTCCTTGGATCTATATGTCTATCTTTATGTGAGTACAATAATGTCTTGATTACTATAGCTTTGTAGTAGATTTGAGAAGTGTGAATCCTACAATTTTGTTCTTCTTTTCCAAGGCTATTTTGAGTATCCTGGGTCCCTTGAATTTCCACATGAATTTTGGGATCAACTTGTTAATTTATACAAAGAAACCATCTGGGATTTTCATGGGTATTGCATTGAAAGCTGTAGCTCAAATGAGGATATTGAATTCTCAGCAACATTAACTCTTCTGATGCAAGAACATAGAATGTCATCCAATTTATTTAGCCTTCTTTAACTTTTTAAACCCTGTTTTATATTTTTCAGAGTAGAAGTTAGAACTTCTTTTGTTAAAGGAATTATCGAAGATCACATTCTTTTAGAAGCCACTGTAAATGGAATTGTATTCTTAATTTTGTTTTCAGATTGCTCATTATAAGTATATAGAAATACAATTGATTTTTGTATTTTTAGCTTGTACCCTACAAGCTTGATGAACTTGATTATTAGTTCTAATAGTCTGATTTACTGAATTCTTTAGCATTTTCCATATACAAGGCTGTATCACCTGCAATTAGAGATAGTTGCACTTCTTTCTCTCCAATATGGTTGCCTTTTCTTTCGTTTTCTTGCCTAATGATCCTGGATAGAATGTCTGGTACAATGTTAAGGAGATGTAAGAAGGACACACATCCTTGCCTTGTTTCTGATCTTAGGGGAAAGCATTCAGTCTTTCAACATTCTGTATGATATTAGTTGTGCATTTTTCTACATGCCCTTTATCAAAATGAGAAATATCCCTTCTATTCCTAGTTTGTTGAGTACTTTTATCATAAAGAGTTGCTGAGTTTTGTTGAATGCATCTTCTGCATCTTTTGAGATGATAAGGCGGCTTTTGCCCTTTATTCTATTGACATAGTATATTATATTAATTGGTTTTGGTATTAAACTAATCTCCTTTTTGCATGATGCGTAGTCTTTTTTACGTGTTGCTGGATTTGTCTTGCTAATATCTGGTTGAGAAATGTTTAATCTATCTTTATAAGAAATATCTGTCTCTAGATTTCTTTCGTTGCGATGTCCTCATAGTTTAGAGGTCTTAGATTTACACTGACTTCATAATACTAAGTGAGAAGAGTTCCTCCTCTTATATTTTCTGGAAGGGTATTGAAGAATTGGTATTAACTCTCCTTTAAATATTTGGTAAAATTCCCCAGTGAAGCTATTTAGGCTTGGACTTTCCTTTGTGGGTAAATATTTTTATTACTAATCAAATCACACTATATTTTACAAGTCTATTCAGATTTCCTTCTTCTTCTTGAGTCATTTTTGGTATTTTGTGTCTTTCTAGAGCTTTTAAAAATTTCATTTCATTTATCTAATTTGTTGGCATAGCATTGTTCAGTATTCCCTTAGAAACATTTTATTTCTGTTTTTTCTTTTTATTTCTTACTGACTAAGGTTGGTAAGTATAGCTCTTCTTTCTATCATTTCTGATTTATGCAATTTGTGTGTTCTATCAATTTTTATGAGAACATTTATCTAAAGTTTTTTTCCAACTTTTTTTGAATCTCAAAGAAATAGCTTTTGGTTTTGCTCATCTTCTTTACTCTTTTTCTATTCCCCCTTTGGTTAATTTCACTCTAATTTTATTATTGCTTTCATCCTGCTTGCTTTGAGTTTAGCTTGCTCGTCTATTTCCAATGTCTTAAGGTGGAAGATTAGGTTATTGATTTGAGATCTTTCTTCTTTTTATACATGGACATTTATAGCTATAAATCTCCCTGTAATCCCTTAAGTTTTTTGTATATCTTCATTCATATTCCTCTCAAAGTATTTTCTCATTTTCTTTGTGAGTTCTTTCTGTTTCATTGTTTAAATGTGTGTGGTATAATTTCCACACTTTTGTGAGTTGACAAATTTTTTTCTGTTATTAGTTTTTAATTTGACCACACTGTGGTTGGAGAACAAATTTTACATGATTTCAAGCTACTTAAATTTGTGGAGGCTCGTTTTATGGCCTTATATATAGTTCATCCTGGAAACTATTTTATGCACAAGTGAGAAAAATGTGTATTGTGTTGCTTTTGGTTAGACAGTTTTAAACATGTTTTTGTTCGGTGTGGATGGTTTATAGTGTTATTCAAGTCTTCTAGTCCCTTGTTTATTTTTTGGCTAGCTGTTTTATCCACTATTGAAAGTGGGATATTGAAGACTCTGACTATTATTTTTGATTGTTTATTTCTGCTTTTCAGTTCTGTTAGTTTTTGCTTCTTGTATTTGTGGCCTTGTTGTTGAGTCCATGTATGTTTACAATTGTTAGATAGCCCTGATTGATTGACAATTTTATCATTTTAAAATGTCCCACTTTATCTATAGTAAAATTTTCTATTTTAAAGTCGATTTTATATGATATTACTACAGCCACTCTCGTTTACTTATGCTTGCTGTTTTCCTGATACATCATTTTCTTTCCTTTTACTTTAACATATTTTTCTCTTTGTATCTAAACTGTGTATCCTGTATACAGTATATGGTTGGATCTCATTTTTAAAATCCAGTCTGACAATCTGTCTTTCAATTGGATTATTTAATCTATTTCCATGTAACCCTATTTTCTGATATGGTTGGATTTATATCTGCTATTTATTTTTTTTTCTATATGTCTTATGCTTTCTCCCCCAATTACTACTTTACTACTCTGTTTTGGATTAAGCTAATAATTTCTAATGTAACATTTTAATTGCTTTAATGATTTTTCACTATATTCTTTGGAGTTATTTACTTAGTGTTTTCTCTAGGACTTAGTACATACATGTTAACTTATCATACTCTTCTTCACATCGTTACTAACTTAATTCCAATGAGATAATAAAATGTTGCTCTTATGTGGTTCTATTCTCTCTTCTGTTTTTGTGTTATTATTTTTATACACATTATCCAAAAATACATTATTATAACTGGTACTTTATATAATTTTGTTTCTTTTAAAGAAGCTCAGTTAAGAAAGAAGAACAAGTATATATTTATAGATTTTCTTATTTTAACCTTCTTACTTAACATTTTTGGTTTTCTTCTGCTACTGTGTATTGAGTTACCATATGGTGTCATTTCCTTACTCCAGCACAGCTTTGTCCAACATACCTTCATTGCTGTTGGTGTCAAATATGCTACATTTATATATGCTTCAAATTCAAAAGTACAATTGTATACATATTGTACTTTATGTACATAAAATTTATTTTTAAATTCATTACAGAAAGAAGAAATACACATTTATGCTACCTTTTTAAATTATTTATTACCCTTACCAATTTCTCTTTGTTTTTTATTAATGTTTGAAATATTGAGTGAAGTCATTTTTCTTTCAGCCTAAAGATCTTCCTTTAGTATTTCCTGAAGGTGTATGTGAGAGCAACACATTCTTCTATTTTTAGTTTTATCTGGAAATGTCTTTATTGTTGAATGTTAGCTATGCAGGATTTAAGATCCTTGGTTAATAGTATTTTTTTCTTCAGCCCTTTTAATATGTTACCCACAACTCCAGCCTCTATTATTTCTGATGAGGAATCAGGAGTCAATCTTAGATTGGTTGCCTTTTATGTCTATATTGATGCTTCTAAAATTTTTTCTTTCTCTTTGATTTTCAACATTTTCACTGTGATGTGTCTAGTTGTCTTTATTTACTTGGAAATCCTTGAGCTTTTTAGAGCTGTAGTTAACGTTTTTCATCAAATCTGGGAAGACATCTGCCATTATTTCTTTGAATAATTTTTTTCTGTTCCTTTCCCTCTGTCTCCTCTCCTTCTGGTACCCCAATTATAAGTATGTTTGTATGCCTCATAGATTAAACATTTATCTGAGGCTCTGGTCAGTTTTCTTCACTTTTTGTTTTCTGTTCTTTGAATTGTGTAATCTCTAAGAAAATTGATTCCCTCCACCATGGGACTCAGTGTGGTTGCTGCTGTTTGCCTGTCATTTGTTTAGCGACTGGGCTGGACTATTTCATTGAAGACTATTTCCTCCGGAGTGAGAAGTTTGTAATGTTTCTTCTCAAAGGGTGCAGGCTTTGGCATGAACACAGTCGCTGTGGTGGTTTTAGAAGGGGTCTCTTTGACTGTCTCTTTCTCTGATTTCTGTTAACATCACACCCAGCTTATAGGCTGCACTAATTGCCAGCTAACTGTTCTCATGTTTTTGACAATGTTTTGATGAATAAATTGCTCCCTGGGCTGATCCAAGTAAATCTGGTCCACTTTGTAAAAGTAATTTCTGAGAACAGTCTTTCAGGATTTTTTCTGATCTCAGTAGGCCTCTTCTTAGCTGTCACATTCTCTGGTTCTCTCTGGTAAACTAGTTGCCATATGCTTTAGTGTGTTTAGCTCTCATGGAGTTACCAGGATCTTAATTGCTTTATAACAAAATTTCCACTCTATTTGGGAGCTTCCTTAGGCTTGAAATTGCCCAGACTCCATTTCAACTAAAGTTAGTTTCTTTCGGGAGAGTTCTGAAGGTCTCTGTGCTTATGTAGTGCCTCTTTCATGTGCAAAACCTCTGACTCACTGATCTAGAGTTGGACCTGGAGACAGAGGCTTGCTTGTCTCTCAGTGACGCTCTGCTTTATGAGCAAGGCTTTGGGCAGGTACAGTAATTCGAGGTCTTCTCAGTATGCCTTTCTTGGCTTGGAACCTCCACCCTATGTGCAAGTTGGGGTGAAGGCGACTGGGTTCCCAATATTTTGGCTTGCCTTGTTCTAGGTAGATGGTCCACCTTGTAAGTGAAAGCTGAGGGAAGAAAGGAAACCCCTAGTCTCTCAGCTGCAGTAACTCAGAATATAACAGCTGCAACTCAGAGCAGAGGGGATGAGAACTGTCGGTGTCCTGTCCTCTCAGTGAGATATTAAACAGCTTGACTGGGGCCTAAGGACACAGAAAGCCCCATATTCTCAGCCATCCTCATTCAGCGTGGAGCTTGAGCTTGGAGGGGATTACAGATTGTGGCTCAAGCGCCACAGACTATCATCATCCTTCACAGTTTATTCTTGAATAAATGTTTCCCTATTGCTATATGCATTTGGAACAATTTCTAATGACTCTAAGTGTTTTTTGTCCTTATGTCGATAACTTTCACCAGATATAATTGTTTCACTGGGGAGTGGATGCATAGAGCTCCTCACACCCCCATACCAGAAGGGAACTCTTATGGCAGTAATCTTTTTTTTTCTTTTAAATAGGCTTTATTTATTAGAACAGTTTCAAGTTCACTGTAAAATTGAGCACAAAGAACAGAAAGTTCCCATATACGCTTTGTCCCAACACATGCATAGCTTGTCTCACTATCAATATTCTACACGCAGTGCTACATTTGTTACAGTTGATAAACCTACACTGACACATCATTATCACTCAGCGTCCATAGTTTACATTAGGGTTCCCTCTTGGTCTTGTGAGTTCTATGAGTCTGGACGAATATACAACGACATGTATCTACCATTATAGTATCATAAATAATAGTTTTGCTATCCGAAAAATCCACTGTGCTTCACCTGCTCATCCCTCCCTCCCTCTTAACCCCAGGCAACCACTGACTTTGTTTTGTGTGTATGAGGAAGATTGGCCCTGAGTTAACATCTTGTTGCCGATCTTCCTCTTTTTTTGCTTGAGGAAGATTGTCACTGAGCTAACATCCGTGCCAGTCTTCCTCTATCTTATACATGGGATGCTGCCACAGCATGGCTCAACAAGCAATGTGTAGGTCTGTGACTGGAATCTGAACCCACGAACCCTGGGCCATCAAAGAGGAGCATGCAAACTTAACTGCTACACCACTGGACAGCCCCCACTGATCTTTTTATTGTCTCTATAGCTTTGCCTTTTCCAGAATGTCATATAGTTGGAATCACACAGCACGTAGCCTTTTCAGATTGGCTTCTTTCACTTGGTAATACACATTTAAGTTTCCTTCATGTCTCTTCATGGCTTGGTAGCTCATTTCTTTTTAGCACTGAAAAATATTTCATTGTCTGGATGTATATAGTTTATTTATGCATTCACCTACTGAAAGACTTCTTGGTTGCTTCCAAGTTTTGGCAATTATGAAGAAAGCTGCTATAAATATCCATGTGCAGGTTTCTGTGTGGACAGGTTTTCCACTCCTTTGAGTAAATACCAGGGAGCACAAGTTCTGGATCATATGCTAAGACTATCTTTGGTTTTGTAAGAAACTGACAAACTTTATTCTAAAGTGAGTGGACTATTTTGCATTTCTACTAGCAAAGAATAAGAGTTCCTGTTTCTCCACGTCCTTGCCACCATTTAGTAGTATCAGTGTTTTGGGTTTGGGCAATTCCAAAAGGTGTATAGGGGTATTTAGTTATTTTAATTTGCATTTCTCTAGAGACATATGATAGTAAAGACATTTATAGATGGACTTACTTTCCATCTATATGTCTGCTTTGGTGAGGTATCTGTTCAGGTCTTTTGCCCATTTTTTAATCAAGTTGCTCATTTTTGGTTGACTGGCAACAATATTTTAATAAGTAAATATATTTAAAGAAAAAAAATATGGCCTCTGATGATTAAATGCACTTTCTATGGAAATTTTTAGTAATATAATTACATGAAACAAAGAAGTTGAAATGAGAAAATTTAGAATTAAAAGTGACATATTTGAAGTGTGGCAGGAGTTCAGTTATTTGAAAAATATACACAAGGAATAGTATTAAAAACAATTGTAACTATAAAAAAATCACTTTTTCCATAATAAGCTTAAGAGAATTTTTTTAATAATTGAAAATATATCTATGCCTCACTTGCATAACTAAGCATAGTTATATAAGTGACATAGATTTATTTAAACATAACCCTTACTTTATTCTGCTAAATCAACAGATATACGGCCTTCAGGAAAAAAAGAAAACTTTAGGATAGTCTAAATTTGTGAAGAAACTATCATATTTCAAGTGTGATTAAGTCTCCAAGGAGTGATTTAATTTAAAATACCTTTTAAATGGCTAGATTAAAATATATAAAACTACATGTAGCCTCTTCTTTTGACCCACCAATCCTACTTCTAGGAATTTACTCTGAAGATATAATTCCAACAATATAAAAACACATTTGTATATTTTTTTTTGTAATTGTAACATATTGGATATGACCTAAACACCATATGTAAGAGAGTGGGTGAATAAACTATGGCGCATTGGTACATCCATACTGCATCTATAAAACAGAGCATTGAAGGAGGGAGAGAAGGATGGAGGGAGGGGGAGAGAGAGACAGAAAGAGAGAGAAGGAGAGAAAGAAAAAAGAAAGAAAAAATACACAAATAAAAGGAAGGAAAGAAAGAAAAATTTTCTAATAACTGATAGGGAGTAATTTTTAGGATATATTGTTAAATATATATATTATATATATATATATGTTACCATTTATACAAGAAAGAATATAAAATAACAAAATATACATATATCTACTTATTTGTGAAAAAAGGAAATATAAAAATGATAAACTGATAGCTAATGAGAAGAGTTATCTACAGGAGCTTGTTCGGAAAAGGTCAGAAAAAATGGATGCATAGGAATGGGGTTGAAGAGATGAGTAGAAAAGTGCACTTCTCTGAGTCTACCTTTTTGGATAGCTGTAACTTCTAGTACTATGGTGATATTTCACACATGTAAAAATAAATAGTTAAGGTCAACAAAGATGTGAGGACCACTCAAGGCGGAACACAAAGTGCAACAAATGAACCTGACCTTATTATAAACGTGTAACAGGGCTACCATGAAGAAGATGAGGAAGGAAAAATAAAACTAACCAAGGTAACTTGGAAAACATTATTTTGACTATATAGTGTAAGGTTAAAAATAAAGACCTATCCACAAATATTGTGCTCTAGTTAGTAAATTTCCTTTCCATGGGGGTGTAGAATAGCAATTTTTAAACTAAATTATTTAATTCTTAAACTTTATGTGTATCCTATCAGAAAGTAGTTAATATACTTTGGATAAAGAGAACTAGATTTCTCAGTGATGGAGAAAGGAGTTTACAAGTAAGGAAACAGGGAAGAATAGGATGAATCTGTGGTGCTGGATTGCCATGAGAGGTGTCGGCATGAACTCAAAGTTATAAACGGATAGATGATGGACAGAGAGATAGACAAAGAGAGAGAGAAACATACAAGTGCGTTATTTTGTTGGTTTATATACACCTGTAACCTAACTCTGTCTGCTAAGGAGTCTAGAAGCAATTACATCCATAGCAATGAGCACATTTAGCACCCAGATCTTGGTTATAAATATCATTCTCCAATAAAAGAAACTAGGGTTCCTTGAGGAAATGACTGATTCCAGGGCTGAAGCAAGAGAAGTACAATGAAAATCTGAGAAATCTGTTAGGGCTAGAATGCAATAAAATTTTTAAAAAATTATCATGACATATCTAAAGGACACAGGAGCCAATTCGAAGGGACTCTCAATGGAAAAATCCTGGACTCTTTAAGCAACAAAATAAATGATGATAGCACTGGTTTGTTATCCATGCACTAAAACATATATGAATGAGTCTATACTCACATAAATTAATAATTGAATATATTAATAAGTGAGGAGAAGGAAAAACTCTCACTTCTAATAAAATTCCAATTAATACACATCAAAGAAATCGTGGAAATAGAAAAATCACCATTTGGCAAACACAATGATACTAATTATTTCAAATTAAGAACCATCGAGATCTATTAAAGCTAGTAGATGGAAGTTTAATGTGAAACGGGATATTTGCAATGTCTCAAAGTATAGCCCACAATATTTTCATTAATTACAAAGAGAAAAAGTAACTTAAGAGTGGAGAAATCTGGCACACACGCCTTAACCAGGTGATCAAAGCTAGCATCACTAGTAAAGAGACATCTTGACATCACATACCCCATTGTGTAATACACTAGGAAGGGCACGGCATTGGTTATATTACTGCCATAAATTCAGAGGCTGAATTTAATCATGAGCTAATATTAGGCAAAATCAAACTGGGAGGCATTCTATAAAATAAGTATTCTTCAAATGTATCATGTCTTGAAAGGCAAAAGAAGACTGAAGAACTGTTCCAGATTAAAGAACAGCGAAGAGTCATGAGAACCAAACACAACGTGATCCTGGATTCCTTCCTGGCTCAGAAAACTGGCCAAAATTTGAATAAGCTTTGTATATTATGTAATAGTCTTGTATCAATGTTATTTTTACAGTTCTGATAATTTTACTATGTTTATATAAGCTGTTTTCATTAGGAGAATTTGAGTAGAGAGTATACCAGAATTCTTTGTATTTTGCAAATGCCCCTAAGTCTGAAAAGTTAAAAAATAGAAAAAAATGAATGGCTTGAGGCTACTGGTAGAAATAAGGACTACCAACATGGGGTTTTATTTAAAACTGGGGAGAAAAAGAAAGAGTAAAAGTGAAGAAAGGAAACTGCCTTTAACTAAACCATTGGATGTTTTAGACATTGTATCTAATGTGTTGTTCCTACAACCGTAATAAGGAATAAAGGAAGTATTTTGTGAGTGCTTGCTATGTTCACCCTGGATGCTGGAAACATAGCAATCAGAGCTGCTGTTGTTACCTTGTATTTATAGATAATAAAATAGAGAATCAAAATGTATAGTTATTTGTCCAGTTCACGGAGCCAGTTTTGGAATTTAGTTCTCTTTATTGCCAGAAATTCTGACCTTTCTAGTACACTATACCAACGAAACAGAAATAGATGATTTTTGGTATTTTAACCAATAATTAATATGTCATGCAGTCTCCCGAAGCAAAAAGGTAAGATGCTAAAACTGTTTTCACCTGTTTTATAAATCAGAAACTAGTTCTGGAAAATGAAAATGTTCATTTTTGGAATGACCTACATAAGATATCGTTTTTCCTTATATTCCTTTTAAAGAAATCATTTCTAGCCATGTTAGTTAAAATCTCATAAACACACTTGGTCTCTGCTCATGCTGGAATAAGGCTGCCATTGCCTCTGGTCGCTTATGATTTAGTAAGGACAGAGTAAATTTGGTGTGACAAGAGGAATACAAACACGTATTAGGTAGGTTGAAAAGAAGGACAGAGAACACTCAAGTTCCAGTGGATTGGAGCATGGAAGACTGCATGGAGGAGGTGGCACGTGGACAAAGTCATGGGGTGTTCTGGACAATGCCAAGGACAGCTAACCTCCTACTCCCCCCCCCCCCCACCTTTTTATGAAAGGTAATTGTCTGTTATTGAAAATTTTTAGAATATTAGGATGTGTTTTTGCTTTAATAGTATATCACATTGAGTTATAAGAAACATAATTTCAGCACCCACCTCTGCCAAGTTCCTCAGTCCTGGCCACAAGGAGAGAGCTGTGTAGGTGGGGAGAATTGTAAAGAATCAAAGTGTTTCGTTTGACTTCAAATTAAGAAAAATTAAGAAACCTGCAAATAAATAGATATGTGGAAATGCTCTATTTATTAAATGCTCATATAATAGAATGAACAGGACAAGGGGAAATTTTCCAGCTTGAGAAATAAGCAAAACCTTCTCCCTGAGCTGATGTTTATGCTATTTTATGCATGCTGTCTCCAAGTTAATGACTGCTCTGAAAACACATCTGTAAGCTAAACATGTGACAATTATGTTTCGCTATCAAGAGCTGGATAAAAATAAAAATCTATATGGAAATAATTTATCCATCGCTATGTCTTTACGGAAAAGAATAATAAATCTTACAAGCTAAGATGCTAAACTAACGATGTAACCTTACTTAAAAGACTAAGGTTTCTGAGAGCAATTTCTTTTAGCATAGAGTATGTTCTTCCTTGAATAATTTAACATTTGATCACGTTTGTAGGTTGAACTTTTAATATTCTAATTTATCCTATTGCTTGTGAACATAAGCTTACCATAGTCTTTTAATTTAAAACAGTTTATAATTAAAGTAAATAGAGAATAGTATATTGCTTAACTATATTTTTCTATGCAGTTTGCCTTGAAAATCATAGCACAGTACAATTTACTTGTCATCTCTTTTAGGAAATGTCTACCACATAATCAGTTGTTTTGTTGAAAGATGCTAAATTGAAATTTCTTAAAATTATAATCATAGTATGCTTTCCTTTAGGGCTTGTATCAATGCACAGAAACCACTTTAATAGTTTTCAGAGAAAAGATCAAGTTATTCCCTAAAACTCCTCAGTTATTTGAGTCAAGCAATTAATTAGTAGCCCATGAAGTCTAAATTAATTAAATGCATTTTCATTATTTGTGTAGGCACAATCTTATATTATCCATTGATTGCAACAGTCGACATTCACTCCTTTATATTCTATTTTAGCAAATAAACAGATGGTGAGTTATCGAAGAGGGGAGGAAAAAAAAAGATGGCCTTCCAAGACGTAAATTCCAAAAGAGGTAATACCAAAATAGATTTTAAACACTGTGATGAGAGCTCCACTAACCCTACCATATGTAGAAATAAACATTCTCTGAGTCAGGAGAAGGTGCAGGAGGTATGAAGAAATAGAACTTGCTATTTTCCTCTTCCCTGTCACATGTGAATTTTTTTTTCATCTCTCACCTGCAATTTGAACAAAGTAGTTTCATTTAGACATAATTGGAACAACTTTGCAAGATCCTTTTGAGGCATTAAAATGTGTTATCAATAAAATACTGCTCTTCTAAAATTGTACGAGTGCCTGTCCAGCCAGGTATCTCTTTATTTTTATGATAAGGAATCAATCACAGACACTGATTTTTGACAAATGTAATATTTTCCTTTTTCACTGAAGTGATGAAACCACACGTATGTAGAAGTGGGTGGGCAGTCAATAGTCCTTGGTCAAAGACCCATGTGTGCCCCACTACTGCAAAGCGCAGGTTCCAAAAAGTATATTAGTGAATTTGTCTTATTTTCCAAAATGGAAAAGATAATAAATACTTGCAAGCAGTGTCCCACAGCAGACTTTCAGCGTTAGCTCCCTGCCTTTGATAAAATAGAACTTTCATTCTCAGTAGGTAAAAACGAACATTTATAAGGAGATTATTTTATTTATGCAGCATTTAAAATTATTTCACCTAATACAGAGATATTGTCTAATTGCAAAAAAGTCAATTCAGAAAAATATAAAGAGCAAAGTGACAGTCCTTCATTAGGTACTCTCCCCCACCAGCCTCATTTTGATTCCTCTCCCCAGAAGTGAACACTTAACATGATTCTTCTTCAGATGTCTTTTTCCTACGCATTAACACATACTTTTGTACATTTATTGATATGTTGTCTTATTATTTTTGCTTTCTGATTTGCATCTTCTTTGTATCTTCAATAATATCCACCAAAAGTGTATGGATCTGTCTCACAGGTTGAATTGCTATATGCTATTCTATAGTATGAATGCACCTTAACTAACAATTTCTGTGGTGGGAGCCGTTAAGCCTCTTCTCCCTTTTGCTCTATGAAATATTAGTGCACTTACTATATTTTACATGGGTTTTTTTTGTACTCATATGAGCACTATTGTGTAAGTTTTTCTAAGAGGAAAATTGCTTGGTCTAACATTACATGTGCATTTTAAATTTGCATATTTGTCAATGTATCTTCCAGGAACAAATGCTATGTCAGTGACCCCTCCCATCTTCTGCAACACTAGATATTATTTCTCTTTTTAATTTTTATCAATGCGATGGGTGGACATGACACCTTATTTTTTTATTTAGTTGCCTTTTCTTGATTTTGTTCAGGTTTACTACTTAAATAAAATAGTGGTATTGGTATTTGCATTTCTTCTTTCAATTGCCTGGCTATATTTTTACAGACCTTTCTAATTATTTCACTTTTTTTTCTTGAACTACAGAAACTCTTTATATATTCTGTATAGTAATCCATTGTTATATATCTTAAAATATTTTGTCTCTGTCATTTAACTTTTTAAAACAGCTTTTTGGTGGAAGATTGTTGCTGAACTAACATGTGTGGCCATCTTCCTCTATTTTGCACGTAGGATGATACCACAGCATAGTTTGATAAGTGGGGTGTAGGTCTGCACCTGGGATCCAAACCTGTGAACCCCAGGCTGCTGAAGTGGAGCACACAAACTTAACTGCTATGCCACCAGGCTGGCCCCAAGCATTTTTTTTAATAAAGAATTTTTAAAATATTTAATTGTCAAATATGTAATCAGGTCTTTTCCTTTATGGCTTCAGGGTTTATGTTTTGTTTAATCTTGCCTTTCCAATTAAAGTTTTATAAAAATGCACATTTAATTTTCTCCTAATACTTTGATAATTATTTTGTTTTTGTTCTTTAACCCAAATAAGAATTGTTTTGCAAACGTTGTGATATATTTACATAAATTACATTTTTCCCCAATAGGATATGCAGATTTTCCAATACTTTTTATGAAGTCAAACTCTTTTTTTTCTAACTGATTTAAACTACTACCCACGTCATAGTCCAGATTCACATTTATACAAGAATCTATTCCTTGATACTTTTGTTTTGTTAATCTCTTTGTCACTTTAAGAGCCAATGCCACATACTTTGAACTCCTATAATTTTTGAATATATTTTAATATCTGGAATTGCAAGTCATGTTCCATTTTTCTACTCTTATTTTCCAATAACAAGAAGAGTTTATTTAACAACAAAAAGAATGTCTTTTCTTAAAGGGTCATTTTAAATGCTGTAAAACTTTCTGTCGTTTTGTCTATTTAGGCATAGACTTTCGACAACTTTTTCAACATGTATGATATTCGTAATTTTGGACTTTCTCTCTCTTTGAATTATTTCGGTTAAGTTGTGTTTTCCTGGAGAATATGTTTTAGCTGGTTTATCAAATTTCTTGGTATAACTGAGCAGTGTCTCATGCATTTTTTAAATTCTTCACATTTTTAACCGTTAACAATATTTCTTTCTTCTCAATGCTGATTTGTTCTCTCTGTTTGAAAATTTGTCTATTTTGTTGGGTATTTTGAAGAATAAGCTTTTATCTTTGACTTATCAAGACTTCGGCTTTATTTGGTTTACTTTGTAAACTTTAATTTCCACTTTTATTTTCATTATTTCTATCATCTTTTATATTAATTTGTTGCTTGTTCGTAGAGTCTTAGGAACACTTGGATTACTTACTTTCACATTCTCTCTCACCCTCCCTTTCTCTTCCTCTCTTTCTCTCTCTCAAGTACATTTAAGGCTACACATTTTTCTTTAAAAAATTTCATCAGTAAGATTAGGTACAAAATAACAACCTATCCACTAATTATCATTCATCTCCAAATGGATTTTAATTTCAGTTTTTAATCTTGATTTAACTCAAGTCATTTGGAAGATATATAATTCTGTGCGTGTGCATGTGTGTTTGTGTGTGTAATCTTGGGGAGATATTCTTTGTTACTGAATTTTCATGTTATTCCATCGTGGACAGGGAACTTGACCTGTTTCAATTCGCTTTTGAATTTCATTAAGACAATGTGCGCGACCTTACATGTTCTTGCTCTGTGAATCCTTGGCAAGCATGCACATTTCCAAAGTACTTAAAATACAGAGTCAAGGATCAAAATGCCTGGGGATGAACCCTAATCTTCTATCTTCCTGGTCTATAACCCTTGGCAACTAACTTCACCACTTCCCACATTGGTTTTTTCACTGACAAGATTTCCTCCCTTATTTCTGTATTATAAACCTCTTCTAAATATGTGTCACTCTCAAGAATTGGTTATAAAAGATCTTTCACTTAAAAATAAATTAGATTTACAGTCCTCTTTTTAGAGAAAAGAATGACAATTCTTAGAAAGTTAAACAAAAAACAAACTAAGCTACCTGTGTACAATTAACACAAGCTAAACAAAATTATCAGATCAGCATTTCAACAAATGGAAATTTAGTAATCATCCCCTTAGTAGCTTAACACGGTGTGAGGATTGTGAGTTGAGTTCTCACAGTGACAAGAATTAAACCAATCAATACATATAAAGTGCTCAGAATCATATCTGGCACATTGAATATGCATTTAATAAATACTAGTTTTTATTAGAAGCAGCATAATTATGTTATTGTTATTTTTCTTCAAATTTTCTCTATTTTAATTATTGCCATTGTCTATTGGTCTTTCACATTTCTGAGTGAGATATGTTATGATTATGACAATGTCACGTCTTTATATTTCTATTTACTTCTCTTTCTTTTCCGCCAAATTTTCAGTTTTTGGAACAGCATAAGTCTAAAAGCATCTCTAGCTTAATATAAAGCATCCTTCTTTTTCTCATTTAAACCCTAAGATAGTAAGTTCTATATTCTCTGATATCAGTATTCCTATCCTGCCTGATTATTGTTAGCATTTGTCCGTGGTGTTTTCCTCCTTTGTTGCCAGCCCTTTCATTTCAATTTGTAAAGATAGACATCTTATTAAAAAACATGTGAGCGTGTGTTTGTACACACACATATACCACACACGTTTTTATTTTTAAATCTAGTTTTAGTGGTTTATTCTAAATAATAAAGAATTTTTACTGATTCATAAGTACTTATTACAGATATGTCTGGGGTTCTTCTCACTATATTACTTTATTGTTGGATTAAGGCTCCTCTGTCTTGTTAGCCTCTTTTCTGTTATTTTTTTTCTGAAAATCATCAAAGCTACACATCCTCTTTCTATCCTTCTAGTAATTACAATTTAATGCTTAAGAGAAACATTACAGTTTTCCAAACTAACATTCAGAATCATTCAGCATCTATAACTGTCCCAAATAAGCTGAGAATTTTAGCTTGATATTATTTATCTTCTCCCCACTTTCACAAATGCCTATGTTGCTTCTCCTGTTATGTTCATCTCGGATTTTAGTTTCAGATTGTCATTCGTTCTCTTTTAAATCATCCCTCAGTATTAATTTAGAATTGACCATTATATTTAATGCTTACTTTTCTTACCATATCCTCCCCAAAACTTTGTTTGCTTGAATTCTTTGTAATGATTCCTTGAGTATTTCTTTCGGGTGAAATGTCTAGTTTGCAAAATTTGGGAGCCTTTACATGTCTCAAAATATCTTTATTCCGCCTTCTGCCTTGAATGCTAATTTTAACAGATTATAGACTCAAAATAATTCATCTTCAAATTTAAAGAAATCTCTCCATCGTCCTCTACATCCGGTATGGCTATTGAGAAGTGTCTTTTCAATCTGAATCTTTTAACTTGGAGGCCAACTTTATCCAGTCCTTTTCTATAAGCTTTTAGAATGATTCTCTGTGCTTGCCATTCTGAAATTTCAAGAGTATATTACTAATTATGGGTCTCCTTTCATTGATGCCTTTCATTATTGAATTAGCTCTTTAATCTAGAGATTTTTGTCTTCAATACAGGGAATTTTTCTTTTGCACTTCTTTTCTTATTTACTCACTTACGTTGTTTCCAACCTTTCCTTATGGAACATCTAACCTATCAAATATTAGCAAATATCCTAACCTCTGAATTGAAACCATGTCTCTCTGAATGTTGATCTTATATTGTAAATCTTTCTGTCCCATGCTTTATGACTTGAGATACTTCCTTCACCTAGCCTTATAAATCACTGTTTCAATATCCAGCCATGCTCATTCATTATTCATTCAGAGTCCCAATGGAAGGATAGAAACCACTCTAAGTATTTAAACAGTGGGAATTTTTTCCAGGGGATTGATTACATAAGTGATGAAAGATGCAAGCGACCAAGCATGGCATGGTGAGCAACCTTCCTATTCTAAGCACCAGGAAACTTATAACGCCGAGATTAGAGGACTAGAGGGAAGAGGCAGTTACAGGAGCCCAGAGGGCAGACAGAGGACACTACCATGCAGGGCTACACAGCGGGAGCGTGGGCCATGAAGGGTTGCAGTAGCTGCTGGGGACACGGGACAAGGCAGAGAGGAGTAAAAAATAACGAGTTTCTTTATTCTTCTTGCCCGTCTCTTTACCCCAGGGAAAATCAGGTGAACTTGGAGATTGAGAAACTAATCATACAGCGGGGGAGCAAGGAAGCCTGTGAATTCATACTTCTAACATCTAACTAATCTAATTTCTTATACTCTCACTTGTCCTTTAACAAGTAAGTTTTATCAATTTTTTAAAGACAGAAAGAAGTAAAAACATGATTGGCCTTTACTGAGTGCCTGCAATTTCAAGCTCACTTTAGATATTTTATGTCAATATATTTATGACCAAGACAGGCAGATATTGTTGTCTCCAGTGTGCAGACAAGGAAATTGTCTAGGGTCAGGGAGGTAGAATAAAATTTACATTAGGTTTGTCTTATTTCTACTGTGTCAAAATCCTTCCACAAAGTCAAACAAAAAAAAATTAAGCGTTCATTTAAGAAAGGAAAAGAGAGAAAAGAAGGTGACATAAATAGAATTTCACCAATCATGATAATATACATTATTTCTACAGGATGGCCAAGAAAGGTACAGATGATTGAATCCACTTCAACAAGATAAAGTTACAATGAATATGAATTGCTAAGAAACTAAGAAAATAAAAACTCTTCTCTGCCTACTGATAAGAATACCTTTAAAAAGTTGTTCAGGATAGTGTAGACACCGGTTCTAACCTCTCATCTCATCTTTACTCATAAATTAAAGTATGTATTTGGTAATTTTTAATAAAGTGCAATTTGAAACTCAGTCTCAGAAATCCTTCGTCACAAATATGGTTTAAAGCTCATTTGCCATTGAGTTAGTGCTAAATAATATGGCATTATGTGCACAATACTTTCGTAAGAGAAGGATAATGCCAATATTGCAAGTCGACCGATACCAGTAATACTCATAATGCCAATTCTCCAGAATGCCACTCGAGACTGTTACTACATCGTATTATTCAATCTACTTTGAGAATTCAAATCATAGATAAGTAACTAGATGGATGGAAGGATGGATGGATGAATGGATGGATGGACAGATAGACAGATGAAACAGAGACTTCAGTCTTTGCTATAATACTGAGATGAGAAAAGGAATCTCTACATGTAAACTTACATCTTTACATATAAGCTTAACATTTTCGCCTTAATTTTCAAGAACTCTGATGGGCATCATCATCAATCTCTTGTAGAAGCAATGAGAAGACATGATTTTTGTTAAGTGAAAACATTCAACTTATTAGCATAACTTTACTTTTTATGATACACCTAGTTTTAAATTACTGCAGGCCATGTTCTTTTTGCTCCATGTTGAGAGAAAAGATCCCAAGTTATAAAACCAGAAGAAAACTTGAAGGAAAATTAGTTTTCTTAGTTGGGAATATTTAGGCATGGATTATTTGTAAAACAAAAGTAAATTAACAAATAATTAAATAAATAGACACTCTACGTATATGTGTATCTTTTGGAAGGGGAGACCCAACACGTATCTCAATATTGTAAATGGAAGGACTGAAATGCATGCATGAATGGAGAGCTTTGGGGTGGTTAGTTTGCATGCCAGTCTTGGCCAGAAACAAAATGCTCGTGTTGTATTTCATCAAGACACTCGTCACCTATTGTCCATTATTGATCACTGTTTGTCGTAATTTGTAGGTCACATCTCACACTTTTTGCATTCAAGCACAGCAGTCCTGCCCCCACAGTGACTGAGTGATCGACACAAAGGGACCGTGTGGGTGTAGAAACAATGAGAGCTGACCAAACGCAAGTGCCAGACCGCCTTGTCCCATTTCAGCATGACAATAAAACACGTCTTTATGCCTGTGTTCTCTCACATCCAAGGTTGAGCACTCCTCACAAATCACACCAGAGTGCTTTGAATGGGTAATAAAGACAGCCAGCAGAATGAAAATTTTTATGAAAAAATTTTATGAAAATTGTCAAATTATACAAGCAAGAGAGTTGGAGAAACATGAAATAGAATAGATTTTATTATAGTCCTTCAAAATCACTCTCCATGGGGTGTTAATTTAGTTCATTGTTGGAAGAGAGTTGGGAGAGCACCAAATAAAAATTGAATAATAAATATTTATATTTTTATCAACATTATTAAAATCACTGGCTGAATACAGATCATAGTATGTTTTATTTACCTAAGTTTTAACATAACTGATACATGCTAATTACAGCTTGATGAAATTAGATTTAATGTATATTATTCTAAGAATACAGTTAAAAAATTATTTTTTACCATTGCAATAATCCTGTCTACTTAAAAATAGAAAATTGAGAGTTTTGCGCTAAACACAATTGCCCCATTTTGGAACAGCTTGATTTTATAACATCTGGCTCCATCCTGCAACCTATCTATCTATTTATTTTTGCAATTTTACTGAGGTAAAATTGACACATAGTATTGTATATATTCAAAGTGTACAGCTTGATGTTTTGTCATTTGTATACATTGTGAAATGATTACCAATCAAGATAATGAACGTATCCATAACCTCACATAGTCACCATTTTCTTTCTTTCTTTCTCTCTATCTTTCTTTTTTGGGATGAGAATACTTAAGATCTATCCTCTTAGCAAATTTCAAGTATACAGTATTGTTCACTGTATCACCATGCTCTATATTAGTTCTCCAGAACCCATTCATCTAATAACTGAAAGTTTGTTCCGTTTGACCAACATCTCTCCTTTTCCTCCACCACCAGCCCCAGGTAAACACCATTCTATTCTCTTTACTAAGAGTTTGACTATTTTAGAGTGCATATACATGTGATATTGTACAATATTTGTCTTTCTGTGTCTAGCTTATTCCACTTACCATAATGCCCTCCATCTTCACCCATGTTGTCACATATCACAAGGTTCTCTTCTTTTTTAAGGTTGAATAATATTCCATTGCATATATATGCTACATTTTCTTTTCTTTCCGTTTTTTTTTTTTTTGTGAGGAAGATTGGCCCTGAGCTAACAACTGTTGCTAATCTCCCTCTCTTTGCTTGAGGAAGACTGGCCCTGAGCTAACATCTGTGCCAATCTCCCTCTGCTTTGTATGTGGGATGCTGCCACAGCATCAATTGATGAGTGGTGTGTAGGTCCTTGCCTGGGACCCCAACCCATGACCCCTGGGCCATCGAAGGAGAGTGCACTAAATTAACCACTCTGCCACCAGTCTGGCCCCCCATATTCTCTTTCTCCATTCATCTGTGACAGATATTTAGGTTATTTTCATATCTTAGCTGTTGTAAATAATGCTACAATGAACATGAGAGTACAAATATCAATTCTCGATTCTAATTTCAATTCCTTTGGATATATACCCAGAAGTGGGATGCCTGTGCTTTGATTTAAGTATTATTAGTCACTGTAAATCTGACATGGTAATTTGGTCATACATATAGTAACAATAAGCAACATTGGGCTAAAAATATTTCTCTTAGTTGCAAGTATACATGTGTAGAGGTGTATGTGCCTTTGGAAGAAATAACTTTTGAAGCAAATGCTTCAGAGAAATTTTGGTTGGGATAGTAAAATATTGCCATTCATACATAACTACCAAAACATGAGTTGATCAATAGCATAATTGTTTTGTTACTTCTAAAATTGAAGTGGCTTATACTAATAAAGGAGTGTATTAGTAAAAATAAAGTTTAAAAAATATTGAGAAATTATATAGAAGGATATGAAGATACTTATCCCAAGAAGTATTTTATGTAACTGGGAATTAAATTTAGATGAGCATCTCAATAGCCACTTAAAAAGAAAGAGCTATGGTATGTTAGGTCTCATTATCTCGTAAAAAAGAAAAGTAAATGAGCCTATTTCAATCACCTTTTCCAGCTGTAGCTGTCTGGGTATGAAGAGTCAATATATATTTTGCTTATTTGAATTACTTCTGGTTACATAGCATATAGATTCTCATTGGTAGTTTTGTTGAAAATAGAAGGTAATCATGCCTTGAACGGACTTTAAAGTCAACAATTTAAAACTCTTTAACCACAACTTACAGGACCTTTTTCTTCTGAGGAAGAAAACAAAAACTTGTATGCATTATAATTTCATCACCTATGATGCAAGAATAGGGCTACTTAGTATAGTACAATGGGATAAATAAGTACATCTTTTAGATTACTCTTCTCTTGTCTTAGGCATACTTGGAGAAAAGTATTTGAGCTGCTCTGATCTTGACCTCTTTCCATTACCAGGATCTTATTCACAGGAGGCCTTCAAAAAATATTTGTTGAGTCAATGGGTCTTCTTTGCCCTCTAAGCAGCATTTCTCTCTCCTTAAAACATCCTCTTATCTCTTCTTGAAAATACAATATGTTTGTTTTTCCTCCTCCATCTCTGCTTCTTCTGCAGTCTTGTCTTTCCACACCTGGCCACTGTGTCCTCTTCACACTTAACCTTTCTTGGAGAGATCCCTCACCATGTTCAAGCTTATCATGGATCCAGAGTGAAGATGACTCAAAGATGGCTCCAGTCTCCAACTTCTCTTTGCTACCAATTTGCTACCTCATTTTGGCACTTAAAAATTGGCATGTGCCACTAATCCACTTCCCATGTCTTACATTTCCGTCAATTTTCATGACAGAAATGTTGGGTTTGTCCTTGACAACCCTCCTTCTACTTGCCTCCACATTATAACCATCACCAGGTCCTGTCGATTTTGCCTGCTCAATAATATTCTAGCTTATCTCCCCTTCTTCTCCACCTCCTTAACCTTATCCCAAGCTGTCATCATCTCTAGTTGGCCTGCCTCTGACCATTTTTCTGCATTGCAGACAGTGATCCACATGCTTTTACTCAAGCCACCTCCCTCTCCTCTTCTCACTTCATACACACCTGGTTCCATGTTCTTGCCACTTGGCTGGTCACTGGGTTCCTATACTTGCCACACTCTCGTTTACAAGTGTTGTTGGGCATTCAGAGAAACTGATTGTCACTTTTACCCAACTACTCTTTCCAATTTCAGCTCAGGAATCACTTTCTCTGAATAGAATTCACTGACTTTTCTGCTGAGGCCAAACTGTAACACATTAGGACATTTTTGCCTCGTTTATGTCATTATTTGGTTTAACACACACCTCCTTCACCAGAGCACAATCAACACAAGAGCAGGTGCAGTCTGTTAGTGCTCAGCATGGTCTCCTGAGTGTCCAGTTCAGGGCCTGCCACATAGGAAGCCCTCAATAAATAAATGTGAGTGAATGAACGATTTTCCATATTATTGAAAAAGAAATAAAGGATATTGACATATAAAATATAAAACAAGTGTAAATATGTGATCATGCACTGTTGCAGCAATTCAAATAACTACTTTTGCAGTAATATATACTCATCAGTATTCTATAGAAATTGCACTTTTCGCTGTGTCATTTAGGTAATAAATAATTTTTTAACCAAAGGTCGATACAGATGAACTCTTTTCAACAACTATATTTTTATTTTCTTCAAGGTTATTCTTTTCTATTCTAGAAAACAAAAGTACATCCAAGTTTTTGATGTGTTCCTCTATCCTCACTCATATGCTCTGAACAGGGACTTTCAAGTGCAATGGTTTTAGAAGTGAAGTACGCTATAGAAGACTATAGTGGTATCATTTTCTACGCTTGAAATCAGCTTGACTCTTCCGTTATTTGAGTTTCATAGAATTTAGTGGGTAGTTAAGAAGAATTATTTCCAAATAACTCAAGCAATTATTTTATTTCATCCTTCTTAGCTTACAAAGTTCCTCTGTAAGAATATGATCTCCCCACAAAAGAAAAAAGGGAAAGAAAAGGTCAGTTATTTCCGTACGTTTCCTGACACTTTCTATTAGCTCTTCCCCTCACATTACATTTGTAATTTAAGACTAGCATGTTCCCAAAACTCTTTGTAGCTTTTGAAAATGCAGCTGACACCATACATGTTGGCATTCATATTGCACAGAGGATGGTGTCTGCATGATAGAAAGAGGTACTTTCTTTGTAGATAAGCACACTGCTGATTGCATATTCTCTAAGAAATCAGGTGAATCAGTCTAAGTACCATCATATCTCTGAGATATATACTTCACACAAGCCATGGGGACATTCTATTTTGCCTAAATATATTAAAAGGATTGTTGGTCAAATATTGATCTTTATATCCAGAGGGCATTACAAAAGCCATAGTGTCAAATTTGGGTTTATTTCAGTAACTTTATTGAGATCATAATTGTTTACAATGATGTGTAATTTTGGGTGTACATTATTATTTATCAGTTTCTGAATAGACTTCATTGTGCTTACCATCAGTAGCCTAATTTTTGTCCATCACCATACATATGCCCCTTTACCCCTTTTGCCCACCCCCCAACCCCCTTCCCCTCTGGTGACCACTAATCTGTTCTCTTTATCCATGTATTTGTTATTTCCACATTTAAATGAAACCACACAGTATTTGTTTTTCTCTGTATGGCTTATTTCTCTTAACCTCATACCCTCAAAGGCAAATTTGAACATCATTTAAGAGGTATAACTGATACATCTTAGGAAATCCCAATCTGATGATCTGAAGTAATGGTATTATGGCTATGTGGACCTATATTAAAGAATATGCATACACATGCATCTTTCAAATATATATATACATATATGTTTGGATTTTCATTTTTTCCACATATAAATTTATCTACATATAGATGAAGTTTGTCGAAAAAGAATGTACTCTATTAAAATTTCAGAAATAAATAAACAAATTTAATGTGATTTCCAAAGCCAATAATACCTAATGACATGTTTTACATGAAATACATTAGTCTTAACTCCTTCTTTGAAGTAATAAATACTGTCATGTCATGACTGTTATTTGACCTTTGCAATATTCCATTCCTTTTTTTTACTTTATTTATAACCTTTATGATGTTTACATTATTTAGTCAATTCACTTTTGAATAGGCAATACACGCACATGAAAGAAATTCAACATATGCCAAAAGATGTAAGTGGAAAATAAGACTACCTCTGATCTCTGTATCCTGCTTGGCCCAGAGTAAACACAGTTATCAGTCTTATGTGAATCTTCTTAGTGATATGCATCCACATACATATGTTTATTTCAGTTATTATTTACTCTCCACTTTTCCACACATACATACATATTATACAAATACATTTTTACACAGCAATAGACTACCTAAAACACAATTTAGTACATTTTGTTTTACGGTTAACAACAAAATTTAAGGACTGTTCTATGTCAGAAATACAGAGCTGCATAGTGTTCCATTGATTTAAATGTAGCTTACTCTATTAATGGACACACTTTATTTTCAACTATTTTTTATTTTACATATTCCTACAAATAGTATACACATAGTTTGAGTACTTCAAGAATATAGGGTCAATTTTTGAAGTCACTATTGGCCATTTAAGAAAATACACAGGAAACTTCCTGGAATAAGTATGAATTCTACAAAAATAACATATTTTGACAATTAATTATCGGTGCAAATATAGAGATACGGAAAGAAAGAGAATGAGAAAGAAAGCATTTAGATTCTCCAGTAATTTAACAAGCTTAAATAATACTGAAAATATTAATTATTTTGTTCTTATATATTTTTTTATGAATAATAGAACTGGAATGCACCATTAGTTAAGGCTGGACACATTGGAAAACTTCAAAATCAAGCATCCCTCAGTAACATTTAAGTGATTGCAATGACCTTCCAAAAATTACTATAAACTAGAGTGAATTAAAATATAAGACTAGGTTATTGATAAGAAAAATTGTTGTAATCATTTCACAATATATACTTGTATCAAATCATTATTTTGTGCACCTTAAATGAATACAATATTATATGCCAATTATATCTCAATAAACTGTAAAAAGTTTTAAAAGACTAGGTTATGACAAATAAAAAAATCAAAATCAACCAAAAAAACAAAAATATCTCTCATTGAGAAAAATATTAAATGGCACCTAAATTTCAGAAACCATGTCAAATCACATCCACTTAAAAAAAAGTCAACAACCATCTTTCCTATCCAAAAATAAACTTTTAGAAAAGCCTAGTCTAATATTTTATAGAAATATCATAATATATACTTTTGTTTGTATTATCACAAGAAATTTATGCAAAACAAAATCAGTGTATATAATTCTATACCAGGTAGTATTTTGATAGCATCTACAGGTATCTTTAAAAATACACAGTCTAAAGCATGTAATTTGAAACCAAAGAGTCAAACGTGCAAGTTATGTTAAAAGAAAAATAATACTAGGAATCATTTTAATCTCAATGTCAACAGTCTCTAAGACACTAGGAGTGACAGTTTGCTTAAGAAAGCACCAAAAAGATAAAAATGCAATCAAAGGACTATATAATATTTCAGTCATTTATTGATGTTAATTAACTGGAGATAACTAAGGAAGCTATAAAAAGAAACTATAATGGATGCAAAACAGCCAGCAAAGACAAAAAAAGAAAACGGTAGCTGCAGTAATTTCTGTCATTTATAACTTGCCATAATTATCTACCCTGTGAAACTGCTGCTGTAATTTGAAATGCCTCCCTCCTGATCACCAGCAGACTAATGGAATGACTTCTCTAAGGACTGAGGATGTCGATCTTGCCATTATTTCTGATCTGCTTGGATTTTAATGCAATATTCCCCGAGGAAGACTCATGATTTAATTAAAAAACATTGCGTTTCCGTGACTAACCCAGCCCTCAGCCTCACTTCAAGTGTAAATCTAGATTCCCCAGAGTAACATGCAACTGACCATTTTGATTTCCACTTAGCAATCACTTTGTGGATAAAATGACCATTTTTCTACTTGGCTCTTAAATGGGCGTCTGTGGTTTCTATTCCTGAAGCTTCATAGTTTAAAGCAACCTCCTAGTGATTTTTTTCCCCTTGAGAATGATACCATGCTAAAGCATATGCAAACTGTAGAGACGTCTATCTTTAATTATTTCTGAACTATTTTGTTTAAAATGGCACAGATACTCAAACAGAGGACTATCAGGTGGCAATTAAAAGTGTCTGTAAACATCATCTTGTTGCATGATAATATATTTGAAGTAAAATAATATATCTTTAGTCTTTGATTAGAAACTTTAGTCTTGAAAGCATGCTATACAGGACAAAATATTTGTAAGGAAAGGGACTAAGGGAGCCCGACAGTTCTGAGAACCAATACACATAAAAGAGTTCGAGTTCCAGAACAGAGCTTGAGAGGAGAAGGAATTTGCAACCTCTCAGCTGTAGGATCTGGTCAAGTAGCCCCTTAGCCTGGTGGTCAAGAAGAATTCCCAGTCCTTCACTGAACCCGTTAGCTGTATGAAATGCCACCAATATGGATGTCTTTCTTTGGGCCTGTGAATTTGCTATTAAAATTCAAATAAATGCTCCCAGAAGAGTAAAATCATATTGCTTCGTTTTTAGTTGTCTGTTTGCTTTGTACTAAAGCTTTACAGGACCGAGAGCAGTCTATGATTAGACAAATGCTTTAGCGTGAGAAAGAACCACGGCGACAGGAGTGAGTTCAATGCTGATGCATCTGGGGAAAGAGTGAATGGGGCAGGCACCACTTTCTTTGAATCTCTGAACTCTAGTCAAATCACAGCAATTACAGTCAATTAAAAATTAGAAACAATATCAAGCTCCAATCCTTGATAATTTTTAAAGTGTCAATTTTAGAAATAAGGAAAGTACAGTAAATATATTTCCTATATAAAACCAATGACAATTTCTCGCATCCGTAAGAACATTACAGCATACAAAAGACTTTTGTTTTAAATCCTTGTCTCTCTTACAATTCTCTGGCAGAGCAGGTATAACCTACATCTTACAGGTGAAAAAGCTGATTTTTTGAAGAGGTAAGTGGCATGCCCAGGTGCAACATCAGGTAAAGTCCTGACTCAGGGCCTGGTGCCCTCTCAAGATGCCACACTGCCCTCTGTGGGCATGCGGGCGCAAGATGGAGGTGGGAGCACAGGCATAGGAGTAAGCCATAGGGAACTGCACCATATGAGTCAGTCAAAGGCTCAAGAGGGCTGTGGATAACACTTGCTGTGCACTGGGAATGACTGGAGTGGAAGAAGTAGCATTGGTCCTCGTGGCCTGGCTCAAAGCTAAAAGTCTAGGACAAATTTAAACCCTGTACATACCTTCCACAGTCATTTTGAATGGTTACAGTGACATGTTGCAGACAGATTGACATAAAGATCCATATGGGCAATTATTTAAAAATTGCCACCTTTCCTGACTAGAGACACTGACTTTCTAAGAGAAAAGAACATGCAAGCGATTTTCTCAAATATTGCCTGGTGTTTCCTGGGGCCAAGGAGCTTTGCCACAGCTTCAACCAACATAGTAGAATTTGCAAAGGTATTACTCACTCTAAGGTAGTGTTAGAGTAGAAATTAAAAATAGCAGGGACCTTTTGAAGCTCTCAAACATTTTCCTGCCAGCCTAGGATTGTTCCCTACAGTATATTTTTAGTGCACCATACACTCAGCTTTTAAATGTCACAAGCAATGAAATCCTGGGAGTACTATTCGAATACATCTCTGAAAAAAATTTCTATTTGATATCTCATCTGTGATTTTGATTCAGGCTTTATTTCTTCTATAAGTAACACATTACCAAGCCATTTGTGGTCATTTGCTGAAGTATGGGGTGTTCAGAGTCTAACAGATGGTCCTTAGCTTCTCCACTCCATCAAAGGACACATAATTGAAAGTGTCGTTTCCCTAAATTGGAAAATCCCATAAGCTCTCCGGCCTTCTATTTCCTAAATTTAGTAAAGATTTGAGGCTAGTCGACCTGTGAAAAGTTTTCATAAATTTAAAAAAAAATCCTCATAAGGGCTATAATTTCTGCTCATTATACTATCTATTAATGTGTATATCCTAATCATGGATAGTTCCCAAATTCCCATATCAAGGTTGTAGAGCATAAAATAGAAGTTTTTAAAAATATACATGTATTTAATTTAAACATATATATAATTTAAGTAAAAATGCACAATATAAATATCTGTTTTATATATATACTTCAATGCATAATGAATTATATACTTTATATATGTGATATATATAAGATGGACAAATTTAGTCTAATATAAGACAATATTGTATATATAGTTATACTATTTATATAATTTTTATACAATTTCTTTGGTATTCATCTTGGGAAATGTGGCTATTTGTCTACATTCTAACTGGAGTCTCTCACAATAGTGAAGAGTCCTCATACATACCTCAATTTGTAAAATGCTATCAGGCTTTCCCTTAATACTGACGTGTTTTTTAGGATTTTCTGGCAAGTGGATTAGGGAGTTGCTATTATCCTCTGTGATACACTCACAGGAAATACATTCTTTATAAGATGGGAAAATATATTCATCTGATTGATAAATGCATATTAAAGATCTTTGCTTTGTCTCAAACTCTGTGCTGCTCGCTCCGTTTCAAAGGACCTTTGTCAGTGTGTCATCATGACCCATTCTGTGGGTGTCTGGATAATGGGCTCCCCCAGTGCTGAGGGAATAACCTAACAGACCACAGACTGATGACAATGGCTTTTGAAATCGCCAGGGAAAATTCTGTTGGTTGTTTCACAGATTTGTTAGGTAACTCCCCTGCCCTCTGAGCAAGCGTGTTGATCCAGGTCCCCGGAATATACGTTCACCATATTACAATTAACGTGTAGGTCTCGACCTCAGCGTTATTAACATCCCTTAGTAGTTTGTCTTAATGTTACATCAGCGCAACTGTTGACTACAGACTCCTGCCCTTTAACTGCCTCCAGAGATGTTGGAGCCTCCTGCCAAAAACACTCTGAGTTCCTGTGAGGAAATATTTACATAATTTATAGAGCGAGTAACTCCTTCAAAGTCTCTATCAATGGGCTGAACTTAGAAGACCCTCTAGCCCCGCTGAGCCTCCATCAGCCCTACTGACGTGCTGGTAAATTTTGCGGTGACTTTCTTCAGGGCTCTGGAGCCGAAGTCTCCAAACCAAACTCCTGCTAAACTGGAGTTTGTTCATTAGATCTCAAGGTGTCTCTTTGCTTGTCTCAAATTTAACAGAACCTCCTCTGAGGCTTACTGACAATTTCAGCACGGAAATTGCTAGACTCAAGTGCTTTATTGAGCCCCTTTTAGCCGCACGAATTTAAGCCCCACCTAGAAAATTTAGCTGAATAACAAGGAGGTATAATCCTTGTCTTCCTCCCATCATGGTACACAGGGTAAGTCAGAAGCTACCAACATTTTAGCAGCATCCTGGTGTCATGGCGTCAGAGAATCCTGGGTGGGAGGGGACTTCAGGAGGTTGCTTCATGGCAGCTCCTTGTTTGGCTGATAAGATAACAGAGGTCCAAAGGGTAGGATTCACCTAGGGTCCCTGACCCTGAAGACAATCGCAGCCCTGCACACTGCCCACATCTCCTAGCGCCCTGGTCCAGGTGTCTTCCACTTCACAATGTTCTGTCCATAGTCGTGTGACAATTTCTATGGCTTCACCAATGTTTCAGAAGTGGGGTTTAAGCTTAAAATTAAATTATGGATTATTGGGTGTTACCATATGTATGCACATGCAGGCACATGGCTTTAATTGAAAAATAACTATGACCACAGACTTGGGATCAAAAGCAAATCTTACCTGTACTATAAAGCTATAAATATGTAAGGTACACAGATATGTGTGTGTATATATATTATATAAATGTGGAAAAAAATAATCTACTTTTTGAGAAGTCAGGGTTATCTGACCATATCTCCACTCAAGACAACACCATAGATGAAGCTATTTTTGAAAGCACCTGAGATTTCTAAAGTAATGTTTCTACGCTTTCCTAAATATCAATACACTTGGTTATGCATTCACCCTACTCCAATATGAGGGCTAAGGAGCCTTGTTAATGATTTATAGTTTCTTGTTTTTTTGTTTTTTTTTTTTTTAATAAAAAGCATCAGTGCAGTGTTGTGGGCAAAGCATACACTTTGACATCCAAGGGAAATGTGTCACATCCTAGCTTGACAATTTCTTCTGTGTGTGACCATAACTCTAAACCATCGTAATTCAGTTTTGGTAGGACTGTGTAGTAATTTTAAAAACATATTATATTTATAATAACACACATAATGCCAGGCATGCTCCTTATCAATTTATGGTAGATATTATTACTATTTAGAACATTCACACAAATGAGCCTTAGAGACTGAATGATTCTATTGTATTTAAAGGCGGTTAATTCCTAAAGATATGTGAGGATTTGCTTTAAAAGGGAAACAAACATTCCCCTGACTACATAACAAGAGAAAGGGAGGGAAGTCACACTGCCAACCATAAAAATGAACAGGTTTATCATGTTTTGAGGGCCTACAATGCCCATTCTCTGTTGGGCATTCTCATCTGAAATCTCTAATTCTCAGCCAGGATACAGAGTTAGTTATATTTTGTAGATTGTAAATGAGGAAAATGAAGCTTAGAGAAATTCACAAACATGCCAGAAATTACAAAGTTAGTAAGAGAAAAAACTTGGATTCCAATTCTTTCTAATTTCAAAGCCTGTACTTTTCCAGTACTCAACATAGCTTCAAAGGGAAAAAAAAATGTTTAAAATTAGAAAACTTCTCTCTTTTTTTCCCCAAAGACTCAAACTTTTTTTTTTTTTTGGTGAGGAAGATTGGCCCTGAGCTAACATCTGTTGCTAATCTTCCTTTTTTTCTCCCCTGAAACTCCAGTACATAGTTATATATCCTAGTCATATGTCCTTCTAGTTCTATGTGGGATGCCACTTGATCATGGCTTGATGAGCAGTGTATAGGTCCATGGCCAAGATCTGAACCGGCAAACCCTGGGCTGCCACAGTGGAGCATACATCTTAACTACTATGCCACCAGGCTGGCCCCCAAAAAACTTCTCTTCTTGAGCACAGTGGAGGTCTGCATTCACACCCAACACTGATATCACTGTAAAGAATATGTATAGTCAACTGATGATACTAAAATGGCAGAGTTATAGTAAAAAGTGGAAGAGAGAAGAATTTATTAAATTTAGAAACATGTTTCTGCTAATTTTAGGAGAGTCTTTGTGGAGTTGCAGAGGCCAACGCCATGTAGTGAAGACTTCGTAGGGAAGAAGTGAGAAAAGAAGGAGAGCATTTGTAGGAAACCCTTTCAACACGAGGAGCAAAATCCTGGAGGCTTCATCGCAGATGACTCAATCCCGTGTTCACTGACTTCACTGAGGTGGCTCGGCATCCACTGACCTTCTTGCTCTTTCAGCTCTAATTTTGTTTCCTTGCAAAGTACTTGCCATATTTAGGTCAACTACCAAAGAGTTTGGTGTTGATTTTTTGTTAGTTTATGTTTTGTTTTTTGTCCATGAGAAAAAGGATAACCACCACTGAATTTAAGTAGTTTGAAAGGTTTACAGGCATAAAACACCAGCTGCCTTTTTAAAACTATGAGGGAGAGCAGAGAAAGGATTAGTAGACTGCTGGGCACAGGTTAAGACCTCGACTTTGGCAGGTGGTATATTCTTGAGGAGCAGTCTCAGCTCTCACAGCTGGTAGCAGTTGTTTCCTTTTCTTTAATCCCACAGATGTTTGAGTTCTGTTGTTGCACTTGCCATGTCTTATTGTGATTACTGTCAATATTTGGTTAGAGCCTCGCCCTTACTAGGACAGCTGCTTAGGGTTGGGATCTTTGTTTTCTTTTATTGTTTTCGCAGTGCTTAGTACAGCTCCTGGGTGGACAATCAATAAACATTTCTTTACTGAATGTCATTGATGACTAGCTGTCAATCAGAATGAAGTAGAGAATGAACTCTCCCAGGAGACTTATTTAAAACAACAGCCCCGCCCTCACAGAACTCTGCAGGGGCACATTCACCATACAGCATCTACAGCTCATTTAAGAAGCTTCCTACCCATATGCTTTGTGGCATTTGCTGCTGTGTCAACACTGAGTTTCAGGTCTGCCAGATGTATTCCACAGATTAGAATTCCAGTCTCACACTTTCCCTGACTGTAATTAATCTTAGGAAGAGCCATTGACAAATCTGTGAGCAAGAGAATAGTCCACGTGTTTCCAGAATTGTGTACACACCACCAAATTGCACGCCAACCTTTCCACCATATTCTTTGGGGCTTCATAACTAGAAGAGTTTCTCTGGCCAGCAGCTGTAGGGATATACATGTTGGACAGAGCCAAATTACTGTGCATCCTTCTGAACTAATGTGATTATCAAAGGAATCTATAAAAAATAAGGTGGGAATTAATTGTATCCAATTAAGATTTGAAACTATAAATTCAGTGATTATTATTTCATATGTTAGGTATGATGCTGTGTTTTCTGAAATATATTTCCCGGAGAGACAAATGACAATATGATGCCTAAACCAGCCACAGAGGAAGATTTTAAACCTAGGGATGATTATTTGAGCTGATTTTCTGAATAGTTTCTTCCAATAAAGTACGTTGAAGGTCAAAATAAATTTTTAAATAATGAGTCTCTGTAGTATTATAGATTGGGTCATTTGCTTTAAAAATCTGTAGAGTGATACATATGGATGTGTGGATGGGGAGGGAAGAGAAACATGTCATTTTTAAGAGTTAGGAAATGTAAATGGAAGAGTCTCCTTTTACTTTTGCAAGATTTCCAGCAGATCCTCTGTTTAGACATTAATCCATAACAGTGAACTTTGAGAAGGCAAGAAGTAATACAAATTAGATGTTCTCATGTTCAAGGGCATAATATACTTTCTCAGTTTATGTCACAGCCTCAATAAGTTCACATCTTACAACAGTGTTTGGGAGATGCTGTAGAATTGGCTCGTGGACGTTGTGTGAGCTTGACTCATTGCTATTTCATATACCCCTACTAAGGTCACAAGAAGAGCGTCTAATATTCACATTGCCCCAATCCCAACCCAATCAAAGAAATATGATAAGAACATTGTGTCCGAAGAAAACAACTATCTTTTCTGCTTCATGTCAAATTACCAGGCAGTGGCCATTGTACTTTGATAAAATATTCTGAAAGCACATTCAGATCTTCATATTCAATAAGATTGTGCCGAGTCAGTCACTAGACATGTGGTTGCAGACTAAGGAACACAAAATCTGTATGTTCATCATTATATTGACATAATGTGATTATCAAAGGAATGTATATGGAAGAAAGAAAAATCTAGCACTAGCACTCCTGTTTATAGACATAATCCACTCAACCTACTCCACTCTCCAAAAAAGTAGATTTCCCTACATGGATTTCTTTCAATGGTAAAAGGCTATTTGTTGATAAATTTTATTCCATAGAGTCTAACAGTCACAGACCACCCATATTTTATATATCGAAGTGTTTATATTGAGTTGTCAGACACAACGAAGAAACAACATATTTGCCTATAATCTTTCTTTCCTTATAACTGGCAAGCATTTTCTTTCTTGAGCTTCCAAGAAAGAGAACACATGTCAAGCAGCACAGCTTTGAGGTTTCAAGGTCTTGTGCCCCCAGTAGAGGGCAGGAGGCAGAAACAGCTGGATGACTGTTGTATCCAATTTAACTCTGGGTTATTAGTCCCCAAGCCTTCCCACCTAGACCTTTAAACATGTGGGAAGTTAATGCCTGGCAGCAGTGGAATTAGTGAGAGCATCATGCCATATACATCATGTCCAGGTTTGGAGACAGACATCCATTTGGATAATCCTGGCAGAGACTCAAACTTTTAGCAGACACACTTGATGCATAGAATACTTGGCATCTTGGCCATGCTGCTCCCCATCTGTCAGAGTGGCATCCTGCCTATTCCAAGTGGGTTGGATCTTTTCAGTAAACCATAGGTGCCAGGCAGGAGTCGATCTTCATGGGGAGCATGTATAAAACTGCAAGTGTCATCTATTTTACAGGAAGCTCTTCTTTTCTGCCAGTCCCCAATCCTGGCCCAGCTCCTTGCAATCGCCACACCTGTTGAACACTTGTTCATTGAATAGACTACATTTGCCCTGGAAAGGCAAAGCCAACGCTTCAGATCATGTCTGGATGCCAACAAGACAGGTGGTGCTTCAGCAGGCGTCTGATGAAGTCAGGAAGATAACTCAGGGCATAAAAATGTTTTTATAAAAGAAAGTAGAGTATTCTCCATGGGAGCACTTTGAGGCAGCTCCATATTTGACCCAAACTATGAAACCAAATGGAATGATAGCTTGTTATAAGATTATATGAACATGGGCTAATATGCTTTTACATCAGTGGATATAGTTGAAGGTGCTTATGTGCAACTAATAACTATGGTACAACTCTTTGAAAAAATATGATAATGATAGAATTAGCATGCATTGGAACATATAATGTAGCGTTCATTTATGTCAAATGTTTGTCAATCACGATTATTTTGCAATTTGTAAGGTGTTTGCTTTCTTACTCGTTGAGACATGAAGACTAAAGGCAACTGTCTGGAAAGAGAAAGTGATACTCAAATGCTGTCCTACTCAATAAGGCACCTGGGGAAGAAAAAATGGAAGAATTTTAAATATCAGATTGTCCTGTCTTAGAAACTCTGGAGTAGTAAGCTCTGATGAAAATACTTTACATAAAGAGTCTAAAATCTTGCTTTAGAGATGATTTTATTTAAGCAAGTCTTCTAAAGTAATGTAGCTGTTGTGATACTGTGACAAAAAAAAAAGCTCCAAGCTTCATATTTTATCAATGCTACAGCTAGACGCTAAACTAGTCCTGATATTTTAATTGTTACACTAATATTAAATGTTGATAATGTATTTAACAGAAACTCTGAAATATTTTACTTTTGCAAGAAATTACATAGCTGTCGTTGGCCAACATTACATCTTGACTACTGGTTGCCTACAAAGCATTGAAGGGTGTGAAACGCTTCACCAGGCATCCCGAGTGTACAGGCTCAAGGAGAACTATGAGGGTGTAAAGGTCTACAGAATGTGGATGTCAGATTTACAAGTCATAACAGTAAAACGCAAAATATGAAAAGTGCTGCAAGATAGGACCAGAGGGTAGTGGTAGCCTTGACGGAGGAAAGGATTTCTCAAGATTGCAGCATTTCAGAGGGACACTGAAAATTAGGTGGAATTCAGAATGGGCCACTGCTCTTAAGCCATTTATATTCAGAAAAGTGAGACAGGAAAAATATTAAAACATATGTTAAAGAAAATGAGCATTGGGGCCAGCCCCGTGGCCAAGTGGTTAAGTTTGCGTGCTCTGCTTCGGCAGTGCAGGGTTTCGCCAGTTCGGATCCTGGGCGCAGACCTAGCACCACTCATCTAAGCCACGCTGAGGTGGCGTCCCACATAGGACAGCCAGAAGGACCTACAACTAGAATATATAACTATGTACTGGGGGGCTTTCGGGAGAAGAAGAAGAAAAAACAGAAGATAGGCAACAGATGTTAGCTTAGGTGCCAATCTCCAAAAAAAAAAAAAAGGAAAATGAGTATTCCTAACATGGGTGACAACAAACAACAAAGCTGAAATGACAAAAGAAATTCACTTGTATGATAATACTAGATTTGGTGATGTTTAAGGTCTTTTCCATTTCTACTATTATAAGTAAATTATTACTATGAAAATAATAAAAGTTACTCTCAAACATTTGTTATATTAAAAAATTGTCCCCTTGAGAAATTTTCCTTTGAATGGCATTGCGCTTGGCTGTCATGTGACTCCTGCAGTAGAAGATGTCTTTCAAAGCACGTGCTGTCCACAGAGGTGCTGAATCTCAGTGACCTCTGTCTGTGCCTGTAACACCTGGCTGCTCCTGACAGACTTATTTTTGTATTTATGAGTTTTGCAAATCATATAGCTTACTGTCTTTTTCCGACTGCAAATCTCCAAGCTAAATTTAGGTGCTTCTCTAAGTAGATTACCACCTTTGGTGTTCATTCGCCCCTGATGTCCTCCTCCTGTCCATCTTTCCATTCACCTTGACTTCCTTACCCATTTTCTAACTCACTGCATAATATATATCTCTGCTCAAATCTTTCTTAGGAAAAGGAAGGGGATATAAACATAAAAATGCCAATTTGCAAACCCTTGACAAGAATTGTGAAGTTCTGCTTTAAAAGACACAAAGGTAAAAATTGATGGCTGAATCAGGTTACTTCAAATTGATAAATATATTCTTTCTTTATCCAATCTTACTATTTTAGTGAAATAAATTCATTACTTGAACTATAAATTCTCCATTAATTCATCAAAAATTTTTCATTAATTAATCTGACACACATATGCATGTGTCTATGCATGTTTTATCATGTATGTATCCACATGTGTGTGTCTCAGTATGTATATGCACATATTGACATGCATCACATATATAATATTATATATTATATGCATTATATATATACATAAAATTCACAAGACCATCACACACAGATACAACTAACTAAGAAATGAAACTTTTTATCATTCAATAGAAAGTGAATTTTTAAAAGTGTATCAAAGGCGACTAAAGAATTAGGAGAGGTAATTGAATGAGGTTTTGGAGTGTTTCTGTGTCTATGTGTGTGTTTTGGTTTGTTTGTTTTCTTTTGCTCATTACAACTTGACACTATTGTTTAGGCACCTAAAATATATGAACCAGAAGATGAGTCTTGTAGACTGGGGTGAATATAACAGAGGCACTACCTTCAACAAGGTGATAGTTTAAGAGAGGAAATAATGATTTATGTATTTAAGTAACATTTGACACCTCACTTATAAATTTAGCACATAAATGTATTTAATGATTTAAACTCTCTGATGTAAAATTAAAATCTTATAAAGTTAAAATACACTTGAAATTCAAACACATTGTAAGTTAGTCATAGCCATATTTCAGAAATAATCCCTTGACAAAAAGAAATAATTCTGCCAATTTAAGTTTATTTAGAACCAAAATTTAGATATAAATGCCAAATTCCTTTTCTTGCCAAAAAACTTTGCTGGTTCTGGGGCTTTAGAAAAATAAATGTACTAGTAATTTTGGAACAGTAAAATGTGGCCAAATTTTTCAGTATAACAACAAAAACTCAAGACTTAGCTTATATTATGTATAACCCATTCTATGGCAATTTAAGCATGGCATCACTTATTTTGTTAGAAATAGTGAAAGTTTGTATTAGCTTCATATCAATCATAAAACTGTCATACTATGAAATGATTTGATAACCAATACTCTAACATTTTGTACCAAGAGTAGTAAAGATTCAATATCAATACTCAACATTTTGTATCAACAACATATAGTAGTGGAAAAAAATAAAAGGAAATGACAAATAGAAAGCAATATCAGGATACACTGAGGTGGTTGATTAGGCAAAATCCCATTTCATATTCATAATAACTGTAATGATGAGTCAATGCCTTTCCTAAAAATCTTATGCCAATTAAGCATAACCCTTTAAAGAGGTCATAGTTTTTATCCCCAACTGTACTCAAATTTATTGTAAATAATAAAGTTTTCAAGTTGTTTGAATCAACTGACTCAAATGACCAATTGAGTCCACACTGGGGAAAATTATAAAGTTAATAACAAAGTCTTTAGAAAGAAAATGCACATTGGCAAAGTTGATAAGATGATTCTAGAAAACTCAGTCATAGCTTGAAAATTAAGTTTAATAAAAATTTTTTCAATAGAAAAATCAGTCTTTGCAACAAGATCATTCTTCTCCACACTCATGGATGAAGCACCGCAGGACTTCTTGTCAAAAACTGTCATTGTGATTGAGGGTCAGAAACAGCCAACTTTCAAGCTACTTATTATTGCCTCTATCACACTCCATCAGGAAGCCTCTGCCACCAACAGGCACAAGATCTACAGTCAGCCCATCTAAATGGGAGTGCTGGATGCATTGCCATACAATAAGGGTATACTCAGAATAATTCAAATTGCGGTATAAATTCTTCTTTAATCTTCCAAAGCTATCCCAAAAATCCTTATTGTTTTATACTAAAATTATGTATAATGTGAATTTATGGGAGTTTATGTTCTTCAAGGTCATTTTTAAATAAGAATTTCTATACACTGTCCCCCTACAACATAGTATTCTCCATATGTATGGTCATGCATATATATGTGTGTGTGTGTATATAAACACATATACACATATATACAAAACTCACTAACAATTATTAAAATAAAACCTTAAACTATGAACATAGAAATTGAGATGCATATTAGTGCATAATGCCTATTTTAAAAAATACATTTTATTTCATTCAGATAATAGAAAGATAACAGAAGAATGTTAATATTTGCAAAAGTGATAGTATGTTTCTGTGTGTGTGTGTGCATGTGTACACAAGAATGTATATGCAATGTTTATTCACCCTGAGAGAAAATTTGTTTATCGTTATTGTTCTAATATATTGCTCTTCTCCACCAGCCATTTTTTCTTCCATGTTGGTTTCACAGATCATGAGCTTAGGCCTTTATAGAGGTTTGGAGGAATTTCACTCACCCTGCAAGAATACCCAAGAATGACTATACTCACCCTAAACTGAATGTTTCATGCAAAGCAAACCTCTGGCCCTTTGACCATACTTTTACCTCTGTCTGTAATACTTGTGTGTTCCACCTACTTAGCCAGCTCTGCCTCAGATCCAGTCTCACAACTTCGTTACTATGCAAAGACTTCTGAGAATCCCCAACATGAATAAACTGCCTTTTTAATGTATACCCAGAACATAGCACACTCTCAACCCCAATCCTGAAATCACTCTATTGTAATTACTCATTGACTTTTATGTATCTCCCACTAGATAGTATAGTCTAGAAGAGCAGAGCTGTGTGTGTGTGTGTGTGTGTGTACTGTATCTTAATTTCTAATGACTGAGAACTGCATAGTAAATATTATGAATAGAAGCATAAACGAATCTGTGAATAGGCATCATTCATCCTTGCTGCATAAACTATCCTTCTTCCATCCCATCTCACCCCGTGTTTCTGATTGTGTGCAATTATACTGACTAAAATATTTTTTCAAAATGCTGTTTATATGAGAAAATTTAGATATTAAGGTCAAGAGACATTCAGCAATAAGAACATTTAATAGTTTGATGTTATAATGTACATGTCTTCTCATCCTAAAATTTTACTTGTTTTAAATTACTGGCCAAACCATTTATACTCTCTCAGTTTTCAGGCGCATATACTGTTTATTTCCTATAAAAGTAATGTACAGACTTCTGAAGAGAAGATATGTAACTATAAGGCACGTCATCCCTTGTCTACATTTAAAATGGTACAAGCTGTGCAATTGTTCTGTAGCACATCACAGGCCTTCAAACTATAGATCCTCTCATTATACATTATATGAATTTTGTGTTCCCATGGTCTTACATTACTATAAAGTTGCAAAGGAGGCTACCAAAGGACCCCACAGTCACCCTAAGAACTGTTTTCTCCTAAATAGGGCAGCAACTCTAATAGTTCCTTTACCAAGTCGTTCTTACTGCTGGAGTCTTAACTGAAGCTTTCTCTAACTTCCAAAAGGGTCTCAGACTTCCTCTAATTCCAAATATTGGCATATGTGCACATTAAGTACTTTGCAAAGTACAAACACATTCATATGTACAATAACAAAATCCTTAGCATTTTCCCAAGCTAAATAGGGAGGTGCTACTTAAGCGGCACTCTAAGAATTTTTAAACTTGGGACAACTATCTTATATAGGATTTGAAATAAAGGAATATCACTTATACTAGCGTGGAATTAGAATAAGTATTTTACAATATATAATACAAGGATTTTTTTTTAACTTTGGATGGCCGCTAAAGGTTTTCTTTTAATAGTTACATTAATAGTAGATAGAATAATTCATTCATTAAACAGCTTCTTCCTTCTGCCTCTTCACCCTTGACTCACTCATGCCTCGTCCGCAAAGGCAACATGGGTTGATGGTTTTCTCTGGGCTAGGAGGATGGACAGGGTTTCTGGAAGGGTAATAAACTTGCAAAATTAGAAATGTAAGAATGAAGCTCCTAGTGATGACCTCATAGTGAGTGGAGCTTGGTACTCTCTACGTTCTGTATTCCATAATGCTTCCTGTGCTTAGACATTGTCTTTCTATACAGTGATCCAGGGAAAAAGCTCGCTGGAGCACTCAGCACTTTGCAGTTAAGATGATTGCAGAAACTTGCCAGGGAACCTGGAGGAAGTCATTGCACCTCTATGAGATTCAGTGTTCAGATTTTGGAAGTGAAGATGATAACTCTAACACTAGGTTTTTGCAATAATCAAATGAGATAAAGTAGAGGCAACTGGTCCATAAAGCACATGCAGGATACCAACTTTATTTGCTTGTACAGGTTTCTTTGGTTTGAGTTCTACGGGGAAAGGAAATAGCTTAGCAAGCCATCCTCGACTTCGGGATGAGTCATCTTTTCACTGTTGTAGAAAGCTCTGCAGTAGAATTCATTGTTGTCCTTTGCTACATCTCAGCTCTCATGAAATCCCAATCAGTATGGGGGGGAATGATGAACATTTCATGCCCATTCTCTCAAGATTCTGACAGTGTAATAAAGGATCCAGGCACAAGACAAAAATCTATGGGCACTTTCTGTACCGAATAGGGAACTGACAATCCTGGTTAAATACAAATGCGCGATTGACTGAGATCTGATGAAATAACTTGCATTTGTATCAATGTGACCATGTTAAGATTGCTGCAAAGATAGTTTTATACAATTTTATTGAGATAATTTCACTAAAACATCTTAAATATATTCATGTAGCATGAGTTTTTCTCTTAAGAATTTAAACTTTTACTGTTCTATTTTTATTATACTAAGAAATATCTATATAGTATTTTCAATAAAAGGATTAATTGCGAACATAATTATACCAACTGTAAAACCTACAAAGAATATCCATAATATAATTTGATTTAAGAATCATTCAAGCTTTTTGATATATCCATCATATTATTTTCATTTTACAGATTAAGATTCAGAAGAAAAGTAATTTTCCCAACTAGTGAAAGACAGAGCTGGGACATGAACCCAACTCTTTTCTCTCCGAATACCATCTCTTTCTCTATATATATGAAATCCAATAATCTTTGTATCCACTCTAGTGTCTACATTGCATAATTATGTTCAATAAATGTTTGTGGAATAAATGAACAGGTGACTTAAATGAACGCGTCCATCAAGCACTTTGAGTTATTATCAAATATATTTGAGTATCTTTATATGTCAAAACTAAGACATAAGATCTTGAGTTTGGAGCCCAATAAGACACAGCAGGTTAGCATTATACGTCTTTCTGATTGTACAGTCCTTGAACAGTGGACACCAGGAAGGACAATCCTGACACAATTACATCAGAGAATAACACATGGCCGATTCCAGTTTTATGATTTTCTTCAATGTGGCCCACTTTCTGTTTGAGGAATAGGCTCCAATAATTTGATTTGAAGGTTAATTTCTAGACACCAGCAGATGGTCATTGGATTGGTCATAAGTGGTTCTTTGTCATATGATTCCTATTTTAAATTCTGATTTGTCTTTAGCAGTGAAATAAATATAAGGGACTTTGTAGGATTTATTTAGAATATATATGTCTTGTAGAATTTACTTGTGATAATTTCAAAATCAACTACAAAAGTCCTAAAACACAATGATCCCTAGTCTTGGGCTCTTCTCTTTCTTAACATGGGTGTTCTGACGTTTCTTACATATGAATGGTACCCTATGTTGCCCAAAATACAAGATATTTGTCTTTTATTTTAGTGTGCATTTAATGTATTATCAGCCAGAGGTTTATATTTTATTTTCCTGTTATAATTTCAGCAATTTATTTATAGTAAATGAGTGCAAAAGGAAGAGCTCATAAAGCCAAGCTAAATGAACAAACAAACAACCATTTTTAAGTGGACTTGTGCTTTTGCATTTTGAAAAGTCCCATTTTATTATACCTGTGCTGATATTCATGAGCCTACTGTATCATAAATCCAAAAGACAGCCAAACCGATCAAGTTTGAAATATTCAAATTGCAGGGTAAGGAAGGAGGCCGCTATTACATTTATTTTTCTTGTGGAAAAAATGAATAAATGGATGTATCGGATGTAAACATGCATTTTTTAATGGTTCCGACTAAAGGAAGTAATAAAACACCTATCATTTTGTGTAATATCCTTTCCTCTGACTCTGCCATGAGCTCTTTACCTTTACCATATTTTCTCTATTCGTGAAAGTTACACATTTGACTAAGTAATTCTCTCGAACTGATGCCAGTAACTGCATCTACTAAGCACTTTGGGATCTCAAACCAGAATATAATTTTTTGATATGAATATATGAACTCATATTATCGTTTTGTTTTTAATTAGCCACGTCATTTAGGTACAAAACTGATATTGGCTCGGGGGGAAATCAAACACAAACAATAAAAAATATATATAGAATTAAAACCAAGTGCACAGCGCTTTAATCTCCTTGCAAAAATTTTGTGACATTCTTGTTTCTCTTTTTGTTTTGTCCTGGTTGACACAAACAGCCTATTCAGGACTTCAGAATCTGTTCTACAATTTATTTTTTTATTTACCCATTTTTTTATTCTCTGTCTGTATTGGTACACTTACTACTGTATTGGTACACTTCCTCGCCTTTGGATGCCTGCATGATTTTATTCCATTGTATATATGTCTCTAAACTGTTTAAATAGTTTATTATCAAGGTACTTTAAGCTGTTTCCATTTTTTTGGTATAACGAACAAAGACTTCTTTGTTTTAGTAAGTTTTTAAGACATTCACTTGGAGCCGAGTTTAAAAACAAAAGGAAGCATTCAGCTATAGAATATGCTATTTTCTTCCTTAGAAGATACAGGGAAGTAGAGATCCTGTATCTGAAAGACATTCTTTATTATGCCTTTGATGAAAGGGCACAATGCAACTAGAAGGCTGTGGGATATACAGGATGAAATATCTCCTGCGCCTAAACTAGGTGTGCTAGGACCCACCAAGCAGGAATGTAGAGTGTGCAATTCAATCCAAGGTGAGTCTAGCCTCAGTCTTAACAAGAACACTTATTTAGACAATATTCCCAGCCCTATTTTATTTGCTTTAAAAGTGTTATTTAATTTGATGTCACCTTAAATCTCTGTAAGATAGCTTCAGTAACCGAGAGTGAGGAACAGTGTGAAAGTCATGTGTAAGGCTCAAGAGTTGGAGTCCCAGGTTCAAGTCTGCTTTGCTTTACAGCTCTGTGGCTCCAGTCCTTTTCTCAGAGAGCAATAGAATTGGAAAGGGTTGATGACTGGCCTGTCAGAGCTAGGTTTTAGGAAATGTCCTGATAGAGCTGGCCTGGAGCCGGGAGAGACAATGGGCAGGATGCCTTCACTCGTATAATTTTTCAGGTAAAAACCGAAGAGCCTGTGAGCCAAAGTCATGGTTATAGAATGGAGAAATGGTGTCCAATGTGACATATTTGGACAATAAAATTAACAGAACTACACAAATGCACTTGTCCATCTGCTCAGATAGTTATTTGTTGACTACCTACTCTGACACCACTAGAGTGGAGGCTTGTCCTGTTTTGTTAGTGATATATCTGCAACTTCTAGAATCATTCCTAGTGCACAGGAGGGGTTCATAAATATTTGAGAGCATTATACTAAGTGAGATATGTCAGACAGAGAAAGACAAATAGTGTATGACCTCACTTATATGTGGAATCTAAAAAAGCCTAACTCGTAGAAAAAGAAACTAGAATGGCGGTTACCAAGGACTGGGGAATGGGGGAACGGGGAGACAGTGATCAAAGGGTACAAACTTCCAGTTAGAAGATGAATAAGTTTGGGGATCGAATGCACAGCATAGTGATTACAGACAACAATACTATCATCTATACTTGAAGGTTGCTAAGAGACTAGACCTTAAACGTTCTCACCACAAAAAACAAATGGTAATTATGTGGCATCATGGTGGGCTTAGCTCACGGCTACAGCGGTAATCCTTCCACAATATGTAAGTGTATCACATCATCACACTGTGCATCTTAAACCTATATATATTATATGTCAACTACATCTCAGTGAAAAAGAAATATTTGTAAAGAATGCAGGGACTTGAAAAAGTTACTATCCTTTCTGCACTTCAGCTTCCTCTCTGTGAAAAGACAGTGATAACACTTTACAGGTTTGCGTGATCGTGGAATGAGGCTATGCACAAAAGCACTTAAAAGCCTCTGGCACATAGTGGGGCCTTCACAAGTGTCCATCATCACTAAAGCTTTTCGTCAGGCTGTGTTGTGTCCCTCAAAATTCATTTGTTGAAGCCCTCATCCCCAGTATGTCAGAAGGAGACTGTATTTGGGCATAAGGACTTTGAAGATGCGACTAAGTTTAAATGAGGTCATGAGGATGGGCCCTGCTCCAATAGGACTGGTGACCTTCTAAGAAGAGGAAGGGGCCTCAGGAGGACATGAGCTCAGAGGAGAGGCCATGTGAGGACACAGTGAGAAGACGGCCATTGCGAGCCAAGGAGAGAGGCCTCAGGAGAAATCAAACCTGCCGACACCTCAGTCTTGGACTTCAGTCTCCAGAACTGTGAGAAATACATTTCTATAGTTAAGCCTGTCTGTGGCATTTGATTATGGCAGCCCCAGCAAACTAACACAGCGACTGAAAGTCCTCTTCAAAGTGACAGATCTACAGGAAGCAGGCATTTCTAATTAAAGACTTTTATTCACAAAGGTGTTTCTAAACTATGCAAAGGGTTGTGAAATAAGATATTTTAGATATTGCAGGGAAATCCTGTCTCGGTATTTCAGATGTACTGGGTAATGCTAATCTCAGTATAGAAGATGAGGCAGTTCATCTCAATTTGTGTCCAGTCCATTTGTCTACAAATGATTTAATCCCTTGTCGCATCTTTCATCTGATTTACTTCATTAACACATCATTCTTCCTATCTCCCAGAAATCTTCAGCTTCTGTTTTATTTTTCCCTCTGCAGATTATACCTCACAAATGGGATCCTGTTAAACCACAAGCCATGGTTACTAGGAAGCCAAAGGAGATAGTGGCAGGAGATGTCAGCCACCTGCACAACCACATTCCCTAATTGCCAAGAAGATGGATTGCCATTGGTAGTTTTAATGTGAAATAAAGTCATTTAGCATCAGAGCATCAGTAAATTCTCTAGCAAAGCGAAGATGTTATCTCAAAACCTAATAACTCCTAACCAAAGTGATAGTTTGCTGTTAGGAGGACACAAGTGCTGGCATTTATTAACATTAAGCACTGAAGAGTAGAATGAAGAAGGGACACAGGAGCATGGTGGCAAAGGAAAGCGCTTGGGCTAAGTAAGAGGAGACGTTGTTTCCAGTCCTCTCTCTGTCACTGCCTTTTTGTGACCATATCTGCAATTCATGTAAGTGCTTTAGGTTCCAGATTCATGTCATGGAAAATTTAGGAATTGACAGACTGCTCCCCAATTCCAACATGCAGTCAGTGTCCTTTCATGCATTAGATGTTTCGTGCAAATTAATCATAGAGATATTGGGACAATTGACTTCACACCAAAAGTATCACGTATAATTTATACACACACACACACATATATATACATGTATTCCATATACACACGCCACTTTGAGAAATAAGGTCTTAAAGAGAAATTTGACATACTGTTAATTTATTAGTGTACTCAGCACAGCTGTGCTGAAAATTGTTCAAAGCTGTAGCCGAGAATACAGCTGAGTAAGCCAATTCCTCCCTCCAGCATATTTTCTATCTAGTTTAAGGTCCCCTGCTATGATTGGCAAGGATAAGAATACAATTACGTTTATCACCTGTCTCTCCAAAGACTAGTTCCTGCCAATTCCAGCAATATTAATATTTCCTACCCCAGGGATCAATTTTTAGGTCATTTATATTGTGGATAATACTAGCTAATTGTTAGTTCTGGATACAGGAAGGTCACCAGGTTCTAGCAAGTGTGCATGTATATAGAGAGAGGGGACACTTCAACTGCAAAATTTCCATTTCTTTGACTTGCTATAATCACACATGTAGGCTATATCTTAACCTTCTTAAAGTTTTCCTAGAATCTTCAAGATTCTGTGTCTAGTTATTTTATCGATCTTACCATCTAGCACAGTACTTAGCATCGTACAGAATCCCAAATTTATAGGTGTTTACTGAACTTTGGGTTAAAAATAAAAACACATTAGGATGATGAGTGTCTTGTCAAAAGGAAGCATAAGAAAAAGTAAATTTGCCATTTAAATATCCTTGACTTAATTGGCCCATGGAAATCGGCTTTGGAACTCAAGCAACTATACAAACATCTTTATTTTCTATTGGCCTAATATAATTGACTTTATTATTTTTACCTTAATTTACGTCTTGCATGACATAATTTTGGGCAGATCTAATAGATTAAATTATAGCCCAGTTCCCTTTCATTAGAATATTGGTTTCTCCTTCAATTTTGAACATTTCTGTGGCAAACACTACTATTGGGCACAGATAACTGTCTCCCTTTGGAACATGTGAGGAATAAACTTCCCCATCTTCTTGATAGTAGGCATGGCCACATGACTTATTTTAGCCAATACAATGTAAGTAGAACTGACAAGCGTCATTACTGCATGGATGCATTTAATTGCCAATGTTCAACACCCAGCCTGCTTTTCTTCTGCTCCAGGATCATGGAAGTGCACCCTAATAGTATTCACAGGAGGGAGCTGCCAGAGAGAAGTGCCCAACCTATACCTGATTTATCCTGGAAAGTTTGGGGATCATTTGCTGACACACTATAAACTAGGATTTATCATATAACATAAAAAAAATCAACTATAATCTCCCTTAGAGAAAGGAATTATTCATTTATTTCTATTTAAGGCTACGTAAAGTAAAACTAATCAAGAGTTCATTTTTTCAGTTGTTCTCGGTACATTTTCACTAAATAAGAAATTTATGGAGTATGGTTATCCTGCAAATGCATGGTGAGACTCAAAGAGCCATTTGCAAACATTTTAGCTTGTCAAAATTTTAAAATGCAGTATATTTTTAGGGCATTGTTACATGTGTACATGTGTTTTACAAATATTCTTTGGACCCTGGGATGCTTATATAACAAATCTTTGCACAATGTGCGTTAGTTATCCACATCCAGAGTAACAGAGAAAAACTACAACTAATTTGAGGGATTGTTTCATATAGGCATTAATAAATAAAATGCATACTGCTAACATTTGGTTTGTTACATATTGAGCAACAGCATGATTATATTTACGAAAGCAATTTTCACTTGGAATTTTTCAGCTTTCAATCACATCTTGGTTGCATCTAGATAAATTCATTAAATCAATAGAGAGAGCTCTGCTATAATTAAAATTGTAAACTGAGTTTGTCGCCTTCGTTTCATTTTGGGAAGTCTTTTAAATATAACTTGTCTCCTGTTAGAAAAGTGACTTTTACATAAAATTGTTTTAGAAAGTAACATTTGGTATCAAGTAACTACACATTTGACATATTTCTAGAAGAAAAATATAAAACATCCAATGTCTGATTTCAGAAACTCGAATGTTCACATACTGCGTCTGTTCTTTCTGTGAGCCGAAGACACAAAGCCTTCCAAAATCTCTCTGGCAGTTTTTCTTGAACAGAAATAATCTACTACCTCATTAAGCCAGTTCAATTAAAATGAAATATAAATGAAAGCATTTAGCTGGAAGCTAATTGAAAATAAAACCCTCAGTTTGTCACGTATGGTCTTGTCTTGGAGACCCGATAGTCCAACACTTTGGCAAATAGACCCAGTGCTTTTGCAAGTTGACGTGTTTCTGTGCATTTTTAGAAGGAGCTGGTAAAGGTTACAAGAATGCTTCTGAGATAGGGAACACCAACAGCGCGTGATGGACTAAGACGGAAACAGGCAGTGCTCAGTGTTATCCTCAAAATAACACTGAAGTTTAAATTGATGAAACATGCATTTTTATATATTTAATAGGGTTTTTTAATCCTCCGTCTCTGTTCGCTAGTTTAAATCTTCAACTACAGGTCATTTCTATCCTCCAAAAATGTACTAATATCAATTTATGTTATGGCTGAAAACTGCTGTCTGATAACAAAGTACATAATTATAGGTATACTATATGTATCCAGCCAAAAATAAATGAATTAAAGACAGAATCTTTTTAAATGCTATAAATATTTTCCTTTGCTAATGAGTTAAAAGATTTTTTTCTCTTCTTTTTTACTGTAAGGACTCAGGTAATGAGTAGTGCTTTCTTTGGCAGAAAATGTTTAGTCACTTTAATCCTTGCCTTGACTTGCTCTCTATCTAGTATAGATTTTTCTTACTGTCTTTCTTCTCTCTTTCTTTCCTTACTTCCTTCTTTCTTCCCATTAGCCATGTTTTCCCACTAAGAATGTGACAGTACCACCCGTGAATCTTAGAAGGCTGCAGCCACATTCTCTGAGAGGAACGCAATCTGTCCAGCTGTATAATCATGTATTAATACGCTGTTTAAATATAGTATCCCCACTTTGGGTAAATTGTAAGTTCTGCTGCCTCCTCACCATCTGTTCCTATGGGAAAAAAGTCATATTTTGGGTCTTTGTGTCAAGATAAAGAAAATTAATTTTAAAGCCAACAAGGAGGGAATTGCTAGTGCAGAAGGTAGGTAAATGCCAGCAGTTGCTCTGTGACTTCAACAGAGAAGGAAAAAATAAATTTTCAAAAATTGCACTTTGATGCAGATAATGTAGGAGGTTTTACAGCAAGCAGAACATTTCCCCAGCACCCAGCCTGGACCTCACATCCATCAGATACTCTGAGAGTGTGTGTGAAATGGATGGATGGATGGATGAATGGTGATGGAAAGACATAGTAACTTACAACTGTGCACAGATGTTCCCTCCTCTCTGTCTTCTAAGGGGACTTCGATGTGCGGTCTATATGTTTATGTTGAACAAAAAACATTTTATATAAACGTGCAAAAAAGATGTACTTGTGTAGGATGAATAAGTCTAGAGATCTAATGTACAGCATGATGACTGTAGTTAATAATGTGGTTTTGAATACAGGAAATTTGTGAAGAGAAGAGATTCCAGGTGTTTTCATCACACAAAAAAAGTACCTATGTGAGGAGATGATGTTAATTAGCTTGACTATAGCCATCATTTCACTAAGGATGTATACATGAAATCATCATTTTGTACAACTTAAATATATACTTAAAAAATAAAAATAATAATTGATGGAGACCGATCACCATTATTTCAAGTAGGGGGTTTCATTTGCTATGTTTCTAAACTTCTTAATGGCCAGAAGCATGTCAAGTTCTTCTCTGTGCCTACACAGCAACTGCCACCTTGACAGATTTTTATTTTTGTTTGGTTATTTGTTATTTTCAGAATAAATAAATGATAGTTGAAGGAGTGGGTGTGCTTCAGTGTGAGTGGAAAGAAGAGTCTGTGCACTAAGGAGCTTTGAGAGCAGCAGCATTGGGGACGAAGTGGAGACCACTGAAGAAGCCTGGGGCCGGTTCCTGAGAAGGGGCCCCGGTAACAAGAAGTGGAAGAGACTACCTTACACTCATAAGCAAGACTTCACTGACATTTTCATCCAAATGTTCCCCATAGTAGAGAAGGATAAATAGTTTTGAATAGCCCAACATACAGTTTCCCACATCAAGATCAATATTATTTTGCAAATTTATGCTTTAAATTTACAATAGTTTGTCTTAACGTGAAATATTTTATGATGCCATCAAGTAAAAGTAATAATCCAGGAAGATGTTCCATGATTTTAAGGTGGTATTGAAAATCCCCAGCCTATGTTAACATCAACACTCCACCAAGTCAGGTAAACTAGAAAAAGCTGCTAGAGAATGTTGGTGGGGACTTTGAACTGACTTGAATCTCTACTAGCAACAAGGTGGGGACAACAACTTGGCTCAGAGGAACACAGTCTCCATACAGTGTTTACCTTTTCATCTGTCTATCTATGATCTATTTAACATTCATCTATTATCGATCATATATCTAACTATCATCTATCTGTCCATCTACTTAGATATCCATAATCTATCTATATCATCTATATATCTATGTGTCTCTATATATCATCTATAATCTAGCTATCTATCCATCTCTCTGTTATCTATCCATCTAGAACTTCAGGTTATGAGTATATAAATGTGTGCAGATAAGTTGTTCATATCCCAAATCATGACATGCCTTTATGATGAGGATCCTGCCTTCACACCCAAACTCTGTCTTACTGCTCCCCACTTTTAATATATATAGCAGTTCCATAAAGGGATTTAAAATTCCCTGAGTACGTCATGCTCCCTGACACCTCTGTCTTCCTGTATGGGTTTTGTGGATCTAGACTGTTTATCGTTCCACCCTCTTCTTTGTTTAGCTATGCTCAAGTCATAATTGTTTGCCATGGCCGAACTGAGACAGAATTTTCCTTAGGAAATCTCCCTGTACCCTGCATTGGAGACATGCTCCTGTTCGCACCATGCCCTCTGTATATGCAACTCCAAAGCCCTATCACTCTGTGTTGTAATTGTTGGTTCATTTCAGATGCTCGAAAGAGACTGGAAACTACTAGAACTAAGAAACTACGCTTTTTAAGTCTGAGTCAACTAAGCTAAGCAGCATCTGTTTTATATTAGGCAGCCAAATATGTGTTTGATGGATGAAAATGAATGAATGAATACAACTATACGTAGCTATGAATCTTTTTCTTAGTTTCAATATATTAAGCAAGAAGGCTGTGAGTTTTTCTCATTCATCTTGATACTCAAATATGCAGATTCAAACTCTTTGGATGGTATCAGCATTAAAATTAAAGATGTGTGCCCTACAGGTTTTTATGTCTTGTTAAAATAAGATTGAGAAATGAACTGAAGATAATTTGACAGGAAAAGGAACCAAAATCTGAGAAGTTCTTCTGTGATTGGAAAGAAGAAGAAGAGTACAAGGACAGGAATTGCAACTGGAGTGAGCGCCTGATTTGCTGTTTACCAGATTCAGATCCAAATGTCATCAAACGGGAAGCAGTACTGGTGACTTATGTGCCACCTTCCATTCCCAACAGGATGTTCACGGATGTCACACTGTCTCTTAGAACAGTTAGTACTTACACTACCTTTTCAACAGTTTCACAGAAGAATCGGAAAAACAGCCAAGAATAATGGGAACTCAAAGTGCAATGCATTAGGGACTTGAAGACTTAATCAAAGAAACAGCAAAGGGAAATTGCAATACTCATAGGCAGGCAGTACAGGTAATTACAGCCATAAAAATGGTTTCTGTCCTGCTCCACATAATCTTCCTTACTACATCCAGAGCCTAAAAAATCATGTCAAGTCAGGAGGCAGGAATCTATTGCATTTCCACATGATAAAGATTAGTTAAAATATGTCCATAGATATCATCTCATCAGAGAACATATTGTTTTATCCTTGGAATTTTAATTTTCAAAATGTGTGCATGGGATTATGAATAAGTGAATATGGGCAGTTGAAAATTGAAATAATAAATCAGCCTGTTCAAAGTTTTTAGAATGGGTAGAAATATAATCTTTAAAAATTAAAGATATGCTTAAAATTATATAAATAGAAAAAATAAAGAAGGAATTTTGTCCAGAATACGTGATCATTATAAGATTTTTAAATTTCACTCACCGTTTCTAGTTCTGCTTCTTGTTTATAGACTGAACCTTTGCAAATAAATGTTTGGAGGTAGAATATCTTAAGTAGAGCTGATCGTGGAGCACCTCATTTAACATCGATGTCAACACTTTAAATTACCCATGAGCCCAGTAGATGTATTTTAATCCAAGAGTGGATTATTGACATTATTAAACATTACCTGTGTCTATTAAAACTTTCACTGCAATTTTTCAAACATCGATGTTAATATACAGAACTAGATAAAACCCACGTTTTAATCATCTGTATGTGTGGCCCATAAAAGTGCTCTATAGGAAATTAGTTCTTTTCTTGAAACAACATTGCTGCCAAATAAAAATGACACAAAATCACATAAAGATTCAATACGAATTTTTACTCTTTTTTGTGCCCAAATTATTCTTTTCTTTTACATTTTATCAACAAAAAATATTTTAAAAAAACATATAAGGAAAGACCAGATGGTTTAGTCCTGTCTTTGCTATTAGATGTATTCATGAAATTTAGAAGTTATTTTCTGCCTTGGTTTCTGTAAAATAGCAAAAAGGACACATTGGTACTTGATGCAGTGAATTCTTACAGGGAATTTTTACAGGTTGAAGCATTCACATAAAAGTTTTCTTTTTTCCTATGATGAGTAATACTGAGGAAGGATATGACCTGATGTGTTGGATAAAAAGAGATTTACAAAGCACAGAATCCTGACAGAAGTGATGGCTAGTAACCTACTGCACCAAATTTCTTGTTCTGTCAGCATGATAAAGAACAAAGAGAAGGAAAGTCCTCTAAATACCTCAGCAGTGTCAGAGCATCTGAAGGAAACATAAAATAAAAGCACATGAATTATTTCATCCCATTTAAAATAGAACAGTGCTTTCTTTAGGTGTATGAATGATGTCTTGACTTTTTAACCTAAGCAGAGTAAGATAAGTGAGAACTGACCTAAAAAGAGAATATTCACACAGTGTATACACATACACACACACACACTTCAAAATGTAAGAATGTGAATAACAGGAAATCCATATTCACAGCACAAAGAAAATATTAACACTACAGTTGCTTCTTTATTTTTCCTCTTTCCCAAATGTCAGCTATCTACTTTTCTAAATTTTGTTTAATTTAATTGTATTGTGTTTTTGAAAGTAATTCTGTTGGCATTCGTGACCCATCCGCCACAAAGCAATCCTTATTGAAAAATATTTAGAGTAATAGTGGATCAAAAAAATGAATTTTCAAAACCTTAAACTTTTACTTCTTATAGTAGCACAAAGATTTTTGGGTTAATAGCTGAAAATATCTGTTTGTATACTAACCTCAAAACATAATTAGCAGTGTTGGAAAAATACAGAAGTAGGCAGAATTGTTTACTTTTGGCTACTAGTGAAGCTCTGGAGAGAATGGTAGACTACAAAATAGTTTTAAATGATTTTCAAGACTATTTTCATTGGACTTTGAAGAGTTAGGCATTTTGGGGAAAAGATTAAAATGTAATGGGTTTATATATGAGAAATTTCAAAACATTCCAAAATGCTTCTCAATACAATTGTCCTATAATTATTACAAATTTTACATCACACCATGCCTGCTTCCCATGAACAAATGGTGAATGCATACTGAGTTGTCCTCTGGTGAAAGAGACACATGTTTTCTAAGGCTTTTCAAAAAATTAACTCATTGTACAAATGTTTGGTGATCACCCCAGGCACTGTGTTGAAAAAGCTAGAGATATTTCCTGCCCTCACAGGGTTTTCAGTCCAGTGGGGAGCACATATATTTACATAAACATCTGTACAAAAATATATTTATGTGAACGCACAGCTGTGATCTGTGCTAGGAGTGGGGGCATGAGGGGGTTCCAGCATGAAGCCTAAGAAGGATGGGGTAGAAGAGGACAGAGGAGCTGTTTTGGGGGTATTTGAGCTGAATCAGTGTGGGAAGGGTGGCAAGTGTGTAATACAAGTGCTAAGAAGAGGAAGAAACTTGGAAATCTTTCCAAGTGAGTGTGTTGGGAAGTACGTTTGAACAAATTGAGAGGCCAATGTGGCTGAGGTTTAGTGAGGAATGGGGAGGCGCAAGGAATGAGGTGGGAGCACCATACAGAAACCACATCACGCAAACTACCGTGGCCACAGTAAAGACTGAGATCCCATCAGTGAGCACGACAGGAGGGCAGAGGAGCATTTTAAGCAAGATATTGATGGATCAATTTCCACTGTAAGAAAATTATTTTGGCCAACCTATTCAGAGTGTATTTGAGAAAAACAACAGCAGAAATCGAGTAGCCAGTTGAGAGGCCATTGATTGGAAACTGTTGGGCAGGGATGTGTCTTATTTCTGAGTTAATAAGGTTTCTCTCTTTGGACTTTACATTTGATTAATTAGTATTACAATCTATTAAATCATATTACCCAGTAAATATTAAGAAAAAGACCAAAATATTTATTGAAAATCATTATTAGGCTCTTGTGTTATTTCAACAGGTTCACCTTCTTCTTCTTCTTCTGCTTCTGCTGCTGCTGCTTCTTCTTCTTTTCTGAGGAAGATTAGCCCTGAGCTAACATCTGTGCGAATCTTCCTCTATTTTATATGTGGGTCACCACCACAGTATGGCTGATGAGTGGTGTGGGTCTGCGCTTGGGATCCAACCAACAAACCCAGGCTGCTGAAGCAGAGCATGCCGAAGTTAACCACTGTGCCATGGGCCAGCTCCTCAACAGCTCTTTTAATGAAATGTATCTTTTTCTCAGAAAACATGGGATTCAGAATAAATGTTTTACTTTTTGAATACTAAAATATAATGTGCAAAATAAAAATATTTCCTTGTGATGGTCTATGATATTTCTATCTAATACCCTGTACTAATGATGTTCACATTGCAAACCATGGTGTCCAATGAATTTCTCACATTTTCCAAAAAAAGAACACTTGAGTTTCTTCAAAAATCATTTGTCTACATATACGACTGATTTTTCTGCAGCCTTTGTCAATTTTCTCATTTCTATTCTGTTAATGAAAACCCTCAAATTCAATGATACTAAATCTTCAAAAAGAACAGTTTATGATCTGCCTGTGTGTATGTGTTATTCATTGTTTTTAAATGCCAAATAAAACATGACTCAAACCACTAAACTCTTTAAAATTATGATGAGAAAACAGGATTGTGTCATTCATTTACTTTAAAAATCTTCCTTTGCTTGCTGTTTTTACAATTAACACTTAAACCTCCTAAATATTGTATCCCAAGCAAATTATAAGCTAACCCCTATTTATTTTTTGAGTCGCCTCTTTTCACCCTGTGTACACACACAGCGACTGTGGGTTTAACTCTTATTTTTCCTTTTTCTTAAATCACTTCTTCCCGCCTCCACCCGGATAAACCTTCTTATGATTCAACATAAACTTCTCTTTTAATCCTTGCCTGACTCCTAAATAGAATAACTTGCTACTTTCTTTATGCCCTCGTCCCTCACTGCTTATTTGCTAGTGTTATTCTTATCATGGCAGACTAGATTAATTCATATGCATCTATACTGTCCCCATCAGATGGGCAGGACATAGACAGTGTTCACTAAGTTTTGATGTTTTAATTTATGTTTTTTTAAGTTCATTGTTTTCAAAATGTATTCCTGACTATTAAATCCATTATTATGGATTAGTACTTCTCACATATTTAAAAGTGTGACTCTACTCTAATGAATAAGACATCAAGAACTAAGGTTCAAATATATATTTTGCTACTTTTCACAACCTATCCATCAAATATGCACATTTGAGGCACTATGTGCCACATTGTGATAGGTGACATGGCAGGTACAGAATTAGCAGAGAATCCCATTACTGACCTTCATAAATATAGCTAGGGAGAAGTGCCACACATAGATGATATAGCTAGGGAATTTTAACAAGTAACATAAATAAAGTTGTGATGATATGTGTTAAACAATTCTAAGAGAGTGAAAAATTTGTTTGAGTCCAAGCCATTCAATGAAAGCTCTTTGGAAAGGTCTGAGTATTGGAACAATGTAGATGATGGTTGTACATTCAGGATGAAGGTCGCCTGACTAAGGCAGTTACACAGAAAGTTCAGTGCTCACTGGACTCTGTGCAGAGCTTGGTCTTTCTTGAGCAAGCCCAAGTCAAGGAGTTATGAGATATGAGAGTAGTTGTCTAGAATAAATAGTGCCCTTGCATGACTCCATAGATTTCATAATTTGAAGGAATTCTAGAGGATTAATTCCACTTCTATTGAGTTAGCGCACTCTTACTTAAGCATATATTTTCCAACCCCGTATAATTCCAACAAATTAGCCCATTGTTTGAAAATCATCACTTTTCTGTAATCAATTAAATTTATAAGCACCTCTCATAGTCACAAATATATATTCCATGTCAAATAAAAATTAACTCTATGATTTATACAATATTATCCAAGTTATCTTCTCTAGAACTTCGAAGACTATGTCTCATATCTATTCCATATGTCACCCCTTAAAATATTTGAAGATATCTATCTTGATATGATAAGCAAAAAAGAAGTTTTGTAAGTTGTTCTTCAAGAAAAATTACATGATAAAAACCATCCCTTATGAAGAGAGATTTGGTAGCAGCAGTATTTGAAGCAAATCAAAGCCACGATACAACCAGAAATAGAGGAAATAGCCAGAGATTCTTAAAGACACACGGAATTGAAGTTATGGAGGACTGGGCTAGGATACTGATTGTGGAAATAGAGAAGATGCATTAAGGAAGGAATATCGACAAGAATTGTTGGCTATTTTATCTGGGAAGTAAAGAAGAATTAGGAGTCAAAAATAAGGTCAAAAGCCTGGAGCAATCAGAAGTGAGAGTTTGATGGACATGAAGAAATCTGAAGTGGAAGAACAGATACATTCAAGTCTTAATTCAGCTGAGTTTTAGGTATCTGAATTACTGAGAAGTCTCATGAAAGAGACAAATCCAGGAACTTAGGTTAGGAAATCCTTAGTAGATAAGACAGTTAAAGACCAAGAGATTATAGAAAGAAGAGAAACCCTAACAAAGCTTTGAGGGTTCAGCACTGTGAGGATTTTAGAGGTAAATGCAAAGTTCACAAAGGAGATCAAGAGAAAGCTGGTTGTTGGTGACTTTGGAAGTAAGTTATAAGGGTCATCAAAAGATGTCCAACACTCTAGTCAGAGAGTTCCAGACATTCTCTTATTCAAACTTTTTGAAATATAATTTTCACTCTTTCTTCATATCCCCATCAAATAACTGAATACCTCACCGAACATGCGAAAACTAAAGGAATATATCAGAGATTCAGAATTAGAGGCAGTTAATGAATGGAGTCTATAATCGACCCAAGAGGACAAAACTAACAAGAAGAAATAAATAGAAAGATTAATTCAAAAATGTATGTGATACTGGCCAATAAGCACATTTTCAGATGCTTGACATCATTAACCCTTAGAGAAATGCCAATCAAAACCACAATGAGATATCACCTCACACTCATTAGAATGCTATTATCAAAATACACATGAAATAACAAGTGTGGGTGAGAATGTGGAGAAACTGGAACACTTGTACACTGGTGGTGGTAGTGTAAAATGATGCTGCTGCTATGGAAAATAGTATAGCAGTTCCTCAAAACATTAAAAATAGAATTATCATAAGATCCAGGAATTCCACTTCTGGGTACATATCCAAAAGAATCAGACGCAAAGTCTCAAAGAGATATTTATACATCCATGATCATAGAAGCATTATTCACAATAGTCAAAAGATGGAAACAACCCAAGTGTCCCTCAATGGATGAATGGATAAGCAAAATGTGGTATGTACATACAACAGGATACGTGGAATTTTATCCATCCTTAAAAAAGAAGGAAATTTTGACAGATGCTACAATATGGACAAACATAGAAGATGTTATGCTAATTGAAATAAGCCAGTCACAAAAAGAAAAATACTATATGATTCCACTTATATGAGGTGCCTAGAACAGTGTAATTCATAGTGACAAAGAGTAGAATGGTGCTTGCCAGGGGCTGGGGAGGCGGGGGAAATGGGCACTTATTGTTTAATGTGTGCAGAGCTTTAGTTTTTCAAGATCAAAAACTTCTGGAGATGGATGGTGGTGATAGTTGTACAAGAGCGTGAATGTGCAACTGAACTGTACAGTTAAAAATGCTTAAGAGGGTAAATATTATGTTATGCATATTTAATCAAAACTAAAAAAAAAGGGTCATTAGAAAAAGCAAAATAAAATGTGGAGAAAAATCAAAGGGAAAACATTATGTAATATTGAATAAAAATGCAAGTGAAAAATGAAGACTAGAATAACCAGAATAAACCTCTTGGGAATAAATTCTATGTGATGAATGCAAATTGGAAAAATTTGAATATTTAAATGAGTTTGAGGAAAGGAGATTTTCAAGGTAAATTGGCACTGACAAAGACACATAGAGGAAAGTAATTACAGATTTTGGATGGTTTGATGAGGGGATGATGTTACCTGGAGTAGAAGATAAATATTGGAGGATGGTGATGGATGAGGTTAAATAGACAGAAGAACCCAATTATGAGGATTCTAAGATCAGACATTGAAACTCAAAAGTCAAGTAATATTTGGCAGGGAGTCCCATAGGCTTCTGAATGATAGCCTGCTCCAAAAGAATATCGAGTGTTAGGAAAATCTACTGGAAGGAATGTGCAAGACAATAGGACAGGAAGAGAGAGACCTGGAGATGGAGTAGACACCTGTGATAAGCCTAGTGGATTCTTGTCAAAATCAGGCTTTTCCTGTCTGCCGTCATCCTTCAACATAGCTGCTGGAAAACTATGCCCACTTGGATGTCCAGCTTTCTCAGGATGGCTCTCAGTCAAATCAGGTTAAAGGCAAAACTTGAGCTGCTTTAGGTCAAAATTGTGGTACTTGCATTGAGCGGCCCTTTCTGCTGGTCTTGCCCAACACACTGCACTTATACATCTAATCCCACCTTGGTGAGTTTGCAGGGACTGCTTCCTCTGAGGTGTGGTCCTATGAGCCGAACAAAGATTTCTCTAAACTGCTAGCTTCACTCGGGTAACACAACCTACTGGAAACTTGGTATAGGTTTACAGGATGCCAAAGTCACCATTTCTAAAATATCTCCATAACGATAAATGCATGCAGTCATCAGACACTGTCTATTATGACGACTGTGGACAGTGTGTAGAGGCTTACAGGCTGGACTTCTGCCCAGTGGCTCTCCATGGAGTCTGTCCTGTCCAGATGCAGTATGGCAGCCATCCCCTGAGCTGTTGCTGGTTAGGAATGCAGTCTGTCCTCATTAAGGATTACTGAATCTGTATAACTGGATACAATATTAAATTTTAGCGATACGTCTAAGGAATGATGCACCAAATTTATTCCATATTTAGATTCTGATTCCCATATTAAAACTAAAGCAATGCCGTAGCTATGCACCACTCTCCCCAAAGGTGAAATGTGTATAGGGGATTACAATTTAATATCAGTATGTTCAGTAATTTTCATATCATTGTTATTATGTTAACTGTATAGCTATTAATTAGATGATAATCCTACTTAAATAAAACATGCCTCCAATTACACATTTATTTTGACATAACATTTTGAACCAAAGCCATGGTTTATTTAGTAATTAGGGAATATAATTGTTTCTTTAAAGAAGACAGATCCTATATACATGAGTATTTTAACATTTTATTTTCTTCACATATGGTATGAATCATATTGAAAAGCAAGTAATCAATGCTTTTCCTTTGTAGTCTAACTGCTAATAAATCAATCGACAAAATAAAAGTTCTGATTTACCGACAGTATTTTTGTAAATACTATAAAATTTGTTACAGGATATTTTGCTCATATTACTGTAGTGATCTGTGACCATTTGTATGTATTTGTGTATATATCTCTATTTCAGATACCAATGTAGAACAAAATAAAATAGGAAAGAAAACTTCAACAGAACAAATTCACTGAAGGTATCTACATTTTTTCTACATTCAAACGATGAAATTTTTATAATTACACTAATCATTGGAGCTATACTTAAGATACCTATAAGACAACTTAGTAATCTGGGCAGACATCTCTTTTCTTACCAGTTAATACGTGAGTATCCAAAGAATTTTTAACATTATTTAATGGAAAATTAGCTAGAAATAATTTAATACATCTAAAAATCACCATTTTTTTTCTACATAGAAAACTAAAACAGTACAGTTTTGACTCTGCATCTACTCACACCATAGACACTGGGAAAATAAGAAAGCTATGCTAAGAACAGCAATCACACACATGGTCAAATAGGTGACAGGACAATTGTCCGAATATAAAACAATTTGTATGAAAATTTTGTGTCCTGTTTTTCGTACTATGTTAAACTTACACCATCCTTCTGCCTCCTCCCATGAGAAGTAACCACTATCTTAAGTTTTGTGTTACCATTCCAAGCTTTTAAAAAATATTTCATCATGAATATATTTTCTCTAAAATACATGGTTCAGTTTTCCTTGCTTCGTGCTTTAAAAAATTAGCATCCTACTTAGATTTGCCTTTTTCCAATCAACAATATACTTCTTAAGTTCATTCATATTATTACATGTAGCCTTATTTCATTAATACTCATTGCTATATAAAATGCCATTTTGTAAACATATCACAATTCACGTGTCCGTTTTCCAGTTGGACATTTGAGTTATTTCCAGATTCTTTGTACGTTTATCCTTGTTATTTAAATATTTAGATATCTGCTGTTGTGAACTTTCTTGTACCTGTCTTTCGGTGTTAAAAATGTAAGAATTTCTCTAGGAATGCATATTCGCTATTAGTGGAATTGCAAGAACATTGCATTTTTTAAAAAGCAAATGTTTTCCAAATTGTGTGGCAATTTATACTTCCAACAACAGGGTATAAGATTTCCCACCAAACAAGATATATTCCAACACTTGCAACTGCTACACGATGTCGTATTTGCCAATCTAGTAGATGTCAAACAGTATCTAAGGTTTTTAAGTTTCACTGTCCTGATAACTAATAAGTCTGAATATTTTTATGACTTTTGATACAGTAATTGGCTATGTTTGGTTTCCCCCTTTTGGTGTGCCAATTCACATCACTTGCACATTTTTCTATTGAGTTTTGTTGTGTTTATTTTTCTTGGAATGATTGTTTATGTTTTCTGCACTAATCACTCATCAGCTACATACTTTGGGAACATCTACTCCTGGTTGGTTCTGTCTTTCTATTCCTCTGCTAACTTTCGATGACTACAACTTCTTAATTGTAATTTATTAACTGCCTTATTCTGTTATGGTTAGTGCCTTGATGGTTGTGTTTTATTTAAGAAATCAGTATGCTAAGGAAACATATAATTTACTTTATTCTAAAAGTTTCAAATTTTACTTTTCATATTTAAGTCTTTAATTTGTTTGAAATCATTATTTGTGACTGGTTTGAAATGGAAACCTATTTTTTTTAGTTTGAATAGCAAGTCATCCCAATACCATTTAGTAAAGAATCTCTCCTGTTTTTATTGACCCATGAAGACAAACATGTGTGGACACTGGACTATGTCCAAGTGGTCTCATTGTCTATCCATGACTTCATAATGTGCTCTCCTAATCATTATAAGCCTGTAATAAATATTTATATCTAAATCTTATCACTGTTCTTCCTCATGGGTGCCTTGGATATTGCTGATATATTACTCTTTCACAATATTTTTTTTTTTTTTGCTGAGGAAGATTCACCCTGAGCTAACCTCCATGATATTGTAGCACAGCATGGCCACTAACAGAGTGGTATATGTCTGCGCCTGGGAACCGAACCTGGGCCACCAAAGTGGAGTGCACTGAACTTAACCACTAGGCCACCAGGGCTGGCCCTTACAAAATTTTTTTAATCAGCTTGGCAAGGTCCAATAAAAACTCCTATTGGTATTTTAGTGGGACTGGCATTAAATTTATAGATCTGGGGTGAAAATTAATATATTTTTGATAGTAAGTATTCATATATACGACCACTGGCAATGTCTCCATTTATTAAGATTTTTTAATGACTTTCATTAACGTCTTATAATCTTTTGAATATTGGTCTTGCAGATCTCATAAGATTTCTTCCTACTAACATAAGCTTCATTTTCATTTCAAATGATGCCTTTTTATACCACATCCTAAAAATGAGTGCTGAAGTACACAATTACAAAAATATATTTGTTGCTGGGTCGCTAAACTCTGTTATATTTCTAACAATTAGTGGATAATCTTGTGGATTTTCCACGGAGGCAATTATATCATTTAAGAATAATAAAAGTTTGATTTCTTCCTTCAGAGTCCTGAAACTCTTAATGTGTTTTAATCTCTCTTTATTGCCCTAAAAGGGGCTCCAGTATAAGGTTTAGAAAAGGTGATGGTGATATTGTTCAATTCTGATCTTAAGGAAAAGATTTTTTTTATTAAGAATAATGTTTCCTGTAGACTTGGGGTAAATATACTTTATATGGCAAGCCTGATATAATTTATCACTTTCAGGAAGCTTCCTCTGTTCCTAGTTTGCCAAATGTCTTCATCATAAATGAGTGTAAAATTTTATCAAATGTCTTTTGTCCTCTGTTAATGTATTTTTTCCTCTATTGGGATATTCATATGAGTTTCATGTGCTTACTTTAATCTGTAAATGTGTAAATGGTAGCAGTTTTCTAATTTTAAACCTTCCTTGTATTTTGGAGATAAACTCAATTTTGTCATAACCTCATATATGTCAGTGCCTTTGGTTTGTAAATAATTTTGTTCAGTATTTTTTTACCTACCTTCATAAATGATAACGATCTGAGATTTTTCCTTTCCCATAGCATCCATATCTGTTTTGGTATCAAAGTTATCTTGGTCTCATAAATTGATATTTCTCTTTTTCAATTCTTGGGAAGTGTTTGTATAAAATTGCAATTTGCAATCATCTCTAACTTTAAGGCTTGGTGGAATTTACCTGGAAAACTATGTATGTATGGTGTTTGCTTTGTGAGAAAATGTTCAACCACTGCTTCCTTTAATTCAATGTTTCTCAACCTCGGGCAATTTTGCCTCCCAGGGGATATGTGGCAATGTCTGGAGGCATTTTTGATTGTCACACGTCAGGATTGTTCTCTATTGGTGCTGCTAACCATTCTAAAATGTCCTGACAGTCACCTCCATGACACCAACCAAGAAGTACCTGGTCCAAAATGTCAATAGTGCCAAGGTGGACAAATCCTGCATTCATTAATATTAGAGGAATTTCATTGAGTTATTTTTGTAAGTTATAGTTTTCTGGAAATTTGCCCATTTTATCTAGATTTTCAAATAAATTAACATAAAGTTTTTTCATGGTATTCTCAAACTTATGTTTTAAACAATATTGAGTAGACCTGGGGAACAGGATATACAGAGAGAAAGACAGAGAGAGAAATCTAAATCTCTCTCTCGCTATATATATATATATACACACATATCTTATCACATTACAACAGTATTTTAAACAATTAATTTTTTGATTGCTTTCATCATGAAGATTTTTTATGATTAAAGAAAAAAGAATGAAGAATAATGAGAGAGTGAAACACCTAGAGATAAAAGTTCGCCTTCTAACACTACAAAAATATTTTTATGTATGTCCATGTCTGAGAATGTAGGCCACTTTTGGGTAGAATTGTGTTATCATAATCCTTTGCACAAATGTATTCTGAAAAGCATTTGATGATTTTCTGGGTCAAGTAAAAACACAAAATTGATAGTTTAAAACAAATATTTCCATTATTTTATTGTTAATTCTGATTAGTGAGTAGATGGTTGAACTATACGACATTTGCAGTTGTCTTTAAAAGTCATATTTTTAAAAAAATTAAACAAAAAATGTTAATTGAGGGCCAATGTCACCTATAAAAATGTTTCAAGCTTCTAACAATTTTGATATTTCAATTGAACTTGAATGAAAAATAAAACAACTATGCAGTAGGAATAATAAATTAATCAACATCAATCAATTAAATATACACTTTTTTCTTATAAAAATGTGAACTCTCATTACTATAAAACACATCACTTGCTTTAAGGGAAAAATCAACATCATCTTTGTGGTTATGGTTGTCATTTTTTAAAAATGGCTAAGGATATCTGGAAAGAGAATGTAGAGATTACTTTGACCATAGTGACAATGAAAATAGTTGGACCATTCAATACTATGCACTTTCAACCAACATAGTATCAACTATAAGAGGCACCATGCTCAAATCAGACAATACCCATTGGGAGTACCATTGAACCAGACCTGATCTGCCCTACATAGGCTTCAGCAGAGGTACCAGGGATGCAAACCAAAGACCTCATCCAAGCATCATTCTTGATAAATAACTGAAGCTAACTATTAAAACAAGAACATCAATAGAGAGTGGGACTACATATAGTTTAACGACAAAAAAATGGCTCCAACAAACACAAATAATAAGTGAAGAAGATAACTATTTGGGATGATTTTTAATGGACACTGTCTTTTCCTCTGAGATACTACTGAGGTGCTTAACCAGAAGTGCCTTTGAACAAATGTCTACTTTCCTGACATGAATCCTCCTTTTCCGTCATTTCTTTGTTTCTGCATCATTCATTGTCCTAAGTCTTGGTTCTTGGTAGTCCACAACCTCCCATAGTGGTCCACATTAATCCAGAACGAGATTCTCTCTGTCTTGTGTCATTATTGATGAAGACTTTTTTTTTTAAAAAAGAATTTTTATTTTACTTTTTTCCTTTTTCTCCCCAAAGCCTCCTGGTACATAGTTGTATATTCTTCGTTGTGGGTCCTTCTAGTTGTGGCATGTGGGACGCTGCCTCAGCGTGGTTTGATGAGCAGTGCCATGTCCGCGCCCAGGATTCGAACCAACGAAACACTGGGCCGCCTGCAGCGGAGTGTGTGAACTTAACCACTCGGCCACGGGGCCAGCCCCTGATGAAGACTTTTAGTCTCTCTAAGATTGCTCAATGTTCAGCCTTTGAAGAACAGACTTCATAAACCATGTTTCTATCACTTGAGTTATTTCTGGCTTAATTGCTAATTGTTCCAGCCAGGCTAGTGCTGGAGGTGTGACTCTCCTTCAACAACTTCTGGAAAAAAAAAAAAAAAAACTGCCGAAAAATGTCTGTTAGTACCCATGAATGACTTGTGGGGTTGTGAAGTGTTTTTTGCGGTTTCCTTACTTATAGTGGAAAATAAGCAATCCCTGGTCATGGTGTTGCCCGGAAGATTCTCCCCATATTAATAGCAAGGTTTTTACAGTCTTTTCCCCTGAACACCAACCATTTCTTACACTCCCTGGTGCAGGAGATTTCAAAGATTTGTTCTTCTCACAGACTGTTTATAATGATCAATGGAGTTAATAAACTATTTGCAGGACCTTGAACATCCAATGTGCTAAAAACATCAGTGTCCTTTTTATTCACAGATTTAGAAAAAAGTCTTTTTTCCCCCAGACTTGGAACTGACAGCTCCAAAAGAGCCCGGTAACTCCTGAACGTTGTATATCCTGGAAGATTGTAACTGTATACAAGTTACAGAAAATAAATACATGTAAAATATATTTTATAGAATATCATGGGAAAATAGACTGTTGTGATGTTAACTATCCCAAACAGATTTGGATAGTCTTAATTTCATTAAATATCATGTACAAACTACTATCTTGTGATAAGCATATATATCTTTACTACATTAGAAAATAATTTAATCAAAATGTAAATAAAAATGTTTTAGTTCTGTGGAGCCTTAGTTTTTTCTATAAGATAAAATTAAGTTATTATAGATAATAATATGGAATATAATTAAAATAAATAGTCTTAGAGAGGCAGCAATCACCTATTCTCCAAGCACGTTAATGAGCTAAGCATTTTTGGGAATGAAAGTAAACTCACTAAGTGAAACATGAGAACTGAATAACTGAATAATACATTGATTCAAATGTCCATATGTTTTACATTTAATAATTATAAAAAGGGACAAGAAATATTAGTAGGTCATACTTATTGGATTTCAATTACCTATATCTAAAAGAAAAGAAAAGATTTTTAAAGGATATCAAACAAGTTTACGTTTTCCTGAGTTACTGAAATTCTATTTTTCTTCAATATTTTCTTTAATACTATTTTAAAATCTTAATTTTAAAATATTATTCAATATGAGTTTGTATTCAATTTATACTTGAATATAATTAATATGGAAATTGCAGAAGAGGTTCAAATATGAATTTTAAAATCTATCAGAAGCAAAACCAGGTAGAATAAATTCAAATGAATATTCATTGTGTGAATATCAAATACTGACAGATTCCTATATTTCCTTTTGAAATTTTATGTAATTTAAATGTGCAGTTTATATGCCAAAGAAATTGTAAAATATCTACATATTAATCAATGCTTTTAATAACTCTGAGTATATGCAGTCAGGTTTCTTTGATGCAGGTTGTGATGTTGTAACAAAGAAATGTTGTAACAGTGAAATATATACTGAGCCTTGATTCATTGCTATATACTACCAGACATTATAATCTCCAGTGCAAGAATAGAGGGCACTTTTATTCTCATATATTCATATTTATTTTTAATTTTTCCCACAAGTAAGATAAGAATGACCATTAGTATACAGGCATCTGTTAAGGGTAAAAAATTTATTATCCCTAAAAGAAACATCCATTCAAACAGAATGGACAGCAAATATCAACTCAAATTGAATCAGCTGGATTCAATTCTCAGGAAATAAATATTCTCAAGGTATAAGACAGTGCATCGGGAGGAAAATATTGTATTTCCTAATGAGTTTTGCTGAATAGTTTCCAGAGCTATGATTTGAACATATATTTCTAAATGGCCTAGCTAAATCAATCTTTCAGATAGTACAATGCCTATTCAAAATTGAACTTGCTGTAAGTATCCATTGACAAATACAAACTATAAAGCACCTTTTATGGAAGTGACTGTGTCATAAATATGACTAACAAACAAATTGAAACTTTATGATTATTGCCATTACTTTAAAACAAAAATGAATGCCCTATGATGACCCCAATATATTCATGGTGATAAGTCATGAACTTTAAGTGTGCCCTTATAATGCTTCATCTCCATTTGTTGGTGACTGCGGACAAATAATTCTTAACTAGTCACAAGATTTAGTAAAAGAAACAATTGGTAACCTCATACAAATTCATAAAGGTAATCAAAAATAAAGTATTAATCTCATTTTAAAAGGAATTATCAATATATTATTTTTATAGGATGTTGATTTGCCTCTATGTATATCCAGATCCTGATGGCGGTCAATATCTGTTTGTCTGCTGGTCAGTCTCTATGTCTATCTTCATAATTTTCCTAAAGGGTTGTATATGAAGGAGCTGCATCAGGAAGAATTATCTGGGATTCTTGTTAAAATGTAAACTCTAGGACCCAGCCTTGGGTTTAGTGCATTAGACTTCCCAGGGCCAGAGACCAAGAATTTTGATATTTAAAAAGCTCCCCTGGGGCTGCCCTGGTAGCATAGTGGTTGGCTTCGCAGGCTCTGCTTTGTTGGCCGGGATTTGCTGGTTTGGATCCTGGGCACAGATCTGCACATGGCTCATCAAGCCATGCTGTGGCGGCATCCTATATGCAGGAAGATGGGCACAAACGTTGGCTCAGGCCTAATCTTCCTCAGCAAAAACAGGAAGATTGGCAATGGATGTTAGCTCAGGGCCAGTCTTCCTCACAAAAAAACCAAAGACCGAAAAACTTCCCTGCTATCTCTAAGGCACACTCAGGTTGAGTCCTTGCCGACACTAAGAGAAAGGTTGCATAAATGAAGATTTTATCTTTCTCACTGCTCAACTGAAAAGAATTGAGGCATCAAGGTTTTTTTTCTTTCTCCAACTTCATAAACTTATTTCTTCCATGTATTTTTATGTGTACTAGTTCAAACGTCAATTAAGATCCTCCTATTTGACATTAGGAAAAGAAAACACAGAAAACACATTACATGCTCCCCAACCTCAAAAAGCTCATGGTTTAAGAAATTATTTTTAAACAACAACTACCAATTACAATATGGTGTGTTAAGTGCTATAACAGAAGTGCCAATAACAGGTTTTAAATAAAGGAAGCTTGTCATTTAAAAAAATGTGACATTTCCATTTGTAACTCTAAAGTTACAACTGTTTTTTCTTTTTCTTTCCTGGCTGAAGCTGCTGGTTTCTAGGTTAGCACTCCATGTACTGTATACAAGTTGGATAGCTGACATCATTTTGTGATTTGAATGAGGAGTGAATTCAATCGCCTCTCACAACAAAATAAAGTAACCCTCAATTCATCCATGGTTGATTTTATTATTATAAAATATTCTTTTTTAAATGACAAGCACACCTTATCTATTTAGAATTTTTATACATTTTAAAAGAAGGATACACTATAGGACAAAATCCTGCCAAATGCAAATACTTAATTTGTACTCATGAGAATTAGTGTATGTGAGCATTCCTCGTGAGCTATAATGACCTATACAAACATTATGGAAATACGAAGAGAAACAAGAGGATAACAGCAATATTAATTGTTATTACTGCTAGACAGATTCTGGTTTTCCATATTCGCCTTTAAGGAGAAAATTCTTCTTTTCTCTTACTTTTGCTTTAGGTGTTGACAAGTTCGTACAAACTAACCAATCACTTCAGGAATTCAGAAAATTCCTTTACTTTAAAATGCCTGACTGAAACGGTCAGTGAAATACTGATTCCTTCTCTCTTTAACAATCCTATATTTTGGAAAGGTCTTGTATAATTTGAGTGGGTTTTCCCTGCTTCTTTGTCAGAAGAGAAAGCCAGCTTATTTTCTGTGGGCTTCAGTCGCTTCATGTCAGTGGATCTCAGAATGTGGGCCTGGGACCAGCACAGTCAGCATCACCAGGGAAATACATGGAAAGGGAAATTTTGGCACCAGTCCAGACTCACGATGTCAGAAGCTCTGCGGGTAGAGACCCAGTGGTGTACTGAAATGCGCTCCTATCTGCTCAGAAGTTTTCAGAAATTTTCCAAGTCATTTGTGAAACACAGAAATCATTTTTAAAAAGTTTTGAAAAATTATAGTTAAACTTTATTAAACTAACAAAGATAAATACTCCACACATCACCTTTTTACAGCATTTTATTAGTATTTGTGTTACTTATCAATTCTTGGGGTTACTTACGCCTTCTGTGCCTCCGTATGGTAGATATACTATACAATTCTGTGTTACTGCATCTCTCTTTCAAACTGCACACTCAATGGTGCCACAACAGCTTGAAATTGGCCATCATGGGAGTATTTACACCACAAAAATTGGCAAACACTGCAAATCAGGGTCTTTCCCCGTAGAAAGCAGTTGTTAAACATTTATCAGAATTCCACAGGCCAAGAATTTATATTTAAAAAGCCTTTCAAGTGATTCTGTAAATGCTCAAATTAGAGAAAAATTACTCTGTATGATCTACTTTTCAGACTGTTACCGTCAGACAATTACGAGCTGTGTTTTCACAGACAGCTTGCTCTGCGACTTACCCTGGAGTGATAGAAAAGCCGGGCGGGTCTCTGTCTAATCAGGAGAGAGCAGACTGGTCATCGGCCTGAATAAAGCTACCACTTCCTCCCTCATAATGACTAACATGTTTTCCTACAGTTACTTTCTTTATTAAGTTGTTCTACACTTTACAGCCCTCATTAAACTCTAATAAAACTATTTTTTTAATTTAAAAAGACAGAGCTATATAGATTCCTATAATAGAAAAAACCTAAATATAATTAACTTCAAATATAAATTATAGCTGTTTATCATAGGATATGATATAAAATTTGTACATATTAACTAAGTTATAGAATAAATGCAGAAAATTATGGGAATGAAAATGAGGCGAAAAAAACCAAACTGTTCAACTTTACATTCAATTACATACAGTATAATGAACCTAATGTTCCGACGAGGATTATGCAAACACTAAGAGTAAAATGTTCTGGGGTTGGAGGTCTGACCAGCCCTCGGATTTCCCCTTCTACTCAGATGCTCTGCTCCCGTCTGCTCCATTGCTTCCGTGCACATCACCTGGAGGTCAACAAGAGTTACTGCTCTTCTCTCCATGTAGGGCGGCACTCAGTCCCTAGCACGGGGCACTCATTTTTGTCCGCAGCCATTTGCATTTTACTCAAGGGAAGGAAGCAAACCCTTGGGCAGCCTAATCATACTCTTTTCTCAGCCAGAGCAGAATCCCAGGTCTAGCTGGGAATTTGAAAAGAAATGCAGTGGAGAAATTCCCCTAATTCAGAGAAGAAATGTATATTAACTTGGGACTATTGGCAGATATGCTAGAAATATGAATTTGAAAATAGGACGTCATGAAGAATAATACAAACAAATGAAATCCGGTAGTTATGTAAAAACACTTTTCTTTATAGCTGGCAAACACCGCTCGGTTGGCCTAAATGTCTTCTGCCTGTTACGTCAAATCTTATTGCGTTGTCTTCAGGAGTCCTGGAGTCGGGCTTGAAATTCTCACCCCAAACCACCTTCAAAAGTCCTAATAATTCTTAAACATGGAAAAAAGCATTGGCTGCAAAGAGTAAATTTGGGGTTTATTAGAAATTGATGTTTTAAAGGCACTTGGACACAAATCCATGGTCACCATGATCAGAAATCTCATAAAACAGACATGTTCTGCTTTTTTTGCTGAGCTCTTTCAGTAATTTCAGGGGAGAAAAATATATCAGAATGGAGATAACTACTTTTTCCCAACTTTTCGGGTGTTTTATTTGAGAAATTGGTTGTAACGTTGGCATCTTTATAAAAGATTAAAAATAAGAATCTTGTAAAAGATCCTCATATGAAAGAAAAAAAAATGCACTGAAGAGATGAATTATGTTTAGTTTCCCAGAAGTAAAATTAACAATAACATAGAAAAAGAAATTGCTATATTAGGATTTTTTCTTTTACTTATCATGCGTCCTTCTCCTTCTTTATGAGGGCTCACGATGCTTAATTTAAAACTTATAAGCAAACTGAATAGGACAAATGTATGTTAAGCAAATGGATAGCACAATTCGAAAATACATGCATGCAACTGTGCCAACTCGAAATATAGAAGTGTAAATTGATAAAGCTGGTGTCTATAAGGAGAAGTATTTTAGTCATTTACTTGAAGGACTCCTTCTGCTTCTCTCTCCTTAGTAAGATGTTATTTTTCCATAATCGTGTGATGTCAACAGATGGTACAAGTCACGAAATTGAAAAGAAAGAATCTTTAGCATTCATTTGATATTATGGAGCCGTGAGTACTCGATATTTCTTAATCCGTAAAATAGATCTCTGGAATTCTATGAGTCTTTTTGTGTGTTTAGAATCTAGGTTCCTAAAAAAGAAAATTTCCTATTGGTCAGCTGTGTTTCACATACTCTGTTTTCATATTACGTGCATTATATTGTCCACAAATAGTCAATATGTTCAATATGAGGTCAACAAAAGTTCACATATTTGTCACATCAATCTTAATGTTTTAATTTTCTGAAATGTTTCCAACTGTCAAAATCAATTTAAAAGTTAACATGGTTGGTCCTCATCTACCGATTTTAAATCACAGTTAATGAATTTTGTGACCAATGGACTTTTTAAAAAGATGTGAATCTACAGTAACAGTATGTGAAGGTCAAGCATATTAAGGGAAAAATGCAAAAGATATTGAAGATAGCAAGGCTTTCAGAACAAAGCACACCATAGCCAGAAATATTCCCATAGTTAATTTATAAACTCTTGAAATGAATAGAATTTCTGACAGCTTAAGCAAGGCAGTGCTCGGAGTTCTGCTGCAGTGATAATAAGCTACTCAAGTATGGAATCTATGTGAATCAGTCTTTCTGGTTTTGTGAGTTACCATGGAGTTCTTAAGAATAATAGACCTAATTAGATTTAGTGACTCAATAAACAAATGAAACTTTTTCATAAGCCATCAGTAATTTTCCCCTGTTTTAAACTAGAAGTGAAAAAAGCAAAGCTTTCATGCAGAAAATATATCCTATGTTCTTGACAAGTGTCTGAAAAATGCATGTCCTTTAGTCAAAGAAAGTAGATAATTTATTGACTTCTCGTTCATTCAATAAAGAGAAAAGAATATTTTTAGGAAAAAACTATAAAGAGCTGCCCTTTGCTTCCTTAGGTCTTGTAAGAGTTAAAAAAGTAAAAGTAAGAAAGTTGTGAAATCTTAATTGCCTGTTGTAGCTGAGATTATCAAGCTATGTTATATAGCAGATAGCTTATCAAATGGAACACGATTTTATCTGGAAGAGAATCGTTCAGGTCATGCTTAGTTTTGTAAATTGTCTTAGTTTCCATGACAGCATTTCCAAATATGTTTTGTTCAACATTAGTGCCACAAACTAATAATTGTTATGTATTTTTTTTTAAAATTCTGAGGTCACATATTTAACAAAGCTAAGTGAAAATGTAAGTGGTTTGTTTATTGTAGGACTTCTCAGGACCCTGTTATACACCATTTACAAGGATGCAGTGCCCTCAGGAGATCCTGTTTGTTCTATCTTCAGACATATCCAGAATATAACCAATTTTTACCTTCTCCATTGTGACCACCTTGGTCCAAGCCATTATTATCACTTGCCTACCTAAACGCAATAGGCTTCGGGCTGGCTTCCTGGCTTCCACCCTTGTCTCCTTAGATTATAATCTATTCTCAATGCAGCAGCCATCTTGTCTATCTTTGTGCAAAATTCTCCAATGGCTTCTCAGTGCACTAAACATCAACATCCCGACAATTTATACCAGACGTTGCATGCTGCCTGTGCTTTGGCAGTTGCTTCTACCTAGAATGCTTTATTCCCCAGATAACCCCAGAGCTAAATATCTAACTTTGAAGTCTCTTTGAAACATCAATTTCTCAAAGAGATGACCTCCCTCATTAAAACTGCAACAACTTTCCCCTTATCTTGCTCTACATTTTCCTTAAATAACACTTCTTATCCTTCAGAATACTAAAATATACTATGTGTCATGTGACTGGTTTATTGTCTCTATCTCCCCACTAAAATTCAAGCTCAAATAGGTTATGTCCATCCCAATCATCCACAACACTGCCTAGCCACAGGTGGGATTCTAAAAATATTTGCCAAATAATGAATACATTTTTAGCAGAGATATGTTACATTTGGTACTTCTGAAATTTATCAGGTTCCCAAAACTCTTTTTCAATTTTTTCCTGAAAATTATTGTCTCACTTAGGAAATTTTGATCTGTAAACTCAAAGGATGGAATACAAACAATCTATACCTGAAGGGCACCAAAAGGATGGACAGGCTTGAGCATAACATTTATTTGATTTTCCAATGACTTAACTTATAGACAGATGTGTTTAATGTTCTGGCATTTTACTTAGAACAGAATAAAAAGATCTCACTGTGAAAATGTAAATTTAAGGGAGCTGGAAGGTTAGCTAACTCACTCTTTCCCACTGTTGAAAGCTACTTTCAAGTGACACATGCTGGGAATAAAGAGTTGTGAAAGAAAAGTACCGATCTAAGCTGAACTTCCAATTTACAGTTCTTCAAGGAACAAGAGAGAAGTACAGTTAAGTGTTTGTAGATTAGAGGATGTCCTGCAATCTTCATACAGAATAGACAGAAAAATGGAAATACATAAACACATAAATTATTGATTGGTTTAGTCCATTAGTTTCCTAAAAATAAAATGATATTTTTTTATTTGTTTCAATGTCTATAAGCTTCTCGCATACAAGCAAGAATGAATAATCATGCACTGTTAAATGTCAAAATTCTTTTATCAAATGAGTACACTGACATCAATCTATAAGTTATATAATAATAAAAGCTTATGTAAAAAGTCACCGCAAATCTTGAAATGCAACTATTTATAATTCATTTGGCTGTTTCTCCTGATTTAACTTTACAACTTCTAACATGATAGATGAGCATTTAACTCTCTTATATATGTTTTCCCCACTTCTCATTCTCCAAAACAGTCACCACACATTTTGGTAAAATTAAAATTCAGTGTTTACTTTATTATGACTATAAAAGCCAAGGAGCTTACTATGATTGCTTCCTTGTACAACTTTTTCTTAATTTTCTGAATTAATAAATGTCTTACTTTTTGAGTGCAAGATCTTCTATGTAACAAGTGCAGTTTTTCGTAACACATCTGCAGTTCCCTAAAATCTTCAAAATATTGATTTCCATGTCATCAAATGCTCCTAATAATTAATCAGATCTACTTTTCCACTGAAGATGTCACTCAGAGTCTTCTGAAATACTCTTTCAACCTGGACTGATTGCTCTCTAGGTATTCTGCAGAATGGCTTAGGGCACCTCAATTCTTTCATAGTTCTTCATTTCTTGGAATGTCCTCTTCTAGTTTATACCCTCAACACAATGGAACATATCCTCCAATGACTTTTTATTCAACCCCAATAAGTGTTATTTAGTTTGGCTGGTTTCAAAATCATTCTGAAGACATTGCTTATTGTCCTGTATTGCTCATTCTTGCTGTGAGAAATTTGATGTCATTAATTTTCCCAAACCCTTGTGTCTGCCTATTTTATTTTTTTTTGGCTGAGGAAGATTGGCCCTGAGCTAACTTCTGTGCCCATCTTCCTCTACTTTATATGTGGGATGCCTGCCACAGCATGGCTTCATACGGCATCCATAGGTCTGCACCCAGGATCCAAACCAGCGAACCCCAGGCCACCAAAGCAGAGTATGTGAACTTAACTGCTACACTACCAAGCCGGCCCCTCACCTATTCTTTTCAAAAACTTGTATATAATACCTGTCTCTTGTTTTTTGTAGGCTTTTTAAAAATTTTATAGCAATGTGGTTTTATTTGGCTGGGATTATTTTTCTTGGTTCAGATAACATTTTCCATCTGGTAATTTATATCACTTAGTTCTGAGACATTTTTGCATTATTTATTTGATTACTTATTGTTCACCTCTTGATTTCATTTTAAATTTTTACTACTTATTTACCATCAGGGAGATTTCTTTGACTTTTGTTTTCCAATCTATCTATTGATTCTTTTATTCAGCTACAATATTTTTAATTATCAGTAAACATTTCTTGTCTCTAATCCTTCATTTAATTGTATCCAGTTCCAGTTTCATGGATACAAAAGTTCTCATCCTTTGAGATTAATAATCATTTTGTAAGGGTTCCTTCTGTTTACTGCATTATATTTGTTTTCTTTGTTATGTTTGTCGTATGTATTGTCTTTTGTGTTGGAGGCTTCTACAAATATCCAATGAAACACAAAACAATAAAAATGTTAAGTTCTTTTTCAATGTACTGAGGGTGGAGACTGATTTCTGATGCGTTCACTATAGGATTATGGCATAACTGGATGGGTATTTGATAAAGCACTCCCCAAATGCCAGTATTTGTAAGTCCTTTTGCTGTCATCATTCCAATTTATTCAGGGAAGAACCCTCCAATCTTTTTTCCAAGGAGGGTGGAAGAGGGGTACGAATATGAGTGGGGAAAATGATGAGTGGCTGATCATGGAGAAAGATTAATCAGGCTGCCAGTGTTCTGGAGGTAGGGTAGAGAAAGATTAAGGATTCTACTATTCCGTTATAAATTATTTCACCTGCTCTTCTCAAGTCTTCGTCTATCACTGTCCTTAAATCCAGAGGCATAGTCATTGAATTCCTGTGGAAAATAAATCTCTACTTCCCTAGAATTCAGGGCAGGGTGAGGGATGCATGACAAGACCATGCACGGCGTAAGGAAGAGGATCTAAGAATCGAGCCACTCCAAACACAGATTTTCAACGAAGCTCCATCTCCAGCTTCCTCCTTCACCCCTGCATTCAACAGTGCATGGACCTCCCTCAGCTGCTGAGCCTCTCCGGGCTTCTGCAGGCACACAGGCTTAATTCCCACGAGTGCCCTCTCTGGCAGGCACTTCATTGCCCGCCACAGATTTTGCTGAATTTGCCTGCAAACTCCTTCATTCACTTTCTTCGTTCCAGAGATATATCTATCACCCACATTTACTGCTTTTCCTATCCCCTCTTCTATTTTTTTGTGAGTTTATACATTTATTTTTATTATTGTCATTTATACACTGTAACCGAGGAGCCTCAGGGAGGAGTTAACATACATAGTGTGTGTTTGCACTGAACCTGTTTTGTGCAGCCAGAAGTATCAAAAGCAATTCTTTGACCATGTAATTTTAACACTCAACTAAACTTCTGTTGGTCAATTTAATAAAAAAAGCATGACAATCTCCAAGTGATAAGCAATCTAATTATGGAATTTGCCACAAATTATGAAAGTTGCCACCAAGTGGGACCCGCCTATCAGAAGATTACAGAGCATCTCCACTGTCCAGTTCCGATTAAATGACTTATACTCTAAGCATTCTGGAATTAAAAGAATGAGTGAGTTCACGCTGAATGCTCTGTAATTTACAGATTACCAAATCCGAGGCGGCATGTACGAAGAACATGAATGGATTATGATCCTGATAGGCAGGTAGATCTGACATCCCATTTCTTGTTTTCTGGGTGTGCTATTTTGCTCTTCATTTTCTCAATTGGCATAGTCTTCTCTCTGTCTTCTCATTCTTTCCAAAGATTTAGGGGTCAAGATGCAGATTCAGGAAAAAGGAAAAGTAAATTCAAAGCAAAATCAATCAATAGGTAGTAAGTGGCACAGCACAAGGACAAGTATGAATTAATTGTTCTAAGGTGTGTAGGATTTTCCAGAAAGACATCTTTCTGACACTCCGTAAAATCTTCTCAAAGACACTCCATTCTCTGAGTTCTAGAAATTCCATCGTGGCCTCTAAGGCAATGTAAAAAAAATGAAAACTTCTTTGTCTTTTGATCAGACAAAAATTTGTTTAGTGACTGAAATTGTTCTTTATCACACCCTTACACCAGCTATTCAGCCACCACTGACTTTAGTTTAATACCAGTGTTGTCTGACTTGATCGGCCCAAACGTATTTTACTGTTACGGAGTGAGGACCAGGAATTTTCAGTATGTTAGCGCTTGACAAATTAATCTTAGTCCTTCTTCACACTATGCCATTTGTTATCTAAGGACTCCTTTTGCTTTGGGTTATTTCTTCACCTCAAAAACTGTCTTCTGTAATATGCATTTTGTTTTGCTTCAATAAAGGAAGCAAATATACTTCAATGGCCTCAAAAAATCTATTGAACACAAGTAGATAACAATATGAATATATATTCCTCCTCTAGGGTACAAAAGAATATTCTTATATAACATACAGAAAATTATGTGTTATGACTCTGACTTTAAAAAACACATAAAGAATCTCCAAAATAAGGTTTTCAAAAATATTTCAAGTTAAATGATGCTACCATTCATAATAACTAGCTAACATTGACCCAGTGCCTACTGTGTGTCAGGCATAGTTACAAATGTTTTATACACATTGCTTTGATCAAAGTCAAATCTATGTATTCAAAACAATTCAAAGATGTCCCACCTATCTAATTATGTTGGATATTCACTCAACTGTTTTATTTTGGTACTTATGTAGACAACTTATTTGAGGGAAAAAGCAGAGTATTTAGAGTCAGAAGAATGGCAAACTCTCTGCTTTACCATACATGTGGGCTTCCCAAGCCATTTAATTTCTTGAGACTCACTTTTTAATTTTTTTCCATTATAAACGAGATAATTGGGTCTACCTCCAGAGTTTACTGAATTTCACTTCCTGTGCTTGTATAAATGGAAAGAAAACACACACTTTGAGTTCTCTCAGGGAATTAATTTGGATGCTCAAATAATATAATAGAAGTGAATGCATTTTTTAATTTTTATAGTGAAATACTAATGTTTATTTAGGAGGGGAAAATATGTCTGCATTTAAATCTATTTTTATGGGCTTTCATGGACATTTAGAACAAAATACATGCATTCTCCCATTTACTAGAAGATAAACACATTGAAACAGAGAGCATCTATATGTTTACTGACATAAAGAGAATTTGAAGCGGGAACCACATGTAATTTGAGAATGTCCCCTAAGCACTTGAGAACATAACTCAGCATGATCATTATGTCTCGAATGCAAATCAGACTGGCAGACACTTTATGATAATTCAAATCTTTAACTGAACAACAATGACTTTTACCAAAATTAGAACTGAAGAGTTCCAAACTATCTCCAGGTATGTGGACCAAGTTTCACTATTAAGGTCTCATTTCCAAACCCCAATGGGACATATCCCAAGGCCCCCACAGGGACTGTAAATGCTTGAAACTCCAACTCTCGGTGCCCATCCTAGAATAGTTGATAAGTGGGTGCCACATTGAAACGTTAAGTATATTTCTGATTGAGAGATCTAGTCTTAGATTCATTCTGTAGAAATATAAGAACTGTGGAAAAGCAAATACGTTCTTAGCAAAAATTTATGAGATCCCAACAAATTATCCTTCTAATAATTTTTATTTGGAAAAAAACCTAAAAGGAACTATAGAATTTGATTTAACATGTGCTTGATTAAAAATAACTCAGATATACTTAAACTGTAAAAACCCAAGGAATTTATGGTATGCTGTCAACATACCCTTCAAATTACTGAAGTTGATTATATAAGAGCATCTTTCCCTTTTTCACATGCTCAGTTAAAAATACCAACTCCAGTGACTTAAGCATTGGCAATCTAACATTGCAAATTCCTTTGAGAAATTTTGCCTTTTACAAATTGCTATTTTACTTTATATCATTTTGTACTTCTGATGTTATTGCATGGAGAGAAGCTGACCCAGCAACACCATTTTCTCCAGAGGGTAATGGCTAGTTCAATTAGTCATTGATTTGAAATGATTGAACAGATAAACTTGTCTTCAAAAAATTTTCAGGAATCAATAAAGAAAGAGACTACTTGTATTCAGAGAATAATTTTAAACACTAAGAGCTGTTACTTCTCATTTGTTAGCAAAAAGACAGCACAGTAGTAAGAAAAGAATCAAGGCTAAAATATACTTGGACTGAGTACATCAATTCTTCTGTTATCTTTAAATTTTCCTCCACTGAACAATTATTCATAAGATCATTCAACTATCCTGAAAACAAAACAATCATCTCCATCATGACAAAGCCATTTTGGTTATAATACACATTGATAAATATGTTCTACTAAAATTTTATTATTTTATGCCTAATTGTACACTTAAATCATGCCAGGGAATACACTCAGTTCTTTGTATACACTCTCTTACGAAATTATTATTCCATCCTCATATCTAACTCTTAAGACAAGGCTTTTTCCCCAGAGCAATTTGAAAATTCCTATTAAATATTTCTAATTTTGACAGAACTTAACTTATAACAATATCTGTACTTCAGATCTATGTTCAGACCTTAACTGATTTCATTCTCCAGTTTCAACGAGCATGAATCTTGGATACTTCTTTTACTTAAATGTTAACAAGGCTGTGTACATTTCATTAAAGTAGCATTAGTACATCAATGATGAGACTTCTCTTGTAGTGACAGGATTCACAAAGCTGAAGAAGTGTTAGAATCAGATAAGAAGGTGGCCAGATTGAAAGCATAAAACGGAAGATTTAACTATTGAAATAACAGTATGACACCTCACAAGACATGCATATGCCTATAGTACTGTACTGCAGATGTGAAAGCAGAACATTCTTAACTTTCCAAAATAATTGAAAACGATGCATTTTTTCTTACATAAAGATGATCCAGAGATATAACATGGCCAGAGCTTCAAAATGGCACAGTTTTGTGTAATTGAATGTGACAAATAAACCAAGCCAGGCAAATTAGAGTTCCTAGGTTAGCTGAGAAATATAATTTGTTTCATGATGAATTTCTATTCAAATATGAAAAAGGAGAAGTGATATTTATAAAGCAGAAAAAATACAAACGTCATATTTCTGAAATAAGATTATATAAGCACGAAATTTTGTATTGCACAAAATGTGATATAAAGAAATGCCTAACTCAAGAATTAATTTTCATGTGAACTTCTATAAGATGATTAATATGAATGTGGTCCAAATTGATCCAATTCTTCATAATGAGGATAAATGATTAACACTCATTTTTCCCATAAGTCCATTTCACCACAGTATTCTTTGTTGCCTCCACAAATATTTACATTGCCCATTAATCTCTGATGCGGTATCTTGTCAAAAGTGTGTGTTAGTGAACGACAGCACCAGAATTTCTGTTATCTATCATGCCAGAAATAGCTTGAGAGGTTTTAGAAGGCTAGTGGAGGTATGATCTCCCTTGCCTAAACCCATGCTTCCCCTCCTTAATCAAATCAACTTCTCTTACCTCTCTCAGTGCTGGCTTCAAACATTCTCTCAACAAACAGGTACACTCTGAAAGGCATAGATATCTCTGTTTTCAAATACTAACCGATCCCAAGTACAGCAGGTATTTATTTCCTTGTTTATACAACAAAGGGGATCATGTCTCCCCCTTGCACAAAAAGATCTGGTAACTCATCCTTTCTCCCATTCCCCATCCTGTAAGATCAATTCCACGCTAACTAGTGATGCACACAAGCCTCCATCCATCTCTGGGATCTCAACCATCACTTGCTTCCATGCACAGCCCAAACATCTCGCCATTCTCTCCCTCACTCCATGAACTTTCATGCCTCGGGTGCATTTTTTTTTTTTTTTAAAAAAAGGATATTGCTTCTTTTAGAAAACCATCATTCATTCTTCAGAATTCACCCTGAATACCACCATATATGTAGTTTTGCTCAACTCACTGACCTGCTAGTTCCTTTTCTGATTTCCAAGATCACTTTGTACACATCCTCTTACACCCTTTTATCATGGGGCTTTGGGTATATTGATCTCCTAGTCACCTCTACACCAATAACTTGTACAAAAAACATAATGCTTAACGCATTAATGTTCTTTGGGAACTGGGTAAATTGTGACTCTTCCTGAGTCTCAGTGCCCTGGTCTGTAAACTGGGTAGAAGCAAACCTTGCAAGGGAATGAGCGCTAGAGCGCCAGAACAAAAAGACGTGAAAAGGGACATCAGTTCTTATTGCCAATATTATCATGACTTTTATCTTCATCCACTTTGCAAACATAATTCTTAAAAGATGTTCTATATGAACAAAATGTAGCAAGTTGTCTTTCACTTCCACTATATTCCTCTTCTCATGTAATAAAAATATCTTTTAAAAACTATAAGGTTTATCTTGATAACTTTGGGCAACACACAAGGTGAACAATAAACCTTAATAATTTTGATTTTGTTACCAGAAATAACTCTGGTTTCGTATTACTTCATAGCATATGAAATAATAGAAAGCTTATGTGACTATACCATTTAAATACATCATGAAAAAGATTTAATTAAACATGAACAGATATCCTGACAATGCTGTTTTTAACTCTCAAGGCTGATTCTGTGACAAAGCCAATGTCTCTGCTCTGGTTTTTATAAAAGCAAGGAGGAGTCTTTATTTTCCAACTACAGAATCTCAAAAAACAAGATATAGTTCCAATCACCAAAATAAAATTATCACACATTTTAGAAAGTTATTTCCATATTTCACTGACAGAGGAAGTAACAACATGCACTATTAGGTAACAGACGTTAGATTTACTTTACAATTCTGTGCTCATTTGTGACACCTATACGTTCAGAAAAGAATGTAAGAACTTTACCTATGGTTCCTTGTACGGAAGCATCCAGTTGTGCTGGGGTGAGGACTGACTTAGGTCTGAGCTTAGTCATGACTATGTCTGTGATTTTTCTCTGGATCTTCTTTCTGTTATACAACAAATTAAGACTGAACAAGCTGAAACCTAAGGTCTCTCCTACTTCTTACCATCTATAGTTTTTGAGCTTAAAAATGAAAAATATGATGACTTAAAAATGGCATCTTTGAAAAATGAGATTTCATATCAAGCACCTAAAATAAAAGTTGATAAAGTGATTAAAAATAATTTTTACAGAAACTTCTTAAAAATAATTTCAATGTGGATTTCCTTTACGTTCATTCTTGAATCATGAATTAACTCTGATCTTCCGAATCAGTTTCAGCAACCTTATGGTAAAATGGAAGCCACTTCATGAGGGCGCATTTAGAAGGCACTCAACTAACACAAAAATAATTCAAATTTGCATAACCCTAGTCTTTCAGAATGAAAGTTGGCACACAGGTGGTATTTCTCATAATTATTACGAAACTAAAGAGGGAAAGGAAGATTTATTTTTATCTGACATCATTTCTTGAGTTTTAAGTCAGAAACGTATTTAGCAGTAGGCTATGTTTATCATACATTCAAAGACTGTAATTTCTAATTGCAAAAATGAATAACATTATTAGATGTATAGTATTATTAGATGTATAGTATTATTCAATTTCCTTGCACATATACGGCTGAAAAATATTTTTGAAAAAAACATGATTTTTTAATCACATTCTTCATAGAAATATCAAATTTTCTACATTATATTTCCTCTAAAATTAATATAATTCCTACTATTATAAATAGAAACATAGAATCCAAAGGCATTTGACTTGTGCGATTGATTTCTGTTAGGCGAGAAATAGCCTTTAAACCTGTTAGCTTGGACAAGCTAGGATTTGATTATAACGTATTTTCCACTAAAGCAATTCATTGGGAACAGATATCATGCATTTTAGATTTAATAAATAGTTATTAGTGATCAACATTTATCTCAAAAGCTGCAGCCAATAATTGAAGAAACTCTTAAGGGACTTGGGGAAAAAAATTGTGAGAAAAAAAGCTGAGGAAAGGAGGTTAAGAGAGAGAAAATCTGTTTCCCAATATTTTCAGGTCTATCTGATGAAAGGAGTATTATCATTATAGGCTGCTCTAACAGGCAGAAATAAGACCACACATATGGAAATTATAGGAATGGAGACTTGGATTTACTATATAGAGATACAGATTTTTGTATGCCTAAGGGAATCATAAAATCCTGGAATAGGGAACTAAACGATATTCAAAGAGAAATCGTGACTTTCCTCAAGGACCGTGAATAAAGAAATTCTGCATTAGGTGGGGAATTTTGCTCCTGAGATTGCATAATTACAAACACATTTTCTAGCTGTCTAAATTACAAGCATTATGAAGTCAGGAGCTATGTATTGTCTTGTTAAATACTCTATCTCCTGAATTTTTCTTCTCAATGTCTGGAACAAAATGAACTTTCATGAATGTTTGTCCAATGAATGAAGATACTAACATCTACTTTTGGAGGGTAGTCTTGTAAATATTGTGTCGTTAACCCAAACAGTGTAGCTGTCATTTTTAAAAATTAAAAATCACTAGGATTTTCTGTGTGATTTGATCCTATCATTCCATATCTTACATCTTTTGAAAGATGTCACAAAGAAGGCAAAGCAGTACATAATCTAAACTATCCAGAATGCTTGGACAATGAAAACACATGCTATCTTGTATTTATTACATGTAAGAGCATATCAAGAAATACATATTATTCCTTTGAAGATCTAATATCTTGCAGCACACTTTATAACTTTTTTAGTGCTTTTTCAATTATTCTGATTACACTATTGAGAAAATCACCCTTTTGGAATGTAAATCCTTGAGGTCAGGGACCTTATCTCATCTACTTTGGATCCACTGCAATCAGCATGGGACTCAACTTATAGGTGATGCTCAATAAAGGTAAGTGAAGAAATATTTGAATTAATTCCAACAATATATGTGAAACTTACTTGTACTGAAAATATAATTTGCCTGTATTGAAGCATTACTTTTTTCAGTTTGGGTTCTAGAACTCTTTCTAGCACTTAAATAATACATGTTTACATTGAAAATCAATTTTAAAAACCATAGAAATGTTGTTGACTTCTACTGAACGCTATGGAGTTTATTTCTGCCCATGTAATGAGGAATAAAAAAGTCTCTGTGATCAAACTTAAGACTGAGAAAGTCTTCTCGAATTTTGTATCTTCACAGATCTTCCAAATGCCTTTAAGTGCGTTCTGTCTAAGAATATCACTTCTTTACCTGCCCCATGACCAGAGCCCTTCAATCCTTAAGTCATGGTAACAGGTGGGCTGTATTGTATTTATTTATTTTTTATTCACCCAGAGACTTAAAAGAAAACCTTAGGCTTCCATGTAATGGCTGAGCTTCTGAATTGAATATGGCAATCTGAGGAATTCTTCATTCTTTTCATATCAACATAAGATATCCAACACAACCAACCTGGCTGAAAACCTTTTGTCTCGAAATTCTGTCTGTTTCCAGAAGTAAAAAGGAAAATAATTTTTAAGAAGGAAAATGATTTAAAGTGAAGCAGTCCAAGGCAAGGAGAAGTTTTAGGTGATCCTGTCTGGTCACAGTTTTATTTCACAGAGCACAGTCTCACAGTGCTGAGCATGCCAGTTAATGGCTAGCTGCAGAATTAAAAGGATCCCCTTGATTATTTCCAAGCTGCATATTTGGAATCTAGCTATAGTTAAAGTGTTTAACAGAACTTTAGAAGATTCTACATACACAGTGTATACATCATTAGGTGCTAAAGGGGAATGATCACCACAGGAAAATGATTTCAAGAAAAATCACTGGACAGCAAGTTCACTAGATATGTACACAGGAGAAGACCCTAGTCAGAATTTTACAGTATAGTTTTATAAAAAATAAACATCAACATAGATTTTTTTTTCATTCTTTACATGGTAACGGTATTGTGCCATTGGAAGATAAGAAGAAATAATGCCTACACTCAGAGACCTACGATTCAGACAGAAATTGGAGAATAATGTTCCTGGTCTTCACTGTGCAACCGAAAACATGGGGCGAGGAGCAGGTGGCTTTCTGAGCCTCAAACTCCTTGTCAGGAAAACGTGAGATGATCAAATACAGTATTGAGCTGTCTCCCACAGATGCTGCATGCTATTAAGCATTATAAGTACTTTGCAACCATATAAACTTCCACATAATAATAAATTATTGTTACTGTTGATACTGGGGTTGAAAAAAGAGAAAGAAAGTTATTAGACAGTATATTCAACTCCAAAATTTATAAAGGGCAAACTCTTTGAGAAAATGGAAGCTTTCTCCTTCAGCCCTACCAGACGGCATTCACGTTTAGTGATAAATCTGGGAAAGGAAGCTTCTACCCCAAAGCTGCAATAAACACTTATCTTCCCAGAAGGGCAAGATCCACATAATAAACATAATCAGTGTGACCTAGTGGTCGCAGGGACTTAAGACGGAACGGAGGCCCTGATGCTTTTTATAAACCAAGGTGACTTCTATTTTTCAAAGGGGTTGTAAGAATATAAGGAGAAATAGGCTCAAAGAACAACGAATTTCAACTTACACTAATTAAAGGAACTATCTGCTGCATGTCATTTGAGGAGAGAGACTGCGGATTACTGAGTTAAATGCATTAGAAACAAGAAAGAAAAAAGAAAACTTAAACACATACACACACATGGATTACTTCTACCTGCTGGCTGCAAGTGGCCTTATTGAATTTAGGCTACTCTGCTATAGCCCTCTAAGTGCAAGTACATATTGATTAACTGATTGCTGTGACACTCAGTACAGAAATCAAAGCATGTCAGAACTGAAAAGGAAAGGACCAAACCATTTCTTTTCTGGATGAAGAAACTGAAGCCCAGGGAGGTCTCCAACTAGAACGTAACAGAGCTGAACTAGAAACCCCATTCTCTAGGCTCCTGGTACAGTTATGGCCTCTGAAGAAAGCAGGTGTGACTCCAAAGAGATGGAATAGTAATTGGAAAAGTAGGCCAAGGGACATTTATTCACCATGAGCTGGTCACGGCTTCGCCTGATGTACTGTGTAAATAGATTGCAGCCAAATGTGTGGGAGTGAAGACTAGGACAATCCTGTGACAGTCATAAATTGTGTATATGCTATTTACAATACTAGGAAAGAAAAAAAGAACCAGCAGATACTGTTCGTGGAGCCGAGTGGTCCAAGAGGAGCCAATCAGGAAGGATTCTCCTTGCTTCCTGTGCTGCTCAGACTGACCTCCTCTTATTTACTGTGAGCAAATCTGCTTGAAAAAGGAGCTGTATGCCTTTCCGGTTTGGAATGGAGATTTTGTCCAGTTGCGGGTAATAACTTCCTAAATATAAGGGTCAATAATTCGTTTGTAATTTCTATGGAGTTATCACAAATCATGACTTCTTGTCTAAGAATCTATCTGAAAATATATGGGGCAAGTGCCTGAAAAATGGCAGCTCCCCTTGTCTTACTTTCTTTTAATATGTCTTAAAAGATTTATTTCCTCTATTTATATACCACACTAAATTAGTGAAGGCATGTTAACAAAATGCAAAAAGAAGTTTGTCCTTAAATATAATTTTAATAAAAATACATACAACGATTTCTAATGCTCCTCTAACATTATATATTGTTTTGTTCTTAGCTCTTTGCTTGCATAAAGTTTAAAATGTACAAAACTCTAAGGACTGATTTTTTTACCTGGTCCAAAAGAACCCAATAATTTAAAGACAGCCTAAAATCAAACGCATCTTGTGTTGAAAATCATCAACTACCTTCCTCCATCCTAAGTAAGGTGAGGTGGCATTTTGTTTCAGCATTCTTAGCTGTTTTTATAAACCCCACCTTCACGTCTCACATGGACTTGTTGGAAATGTTTCATCTTTGGAATCAATTTGATATGGTAGGTATAGTACATATCTATTCCTTCCACTGGTCTCTTTCTTTATCAAATATTCATTTAAGTAAGTGCCACTTTAGCGCAACTATACTTAAAGCTATGCCGAGATACATTGCTAGTCAGCTGTAAACAAAGAAAATCCACTAGAGCATCAAGTGTTTTCTGAAGTGGTGGAATGAGGGCATCTGTTGTTGTCTTTTTCCCTTAATACTGCAATTTGTCAGACGTCTCCCATGTGTACTTGAACTGACCCTGGGAAGTGATGGTGAAGTGATCATTTTTATACAACTTTTACTACCAACAGTCATATTGGTGTTTTTCTCTAGATGGATCATGCTCTCATCAATCATTTGTCCTTACAATTTTTTATATAATGTTAATCATGAGTTTTGTACTTTTACTTATCTATTTTCTATCTCTATCCTTTTTAAAAAATATATATATTTAATTAATTGCATGGCTCCTTCAAGAACAACCAAGCAGAGTATGAACTCTTCTGCAAGGATAAGATTAAAACTTAAAATTCCACTTTCTGAAACAAGGCAGGAAGGTTTATGCCAGTTTCTCCTTTAATAAAAACACAGCATAAACTCATTTAGCAGATCTTTCCATGGCACAGGCCAAATGATTTTAAGCAAGAAGAAACTATTTTGTGTGAGTGGTGTGTGCATGTTCATGGTCTGCTATGCATTGGGGAAGAATGTCTCCTGGTTTCTGGCTCTAAAAGTGGCATAAAAACTTAAGTTCCCAGAGCTCCTGAGGAGATCACTCAGACAGCTCCTCACTCAAGAGGACATTTATGGTGATCTCATTGAAATCACCCTCCTGAATGCACATCCTTTCAAAGCTACTGCCTTACAGGACGTGCAGACCCTAGGTCTCAGGTCACTTGGTGAAGAAATGTTGAGTGAGCATCTCTGAAGGAGATCCCATTTGGAAACCAAGTTACAGAACCACAAATTAGATTGCTGCCAAGTTGGCATTCACTGCACAACATTGTACTGAGAGTGAAAGTAATGGGGCCTGAAGCAGGATCCTAATTGAGTAAATAGAGGGTTGGCCTGCTAGGAATGGGCTGAGCAAGGTCCAAGGAGGGGAACAATCCATTAAATACTTAATCAACTCATTCACTCACATATTCATTGAGTCTGCAATACCCAGGCCCTCATTAAGTCCTTCTTCTCTGCAGGACCTACAGAGTTGCTATGTTATAGGTCTTCATTGTTGGCATGTGCTTGGCCTCATCAGGTGGGAGAGAGACACATTCACATCGATGGTCAAACTGGGCATACCTGGCTTTGAAGAGTTTGTATTTGGTTAACGGACACTTGAGTTGTAGGGAGCCTATTTTGAATGTCTGCATCATGTGACCCTGGAAAGAACACCTTATTCTAATGTCACAACTTGGGATTTATTTTTGTCACTATAACTTGGGATTTCACACATGGGGACCCTACCTTTTAACATCACAACACAGGTATTCACACTTAGAGCAGGCACATGGGGTATGGGCAGCTTGTTCAAGTCAGTGGTCAATCAATCACACTTGAGTCTTGAGACACTAAACCAGGAAGCCTAAACCAGAAGGAAAGAGCCAGATTATATCAGTTTAGCAGTGATTGCCTCATGTAGTGGGGGGAAATAAAAAATTTAAGTCAATGAATAAGGCCTTAACTATTTGAAAGATTTTACTCACCCCTGAGTCTCCAATTCCACTGATTGTTTTTCACTTTCAGAAAAGTAATACATTTACTATTTCGCCTAGCATAGACTCAGTTTTACTATGTTTTTCACAAGGTTCAATCAGTAAGTAACACCGTTTCAACCGTCCTTTTAAAAATAGCTTCAGATACTTTTCTTGGGCAAAACTAAGCAACTAGAAAAATATATGAATTCTCAAGACACAGAAGCACCACATGGTTGTCTAGAATACTCACAACCAATACCCCAGGATGTGTAGACAAATTTAATTTCAGAGCAATTCTGCTTTGTAAAGTTTTCTACTGTTTTCTTTGATTGCTCCTCTCATGGTCACTCCAAATGTCCAAGGCTTCCTGATAATAACGGACTTTAAAACAAATCTGCTCTAAGTGATTATACTGAGAATTTAATTTTATTCAAGCTGAATGTGATGCACAAGGTCAAATCATAATTTTGATGCTATTATCACTTGACTTAACTGAGAAATCTTTAATTTTTAATCTGGAAACGAATTAAGGAATTTAAAAGCATTTTGTACATCCTAAACAATTCTAGGAACTAGTGTCAGGATTATTCTTATAAATATAAGACACTCAGTATATCCAAATATAATTATTAATCTCCACTTACAAATAATTTCTCTCCAGAAAAATAGTGCTTTTTCCAATAGTACTTCTGTGACCATTTCTAGAATTGAGAGTCTAGTTTTTCAGTTGCTATAATAAAATCGTTGCTAACAATTATCTAACATTTAACATTTATCTATTTATCTAAGATTAGTAATGCCAGGCGCTGTTCTAAGATTTTTACATGTGCTTATTCATCTAATCCTTGTAATACTGAGTCCAGTTAACATCCCCTTTGCAAAGATGAGTAAACTGTGTGTCAGAGAGTTTCATATCATATTTTTCAAGACACACACTATGAGGGGCAGCTGCAGGAACTGAACCCTTACGTTTAGCTTCACAGAGGATGCTGTCAAACATAAAACACAGCATTTCTGTGCAACTATTCTCTCCAAAATGGAACCCCTAAGCACATGAAAACTAAGACAAATTGCCATATCATATGATGTTAAATGCCAACATAAAAAATAAACTGGTTTTCACTTCTGCAAAGTTATTTCATAATTCAACTTATTTCAATCATTAAGAAATTTAAACATGGAATTCTCTAATTATAGTAATTTGAGAAGTGCCAGCAAATAAAATATTTCATTGTGGTGGAATTTAACATGTTGAGTTCTTCAGAAGTAAATATTCTGCAGCGACACATGCATCATCCAAATTATATTGATAGAAAATATATTAACTAGTTAACACAAAGGCATTGATCGCTGCACTGTGTTTTTCAATGACCTAAAAGAAATCACTGTAGTTAGGTATTTAACAAAGCAGCAAAATCCTTTAACATGTTTCTAGGCTCCTGAGGGTCTTGCAGCATCCCCAGTGGTTCTGGACCATCTCAGAAGAGTAAAAGTTGAATATCGTACTTCTCCAGCAGCAGGATAATCTTAGGTTTTAAATTTAAGCCCAGAACTTTCCTTGTCATGCTGTCTTTTCAGAGTATTACATCAGGAGAACCACTCCGTGCTCCTCCTGTACTCACATCAGAGGGGGACGGAAAAGCACTGGGAGGGAGACACACAGCCAGTTTGGTCTGGTGTGTGGGAAGATGGAGTGTTGGGTCACCAAGAGGCATCTGGGCTCCCATGAGAAGAGTGTTCACTTAGACTGAGCTCTGCCTTAACGCTCTCTATGAATTTGTGCAAGACACTTGACTTCTCTGAACACGAGTAATACTAAGGAGTTTTTGATTTATAAACTTGAAGATCACTTCAAATTCAAAAATCTTATAATCTGTCTCTGCCCATAAATATGATCTGATAAGGGCTACCTGTCCTTTTTTTTTTTCAAGTAATCCTTTTTAATTTAAGAATTATTATTTTATTTAGAGAAGCTTGACACAGTTATTCAAAAATCAAACATTTGAACATCAATGCTCTAATGTGTGCATCTTTTCAGATATTTCTACATGTGCATAGAAGTAGCTTGCCTTTTCCCTACACGAAAATGAGAACAAAATATACATACTATTTTGAATTTTTAACTCAACCTTTTACCATTGGAACACTTTCATATAGGCAATATAGTGTGTCACACAACAACTTACTGAGCTATTTTAGGATGATGGCTGGGTGAGCTCTAGTTTTTCATTATTAGAAAGAGGGTTAAACAAGCATATATTGCTGCAGGATCTATTACATTTCTGGGTTAAAATATCTGATAATTTAGAATTTTGATTGGTATGGCCAATTATCTCCCCCTTAAATTTTTCTAGATAGACAACAATAGTGTACGGATATGATCTCCCTATGCACTCGCTAACATGTGACATGTCAATTGTAGTTTCCCAAATACATTAGGGAAAAAAATAATATAGTTCAATTCTCATTCTTTTGATCAATAATAAGTTTAGAGATCTTTTCCCACATTTATTATTTATGTTTGTTCTCTTTTAAATACCTACTTATAGTTGTTGCCCATTTTTAGTCAGGTCCTAGACCCTTTTCTTCTTAACTGGACAATACTCTTTTTAAATTAACGTATTTCTAGGACAGTGTGGTGGGCAGACTCCTAAGGTGGCCCCATGATCTCTACCTCCTGATGTTTATGCCCCTGTGGAATTCCCCTCCCCCAAGAGGTCAGCAGGACCTGGGTCTTGTTTCTAACCAAGAGAATAGGGTAAAAGTGACAGGCTACACGTGATTTTGTGTCCACGATTATGTGACTACATATAGCTTGTAACGCCTGACTTGCTGGCGTCTCTCCTTCCCTGGCTTGGAGCCCAAATGGGAAGTCCCACATGGCAAGGAACTGTGGACGGCCTCTAGGAAGTGAGGGTGAGCTCTGGCTAATGGCCAGCAATAAACTGAAGCTCTCAGTCCCACAACCACAAGAAGTGGAATTCTGCCAGCCACCTGAGTCATCACAGGAGTGAGTCCTTCTCCAGAGGAGCTTTAGAGGAGCCTGAAGTCCCAGTCAACACCTTGATTGCAGCCGGTGAGACCATGAGCAGATTTGTGTGACCCAGCAGAGCCATACACAGACCCCTGACCCACAGAAATTCTGAGATGCTGAAGGTGTGCTGGTTTAAGTGTCTGGATTTGCGGTAATAATGTTACACAGCAATAGACAAGCTAACATGAACAGTACCGGGAGGGAACACTTCCCCTCTATCTTCATAACTCTGTTTTCTAGCTCTTAACTGTTCCTAGGGGGGTCTGGTCCTGCATAAAGGATAAATGTGGGAAAAGAGGACCACATAATATGATCTTGCTATAAATATCTTCTGCTTTCTGTCTCTCTTCCTCCTCAAGTTGGGACAAAGAATGAGTAGTCATTAAAAGGCAAAAAATAAAAAATATCTTATTCTGATTTTAAGACTGCAAGAAATGAAACCAGATCTCTAACTTACATACTTTTTTCCCTTCTTACAGGTTCTGTTCTTAAATATCAAAGTAAGAGAACCCACTTCCAAAAAGAAATGATTGTCGCTTCACCTTGTCATATAACACTTTATATTATTTTTATACCAACTCTCTTTAAAAGGCCTTTTATTGTCTACCCGTCTTAGAACTGAAAGAAGAACACATTTCCTAGGAGATATAAATCATACCCCAAAGTTCAGGTTGACTATCGTTCTGGGACTTTCAGGTCAGATGACTCCTCATCTTTCAAATATCCTGACAACACATCCCCTCTATTTCTCTTGTTGTCAGTGAAGAACGCTGGAAAGGTAATTTTGTAATTGCAGTGGTAAAAGAAAGAGACTGATTAGTTCTTCTTTGTTCCATAATCCTCTTATGTAATTCTTTTACATTAAAAGGCTGAGAGACAAAATAGTCATGAAGATCAAAATGACAATTGTAGGTTGACGTATCAGCTGAACAAGCTCTAATATCATTAAATTATTATCATTAGAAGAAAAAAATGCAAAATCCCAGATACCTTCCTCTGTACACAAAGAGAAACAATTATGGGAAAAACACACACACAAACAAGTCAAATAAGGATGGCAAAATAATAACTTGGATACAGGGTTTCAAAGCTAATTATTTTGACAAGTTCTAGCCTAGGTATGTGAATAAATCAATCATACACAGCGACTTGGAGAAATCACTACTGTCACCTTCCACAGGTCATCTCTCTTCTATGAGTCTTTTCACAAAATATTTTCAACACATTAATTTGATTCAATAAAAAAATGGACAGAATCAAGTATACGAGAACATGTGTTTATTCTTTGAAGAAACAGTGAATGTACAAAGAATCTCTATGACAGTTTGATAGTTGCAAGAGCGTCTTTCAATCTTCCAGGACTTTAAGATCTATTCAGTAAGAATGCTGTAAATAAACAAACAAAACCAGCAAAGAAACAACTTTTTTTTAAAAGATCCCAAACTCATGATTTCCTATGTTATAACCAATGATTGTGAAACATAGTAAGTGACAAAGAAATTTAGATGAAGGCAAGATTGGGTAATCAATTAACGGGAGAGGTAACTAGAAGTGAATTCCAAGTGGGTAGGCTTGGGATAGATGGAATCAAAGGTGCATTTAGGATGTGCATTAAACTGGTTCGGTTGAAGTGGAAGTCACTAACAGGAAGGACAAAGAGCTGGAAGAAGTGGAAGCCAGATTATAAAGTGCTTTGAAAGTCAGTTCAGGGGAAGCACGCTGTCTTCTGTAGAAGTATATACTTAAGATGCCACTACACACTGCCAGGAAATCAGTAAACCAAAAAGTGCTTTTGTTACCCACCCAATGTTCTATTAGCATTATATTTTAGAGGTCATTACAACAAAAACAACGCTAATAGCAATATTCGTGGAATTTGGAAAAAAGAGTTTAAAAACGCCAAAAATTCTTGTTTCCAAGAAACAGATTCCCAAACTAAACAAGGGTTTCACCCATTGGCTGTAGGAGGAAAGAAGCAAGGAAGGACTAAAATAATGCTGCACATTTGCCTATTTCAGAAAATAGTCCCAGGGGCTAGTTTATATTCCTTCACATTTGAACTTTTAGCTTTAAGGAGCTATAGAAAAAATTCTGAGGAGGATTTCAATAAGCATCAATATTTATAGGTTTATCTACATGCCTGACAGTTAACCCTGCCCTCACGAGGCTAAAAAACAAGAAAGGAGGGGTGCTTTCAGCTGTGCTCAGGCCAGATCGTAATATCCTCACCCTTATTCTCCTTGATTTTGTTCCTGTTCCCTTTCTCCTCCATTCTTTGAGGCTCTATCAAGATTCCACCTCTTACAGGAACTCCTCTCCAATATCTCAAGCACACTCTAATATTTGAATAAATACTAATTAAGTCAAGTGATTTTAGTTTTTGTGGTTTTTTTTGAAGAATGAAAATTCCATAAATGCAATCACGAACTCAACTTCTTCTTTACTATAATGTGTAGGTAAATAGTAAAGGCTCATGAATTCCAGTGACATTGAACTGAGTGATTCTTGCTGGTGTACACCATAATTCTTCAAGTGAGCAAAATGATTACTAAAATCCTCGTTAAGAGTCTAGACTTCCCAAATCTCTGCTTTGGCTCCCAGGTTGTCAGTGTTAAGGATGATAACAGATTAAAAACATGTATATTTTCCTCAGATGATAGTAGTTCCACCTAAATACTTAAACCTATCAATAAATATAAGTAACTCCACTTAACAGTAATAGGATGATATTTTTCACTTGACTTTCTCTTGACACTATTTACAAATTAAAAAAAAGAATTTATATTTTGAAAACTTCATATCATTTCCACATAAAATGGAGCATGCATTTCGAGTAGGTAACCTGTAACCTCATGTGTAGAGCCAACACTACAAAGGAAAATCTCAACAGCTGAATCTATCTTAGATTATTCACAATAATTATCTTTTATAAAGAAAAAACAAAAAGAACAAGAAATGCAAGATTGATGCTGAAGAAATTCACATTTCTAGTGCATAAAGGGAAGTATCTGCTCAATTCAGTTAATTTCTTGTAAAAATATGACCGTTCTTATGCTGCCAGGGTCCCTCTTCTCCTCTGTATGAAGTGCCAATCATAGCCTGCAAGTCCTATCTATCCACAGCTGTATTATACATCAAAGTACACCACTTCCTTAACAGTAAAAAAAAAAGGAATAGTTTGAAACACAGAGACAAAAATTGTTGATGGCCTTTGAACACACTCTTATGGTCCATTCTTTGAAAGAAAAGCGAGTATCATTAAGTTCAGGAGAACCCATTTTCATAAGAAGGATCTCTGTTTAACTTTCTATAACCCTGAAGATTACCCATTTGCATAATAATCAAAGATTTGTAGTGTTGATTATCAATTTACTGATAGAAAAAGGAAGCAAAAATTCACTCAGAGTCATCAGGTAAGGTTTTAAGAACCATCATGAATGGTGAAAGTCCAGCATATATTTTACATGCATGTCAACTTCATGTAGAAAATTACTCACTTGTAAAAGACCAATGAAGATATTTTCTATTAAAAATAAGAGGAGAAATAAATAAGTTTCTCTGAAGAAAGGCATTGAAATTCACCAGGCATCTGGAAAAAGACTGCTTAGAATTCACAATTAATTTCAAAGGCCTTTAATTCACTAGAGATCACTCCCAAAATAATTCTAATTCTAATCTAACATTTAGCTCTTTCTTACATAACACTAATCATATCAGAGTATACTAAACCTTAAAAGAAAAAAATAAAATAAGTCATTCGCACAGTATTTTTATATGAAAGAGTGTAATTATCCCTTGAAGTCTTCCCATAATATAAACAGTACGGACATGGAGCTTCAATTTCCACTTTGCTGTAGAACTATTTTTTTAGAAAGATAAAACAGGATAGAACGATGAACATTGATAATGGAGGCACTAGTGATAAAGAAGAAATCTTCTGAGATAATTGCACAATTTCATAATATAGTATATTCATCATGAAATCAAGTGTGGGCTAATTAGCCTATGAAGGCTCAGCGAATATGTTATTAGATTTTGATGCTTTTTATTAAAAGGGAAGTAGGATAGATAGATAGGTAGGTAGATAGATAAATTGATAGATAATATATATACATATATAAATGCAGATTTCTGACATCACCCAAAACCCAGTTACTCAGAATCACTTGGGGGAGAGGCGTTAGAATTTGCATGTAAACAAGAACTCAGTTGATTCTCTTTTTTTTTTTTTTTTGAGGAATATTAGCTCTGAGCTAACATCTGCTGCCAATCGTCTTTTTGCTGAGGAAGACTGGCCCTGAGCTAACCTCAGGGCCCATCTTCCTCTACTTTATATGTGGGACGCCTGCCACAGCATGGCTTGCCAAGCAGTGCCATGTCCCCACCCGGGATCCGAACCCGGGAACCCCAGCTGCGGAAGTGGAACGTGCACAGTTAACCGCTGCGCCATGGGGAGGGCCCCTCGGGTGATTCTTATACACACAAAGTTTGCAAAAGGGTAGTCAAAAAGTCTACATCATGGTCATAATGCCAACTTCTACACCATAAAGCTGACGTGTTTAGTACAAAAACACAGAGTGTTGCCACAATATATTGGGGAAATCCTCAACGTCCTCAAAAGCTGCTTTGATTCCATTGGGACTGAAGTGACTTAGTTGCCCGGAGAACTCAGAGAAAGGTGAATTTACATTGATAATATCTATATGTCATACTAGTTTTTCTTGAAGTATATTGAGCTGGAGTGTCTCCAAAGCACAGAAAAGCAAAAAATAAATAAATGAAAGTTACTTAGAATGGGGCCAATATTTTATGTAATTCAAATGTCAGGTTGCAATAATGGTCTAAAAGTGACTCATAAGTGAAAAAATTGGGAAATGGCACCAACAACTTGATTTCTTCATGCTTGTCATCTCCCCTGATCTCATATTGGGAACAAGGATAATTTTTAAATCACAAAGCATTATTCATGACTTACTACTTTACAAACAATGGGGGCAGACTCACATTAAGATTATTAGCATTAAATTGGAAGTATCCCTTTTATTCTAAACTTATATTGGACAGAACGAGAATACTGAAATATCCCTTTTCTTTTTATAGTTTTCCCCAAGCTACAACTAGTACAAGATAAGGCAGGAAGATCTCAAACAATAAACTTCAAAATGTATGAGAGACATAAAAGATATAGTAGTTATTTTTAACAAGCATCCATGCCTGCATGTTTTTTCATTCACCAAAGAGCTTAGCTAGAGATAAATGTTGCCACTGTGGGTCAAAGTAACACCGACTCTAAATCAACTTAATTTGAGGACATGTTATTCCTCAGTAGAATGTTTTGTTAAGTGAGAAATGATGAAATCTCTCATCCAGCTAGAACAAAGATGTTGGAGGATAAAGATGGTGTAACTTCCCTAAAGCACCGATGGCGTTTTCTTCTCCCAGAAATTAGGGGTTGATAGAAATGGTTTAAAGAAACTGCAACTTAACTCAAACAGGAAAAAAGTGTTTCATGTTTCATACTCTGCATCCCAAAACATTGCTCTGCTGGAGAAAAACAACTACAAGTTGTGCTTTATTTCGACAAAGCTCCTTCAATCAATTTTAACCAGTTCAATGAAATAATGTTCTTCTTTTTTACATAATGGGAATTTTAATTCTGTTACTTCTCAATTTCAGTACTAGGGACTAAGTTTCACTCTAAACATAGACAACAATTAGTCAAAGGTCATTTAAGGTCATCTTAAAGTCAATTTGGAAGAAACTTATTTCCTTGCACTTAGGCAAACAACTAAATAGAATTAGTTGATTTTCATACCGATGATTTGTTCTGATAGGGACATCCAGTGAGCTGTGTCTAGTGGCTGTACAATTCAAGGCAAGTTCAAAGGGTTGATTTCCTTCAGGACTAATTAGTTTCAATCCAGCCAAAGTAGCAAAGTATCTGTTTCTTTGCTCCAGGTGGCACATCCAAGCCAGTTCCACTGTTTCAAATAGTAGCCACCTCTGTTGTTACCGTGGCCAGACCACAGAGTGGAATTGGTTTGATTTTATCAGTTACCACTGCTAGACCAGCAATCCAAGGTCCTACTCTACTGGCAAAAAGCCAACAGGCTTTTAAATAAGCCCATGCAACTCAAAGGTACAAATACTGTAGGCTGTATAATAGCTACACCTGACTCAGATTACCTCCGATTTATTAGCTAAACAAATAATATTAAAATAAAAGATGACATAGCTTTGTCATCTATTCAGTGCAAGGAGTACCCATTCAAGTTCTTCTTAATTTAAGAGGGAAAGGAAACTAACCAGAAGAAATATAAAAGGCCAAAGGGAAAGTCTGTTTAAATTGTATGTATGCAAGTTGTAGTGGCTTATTTTCACTATGAGCTCAGCAGAAAATCTACCAGAGGCATATTTAGAATTCAGTAGAGCACAGAGTATTTAATATGCCATTTGCATTTTGACAGCTTAGAAATGTCTACACTGGATTTGCTGGATTGGCTGCAATAAGCACGAACCGGCCACTGAGCCTTTGTTTATCTATTTCTTAAAGGAAGCTGAACCATTTTCTTGACATTTTCAAAGCTCTGCTGGTGTTTGTTTGAGACAATAAACTGAAGACTAAGGGAGCATTGCCCCCAGGAGGAGCTGTTTGCCTGCAGGAACTTTTAAGCACTGTAGTTGTGTCAGTCTCCTTAGCAAGCATGATTGGCCAGCTGAGAGCCAATATAAAAGTCGCGATTCCCCTTCCTCTGAGGCCTGTGTTACTGGGGATGCTTGAGACCTGGGAGAATTCTACTATTACTTTACTTCCTGCTATTTGCTTCTCTGCACTTGTTGAATGAGATGTCATTCTCCTACTAGTCAAGTTTACAAAACCTGCCACTCAGGAAGAAACTCTCCCCTTTGCTTACCCTTTGAAGGACTTAAAATCCTATACTAAGAACTATATAGGTGTTGCAGAAGCACTAGCTGAATTTATAGCGCTCGACTGAACAGTTCTGAATTGAAAAAGTAATTAATCCCCTTGCCAACGCAATAAAAAGTATACGCGATTTGCTAAGCAAGTCATGAATGCAGAAATATTAACTTCCTGTTAAATGGTCCACCTTTTTAGTAATTGATGGATTAGGGGTTTTCTGTGAAAGCTGCTTATTCCCAGGAGTCCCTGGCTTTTCCAGGAGAGAGTATATGTGGAGTGGCCTGGCTATAAAGGAACCTGGCCAGCAAATGAAAGGTCTCAGCATCCTTCGTGATATGAATTGCTAAAAGGTAATTCATACAGAAGCATGCAGGTTTGGGAAGGCTTCTCTCTCTTTCTCTCTCTCTCTCTCTTCCCGTGTGAGTTACGTGGTTTCTGTGGACATTTGGCAATGCATGCTTAAACCTCTTTGCTGAGTGGGTTAGTCAATGTTAGAAGTGCGAATTTTGATAAACACTCCACCTTTCTCTGGCTTTTTCTGGTGAGACCACAGGGCTACTATTACATGTGCTGCTTTTTAGGACGCTTTCTGAGTAAAACCTGCAAACAAGTTCATTGTCCTTGCTGCATATACGCAAAAAACAATTAAGAAGCAAAGTTTGCTCAAACAGACGGTAGATTCGCCACGGAAAACGGGCGCAGATCTGAGAGCCCACGAAATGAATTACTCCACCTATTTACTAGATGAAAATACGTGAAGCTTTCTTCCCTCTCCCTCGGCCCCTGCAAATATGCTGCTTTTAAGGCGGTAGGCACACCTGGGACTCAACCTTTACAAAACCATTAATATCCAAAAAGAAAACATCAAAAGCGAAATCCGGGTTCCCCCAACGCTGTATTGAAGCGTAAAGCACAGTCAACTGAAACTGATGATCGGATACCGACGGTACCGGGTTCTAGTGACCACAACTGCGGCTGCCTCCAGCCTTTCACGACTCCGCAAACAGGTCACGAATTACGCCCCACGCATCAAAAACTCTCCGCCGCCTTCGGCTCAGCGGGAGCCGCCACCTGGGCTCACAAGGCGCAGCTCCCAGGGCAGTGGCAGGCGCCTTCCCCGGGGCTCCTCTCGGGAAAGCCCTACTGCGCGCAGGCGCCCCGGGGCGCCCCTGGAGAGGCTGAGCCACGGAGGCTGAATGCCCACGTCCCCAGGAAGAGGCCCGACCTTGGCCACCAGGGCTTTACTGGGCAAGGGGAATGCGACCCGACCCCACCCCAGCGGCCAGAGCACACAAACGGCGACTCCAGCGCTGGCGTCACCAGCTTCCTGCCTGCAGCCCACTCCCATCTGGTCCCTTGCGCTCGCACTTGACCCTGCGGGGCGCAGGGAAGAATCGCCCCTGTTCCTGTGGGCCCCGCTGGGGTGATAAAGGAGCTGCGCGCACCCTCCGCAGCCTGGGCTAGTCAATAGCATAAGGAGTGCAGCCAACCCGTCCCCTCCACCCGCAAATACACACATACAGGCACACATACACATATCCTACTATCGCACCGGGTAGGCTAAGGATCTGGGACCCTGGACTTCACTACTTGGCTTCTCCATCTCGGATCCGGAACGCCCAGGGCGCAGATGGCGATTTCCAGGCTTGGGGGGCGCCCAGGATTTTGCGCCCCTTTCCCTGTCGGCCCCGGGATTGTCCCGGGCAACCCCTGCACACCACCAGCCCATCTACACCCTCCCTCCCCGCCCCCACCTGAGCCTAGCTCCTAGGCCCACCCGCGTGGGGGCGAAATCCGCCCGGCACACACGTGTGCGGATTATTAAGCAGCCCAGGCATGGCCAGTGCCGTCTCCACGCAGCAACCCCTGCTAATTGCGGGGGAAGGGCGCTCGGAGCGCGCGGAACCGTGGGGAACCGATGGTGCGTTCAGAGACTGAGCTGCCTGCCAGGGGAAGGAGGAGGCCGGGCCCAGCTGGGCTTTGAGTGCAGGGGGAAAGGCCAGGAAGTTTTGTGGAGTTGCGTAGTAGCTGTTTCCTCTCCACACCTGAGCTTGGCTGGGCAAGGCCGGGTCCTCTCCCCCAGCCCTTGCCCAGACCCATGAAACACACATCCGCGCACACCTCCCAGAGAGAGTCCTCTTTGCCCTCCACTTTTCCTGCTCCGCCTCTCGGATCCCGGCCAGACCAGTGCGACCGGAGGCCGCTGCCCGCCCGCCCCTGCTCTGCTGGCTGTGCCTTTGCCGCGGCTCCACAGCTGAGCCCGAGGCGGGGCGTCTGGACCGAGCCTGGCGGGTAGGCAGAGAGTCGGTGTCTGCGGGAGGCTCCTCATTCCCGAGCGACCAGGAGCTTGGGCAAGGAACACCAACCGTCTGCGCTCCCTGGGATCTTGGGGCGCATTCCCACAGACACCCTTTGCGAGGGTGAGTGTGTTTGTGGAGGGGCTGGTGCCTAGCGGTCAGCTCTCAACCGGCCCTGGTCGCCAGGTGGAGAAAGCCACCGGGAGGGAAAGCCTAATCTGCCATTCTCTCCACCTCTCTCCAGGCCAGGCCCATCTGGAGTTTCCTAATGGAACCAGAGACAGTCCTCCTTCGCCTTGTCAATCACCCTTGAATCTGGAACACTGAAGGAACAGAAAATGGGTGAAAAAGAAGATGGAAGAATCTAGAGAGGAAAGGGGATTTTTATGTGGGAAAGAGCAAATGGCCATTAAAAAAGAAACCCCACAAGATTTGTACTTTATCCTTTAAAAAGGAAAAGAAAAAAATCTCTGTAGATATATTCCCAGGAGTGGGACGATGGGTGTTGACTGATAGAGCATCCAAGAAGGCTAAAAGGAGGAAATGGGGGCAGGCACTTTCCGATGTGAAAATCAATCAATATCCCCTCTCTCTACACTCTCTCTCGGAATCAAGAGGGAGCTTGTTTTCTTTGCCAGAGAATAGACAAGTGCAGGAGCTCCTGCCAGCCCCGAGGTTGCAGCCTGTAGGCTAGTTAGGGGAAAACATTCCCTAACTCATCTCAAGGAGAAAACCAAGTTCACAGAGCTCCGAGCCCCAGGAGCTACCCAGGGAGCCTCCTTCTCCTGACCAGGGAGGGGAACGAGGGGAAGAACCCGGAGACCACAGCGAATATATCTGAGCTGGAATCCCAGCCAGGGCTCCCCGCTTTCCTCACGCACCTCGCCAGCTCCTTCCAAGTTGCACGGAACGAAGTCCAGGGAGAGGAAGGCGGGGGCGAGCTCACCGAGGTAGCTACTCCTCTCTCCCTGACGACGCTGGAGGGGGAAGGAGGAACCGCGGAACGGGCGCCAGGGTGCAGGGAGACCAGCTGGCGGGCAGGTTTGCCTGTTGGTAACCCAAACCCCTAGAGAACCCAACTTGCGAGGCCGGCTTGGCCAGGGCCACTTGCCCGGCTGCTCTGGGTCCGGGGAGAAAGTCCTGGGAACCACCCCCAGCCACCCTGACCCGTTGTACCCACATCTTGAAGGAGGCAACGCCGCCCCGCCACAGCGCAGTTTCAGCCCAACTCGGGTTTCTCTCCCCTCTCTCTAACAACCCACACCACCGAGAAAAGAGAGACATTTCGTTTCAGCCCAAGTGAGGGGGAAGCAGAGGCGGGGGTGGGGCGGGGGAGAGGAGGGTTGGGAAGAACGCGATGGAAGCTCGGCTCCCGGACATTGCATTCCCCAAACGTCCGCGATGGAGAGCCACCCGGCAGATGCCAGCGACTCGGCACCCTTCCCTCCTCAAAACAGACACTTGCGTTCGCAAACGGGGCCTCGGAGGGTTCGCCCATCTCCCCCGGCAGCAAGCAAGCCTTCTTACCCTTAGCTGCAGTGAGGAGCCCCGCGCACAGAACCAGCAGCACCAGAAGCAGGAACAGCGACTTGAATTTCCTCCACGCAGTCATGTCTGCAGATATTCCACACGCACACGACACCGATGGCTCTTCTCAGATGTGCCCGTCTCCTCCGAGGAACGGCAGGGCTATGAACAGAGCCAAATAATCACCAGAGGGCAAGGCGAGCAGGAGAGAGATCCCTGTCCCCAGACCGGCCGCGCATCCGACGCCTCCTGCAGGTCTGAGCGCCCGGCTCGCTTCCCTCTCATAGCATCGGGTCCGAGCCACTGCAGGGCTTAGCTACTCCGAGCACCGACACCAGGCTGGCGGGTCTGGGGCCAGGGACGAGCGCCGGCCGAGCCGGGCAGGAAGGCACCAAGGCGGCGAGGCTGCGGGAGGGGGCGAGGCGGGGAGAGGAGCGCGCGCAGCCGGGAGAGACCTGGAGCGGAGGCAGCTGGAGAGAGAGCCAGCGAGTGGGAGCCGCGGGAGGGAGGGGGCGCGGGGGGAGGAGATCCAGTCTAGAGAGGAAAGGCGGAGAGCGCAGAAGACAGGCTGCTAGCGGCACAAGGAGCCGCTGCCGTGGTGGCTGGACTCAACCATCCCTACCCACAGAGAGGGGAAGGAGGCTGGGCACAATGCAATCCTAGACAGAGCCCAGCCTCGGGCCCTGGGCTCCCCGCGCCGTGCTGCGCTCCATTCGGCCTCCAGCGCAGCAGCGCGCAGGCTGGAGAAAGGAGACTTGTTGGGCGCCGGGGTAGGGGACACCCACGCCACACACCGGGACAGGCGATGCAACGGGGCAACTCGAGCAAACTAGAGGGATTCAGAGGGGCCAGAGGCTGCCTCCATCTGCTGATCTCTCTGACCAGAAAGAAGACCCCTGCATAACTTAGAAAAGAAATGCAGGTGGAAAGAGTACCTGCACAAGCTCTAACTCCAAGCTAGAAAAATAAACATTAAAAAAAATTTTAGAAATCATCTTTGGTGAGATGACTATGTATTTGCAAGGAATTACAACGATTTTCCTGTTTCCTGCCTTAGGTTGTGTTAGGGTTATCTGTGCACAAACTTCAGGTGCAGATTAAATCCCAAATTAGGAAGACTCTCCAGAATTAATAGCCGGGTCTGGTTTTGAGAGATGGCATGTTGGCTCGCTTTCAGGTGAAACTCTATGTAAAATTCATTGGGTTCGGCAGGGACTTGGAGAGAGAAGACATAGTGCTCCTGAGAATGTGCTAAGGGATGAAGGTAGGAGACGAACAGAACTCTAGAAGAGCAGAAGTTGACAGAATGAACTAGGTTTAATCCACGTCCCCAAACTGAGGAAGTATTCCTGCAATCTCTGGGAAACATGTGAGGCAAAGCATTTTAGGGGAAGGTGATAAGTTTATAGAAAAAAGAAACCATAGGTTAGTGCTAGTATTCACAAAGAGACATTTAAAGGATTCCCCATTCTTAACCAAAGAGATTTAGGTAATTTCACTACAGGATTGGAAGGACCAGAACATGGCAACCCCACACCTTAGTAAGAGAGGATTATACTGTGTGTCTGGAAACAGTATACCCACCACACTGAAGACTGTATCATCCACCTCAGTGGCGGATTCTGGTGAAATCGAAGACCCATTGTTGGCCACTGGTCATGGTGCTTCATTCCACCAGCATTTTGTCACAGTCAGTCCTCGAGATTAAATAGACTGACATGTTCATAATGTTTTATACTTTGCTTTATTTTTGTTGGATTCCCCTTGTCCCAGTGGTCTCTAGGCTACAGAAGAATGTGATGGTGAATCCTGAAAACGAAAGGCTACAATCTTGAAATTTAAGCACCAAAACCTGATTTCCTTAGTTTCCTTATAGCCTACCAAGAACAATTAGACCCACCATCAAAACTCTTGTCTCTGTCATAGAGACGTGAGCTTCTAAATATGAAGAGCCAACTGTGCTTCTCTGAAAGTTGCAGTCCTAGAGAGGACTGGCATTTTCCATTTCCAGAGACCTATTTTGCCTTGGTTTTCCCTGGAGGGGGAATAAGAAGACAGAATGGCTCGATTTCAGGGGAATTCCCAGTGGGATCCATGAATTCTATTCTTTAGGCTGAACTAGGCATGTCAAGGGGAGGGTCAGCCCCTTTGGGATTTTAAATCAGACACCAGATGGTACCTGTAACTCAGCAAGTGAACAAAAAACGCTTTCTGAGCCCCATTAAGTGTTCCAGTAGCTCATTTGGAGCTCCTCATCAGGAAAAATTGATCTTTTTTAAGAGCTAAAGAGCTGACTTCTCCTTGTGAAACAGCGTCTTGTCTTTGCACTGCTATTCCTAATGACGCTTGTCACCAAGAAGGATTTCTGCCATTAAAAAACGTTTCCAAAATCTAACCATCCTGGGCTGGACTCATAGATGATTTTTACTTTATTAGGATCCAAATCAGCAATGTTGAGTGTCACCTTCGAAACTGAACACCTTCACACATAATTGTGAGGGGCTCCGGGCTCTTGAACTTCTTGGGTTCTGCTTAAAGTCTTGAATACCACCTCCTCTTTCTGGGTGCAGAAAATCTATTCACATCTTTAAGAAATAATGATCCCAATTACGAGTAACTGCCCATGTTAGCTGTTATTTATATGGGGCATATTTTTGGCCAGATCATATATCAGATTGTTACAATGATTCATGCCAACTTATTTCTTGATCCTGAGTGTGAAGAGGGTGGGAGATGCCTGTCAAATAAGATAGGCTGATTTTGTAATATGGTTGTGTTTGTGTATTAATATTACGATGTTTTCCCCCAAGATCTCAAGGCCCTTTTTATTTTGGAAGGAAAACGTGATGCTCTGCTGCCATCTAGTGCAAGCTTTCCTTGTTGGGTGTTTGCAGAGAAATCGGTGGTCCCTTGGTCTTCTTTCCCTTATCTAATCTGAGGTTCCTTACTCGTTGTTTGAATGCCCCTCCAGACACTCCTGCATCCTTTATGTTATCGGGCTATAGATGAAGCCTATTATTGGGTTCCTGAAGGCTTTTCCCCTTTTGATTTTTAAATGACTGTGAAAGCATTGATTTATATCGCAATTCTAATACCAGTTATTTAGAGCAAGATTAACCAAATGGGATTAGAATAAGAGAGGTTCTGTGGAGAACTCACACCAGGCAGCTCTGTGACCACTTCTCTGCATTGTCCTGCGGTGCCTGGAACATTGCATTTCTGCACTGAGTTCTTTTATTCCATTTCCCACCCTAAGCACACGGACCGTCCATAGTCTCGGGATCCTGGCTAAGCAGCGCTAGAAATAGTATTGGCACTCAGGAATGAGAGTGGAGCAGTAGAATGAATCAAGGCAAAGATCGTCTGCCATACCGGAAAGGATAAGACATCCCTCAAATCATGTCACAACTAAATGAAGACTCAGCTGGACAGATGACAGCAGAAACTTGTGAAAAGTGTTGCAGAGGAAAAGGGAAAGTGGTTTTATTTTAAATGAAGTTTTCTGAGGAAGGGACAGAAAATATGAATTGGACACTTGAGACAAAATTATAAATTAAAAATGTTGCACAAATGAGGATGCTAATTAGCTAGAAAAGCTGTACATGTCTGAAAATCTTAGAGAATACAGTATGTTGCCATGCTTGCTAAACAGGACATTGTTTGGCTTATTCAAATCTCACATACTAAAAGTTGATGGTGACTAGAGGATTGGGGAAATTCTTTCCTTAATAGATGGCTCCATATTAGGGCCATATGATTCATGTTCCCCCAAGTTCAGTGCCTATCTTGGGAGGGCAAGAAGCATGAGGGAGCCTAAGGAATAAAAGCAGGAGTCAGAATAATCACTTACTGTTTGCAAAAGCCTTTTATGCATAATCTCATTTATATCATGATTGTTTTCATTATTATCTCCCTTCCAATGATGAGGAAATGGTAACCTTAAGAAATCAAATGATGTGTAGGAGGTCACATCTTACTAAGGGCCAGATGGTGACTCACACTCAGGCCTTTTGCTGCATCAACCTTTAAAAACCATCCCTGCTTTCCCCGCCCCCACTGAGGCGCGTCCACGCCGGGACTCCAGGATTCCCACATACACTGCCCTCTATACTCCTGCAGTGGCTTTATGAAAGAACAGAGAGGCAGACATCTATAGAGCACTCCCCTCAATAACAGCAGCATACACATTCTTTTCAAGTTCACATGGAGCATTCTCCAGGATAGACTATTTGCTAGGCCATTAAGAAAAAGGATTCTCTGACCATGTGTAACTACTTATTCACGTAAATCTAGATTTTCAAAACTATTCTCATCGACTGGCTTTATCATAAGTTGAATGCTTTCCCAAGTTTTCCTAATAAAGTAACACCTTTAACTGTATATACACATATATATATATGGAGTGTACTTTCCTTTTGGTAATGATTCATAAATAGAAGATGGATGAGTGACATTAGGAGGTGGAAACTAAGATGCGTCAGATAAAGCTGAGTCAGGAGACAAGCCACGCTGCAAATAATCCATTTCAGAAGGAGACGATTGTGATTTCTTGCCTCTCACAAGCAAGTACCTAAATTAACGGGGCCCAGACTGCCGGCTTCGGCGTGCATTGGAATGACATGGAAGGTTTGTTAAAGTGCAGATTGCTGACCCCAACCCCAAAGCTTCTGCTGGGATGGGGCCCTAGAATGTACATTTCTAGTAGGTTCTAGATGACGCAGATGCATGCCAAGACCACGCTTTGAGAACCACTGGTATGTGTTGACTTTGGGGTCAAAAAGATCTGCTTTGAATTCCATATCTGCTACCTCCTAGACAAGGGACCGCACAAAAACAACCTAATCCAAGCGTATGTTTGCTCATCTGAAAATGTGGAAAATGATTTCGACCTTTATAGACCTATCAGAAAAAAATCAAATAATATAGGTGCAATGGCTGATACATAGTAAGTTCTCAAAAAATATTATTTTCCTTTTTTATGCAGTCAATCTCTGAAGAAGGAGAGAATAAAAGAAGAAATGCAGATGGAGAAAGGCTTTCCCATCTGTTCTGATCCATATTTTTAGGAGTGGTAAACTGGATTTTGGTAGAGAAAAAGAAACACATTAGGTCAACATCCCCCAGATTGTCTCAAGGTGAACCCAGCAGGAATCCACATGGGGAAAACCTTGGGTTTTACTGACTACGACTTTTAAGATTGTCTGGAAATGCTGTCCCACACCTGGCTCTTTACCAAGGCTTGTAGAACACTAGCGAGCTGGAAAAGCTCGGCCCGGAACTAGGTGAAGTGACATTTTGAATGTTCATTAATAATGCTTTCCTCTCGCAGTAAAGCAAACCCAGGGCAGAGATGCTTTTAATAGCTATCAGTATGGTCTAATACTGAAGTCATTAGTGCAGTGAGCAGAGACTCAATTGTTCTTCCAGTATTAAATCTAATCATGAAAACACAAATAAATGCTTATCTAGCTTTAGTGGCTGCAAGAACAAGAGTTTCGTGACTTTTTCCGGGGACTTTCAACGACAACTATTCTTCAAAGGGGCTAAATTTCAGAAGGGCTAGGCTCAACATTGTTCTCTAGCTAGATGCTTCTGGTAAAACCACTTTACTTCTGAGACTCAGTTTTCTTATCTATAAAACACAGAGTTTGGGCAAATCTTTATGCTACCTCTAAAGTTCTATGATTTTATCCTTTCTTATATTCCTCACTTTCAGCATTTTCCTGTTCTCAATTTACTATCAAACACCATGTGTTTATATGTCTCTGTTTAGGTTCAGTGAGTTGTTTATGGGAAAGGCATTCCAAAATTATAATATAAAAAAATTTATGTTTACCAGAATAGTCTGCAAAGAAGCGGTCACAATAAACACCACACTCGCCAGCTCTGCAGCAACTTTAGAGTACAAATCATTGCGTTTGTCTTCATATATAAACTGGAACTGTCCTGACTTTTGATATTTTCTTCACAAAAAATGTCAGTCAATTGTACAGCGATCCCAAAACTGAAAAAAATCATTTTGCCCAAAAATACTTGGATATCAAGAGGAAGTGGTGACATTATCCACCGCGTTGTATTGGTTCCATCTTACTGGTATGCCTTGCTCCCACCTGGTAATTGCCTTAGATTGAGAAAACATGTAACTAACAAGTTTTCCTTTTCTCAGTTTTAAAACACATGGAGAACACCCACAATTGCATTTGAAAACCGGCATCCTGATACTGGTGGCTGTTCCTTGTATCACTGTGGCTGTGTAGCACAATAGACATTGTGTCGATAGACCATCCAGTCTTCATTCTGCCAGTTTCAGTATCTTACAGGGAGGTCCTAGAATGAGCATTAAAGGTGCCTGGAATAGAGATGAAATGTGCTTGGCCTTCCTCCTCTCCTTCTCCCTTTAAAGATTTCATGAACGGTATAATTCAGCAGAGGGACTCTCAGTATGGCGTATGGAGGATCTGGGACTTGGGGAGACAAGAAGGGCTTTGTAAAGAATGTCTCATGTAGGAGAGCTTGACTGCTTAGGGCTCTTTCCATCGTGTTTTGTCCATCCACCAATAACTCCTTTGCCTGCCCATTAAAGATAGGCAAAGTATGTGATTACCTGTATATTCTGCATGTCGAGTCTCCAGATCTCTTTGAATATCAGTATGTCTGAAATGCCACTAGTAGAGTTTCATCCTTTGAGTCTCGGAGGCTTTTTGGTGTTCCAGAACACCCTCTGAGTTGACGATACTTGTGTGAGTTTTGAAGCGTAATCATCAATTCCTATCATTTAACTTGACCTTTCATGGAGAAAGCAGGGGCCCTCCAGGAACAGGACCCTGGGCAGAGTATGGTGGTAAAGGCCAATAGACACAGCCAAGAGGGCATCTCAAGACCAAGGACTGATGATACCGCCATAGCTCGCAAGCCCTGTTTCTTCCATCTGGCCGTCTGTCAGCCTACTCTGGTCCACGCTCTGCATGTGGAGAAATTCCTGGTGTGGGGAAAGTGTGGATTGTCATCAACCTGAGTCACTGCCCTAATTTTTCCATTTCCTAGCCACGCAGCCCTCTGCTCTTACCCAAATACATCAATTGCACTGTCCTTAAAAGAGTATCTGTTTTTGTGCGTGTGTGAGGAAGACTGGTCCTGAGCTAACATCTGTTGCCAATCTTCCTCTTTTTGCTTGAGGAAGATGGTCCCTGAGCTAACATCTCTGCCCATCTTCTTCAACTTTGTATGTGGGACACTGCCACAGCATGGCTTGATGAGCTGTGTGCAGGTCTGCACCTGGGATCTGGACCTGCGAACCCCAGGGCGGCAGACGTAGAGCACGCAAACCTAACCACTACGCCACTGGGCCAGCCCCTCAAGTATCTATTTTTTTAACCCATAAGATTGCCATGGAGAGTAATTGGGACTATGTAGGGAAAACACTAAATTGGAATTTGAAAAAAAATATATAAGGTTTGAATTTGAAATAAAAAATATGTTTGTTTTCTCATCATTCTTTTTAGCTTTGTCTCTGAGTTTAAATATATTTTGATATTTTCTCCCCTAAAGGATTGTCCTTTCCTTCTTATTGATTGAAATAAGATCCTTTAAAATATTTCCTGAAATTGTATAAACAAAATCTTTCCTATTGGAAGAGCTTCTTTAAAAAACAATAGTTGTCATCCTTTGAATTACTGCAAAACAGTCAATTCTTCTGTTATCCCTTTTAACTGTGGAGCAGTGCTGCAGCCAGACCCAAAATTGTAGGCGATCGCTGCCATGGTCCACAGCAACAGCAATAACTTAACTAAAATTCAGTTTCTGAGATGTGTAGGATTCTGCAATTAGTGCCACAACACAGAGAGGTATGAGGCATGTTACTGCCTCCATAGTTAGAAGAGAGAAGGCACCCTAATAACATGCCTACTATGTGTCAAGTATGTGCTCATGCAGAAACTTAGGTTCTGAAAGATTAATTAACGCATCCTGGGTCACATTAGTGATTATGAGAAGGGATGGAAACTCAAGTTTGAAGTCCAGGCTATTTTGATGACATCCTGCTACCTCCAGGGTTGCTATTGAAGATTCTGTGATAAGCCAAGGTCTTGAGTGACCTTGAAAGAGCGATGAGATTTCCGTATGTGCTTAAAGGATGAAGAGCTTTCTAGGCAAGGATGAAAAACATTTGCACAGGTTTGGAGAGATATATATGTAAAGAAGTCTCAAACACATTTATATTTTGTCGGAAGACTTTTCAAAAATGGGCCCAGGTTTGCTAGCCCTAACGTGAGTTCGTATTTACTAAACGCGGACCATTTGATTGAAGGCAGTGTCATCCGGATCGTGCTGTGTCTGAGGAGAAGGTGGCAAAATGCAATATGTGATATGGTAATGCACAAGGGAATAAAAGCAGCTTGTCCGTGACACAACTCCAACTACCCCACCTCGTAAGTCACCTCAGCCACCTTAGCAGACCCCTGCTCTAATCAATGGACCATCCAATGCTCTTATCCTCTCGTCACAATTTATCAGTGAGAAGTTGACAAGCCCTTGCACACCATAGGGAAAGATGACTACTAAGGACTGCTATTTTCTCTCTCCAAATGACTTTATTTTTCTTGCCCTAGGTGCCTTCTCTGTAAATGGAACTGATCATACTTCATCTATCCAGATGCAGGAAAGGGGCTGATGTGCTTGGTGCGAGTATTTTCCATCTCCAGATCTACGCTCTGTGGTGTAAGATCTGCTTTTCTTTAAACAGACAATGCTTTAAGTTAAATCATAATGACACGGAGAACATTCTATCAGAAGGTTCAGAAGAAGCCAAGTTGGGGAAGTCTGCAGGGATTTGCCCACAGTTGGGAGAGTGGCTCTTGTGAATCTGAGCTTTCAGAAGGCAGGTTGGGGTGGGAGGGACCGAGGACGATGAGAGAGTGGAAGTCAGTGTAGCGCACAATGTTACCTTTCATTCCTCTTCCATACAAGGTTGTCAGTTCAGATAGCAGACTAAAGAAAATGCTGAGTGAGACCGAATTTCTGAGAGAGGAAAATGATAAAAAGATAGATCTTCATAACCAGGATTACTGTGTCTTGGAAATAAGATAGCGGCTCCTCTGCGGCTCTCCAGGGAATAGATCTGAAAAGATGGTAAGACCAAACCTCTTTTTATGCATATATAGCTAGAGAACTCTGCATTATACTATGGAAATGCAGAGGGCCCAGCAATGCCTCAGATACTGTGGGGCTTTTGTATTTGATCTTTGAATTAAGGATATAGGATCCAGTTTTCCCTAGACTGCTTCATCATGGTCAATCGGGGTTGAGAGTCTATTCTTCTTGTGGTGACGGTATTAACATGTTAATCAGGGGAACAGAGAGTGACCCTTCACTTAGAGCATAGGTCCTTAGATGACTTCCCCTTGTCAGTGGGGTGGGGGCATTTCAACCTTTGTGAAGATTCATGGCCAGCAACTGGACGCCTCAGTCAGGGCAGGGCATTTGTAGCGTTTTCTGAGCTTACTAAAATGATCAAGGTTAAGAACTAATCAGTACTAACCTGGAGGTAGCACCAAATCCACACTCAATGACACAGAATTCCTTTAAGACATGGGGCCTTCCCTGGAGGTAGAAAGGGATTCTGTGAAAAATAGGTCAGTTGTTTATGGCATGCAATAGGCTTCCTCCAAGCTCGGCCTGTTTTGGGGGACCATAAGTATTTGAACCGCCATTAAAGGATGCATTCAATCCCAGAGAGAGGACGGTTATGGAGAATGCAGTGCCAGACACTGGAAGGTACTGGGAAGCACTAATTTGAATTGTTCTTGAACTTGCTCTGATATGATGGCAATTAATAGGCCTTGAGTATCAGTGTTTGGACTTCCAGCATTATGTAGATCCAAAGGCAGTAATTAGATGTTATCTCAAAGCCACAACTGCCATTATCTCTGTGAAGCAACATCTCCATTTGACAGTTCTTAAGTGGGAGTGGAAGCTGGAATTTGTTGTCTTATACCTCTGTCCTCGTGCTAACAGCAATGAGAATAATTCCCTTCCATGGGTCTTTTAAGGAAATTTTTGTATCAAGCTATACTATAGTTTGGAAAACTGATCAGAGCAAATTGCCACTGGAGTCATTTTTAAGGAAGGTTTCCTGGAGGAATTCATACTTTACCACTGCACTGATGGATTCCTCCTTCCTCCCAATCCTTTCTGTTTGTGAAGCTAATTCAGAAGCTCAGAGACAGGAGCTTGATGCTGGCTGCTCTCAGGATGTTAGCTGAATAGTGGGATTAAAAGCGTCCGCAGAAGTTTAGTTGTGAGTACAACAATTGGCACCAATAGGACCCAGGCCCCCAATATCACAACACTGACCAACAAGCAAGCCTTGGAGAGAAAAAATAAGTAGAAAACCCTATATTTAGTCAGGAAGCACCCCTAGTTTAGCCAGGGGTCCTGGTTAGAGCCAATTCCACTAATTTGCCTCAAATTCGAAGAGTCTGTTCCTACACATGACAAATGTGAATACTGGTGTCACTATCTAGTACTAGATAGCAGGACCTAGATCTTATGGGGTAGATTCAGGGGGGAAATAGAAATACACACACACACTCACACACACCTACACATTTTCTAAGGACTCTGACTTAAGATGCCCAACTGCTTCTTTGTTAGTGCGGGGCAAAATAATTTGCAGAATGCATCTGTTAGGAGAATGCTCTTCTGAGTTGTGGTTTTTAGAAATTCGGGTGGAGAAAAGAGGGTAGAGTAGGCTGATGAACTATCCCAGCAGCTGAGTGGGTGCTCTATCTTCCATCTGATCACGGGGCAGAGACTTGGAAGGAACTCGATTCAGCCTGGTATTGGGTCAAGCTGATGTCAAGGAAAGGGAGAGGAAAAGAATATGAATGTAGAGAAAGCAGGTCTGGGTCCAGGTCTCTATCTCCATGGCTTACCTGTGAGAATTTTGGAAAGTCATTTAATCTCACGTAATCTTAATTCCTTTAGCTTTGTAATGGCTATGAGAAAAATACCTGTCCAACATACCTCTTATGTCATTTTGAGAGTGTCATAAATACTATTTGGAAAGACACTCTTGAAATTTAAAAGGTCTGTACAAATTTTAGCTGTTATTATCATTGATTTGATGCAATTTCAGTAAGAAAGAGATTTGGAAGTGATTCACATTCATTTTTCATTACAAACAATGAAGTATGAATTAATGTAACCTATGTAATCATTATTGTGGCAGCCAAGAAGATAATGGATTTAATCAACAGTAAATGCCATAAATTGTTATTATCTTAAATGAGAATAAAATCCATTAGGTGGGGTCCCTAGGCATCAAATGGTACAGCCCCTTCATTCTATAAGGAGGAAACTATGAGGAGAGGTATTTCCCTAAATTTACTCAATAAACCTCTGAGTTCTTACCATGTTCCAGGCATTTTATCCAGCACTGCACGTGATAACAACTAACATTTGTATGGTCCTCTGCACCTAAATTTTGTATCTATGCATGTGACCTCATCAGGCCCTCACAATAGCCTTGGTTATGGGTATGACAATTTCTACATAAAGAAATGAGGGTTGGAGGGCAGAATCAACCTATCCAAAGCCACAATCCATGTCAGTGTGTTTGTTACTGGACTAGGGTATTTCTCAATGGTACATTTGAAATTTACAGATTTCAAATAGTTACAGAACTTTTGCAAAAATGCCTAAGTAACAGAAAGAAAGACTGGTAAACACCGTAATAAAATATCTTCCTTCAATGTTCTAAAAATTCTAATCATTTAAGAAAGTCTTCCAGACGGGCAAGTATGGTTGAAATTTTAAACATCATAGAGAAAGGGATTTTAACGTGGGTCTATGCACTACATTTTCAGGTGATTGAGTGATCACTCAAGTGATATGAAGTTTTTGATGAGTATGTTCACTTTCCTGAGGGGACAGTGCATAGCCCCTGGAATGTTAAACCATCCTGATAAAAAGAATTGCTTAGTTTAGAAGTAAAGCTAGTAATGAAGTTTGTCTCATCTTCTTATGAAATGCCTAGCTCATGTTGAAAACATGAAACAACCAGAACTTTCGCAAATAATGCATGCCCCTGTTAGTGAGGGAACAGCCTAAGAAAGCATCAAAGAGAATTACTGCTTTTCTCCTCTACCCTTAAAGTTTGTTGATTTAATCCCTCTTGCCTGCCAGGACAAGAATTTCCTTTATCACAATTCTAGAGCTTGGTGCAGTCTAGCTTTAAATGTCAAAGTGACTGAGTTTCCATCACTTTTATTAGGAAATGGTTCTCCCGCCTGGAGTATCATGTGGTGAAAGCACAGACCTGATTAGTCTGAGATCTGCTTTCCTCAGTTTTACCAAGGGCATGCAGAAATCCTGGGCTAACCGTCACACATGAGCCTCCTCTGGATGATCTGTATTGGGTGTCTGCACCTTTGGGAGAGGTGTGTGTGCACGTGTGAAAGGAGGAGTGGAACCCCATGGCTGATACAGAAAAGTAGCACCACTGTCTTAGTCTGTTTGGCCTGATATAACAAAAATATCATAAATGGGTAGCATAAAAACATCAGAAATTTATTTCTTATAGTTCTGGAGGCTGGAAGTCCCAGATCAAGAGGCCAACAGATTTGGTGTCTAGTGAGGGTACCTAGATGGCAGTCTTCTCCACTGTGTCCTCATGGTGGAAGGAAGAAGACAGGTCTGTGGGGTCTTTCTTATAAGAGTACTAATCCCACTCATGGGGGCCCCACCCTCATGACATAACCCCCTCCCCAAAGCCCCACCTCCTAACACCATCACACTGGGGGTTGGGTTTCAACATGCAAATTTTGGGGTACACAAACATTCAGTCTACAGGAACTGCCATAAAAGCAGGATATCCAGGCAAGAATAAGAGGCCCAACAAGGGAAAAAAGCCACCATCAGCAGCAGCATCTTCTATTCAAAGCTCACTTACAATGTAAGTACTTACAGAGGCATCATATTCTTTGGCTCTTTCCATGTCATTCTTTCCCCTCTCCTTGCAATGCTTAATAGACTCTGATGGCTATTCCAAACTCCAGCTCTCCTCTGTCATTGTTTTGTAATTTCTTTGCATTAGCTAATTTCTCCTGGCTGTCTCCACTTCCTCCCTTAGGGCAGAGCCTTCCCCTGAGGCAGACAAAGGGAACACAAGAGGCTGCAGCACAAGGTGCAGAAACTAGCAGCCAGGCTTTGGAGGGACAATGTTGACCTGCACCTGAGCCCTACACTTCTGGAACACAGCAACAGTTAAGAAACACCCCCCACCCTTTTGCACTTCAGGACATGGCTGACCGCAAAGAACTGCCTTTCCCATATAACTTTGATGGGACTCAAGGATGTCCTTTGTTAGCCTATGACAAGGCCAGACATGGACCTTCCAAATTCCCATTCTTTTGAGTTATACATGATTAGCTGAACTGTTTGTCTCCTCTGACCATTCTAGACAAAATGCCTGCCAACTTGAATTGACAACCTTTAGCCAGGATGCTCTCATTTCCATAGGTCCTTGAATGCTGGCCCACCCTGAGCATTGGAAAGCAGACCAGCATCCCTCCCTCCCACCACACCTGGCCAAGTCACCTCCCATAATGGGCTGATGGACCATCTCATCATTCCACCTGCTCATCCCATTCTCCCACTCCCACAATTTCTAAACTGTTTACTTCTCTCTACTAACAAAAAGTCCATTTCTCCCTGACTTTTGAGATCTTTGCAGATCTTAGGGTCCTAGTGTTCTCCTATTGTAAGAGTCTCTTCCATAAAGTCTCTCTTTGCCAAAGCCTGGATTTGTTTTTATTTGACAGGAGTCAGCTGGGCTGGAGTCCCAGCTCAGTAGCTCACAACCTCTATGATATCAGATCCCCTTTGAGAAGGACACTAACAGTTTCTCTTTGGGGTGTTGCTGCTCTTTTAGTAGACTTTTTACTTTTGGAAATGAGAGCCTGTATCACCTTTTCTTGGGACGCTAAACACCTTCAGCCTGGCTCATTGTTAGAGTCTTTTCCCCTTCTTAATTGAAAGGTGGGCTGTGCTCTTTCTATACTCACAGAAGTTTATGTTTACTTTTTCACTTTTCCACTTTTTTCCCAAATATTAACTATTATGCCAAAATTTCACCAACAAGCTGCTCATTCACAGATAACTTATGAAAGTTTTTAATTAACCAAATAACAATAATTAAGCAAATTAACAAATTTGTTTAATTAACAAATTTGCAAAATAACAATGCAGCTTCTAGACAACTCCCTAAGCAAAATATTTCTAAACCTAACTCCCATCTACAAATGTTTACATAATTTTTCAGTGAAGTTTAAGGTCATGCAACTATATTTAGACAAAATAATTTAAATGAGTTATATAATTTTATAATACATTAGAGCTTGGCCTTAAAAACATTTGTAATTGAAATTTGCATTGAAGTAATTGTAGATTCACATGCCATCATAAGTCATGATATAGAGAGAATCCTCTTGTACTTTGCCCAGTTTCCCTCAATGGTTACAATTGCAAACTACAGGACAACACCACAACCAAAATGCTGACACTCATACAGTCACTGATCTTACTCAGATTTCCCCAGTCTTACTTGCACTCATTGGAGAGTGTGTGTTTATTAAGTTCTGTAGAAATGTATCATACATTCACCACCACAGTCAAGACTGAACAATTCCAATACCACAAAGATCCCTTGTGTTACAGCCACACTCACTATTTGTTGGAAATGCACCTGGGGTTTCTTTTCATCAGTTTTGGTAAGACATGCAGACATGGAAATGGCTGCCATGAGGGAAGAAGTTTAGACTCACAGATCCCTGGAAACAGGAGGCCCATGTAGGGCCCCATGGGGAAGCACCAACGTCAGTAAGAGGACAGAGAGAGTGAGGAAAATCAGGACAAGAACCCTTATTGTGGTTTCTGCAGGAAGGAATGTGGAGGCGAGGTACACAGGTTTAGGATTGGCTAGTTTGAAGAATTTCAATGGGCTCTTGGGTATAAGGACCTTCCCTAGTTTTCTGGTACCTGGCCCTGGAGTGTTTAGGGCAGGAGAGAGTGTCCTGGAGTATAAAAATCCATAAAGGAGATGGTTGGGGGTGTGGCCTCTGGATTGGTTGTTTTGCACATGGAAAGTGTACTCAAGGAAGATGTTTGCTATCTCTGGGAATTAGCCAGCCCTGGAAGGGACATCCTTCCCAGGGTGAGTAAGACCTGGATATTGAAATATCAGAAAATACATCAAATAAAACAGCATGTTAATACTTCTCCTTTCCTCTCTCTATCCTAAACCTTGGTAACCATTAACATATCATACTTTTCTAAAATTTTCTTTCAAAAATGTGATACAAAGGAGACCATACAGTATGTAATCTTAGAACTAGCTTTTCTCACTCAGCAACTCTCTGGATATTCATCCAAGTCATTGTGTGTATCAACAGTGCATTTATTTTAATTGCTAAGTAGCATTCTATGTTATGGAGGTATCACAGTTTAACCATTCACCTGTTAAAGGACATCTGGGCTGATTCGTTTTTGGCTACAGTCATGCACTTGTTTTTGTGCGAAGCTATTTTTTCATTTATCTGAGTCCTATATGCCATGTGAATTCTCCTGAGAGTTATCTATGGGTTTAATGAAAATCCTGTCAACATCCCAGCCAAGGCTTGTCTTGATGGAGCTATAATTTGTGTTTCAATGATCAAATGTGGTTTATACACTCACAAAGAGAAGAACATTCTATTGCATTTACCCATATTTCTGTTCTTTCAGTTGTTCCTTCTTCCCTTCTGATCCTACAAGATTCCTTGTTTCATCACTTCCTTTCTGTCTGAAGAACTTCCGTTAGCCAGTCTCTATGGGAAGTCCTGCTAGTGACAAATTTGTTTAGTTTTCCCTTATATAAGGATGTCTTTATTCCCCTTTCAGTTCTGAGTGATAGTTTCACCAGATATTGAGTTTGCAATAGACAGTTCTTTTCTTTCAGCACTTGAAAAAGATTGTGCTACTTCCTTCTGTCTTCCATGATTTCAGATAAGGAATCTGCTGTCATTCAAATAGTTGTTGCTGTAGGTAATGCATAATTTCCCTTTCTGCCTTCAAAGTTTTTTCTATGTCTTCAGTTTTTTTAAAGTTTAATTATGATGTGTCTTCCTGCATTTTTTTTCTTTGATGGACTGGTGCATCCTGTTTGAGGTTTACTCAGCTTCTTGAATCTGTGGGTTTGTATCTTTTGCCAAATTTGGGAAGTTTTCCATCACTCATTAATTTTTCAAATACCTTTCAACCCTATGCTCTTTCTCCTGTCCTTCTGAGACTTCAAAGAAACAAATGTCGAATATTTTGTTATTGTCCACATGTCCCTCAGGTTTGATCATTTTTTTTCAGTATAATTTCTCTTATTTTTAAATTGGATGAATTCTACTGTTCTCAGGTTCACTGATTTCATCCTCTGTCATCTCTTTTCTACTCTTGGATCCATCTATTGATTTTTTAAATTTCTGCTGTTGTGTTTTTTATTTTTATATTTCTGTTTGGTTCTTTTTGTAAATTCCATGTCTATGCTGATATTTTCCATTCATTTCAAGAGTTGAAAATTAGAGAGCATACTCACAGGAGCAAGAATTGATACAGAGCTTGCAGATGCTCAAAAAAGAAGGAGCAGTAGCAGAAACAGAGTGAGAAAGAGAGAAGTAAATGAGGGGGAACTGCTAGAGAAAAAGAGAATCCAGCAAATATGAAAGACAGATGCAGAAGAAAGTGTGACAACCAATCAACAGCCTGGATGGAAACACCAAGATTTCCTTCTTGTGCTTTTTTCATAAATTTCTTTTATAACAAATTATGTTTCTAGAAATTCACACTGTTGAAAATCAGCCCACCTGAGACTTTGTCCGTGACATTGTTTTCCACAGAGAACACAGAGCTGGCTAGGTAAAGAAGACTGCAAGTCACTGAGGAGGTCTGTATCCTGTCCCAGTGCTGACTAGCTCATCAACTCTCCAGGAACCTGCTATTTCACTCTCGTCAAATTGAATAATCCATAGTCCACAGGATTTTTATGAAAATCAAGAGAGATGATAAGTATAGCAAGTTTTTTAAAATTATCAAGTGATTTTTAATACTAATCCCCACATGCAAGAACGGGGAGGAGGCTTCTGTTTCTTCATTTTGCTTCACGTGAGTTTTCAGCCTGAGGGAGGGGTTCCAGCTCCCAGGTCCAGCATTATCTTTATCCATTCACACTGATGGAAATATGTTCAATGTGTATCTTAATTCAGAAAAAGAATGAATGAGGAGAAAGACATCAAGAGAAAACTACTTATTGAGGTTTCTAAAGATTTGAAGTTATAAATAAAAACTCTCACAGCTCAGCAAAAAAAATCTGAATAATAGTCCCTTTTTTTAATGATGTTTCCATAAATTTGGAACTGTTGGAAGTGTTTCTCAGTGGAGAAGTATAGTCATTACTTGTTATCTTATGGCTTTAACTCTTCTTCATGGAGTGATAGCATTCACAATATCCATTAGGAAGCTCCATCCAGTCCCATCAATCTCCCTATACATTTGGTCTAGAAAATCCCAATATTCAGTATCCACTGTGTGAATTCAAGTCCTACTTTTCTTCACGTTCTCAATAGCATAAGGGTAATTTTCAACCATTAATAGCAAGATATCATGTTTAAGGTTCATACTGTGTTAGAAGATTGTTTTAAATGGCCCTAAATCTCTTTTCCCTTCTTATCCTACTACTTACATGAAATAATATTTTAGTTTCAGCTATCCTTGTGTAGAAATTGGTTATGTAACAACAGGGCTATTTACACATAGGGATTTAGTTTCTGGGTTTTTCCAGTAATGAGTCAATATTTAATGCCAATTTTTCCACATAAAATTATTTATTTATCTTGTGTGATTCATCTATTAATTTTTGATCTTTTATTTATAGGTTGTTTACTATATACAGCCATTGGACTAAATATTTTGTGAAATACATATAAAAAAATGGAAAAGTAGGCCACCATACATGATCCCATTGGAATCCACATGGGCACATATTTTAGGAAGAGGAGGGTGTGGAAGAAGGTGTAGGACATTCTCTTTACTGTGGAACTAAGAAAGCAAGAAAGATTATGTTACTATTTCTTTATGAGTATACTCTTGCCATGGGTGGCAACCTGTAACTGGATTGAAATGGATTGCAGTGTAGTGGAAAACAGAGGAGGATGAGCAAGGTGTGTTAAGGTAGGGGCATACAGAATGCCCTTCTCTCTTCTTTTTGAACAGAATTTGTTTTGGAAAAATAACAAGCAATGTAGCTTACAAGAAATGATAAGAGGTCTTGAATCCTAACCTTGAAAGTAGGCATGTAATTTAAAATAAGGATCCTATGGAATCTAAGATTCTTATTTACAAGGGAAAGCAGTAAAATCCTTTAAGTTATAGAAGAAGGAAATGAAAGGGATTAAAGATCAAGATACCTATGCTGTCTCTTTGGGAAGCGGGATAGAAAATAAGTTAGAGGAACAGGGAGGAGAATCTGGGGGAATACACTACAAGACAGGTTTTGAAAAGCTGTTTTGAGACGCCAAGAAATGGGAGAGTAAGAGCAACCCTGTCTTCTGTGACTAGTACTAGAGAAAAATGAAGGTAGATGCTATTGCCTTCTGTCTCAGTCAACTTGTGCTGCTATAACAAAATACCACAGACTGGGTGATATAAACAACAGAAACATTTCTTATAGTTCTGGAGCCAAGAAGTCCAACATCAGCGTGCCAGCATGGTTGGGTTCTGATGAGAGCCCTCTTCTGGTTTGCAGACTGTTGACCAAATGTCCTCAAACAGAGGAAGGGGACAGGGAGCTCTCTGTGACCTCTTGTAGGAGAGCACTAATCTCCTTCATGAGGGCTCCATCCTCATGACATAATCACCTCCAAAAGCCCTGCCTTCTAACACCAATACACTGGGCACTAGGTTTTTAAGATACGAATTTTGGGGTGGGGGGGACACCAACATTCAGTCCATAGCACCGTCCCGTCAGGCTCTGTACTTGATGCCCAGGTAGCATTCTAAATGACCAAGCAGGCTCAGCCCTCACAGTTACTCCCTCTGAGGCTCTTCCACCCTTCAGTTCTTTCTTTGCCTTCCCTCTATTCTCAACGACCCTCCTGGATTCTTTCACAGACTTGCTTGTGCTGGAATTAAAAGGAATTGTGCCAATTTCTGGAAATTCTTCCAAAGCAGTTCAAAAGCTTTGAGTAAGTCAGGTCGCTTGAATTGTACAAGAATTCCTTAATTCAGAATTCAGTGTCATCCTTCAAACTCACGCATCCATCCTTCACTTTCATCAAATTCCCACTCCAATCACAAACTGATCCTCATCTCCTACCAAAGAAAGCAAGCTCAATCATAGGGTTTGTGGGATTTCCTAGTGGGGAGCTGGTGCAGAGCTGGAATGTAACCATCACTCTTCCAGGGCATGGATGGAAGTAGAGATAAGGGGAGAGAACTTGTGCATGTAGGTGAGCAGAGGCTGAGGAGGAACACGATCTCTACAGGGAGGGAGAGAGAAGGGAGCGGGGGGGCAAGAGTGTTCAAATTTGGAGGAGCTGAGGCGGTCACTGAATAAAGAAACATGGATTGCAGGTGTGTGTGTGCCTGAGCGTGTGTGCTAATGTCTGGGAAGGCGTGCTGTAGGAAGCACAGGTAACCTTCACAGGGAATGGGTGCTCTCTCCATTAGGTGGTGTCTCTAGTCTTGTTTCTTTTCTATTTCTTACTGTCTCCCCAAAATGGTCTATTCTGCCACAATATGTTGTTTCTTTGATTCAAATTAGCTCACATATCCAGGAAAATAATGTTAGTTTGTAAAGATCCTGTTGGTTTATATACAATTTCCTCCAGCATCTTACTCATTTGAAGGGATATGGTTAGGGTATATCAGGATTAAAGATAAAAACATTAGCCATATATGAAAACCTAAAGAAAAAAACACAAAATCTTGCAGAAGTGTCCACTTCAGTGCAAGAAATCAGTGATTTAGTCATTATTTTCCAGTACGTTAAGGTATCTAGGGAACTGCAAATGTAGATAAAGAAGCTGCAAAGAAATTTCTCCTTTTGTTAAAATACTAATTGATGAAGAAGGTCAGCCCTAGGTTGTATTTTTCATTCTGATGAAACAGCCCATATTAGAAGTAAATGTCTTCAAAGCCCTGCATCTCTGAGGAGCTGTGAAGACGGGCAGGCGGTCATTCTAAGTGGCAATGGAGTGGAGCGGGCTAGGATTCACATTAGATCATTATTGTGTTAATTAGGGGTCTGATTATGGAGTTACTGTAGGCTTGTGGAGAGTTTGCCACGGACCTCATTTTCCTCATAAGCCCTGTGGTTTTTATTCCACGATTTTGCAGAACATGACATTTTTCAGAATGCCTTGTGGTATTACAGCAGAAGTACTTTACATTATTTTACTCTGTTGCAGATAAACATTATTCCATCACACAAGTGTCTCCATTTACAAAGATAAGTTTAAGTAGTTTTAACAATCCATATTCTAAGTGAAAATAGTTGACCTCTCTGGGATTTTATGAGGTTATGTTATGGGTGTTCCTTTTCTCACTTTCTTGCCTATAGAAACAGTCAGGCCCGGGGTCTATTCACATGATCTCCCAAATTCACTGAGCAAAGCGAGTGAGAAGGAGCCAGGAAGGGGGTCAGAGTGAACGCCTGAGGTTTTGGAGTTTCTAGCCCATTTCATCAACAGGCTTTAGACATGTAAAAGCTTTCACGTAGAACATATAAAAAGTCCATTCTCTTCCTTTGCTCCAGATGTTAAGAAAAGAAGTTAAATTTTTAAAAATTACAGCTTGTTTTTTTAATTAATATTCATCTCTAGTTAATTACTACTTTGCTGAAGTTAAAAGTGTCTTTGATGCAACTAAATGGTCTGTCATGAGACCAAATGCCCAGGGATCCAGACATGTCACTCATTCTCACAAGACACAAATCCATTCCCCTGCTCGAGTTGGACAATGAAGATGCCAGTGCCAGGGGGAGATGGAGAGAACGCGGCTTGGTGTTGTGGAATGAATGTTTGTGTCCCTCCCATTCATACGTTGAAACCTGAACCCCAATGTGGCTGTATTTGGAGATAGGGCCACTAAGGAAGTAAGTAAGGTGAAATGAGGTCCTCAGGGTGAGGCCCTGATCTCATAGGATTAGTGTCCTTATAAGAAGGGACCAGAAAGCTCGCTCTGTCTTTCTCTGTCTCTGCACGTGCTCAGAGCAATGGCCACGTCTGCAAGCTAAGAAGCCAGCCCTCACCAGACTGAAACTGGACCTTGATCTGGGACTTCCGTCCACCAGAACTGTGAGAAAATAAATTTCTGTGGTTTAAGCCGCCTAGACTGTGATACTTGGTTATGGCCGCCCTAGCAGACTAAGACTTGCGGGGTCAGGAAGCAACGTAGCCAGTGATAGTATGGAGATGCCAAAACTATATTCCTTTTCTCTGGTGCTAATGTCTACCTTCCTTGTAAATATTCTAATTGCAAGGCATTTGAATGATAAAAGTGCTACTTCAAATTCAAAAGTAGAAAGGCATAATCATTAAAACTATTAATAACATGTTAGTTTATAATCATGCAAAATTTCCAACCTAAGAATTTCTTTTGAAATTAGCCTTTTAATGTGTATAATTCAGGAGTCCCTCTTTGACCACCTATAAATCAAAGTGCTGTACTATTTCCAGATGAACATGCTGCCATGGAAACATATGTGAGGTCACCACAAGAGCTCCTTTGCTATGCAATATACGGGATGTGGGCTTACATTTCTTGAATGATAGGTAATAGTGTCAAGTTTTGAACTGGAAGAGATAATGTTGTGTACATAAAAATGTGACTAGCAGGTATTCATTAGTAATTATCTCATTTTTATTAACTGATTTCTGACTTTCTGAATGGAGAAAAATATCTGGGCATATGGCTATTGAACTAATGGCATTAAAACACTAATGCAGTACTGATTTAATGCGGGTTTCTCAAAGGTTAAATATCCATTGGCTTTTGCATAAACAGCATGGAACAGAACAAACTGCAAAATGCCACTTGATAAGAATCTTAATATCTAGTTACTTAAAGTCAGAGACTTTGGAAGAAGTATACGCAAATTTATTAACTATTTAGTTATGGCAAAATGTCTTGAAAACCAACTAAACAAATACAGCACATCTACATTTTCTATCTGTTAGCACACTCCCTGTCTATCAGATCTCCATTTCTCAGTCGCAGATGTGGCAAATTTTTCCTCCTTTCGTTCCAATAAATTCAGAACTTTGATATTCTGCATCTTGACATTTGGCCCACTGAGAAAATGTACAAAACCTCAAGACATTCGCAGTCATCACATCGGGAGCTGTTTGTATGGGCAGATGCCTAAAAATGCTGTACTAGTCACTGTCTTAATTATCACATGGAAAAACCTTAAAACACAAAAGGGAACATTACATCTTGCTCTTGAGAGCCCTGGTTGGTACAGCGAAGGATTGAATCACCTTAAAAAGCTTTGAGTCACAGCCTTTCTCAGCTATTCTGGGGCTTGGAGCAAGACCCTTTGCTCAAAAGGAGTTTATTTCCTGACACAAGAAGGAACAGAGTTTAGACACAAGACAGGTACAACACCATGATTTATCTCACCCAGGATCAGTCGGGAATCAACAGAAATCTGAAGAACACTTATGTCATGTGTATGCCCTTTCAAGTCACATTTTTGAATATTCTCAAGATAATTTAATTTCCTTAAAAACAAATCCCTTGCCTCTTGCCTTCTTTTGCTTATGATTGCATCTGACAGATAGAAGCTCAGATATCAGATTATGTTGCAGATTAGTTGTGTGTCAGAACATATTCTTTCTCACCCTTCATATTACCTTTAAACTGTACTGTATGGGGTGAAAGCAAAATTAAAACACTGCATATAAGAACAGTTATAAAGACAAACATTCTCCATGACACAAAAGTCACACCCATAGATTACAAAAATAGTTCAATTTAATATTTGGATATACACTTACGTGAGCAAGTGCCTGTGTGTGTGTATATCTATTCATGGACATATCTATGCACTCAACTTGCAGAAACCTAGGGCCGGAAGAAACAGAAAGAAACAGTGAGACCATGGTTTTTTATCTGCATGTTAAAATAAAGCATCTTAACATAGATGGTAACTAGATTTATTGTGGTGATCGTTTCACAATATATACAAGTATCGAATCATTATGTCGTACACCTGAAACTCCTATAATGTTGTATGGCAATTATGTCTCATTAAAAAAAGCAAACAAATAAAAATAAACAAAAATGATTCTGACTATTTCTACCCTAGAATTCATGTTAGATTTGTAAAGAAAAGCCCAAATATATTACTGCTACATACCTACTGTCTATTTCAAAAATACCCGAAAACTTCCAGTAAATTTGAAGATCAATGTTGCTCAGTAATAACAATTTAATAAATATGCTGTCATTGTGAAACAATGTTCACCATGTTAATTTTTTTTAATAAGACTATTAGATCAATCTGACCATATATATACACAATCAGGGGAAAGGAGAAGAAATCCAGCTAGTTCAGTAGAAATCCTGTGATATTTGGGGTTTGAAAATGAAAGCAAAGGGAGTGACCTCAGCCAAATGTTGAAGTGGACAGCTCCCAACACCCCGCCTCCATGGAAAAATCGAAAAGCAAGTTGGAAGGGTCAGAACCAACTGTGTCAGGACTCTGGAAAATAGTCAAAGGTTTACAGCAACCAGGAAAATGCTGAATTAAGAAAAAGGCAACTTGAAAACAGTAGGAAAGCTTTGTGCCATTCTTACCTGCCCTTGCCCCATCACCTTCCCTGGCTCGCAGAAGGTTTTGAGATGCAGCCTGCATTCCTGGGGCAATACTCTGGCCTCTGGCTTAGGGGGAAGCAGAGCCTCTTCACAAATTATTGTGCTTGTCTGTTGTAACCTGTCTGCGGGCTACGTTGAAGGACTGATGCAAGCCTCTATTCACCCAACTCAGAACCTACTCAAAGCAGAAAAGTGAGAGACTGTTTGAAAGCATTGTATAGCAAAGGAAAACTCACAGCTGCGTGGGGCAAGAGATAATAGTTGAGACATAAAATAGATTGCAAACACCTAGGAAGAAGAGGCAGGAGAGAGTTTCTTTGGGAAATTAGGGCATTCAAAAGTACCTTTATCTACTTTGGGGATTTAGAAAGCCACTCACACGCCGAGTACAAGATGCACGTACAGAAAAACCTGAGAAGACCATAAGCTGATCTCTAGGCTCAGCACAAGCAGAAAGGGAAATATGGGAGAGATCTGTAAATGGCTGAGCTAGGAATGTGCAGGACAGAGTCAGTCCACAAAGAGTGGGAGAGTTTTTTTGTTTGTTTTGTTTTGTTTTGTTTTGTTTTTGCTCTTGGCATTGAAGGAAACCTTTGTCTTAACACTATACTAGTTCAACAAAAGGTCAGCTTTCAACATCAAGAAGATAAAAACATAGGGAAGGGAGAGAATTTGATGTACAGAGTTACAACAGAATAATATCCAGATTTCAACAACAACAAAAATCACAAAGCATACAATGAAGCAAGCAAATATGATCCATTCAAAGGAGAAAAATAAATTGGCATCCTTGAGGAAGCCCAGACTTTGGCATTACTAGACAAAAACTTTAAATCAACTCTGAAATATTTTCAAAAACGTGAAGAAAACCATAGGTGAGAAGTAAAGGAAACTAGACAAATGATGGATGAACCAAATGAGAATATCAATAAGGAGGTAGAAATTATAAAGAGTAACCAAATAGAAATTTTGGAGTTACAAAGTACAATAACTGAAACGAAAAATTCATTAGAAACGTCCAACAGCAGACTTGATTAGGCAGAAAAAAGAATCAGTGAACTTGAAAATAGAGCAATTGATACTATTGTCTGAAGAGCAGAATAAAAAAAGAACGAAGGAATATGAATGAAGCCTAAAGGACCTGTGGATCCCCCTCAAGCAGACCAACATATGGGAGTCCCAAACGAGAAGAGACAAAGAAAGAGGCAGAGAAATCATTTGAAAAAATAATGAATGAAACTTTCCAAACTTGAAGGAAATGAATTACACATCCAAGGAGCTCAACAAACTCCAAGTAGGATAAATCAAAAGAGATCTACCCCAAGATGCATCATCGTCAATCTGTTGAAACGACAAAGACAAAGAGGGGATCTTGTATATAGCTAAAGAGAAGCGACTCGTCACGACGATCTTTGATGATATCAATAGCCAACCATGAGGCAAGAAGGCAGTGGGATGACATATTTAATGTACTGAGATATTGTCCATCAAGAATCCTATATCAAAAACTGTCCTTCAAAAATGAGGGAGAAATTGGGGCCAGCCTGGTCATGTATGAATTCTACCTTACATTCCAAGAAAAATTCATGCCAATCCTTCTCTAACCGTGGCAAAAAGTGGAAGAAGAGGGGCCAGCCTGGTGGTGCAGCAGTTAAGTTCTCATGTTCCACTTGGCAGCCCAGGGTTCACCTGTTCAGATCCCAGGCACAGATCTATGCACTGCTTATGAAGCCATGCTGAGGCAGTCATTCATATATAAAGTAAAGGAAGGTGGGCACAGATGTTAGCTCAGGGCAAATCTTCCTCAATAAATAAATAAATTTAATTAATTAATTAATTAATATTTTACAAAGATGAGGGACAAATTATGATTCCCAAATAACCAAAAGTTGAAAGAGTTTACATCCTTTACACCTACCCCACGAGAAATGCCACCAGGGGTCCTTCAAGTTGAAATGAAAGAACCCTAGATAGTAAATCAAAGCAGTATGAAGAAATAAAAAACACTGGTGAAGGTAACTACATAAGTAAATATAAAAGCCAGTAGTTTTGCACTTTTGGCTTATAACTCCTCTTTCATTCCTTATATGATTTAAAAGGCAAACACATAAAGCAATATTTATATGTCTTTGTTAACGGGCACACAATGCAGTAACACCAATATCAAGGGGGAGGGATACAGATGTACAGAAGCAGAGTGTCTGTATGCTATTGACACTAAATTGGTATTATTCAAGCCAGGTTGCTATAAGGTGAGCATATTAATTGCAATTACCAAGGTAACCCCCAATAAAATAATTTAAAAATATAGAGAAAAAGGAAAAAATAAGGAAATCAAAACGTTACACTGGAAAAAAAAATCAATAATATACAAGCAATCCAATAAAGGAAGATTGAAGAATGAAAAATATAAGACCTACAGAAAACAAATAGCTAAATGGAAGAAATTAATCTTTCCTTATAAGTTATTACTTCAAATGTAAGTATATTAAACTCTCCAACTAAGGCAGAGATTGACAGAATGGATAAAAATATCATTTGTCTACATGCTGTCTAAGAGAGACTGACTTTAGATACAAAGACAATGAGGTTGAAAATGAAAGGATAGTAAGAGATATTCTGTGCAAACAGCAACCAAAAGAGAGCTGTGATGATCACCTTATCAGACAAAATAGATTTTAAGTTAAAAAAAAATGCATTACATATTGTTAAAATTTTCAATCCATCATGAAGATATAACAATTATAAATGTATTTGTGCCTAACAACAGAGTCCCAAAATACATGAAGCAAAAAGTCTGAGGATTGAAGAGAGAAATAGTTCTACAATAATAGTTGAAGACAACAATAGTTGAAGACATCAGTATCCCACTTTCAATATGGATAGAACCACCAGTCAGAAGATCAATGAGGAAACAGGATTTGAACACCACCATAAACCAATTAGAGTCAACAGATATTCAAAAGAATCTGACTATCAACAGCAGAACACAGATCTTTCTAAATGCTCCTGGAACATTCCCAGAATGGACCATATGTTAGACCACAAAACAAGTCTGAATGAATATTAAAAAAAATTGGAATCATACAAGTATCTTTTCCAACCACTGTGGGATAAAATTAGAAAACAGCAACAGAAAAAAGCCTCTAGGGGCTTGCCTGGTGGTATAGTGGTTAAGTCCACATGTTCTACTTTGGTGGCCAGGGGTTAACAGTTTTGGATCCCAGATGCGGACTTATACATCACTCATCAAGCCATGCTGTGGTGGCGTCCCACATACAAAATAGAGGTAGATTTGCATGGATGTTAGCTCAGGGACAATCTTCCTCAAGGCAAAAGGGGAAGATTAGAAAGAGATGTTAGCTCAGGGCCAATCTTCCTCAGAAAAATAAAGAAAAAGAAAAAATATCCTGGCAAATCCATAAATATGTCAAAATTAACACACAAACAACCAACGGGTCAAACAAGAAACCAGCAAATACCTTGAGATGAATGAAAAGAAAAAACGCAACTTTGCAATTCACTGAAAGCAGTGTCAGACATATAAATAGTTAATAGCACACGAAAAATGCTCAGGATCATTAATCAATAGGAAAATGATTTTGTAAATCAAAGCCACAATGAGATACCTCTTCATACCTATTAAGATGTTCATAATCAAAAAAATTAAAAATACAAGTCTTTTTGTGGATCAGGAGAAATTGGAACCCTCATACATTGCTGGTGGGAATGTAAAATGTGGGCAGTTGTGGGAACACTTTAGTTCTTCCTCAAAAAGCTAAACATGGAATTACCATATAACTCAGATTTCACTACTAGATATACTCTTAAAAGAATTGAAAGCAGGGACTTGAACAGATACCTGTATAGTCATGTGCGTTGCAGCATTATTCACAATAGCCAAAAGGTGGAGGTAAGCTAAGTGTCCATTGATGGATGCATAGATGAGCAAAATGTGATATATACATATCATTATTATTATTATTCAGCCATAAAAAAAGAATGAAGTTCTGATATATGCTACCACCTGGATGAACCTAAAAAATAATTATGCTAAGCGAAATAAGCCAGGCACAAAAAGACAAATATTGTATGATTCCATGTATGCGAAATATCTAGAATAGGCAAATTCATAGAGACAGAAGGTAGAATGGAGTAAAGTCCATAATGCTGTGGAATAACAGAAAATCTGTGCAACTGGAGAAGGACATTACTTAGCCAACCGCACATGCCAGACATAATTCTCTGTCTCGTTAAATTTGCACCCATACATGAAAATTGAAAAGGAAAAGTTCCTTTCCCATAAAATCAACAATAATTTCTGCACATTATAAATACTACTACCAGAAATTATACGTGCTTTTAGCTCATTTTTATTTCTAAATTATTAAGAATCTTACCACGTCTAATAATGTTCTAACTTTAATTCATTGATTATAAGATGCACTGTTTATGATTTATATTTTATGTATAAATAAGATGTATTAACATAGCATTTTGTTACAGATATTTACACAGATGATCTATAGTAATTTTACATGGATTTATTACTGCCTTATCTTCTTAGGTATGTTATTGAACTTCCTAAATGCCTATTGAGGAATCTAATTTGAATGTAGTCCATAAAACCTAAGAAATTTGTTTAATACACACACACATACACACCAACACACACATTCGGTTGCACTAAGGTTTTAGTAAGATTATGCATCAAAATAGATCAATTTCCAACTGTCAACAAATAGGTAATTAGTGATCAACAGTGATTTTATTAATGATGGACTTCACATTGCTATGGGAGTATATTAACTCCTTTCTGAATATAACTCAGTCACACATGATTGCAAAAGACTTTTACAACCCATTTGATAAATTTGCCTGAATAATCTGGCTGCTGAAAGCAAATGGCTCCTTCCGGAAGGGTGAGTTGATGAACTGCCGGCTTTGTGAGGTGGTGGGTGTCTAAGCAGGCTCGGGGGAATCCTGAAGGAATGTACCTTGCTCTTGGGTACATTGTCCCATCCTCCTTGATCCTTGTGTAACTGCCTCTCGGCTCTTCCATCTCTATGCATCTTCAATATTTATAGAGAGTACATTGAATGTCTAACCTTCTCATTTGACCTTGATTTTGATTCTGTGCTGTTTCAATCTACTGTATAATTGTGGTTGGGAATAAGGAGCAGGAAATAGAGTTATATTTAACCGTTTTCTAAAAACTTCCTCTTACTGTAGTGTTTCTGCTTAATCACGATGGTCTCAACAACTTCAAGCACTTTCACTTTACAATTCTTTTAGCCTAACTTTCATGGTTTCACTAACTCCATTTTAAAGCGTAATGATTTTCAGTTGCTTCCACTGAGAATTAAGTGTTGACAGTTTAAAAACCTGAGCATGAGATTATGTGTCTAGAGAGACTGGCAGAGTAAGTGATGTGGAATACGAGTGGTGATGATCAGAATCTGTGGCAACTTAGTGGCCACTAATCTTCAAAGACAAGAACAAGTATGTCACATGTGTTTAAACACCCTCCCAGTGTAAATGCATGATGGCTAGTTCAGCTTTGACTTTATCGTAAAGGAAATATCCATGCCTCCAAATAACGTGAAGGTCGGGCATCTTAAATGTGTTCACGTTTGTCAAATTTATAAATCAGTCTTCTGATTCCAGGGTAAAATAACCTTGAGGGATAGTCAGTACTATGCAATTCTCTCCGTGGTTTGCAATGCATGTTAGTGTATTGAACGTTTCAGGACGTCCATCAGTAAAGAGACCTTAAGTTCATTTAACCCAGGATTTGCCAAATTCATTAACCAGCCATCCCTTTTCTGGATTAATACTTATTAATATGTTTTGTCTAATATCACAGAAAGGGTGGAGGCGTATTTTTTTATTTTGTTTATTGAGCAGAGTCTAAGACAAAAATAACATTAATTGCAAAAGGACAGATGATTCATTTTGACAAAGTACATCCTGAGTGTAAAATTGATAAAAACTGAAACATGTTAGAGAAAGCATTTTGGAAATCTCTTCTTTTATTTTCAGTTATCTTTAAAATAATATGGGCAGAACCCTGAGAATATTTAGTTCTGACCTGGCGTCATGCGAAGTCTTGGAATCCTAATTTCTACTGTGATTATGACTCAGAAGTCAGAAGAGCTAGAATATTGAAATGCTTGTTGACAAGATATTAAAAAGAAAAATGATAACTAGAGTCCACAGTTGTGATTTTGTTCACAGGTGGAGGCATGTTTGCAGGAAGGCACAATTGCTAGATGGCATTCGTATCCTCAGCTCATTCACTTTTGCTCTAGCCCATGCTCTCAGAAGCAACTATGGTCACTCACTTCCCAACCAGATACAATCGATTCCAAGTATTTCCACCATCCCAGGTGCTGTCGGATTGAGACATCCAACAGGATTTACGTGAAGGTAATCCACTGTCCCTGGCTCTTTCTATAACCTGCTCATGCAGGGTTTCCATACTGCCAAAGCAGTTCCCACAAACTCCAAGAAGTTTAAATAAATCCCGTCATCAGAATAGTAACCGATGGCAGCTGCCATTTCTTTTCTTTTCCTCATGCTCGCCTCCTCTGGTCATCCCTGAATCCACCAGGCGTCACTTCACTCTAGCAAGTGCTGCCCATGCCAAGGTTGGCAGAGATTTCCCTGGACAACTAATAACGTACTGCCCTTTCATGTTCCTGTTCTTTACATATCCGTTCAACCTTTTGTGGGTGTGTGAGAAGAATCTGTGTTCCTCTTAATAAAATCATATACTCCCTAATTTTATTTTCAAATATGGGAGTCTCTGGTGTACTTTAGTTACATTTATCAATGTGTTGGGAAGAATTGTCTATTCCTAATAGATCCCACTATGTTGTGGGTCATTCCATTTAAGAATTCTGCTGATTGGACTCGCCCATTTTGGGTTACGGTCAGTAGGCTGGTCCCGGGATTCGTGTTCTCTCCTGAAGTGGAGGGATGCAGCCTCTCCATGTGCATCACAAAGAGCAAAAACCAAAAAACAAGAAGTTGGTACCAAAGAGAAGCGTTGTATTTCCAAGCAAGAGCACATGTCTGTCACTAGGGATGGGGCAGATACAAGCTCTGCCACTTATGTGAGAAATCAAGTCTAAAACTTGATTAACCCTCACCATGATTTCAATTTATTCCTGGGATATTTTAGAACAGTACTTGTCATTCTTGACTGACTATTAAATGTATCTGAGGAGCTTTGAAATATCCTAATACCTTGGCCTCATCCCTCAGAGAATCTGATTTAACTGTGGATTTAATTTAATTTCATGTCATACGGGCATCACGATTTTAATAACATCTCCAGGTAATTCTAAGCTGCAGTCAAAGTTGAGAACCCCTGCATCAGAACCTCACAGATCTGGGGGCTTCTCAGAGGTCTAGCCCCTTTTCCAAGTGTTTTCTCCCATCACAGTTGGAGCACGGGAATCCTTAGTGCCTCAGATTTCTGTGTTCAGCTGCTGGTAATGAGGGAAAAGCCTGTTTTCCTTCTCTGTGGCCTACCCTCGAGGAGACGAACCCCTGTGCCATTGATTTTCCCTAATGCCTTAGACAGCCTCACACTAGGAATCAGCCCTTTAGCTTTTCTTTTCAGACTATCACCTATCTTTTCCATTTTGGAGGCATCAGGAAGTCCAAAATTAAATATTAGACTTAACTTAAAAAGCAGTGTTTTAGACTTACGATTTCTCATCCGAAATGTAAGAAGCTTGCAAGTCGTCACTCCCATCCTCATAATAAGGAAAAAGCTGAACAAACTGAAAATCAACAGCTCTTCCTAGATCCATCAAAGAAACAGGGTCACAGAACAAATCAGCTCTAAGAAAACTGGAGACACAGACAACGAGATAGAGGCAACCACAGCTCCCCTGGAGGAGAAGCCAGAGCTGGAGCTGGTTAGGAACCCTGAAAGGGAATTAACTAGTTGCTGGAGTCTAACATGGACTATATTGAGGGATGAGAGCTCTGGACCTCCACTCATTTATTTATTTTTTTTTGGTTTTTGATTTTATGGGCCCCCATTCTTGCATGACTTTTACCACCAGGAGCCCCAGAATGTTCTCAGGGTGAAGATCAGAGAAAAATCCTCTCAGGCTTCCAGCAGGGGGAAGGAAAAGTAAGCATTTTGAAATATGCCCAGAGCGTTCTCTTATCAATCAAAGCCTGCCCTCAAGGGAAACTATTTAACACACCTGGGTTTTACCAGCACCTCGCCAGCCTCGGGGAAGGGAAACAGTCAACTCCAGGCCTCTCTAGTCCTCTTGTCTTCCACAAAAGGGGGAAAGCTGAGAAGCACTTGCGAAGATCAAGTCCAGGGTCAGAGGCCTAGTAAAAGTCTGAGGCCTAAATACAGGGTTATAGAATGCTTCCTTGCATTTCCCTCTCTTGACTTACGTCACCCATCTGTTCTTGCACATTGTCTACTTTTGGCAACAGAGTCCTTAGCATATTAGTCATAGTTGCTTTAAATTCCTGGTCTGATAATTCCAAAATCTCTGTTATATCTTTGTCTGGTACTGACACTTGCTTTGTCTCGTCAGATGTATTTTTTTTTGTCTTTTAGTATGTTTTGTAATTCTTTGATGAAATCCAAACATGACATATCGAATGAAAGGAACTGAGGTAAATAGGCCTTTGGCATGAGGTTTTATGTTTATCTGGTAGGGATAGGCTGTGTTTACTATTATAGCTGTAGATGTCAGAGGCTATGATTTCCTCTTGTGTCCTTGTTCTTGTCTCCTGTGTTGTCTTTGGGGTTCCCTAGAGACTCCTTCTTAAATATGGTCTGAGCCTTTCAGTTCTTTTCAACTGTGATCCCTGCTTTATTCAGGAGCCCTGTTGATATGTTGCTCATGTGTGGGAGGAGGGGACACATTCTTTAGTCCTAAATTTAGTCTAATTGCTTTGCATATTTATTTATTTAAGTACTGATGTTCTTTGTTATTTTTCCATATCTATAGATAGGTCTCACAAGGTTTCCTTTGTGATCATTTCTTATTTTTGCATGAGCAGAACTATTAGTTGATGAGGATGCATGAAAAGCAATTGGTACACAGTCCATAACTTTGATTTGGGCTTTTTACTAATAATTCTTTGTGGAATATCTAATAGTTATTGACGTGGAAGAGTATCTCCCAGAGTATTTGGTATTCAAGAAATTGGTAAGGCTTATACAAAAACCCTTTGAGTAAAGAAATGATATCTTCAATTTTTTCCTCATCTTCTCCCTTTCCTTTCCTGGGCCCATAGAAATTTCCCTGGGCTTGAAGGCAATGATGAAAAACTTAGAAATGGTATGTCAGTAACTTCCCTTCTCACTCTACTTCCCAAGCCACTCTGTAGTGTCACATTGACTCTAGAGAATCAATACAAATTTCTTTCATGGCCCATCCAAAATTAAAGATAATTTTTAACCAAAGAACACCTTTAGGACTTTGGTTCTTATTTTTAAATAAGTGTGTTTTATTCTGCCCGAGGGCTCAGGATTTATCTACTAAGTCTCAATATCTTCTTTTGTTTGGCTCATATTTCATGATATTAGGAAATGTGCATCATAGTCGTTGGGAGTTGAGGCTAATTCTATTTTTTCATTGAAGGTGGAGGTTTTATTTTCCCTTTTTCTATTTTGTTTTTCTCAGTTTGGAAACAGGAGAATGAAGAAAAAATAAAACAACACAAATAAAAAATGTTTGTTTTCTGCTTTTTAAAAATCCTGTCTCTTCTTTGACATTATTACATCTACCACCATAATTTTGGTTGCAATCAACCTATTTGTGAGTCACTGCAATCTTTCCCTAGCTGGACCCCTCCTTATATTCTCAACTCCCTTCTGATCTGTACCATGCACACTGTCATCTTAATTTTTATGAGTATAGCATGATGTAAAGGTCAGTAGGGGCTATAATGTTTATTCATCCATTCAACAAATATTTATTGAGAAGCTATTGAAATTACTTCAGGAAATAGCTGACAATAAAAAGAAAAACTCTCTATGTTTATGGAACAATATAAAAATAGAGACAGACAATAAAAAGTAAATAAATAGATATATAAGTTACGGTAGCAATAGATGCTATGAAGAATTTTTTTTTAAGACAACAGTGCTTTTTTAGATAGGATTTTCAAAGATTTATCTAGAAAGACGTTATTTGAACAGGACCAAAAACGTATTAAAGAATTAAAGAATATTATTATTTTCTAGGGAAGAGCATTCTAGGCAGGGGGCAGAGAAAGTTCAGTAGGCCTAGGTGGGAGCAGCCTTGAAATGTGTGAGCCATAGTGAGGATGCCCACGCAGCCGCAATAGTGGGACAAAGGCAAGAGGACAGGAGATGAGATCAGAGAGACAGTCGGGCAGGCTTATGTAGGACCTTATAGGTCTCAGGAAGGCTAGATAGTGTATACATTCATCAGCACACCCACAAGGGACTCGGAGCAACCTCAAGTCCCTGAACTTAGCAAAAGGCTTTAAAGTACAGAGATACCCCACATACATGGATCCCTCCTCCTTCTACTGCTGGGTAAACTGAAGCCCAAAGAGGACAATCTCTTTCCAAAGGTCATTAGCCATTCTGCAGGGTCCACAGTTCTGTCTGAGAGTTTCCTCTGCCTAGGGCAGCAAGTCTCCCCACATGAAGGATGAGGATTAGAGAATCTGGCTATTGTGTGAAAGGGTCACGGAGGGGATAGCCACCTTTTGATCTAGCACTATGAAGTTGCTAACACAGGGTCTACATCACAGACACTTGTTCTTTCTCCAGAAAATATCATTGGGAAATGGAGTGGGAAAAATGCTGGGCCTGGAGGCAATCAGACCTGGGCTACATCCTCCTTCTGCCCTTTCACTAATGAGCAGCATGACATCAGGCAAGTGAATGAAATCCTTCGGGTCTCAGTTGTCTCATCTGCAGAATGGGAATAATCTCACTACCTCGGATGGTTGGTGGGATGGTGAAATAAGGCAATACTGAAGGAAAGTGTTACCTAAAGTGGGGAATTTAGGGGGCAAGACTGGACAGAGAGTGGTGGACTTCTGGAGTAATAAGCTAGAGAGTTGCCAAAGCCCAGCATTTGTTTGCTTCATGGGCTGAAGCCCAGGTTGAAGGAGCCCCCCAGGTAGACCTCAAATCCCACCAATATCACTGGTGATGTGATGGTTCACCATATCTACCCCACATGCCTTGGTTTTTTACCAGTTATCACTAAGATACCTATTAGAATTCCAAGTGGAGATGTTTGGTGGGCAATTGGAATTACTAGTATGGAATTTAGGAGACAGATGGAGATTTGAAATGTAAAATTTATGAGTTATCAACTTAAATATGGTATTTAAAGACTAAGAACTGCTATGGGCTTACAAAGAATGGGAATACTGATAGAGAAGAGAAAAGAGAATGAAGGAAAGAGCCCTAGAGTCCTTCAATATTTAGTGAACAAGAAGAGATGAAAGATCTAAGAAAGTATTTTAAGAAGGTGTGGTCTCTGAAACAAAAGGAAAATCAAGAGCGTGTAGTGTTCAAGGAGCCAGTTAAATATGTGTTTCAAGAAAAAAAATACCTGCTTACCTGTGTCAATGATAAAAGGCCGAGGAAAATGAAAACACAATTGATCATTGGACTTGGCAATGTAGAAAAGGGGATTCTTCCTGTGGACTTTCAAGGTCAAAACCTGTTTGGGATTGGCATGGGTTCAAAGAAAACGGGAAGTGAGGAAGTGGAGACAATGAATATAGACATCTGTGTTGAGAACTTCTGCTGTAAAGGGGAGAAGAAAATAGGGTGCTAACTGCAGAGGTATATGAGGACTTGAATTTTTAAAATATGGGAGCTATTAGAACCGGGTAATGGGGATAAACTAGAAGAAAAGGAAAATTAATGATGGAAGAGGAACACAAAGAAGAGCCGATGACTTGAAGAAGACACGGGAGATAGGATGCAATGCGTAAGTGGAACAGTGACTGTTAAAGAGAGGAAGGCTGAGTAGTTGGAGATGTGTGACAGGTACTCCTGTGATGTTTTTTCTATTTTCTCAGTTAATTAAGAAGCAAGGCCATCAGATAGGAGAGAAAAGGGGGGTGTTGGTAGAAGAGTGACAATGTGTGAAATAGTTATTTCAAACAGAATTTGACTAGAAAAACATAGCAGGATTGACAGATAATAAGGGTACATGGGAACTGCGTGGTCGTAAATATGAAATGAGACCAGTCAGCACAGTATTTTGTGTGTATTTTTACACACAAGAATTTTTTCCCAACAATTCTCATATGTTTTGATGCAACCAGAATTGGCAAAATTAGATTTAATTTAGGGATTGTGGAAGGAAGATTAAGGGAGTTCAATGTATGTAAAAAGGGAAAGGGTCATACAAATGACAGGTCATGGATCAAAGTAGGTATAAAGGGAACTGAGTATTGACTGGGGTAGTGAATAAAGAAAGTATGATTGTTCAATGGGTGGGAAGTCTTAGTAGCATTAAATATTTCTTCAAATCATGGTATATGAAGAAAGGATATGAGAGATAGGGGGTTGTGGTCAGAGAAGTTCATGCTTTCAGTTGGGATTGTGAAGATTGTAGAGTAGTGACACAGTCTCTAAGGTGTACCCATGGGAATGGGTGGCTAGAGGGTAATGGAAGACAAATTCAATAGGAGTGAGGAGGTCAGGGAGGTAAAAACCTGGGGTGGGACAGATTGTCTGCACTGCCACCGACTTCATCAAGAGTGCTAACAGCCATGGTGATAAACAAAAGACAGTAAACTAGATCCTTAAATTGTTCAGTGATTGTGGGAGGAGGTGAGGTGGGTGGTAAGTGACCATGAAAAGCTTGGATATCCATCGTATGGTCTTATTGTCTGTGCTTCAAAGGAAGAGTGTTTATAGGGAGGAGTGTGAAGTCACTGTCTGGACGTGGGAGTGAGGATTAAGGAGAAAACCCCTCCCATCTCCAAGATCAGCAGTGTATGGGGTGTGGGAGACCCCACTCAGGAGGGCAAAGGGTTAGTGGTGTGCTTGTGGGAAATGGATTTTAGAGCAAAGTGTGAAAGGAGCATGAGTGAGGTAGAGAATGAAGTTGGACCCCTGGGAGGTGCCCATGACCTACGGTGCATCCGTCATCACAAAAGCTTGGATTTTGTTCTCACCCTCTGGTGAACCCTGGAAGACACCTGGGCTGGTGGAGGGAGTGGCAAGACCCCATCTGAGTATCAATGTGGGAGAATGAGTGCCAGGGGCGATGGTTGGGGTGGAGCAAGATGTGAAACTGGACTATTGCATTATCTCCAGGGAGAGACGGTGAGGCCACAAACCAGGACAGTGGTAACAGAGGGAGAGTCAGGGAAAGGGTGAAAAGGAGGGAGGTCAAAGGACAGAAGAGAAGATAGGGGGGCAGGAAAGGGGAGGGAAGGAGAGGGATCAAGTGAAAGTGGAAAGGAGTGGGATTAGCAGTGGATCCTGATCAGGGCAAGACCAGACAGAGGGAGCCTGGAAAGCTACTAGTAATTTTGGTTTATAGCTCAGAGGTGGAAAGGGGGTGGCCGATACATTTATTATTTCTGCCAGATCCACCAACCATTTATGCAAATTTGCAGTATTACCCCTGCTATGTCAACATGCCAATGGCTAAGGGCAGACAAATAGTGCATGTGCTAAGATATTCAGGCCAAGCGATTTTCAGACTACACTTGCAAGTGTGTATAGCTCCTGAAATATCCTGTTTTGAATTCCAACTTTCTAATCTCCCCAAATTATTTTTGATGTGTGAGGGAATGAGACGAGATGGGAAATGTGAAGTGAAAGGGGTTAGAACTAGAGGCAAATCATTTTCATTTTTCAAGATATGTGAGCGGAGGGAAAAACACACTTTCCGTGTTTAGTCAGATAGCTTTCTCTGTTCAAACGTCTGGAAATCAAGTGAACCAGAGAACTGTAAACCTCGCTTCAGGGACCTGCATTGGGAAGGAAAAAAATCAAGCTAACAGAACAATTGGGACTAAAATGAGCTAAGACATTTACATTTAAAAATAAGGTTCCAAACTCCCACATTTTACATACTCAAATGCATTTTGTGCATTGATGCAACACTGAAAAAGGCACAGTTAATGTAAATTTAACCTAAACTATTTCTCATTGTAAATGCATAAAAATGCAATGCTCTCCTGCAAAACCTCCAACATCTAAGAAAATATTTTGAGATTATACTCAAAAATGAAATAGCAATTTAGTCAAGTGGAATTTATTTTAACAAGAACATCTCATATTGCAAAATAGTATCAATGAACTCAATAAACAATTGGGTTAGTAGCAAAATAAGTATCAAAAATTATTCTCATTAGCATAATCTTTATATTTTGGGGTACTTTTTTGTTACTTAAAACTTTACATAAGTAAAATTAGAAACAACTTTACTCTCACCTTGTCTTTTCTAAAATATCCATAATTTAGGGGCTGGCCCAGTGGTGAAGTGGTTACGTTTGCACACTCTGCTTTGGTGGCCCGGTGTTTGTGGTTTCAGATCCCAGGTGTGGACCTGCACACTACTCATCAAGCCATGCCATGGCAGTGTCCCACATAAAAAATAGAGGAAGACTGACACAGATGTTAGATCAGGGACGATCTCCCTCAAGCAAAGAGAAGATTAGCAACAGATGTTATCTCAGGGCCCATCTCCCTCACTCAAAAAGAAAAAAATCCATAATTTAGAAAATTTGATCCTGTTAGTTAAGCAAATTTTATTCACATAAAATGACAATGGGAAAAGATGGAGGAGAGGCATTCTTTTTAATAACACCTTCAGTGCAGGGACATTACTGAGTACACCATAGATGTCGGGCAATGGATTCATTCAACTAGACACTCCACCTTGACAAATTGTTGAAGATAAGTGAAATATGGAAATTCTGTGAAATACAGAAATTATGTATAGTTTACAATGGGCTTGCAAGGTGTCAGGTAAATGCCCAATGAAGCATGCCATGTCCAGAACGCCCGTTCTCCTCTCCTTGCACATGTCTCAAAAGAATGATACAGGTTGACTCCAACTCAGCATAAAATAATTGGGGCCTGGTCAATCAAGAGGAAAGAAATGGATAAAAAGAAAGCAGGAGTGCCACTTAGGGTAAAACGAAATTCAGAGTAGATTATATCTGGGCCCAGTGATGGTGTTATCTCCTCCACTAGGCTATAAAATCTTCTAGACAGGATAATAACATCTGCCTTGCGTCCTCATCCAGCCTTGGTGTGAATATAAAAGGCAGTCACGTATGTGAATGTACTTGGTAAACTATTTCTTTTTTTTTTTATTACTGTATGTTAATGGTTTGCACACAGCTTGCGTTTGGCATTACCTACAGGAGAGGTAAATCTAATTAAAATGGGCCTCCAGGCCTGTTTCAAGAACAAGACACCAAACAAGGGCACATAGGAGCTTCTGTATCTAGGGCTTTTTACAGTTGATCCTCAAATCCCACCAAAGGATCTTTGTTGACTCTGCCTGGTGGGAGAGAGTGGGTAGTGAAGAGAGTGGGCATTTGAAATTAGAAAGAGGACTTTGAATTCCAGTTGAATTTCTGCTTTTCCCTTTGGGCTGGGTCCTTAATTTAGCCAAGCCTGTCTTTCTCAGGTAAAACGAGGACACAACATCACAATAACTGGGTTGTATGGGGATCAGCTGAGACAACATAACAGAAATGAAACTGGATTGTGAGTTGAAAAGTGCTCAAGATAATCATTATGTTAACCTTTCATAAAGTCAGTCCTACTTAAAGGCTTGTAAAGTAACCACAGTATTCTGCAGTCCTGTTCAATAGGCTTTTCTAAACTCGTTAAAGATCTTTTAAGTCATTGTAATGCATTCCTAGCTGTCAAAATTTAGTGAACTAAAAAAAAAAAACGTGAATTGCGTTTCTTTCACTTTATGCGTTTTATGTGAATATTGAAGAAAATGTTCTTAGATTCAGCAAGATCAAAACAAATTATCATGTTCGTGTATATCATCAGACAAAATCAGCTTCAGAGCCAACTATTCCTAAATTTCTAAGTCTTGTTTCAATTTAGTATCATTTATCATCACTTTTTAGATCAGTCTCTCATTGAGCTTTCATCCCACAAGCTGGTAAGCTAATGTATGAAGTAACCTGAATTAATGTAGAAAAACATTAAAGATGTTCATTTTTCAGGTGGGAATGATTTCCTAAAGTATCGACATCAGCTGCGTTCCTTTTTCTCAGTAATGCTGTAAATTGGCAAAGCTGTCATGGGCTTGGCACAATTTTGATATTAGATTTTCAAACAATATGACCCTATTTCTCTCCAGATGTTTGCAGATTGTCACTGACGCATCAACAGCTGGATTTGTTTGCAAGATTCACTGATTGTCCAGTTGGTGGGTTATCTAGTCTTTTTCCATTCTTTTCTCCTTTGAAGCTCATCTTTCATGTGACCAATTGCTTACAGCAGCTCCACGAGAGAGCAAGCAGGCATGGAGAGAAACAAGTCATTTTGCTACCTCTTAGCGACTTTGAAAATAGCTGTAAGTTGTGGTTAAAATGGGCCTTCAGATTATTTGTGAATTTGAATTATGACTGATTCCTCAGGCACAAATTTGAAAGACAAGTTAGATAGAGATGGAAATAAATGGATGAAAATTGAAATATAATTTAAACATTATACATGATGAACAGGAGGACTCAATATTATCTCTTATTTATCAAGATTCTGGAATTTTCCTGACAATAGGGTTTCACGTCTTTTTCTTTTCTTGAGTTTCCTGTCTTTAAGGTACTGGATTTGCTTTTCACCACTAACAAATAGAGACACAAAGAATGCGCAATCCAGTTATTCAGCACCTTCACTGGAGCTTGGGCAAGCATAGATAAACACGTGCACACATGTAATCACATTCTAATTTCTAGGTCTTGGATCCTAGATCCTGCAAACTCAAAGCCTAGCATGGTTAGTGGAATATGAGCAGAGGAGAACGAAGGCACATGCACAGTCTAACAAAGGCAAGTCATCGTTTGGCAACAGCTCTGAAGTTCTCCAAACCCATGGAGAGGAATGGTTGATCATTCCAGAATATCTGAAAACACAAATTTCTATGTTAATCTAATTTTTTTCTGCAAATATTTTTTAAAAAATATCCACGATATGAGGCACACAAAGCAACTGCGTGGACTGAACAGATCACAATCTTTGTTTACATTCCAATTTGCTGGCCTGGAGCCCTGACTTGCTGCCGAATCTCTTTCAGTTGTGCTTCCCTGCTACTAATGGGTTTACTCTGTGTATTTTTTTCCTCCTACTTTTTAAAAATAATATTTATTCTTAATTTTAATAGAAAAATATGTTCAATAATTTGTGGTCCAGATTATAACCCCTTCTGGGAGTTGGTAAGTAAAACTAGTACAGGCACAGGTGAAGAACTTGAAGCAATAACATTTTCTTAATCACAATATACCCCCAACATTCCCAACGCACACACTCCCACACGCCCCCCCCCCCCCAACTACGTGACCATCATCACACTCAGTATATCTCGTGACAAGTACACCATTTGTTGGCCATGGCCAACTTTATTCCCACTGATATAGTTTCAAACTCTTTCCATAAAATTCTGTCTCAGTCTTTTTAAAATATGCACGACATTCCATATTATGCTATCTTGTGGGAAATCATGTCTTTTAATCCATTTCGTTCTTGACGGACATTTGTCTTGCTTTTATCTTTTTAGAATTACAAATAGTACTCTACTGATACCCTTGTTTACCATGTCTTGAGACTTTTTACAAGTATATCCATAATTTAAATTCCTAATACTGGAACTGCTCATCAAAGTTTAATGTGCATTTTTAATAGAGGCGTCTGTTGGCAATTGTCCTCTGAAATGTTTGTGCCAATTTACATTCTGCCTGAAGGGCGTGGTTTTTCCCTACAATTCACAAGGAATGTCTGCCACTTGATAAGAGGATAGTGTGATCTTGTTGTCTACAGATGCGTTTTCTTCCAGAGTTTAGCTCCCTTCCACATGTTTATTGGGCATTTGCTGTCTTCTCTACAAACTTATTGCTCATTTTCCTGTTTGGCTCTTTCTCTTTTTCACAGATTTGTATAATTCTTTTTTGTCATTAAAGGGTATTAACTGTCATGTATATCATGGAATTCATATTTTATGAATTTTTTTGCCCCAGCAGTGTTTTAGCCATCTTATCAATCTGGAAAATATTGAGTATTTTTTTAACATTAAAGTCCTTAGAATAGTTAGAATAATTCATGACTGACAGTAGGTACTAAAAGTAGTTTAGGTATTATTAATATTAACATTAATAAGAAGAACTTTCATCCCAAGAATATATATATTTGTCATTTCTTCTAAATCTTATATGGTTTTATTTTTATATTAATGTTTGCTTCACTTCCACTTGGATTAATATGTTCAGCTTATTACTGTGAGTCAACAATCACAATAGCATTTTTTTAATAAATTCTCTTACTCTCATTGATGCAAAACTTGTTGTTAGTGCCATCAAGTGGATTCCAACTCCTAGTGTCCCTGTGACTCCTAAGGATCCTTTGGACAGCAGATCCTCTCACCTTTCTGTGCTATATCAGACACTGTTCTGCTGCTATCCACAGGGTTTTCAGGGCCAATTTTGTTGGAAGTGGGTGTCCAGGTCCTTCTTCCTAGTCTGTCTTAGTCCAGAAGCTCCACTGACACCTGTCCACCATGGGTGACCCTGCTGGTATTTGAAATCCCAGTGGCATAGCTTTCAGCATCACAGCAACATGCAGCTACCACAGTATGACAACAGACAGAGGAGTGGTCTGGTTCCCTCACTGAGAACCTGGGCTGTGGTGGTAGGAGCTCCAGATCTTAACCACCAGACCACTAGGGTCATCTATCACCTGGAGTTTTAGATTTGAGTTTTTCATCAAATTAGGGAAGTTATCTGCCATATTTCTTAAAATATTCTTTCTGATCTCTTCTCTTTCTCATTTACTTCTGGGAATCCCATTAGATGGTCTGTTTGTATTTTTGATGATGTCCCGCAGGTCTCTGAGTCTCTTTTGATTTTCTTTATTGATTTTTATTTCTGTTCTTCAAACTGAATGATCTCAATTGACTTTTCTTCAAGTCTGCTGATTCTTTCTTCTGCCTGCTCAAATCTACTGTTGAGTGCTTTTAAGTTTTATGATTTATTTATTATTTGTTCCACCTGTTACCCATTGCCTCAAGTAGCTGCAATATTAAAACATTGGACAGTTGTCACCTGTCACCCCCTCATGGAAATTATTTTAGCACAGAGAAAGTTCCAGTGAGGTCAAATAAAGACAAACCTTTTGAGTGAGTTTTCCAGGGAATCACCAGACAGGTCAAATAATGGTGCTTCTTTGAGAATGAGACTTTGAAAGAGCCCAGGCTGTCTTCTGTTTCTTCTCGGACCACGGTGCAGATTATTATTTTTCAAGGCTACCTCTAAACTGAGGTGTATGGGTGGTAACAGGGTAAGTTAAGACACCACAAGCCACTGTTCTTATTCAGCTATTTTTCTTGTCTAAACACTCCATGGGTTGCTGCAAGTCTGTGGTTAATTTCCACAGTTCTGAAACAGTTGACTGACAATTTTTGCCAGAGTTTCCACTGCTTTGAAGAAGGCTTTTGTGAATCTACAGTTTTTATTTCACCATTTTAACTGACTTCAACCACAGGGCATACTTTATTATATACATATATATATATATTTACACTAAAACATAGTGCTGTATTTGATGTTTTAAAATGTACATAGATTTTGCCATAATGTGAAAGGCTTTTGTAACTTGCCTTTATTCAACATTATTTTCAAGATTTACAATTGTTGATTTAGTTATGCTATATATAGTTGATTTGATCTGCTATATAACATATCTATATTAATATATGAAATTTTATTTATTAATTATTAATGAACATTTAAGTGTTTTTTTCTTTTTTTTTCCTATTATAAACAATGCTGCAATAAACATTTTGGATGTTTTTTTTCTTTCCTTTTTCTCCCAAAGCCTCCCATGTACATAGTTGTATATTCTTCGTTTTGGGTCCTTCTAGTTGTGGCATGTGGGACGCTGCCTCAGCATGGTTTGATGAGCAGTGCCTTGTCCGCGCCCAGGATTCGAACCAAGGAAACACTGAGCTGCCAGCAGCAGAGCACGCAAAGTTAATCTCTCGGCCATGGGGCCAGCCCCAACATTTTGGATTTTTTTTTAATGAATGACCAAGAGGTTATCTTTAGTAGATTCTTAGAAGTGAAAATTCTTAGACAGAAGTTCTGCATATCTTTAACATTTTTGTCATTGCCAATTTTGTCTCTACAAAGTCAGGGTACCAGTTTATACCTGCTGCTTTTATGCTGTAATTTACAGGAGTTTTCAATTCTCCATATGCTTGTTAACACTGGGAATTATAGTAGTTGTGTTTCTTTTTTTCCATTTCTAATCTGTGTGAAAGATTATTTCTGTTGTTTAAATTTAATTTCCCGATCTCTGATAAGGTTGAATATCTTTTAACAGTTTTATATCCAATTGAATGAGTTTGTTCACAACTTTTGATATTTGTCTTATGAGTTGTCTGTGTTTTCTTATTGACTGATAGGAATTCCTTTGTATGTTTTGGATATCCATCATTTGGCAGTTATGAGTGCTGTAAACAGTGCTATCTTCATGGGTATGCAGTCAAACAGGACCTCATATTTAGAAGGCTTATATGCTTGATTTAATGCTCTGCTGTCCAGTGTTGAAATTCATCATAATTTTTGACCAAGTGTCCTGTATTTTCATTTTGCACTGAGCTTTGGAAATTATGTAGTTTATTTTGGTTGTAAATATTTTCCTCACTGTCTGTTTCTTGTCTTAATCACTCCATTAGTTATGTATTGTGCCCTGTTGAGCTTTATTTTTCTGGAGAGACATTATCTTTTCATCAAATTATGTCTAGGTCCCTGGGTCTCCACTGATAAGCTGAGAATATTATTCTTTTAAGACGAGGTCAGGCTGTCCTCTGGTTTTCTGTGCTTCTGTAACATTAAGAGAAAACTGCCAGTTGGAAAAGTCCATGGTTATTTGTTTTCGTTATTGTATTCACAATGACTAATATTACATGGACATACCAAGCATCAAACCAGTTCTGGTACCATCTACAAAACAACTCTAAGCAGATTATTTTATTACTTTCAAATAACACAGTCGGGTTACACATAAATCATAATATGACACTGCTTTATAGATACACTTACACTCACACATCCTCTCAATTAATTCAATATGAATCTAGCATAAATTAACCAATGCTGTTATCTTTGCAATATTCAAGAGAAGTCATGTTTTTTATCAGAATGTTAGTGTTCATAAGACCATAAGAGTTGCCATACTGTGTTGAATCTTAATCCCTCACCTAAATTATTAAATTTTTAATGTCCCATACCATGTAATCTAAGGTTGGGTTGGGAAAGATCAAGACTATGTTCTCAAATTTAAGGTAGTACTCCAAACAAATCTTTTCTACTTATATCTACATATTTTATTAACATTCCCCTCTCCCAGGCATTGTGCAAACCACTTTGGAGTCTGAATTACATGTTAAGTACTTTTGCTTTATCACAACCCTCAATTGTTTGACCAAACTTCAATCTAACTTATTGTGCACTGGACCAGGTTACATCAGGGAGAACTTTCTGTGCATTATTTATTTATGTATTATTTGTTCTTCACAAGTTTGAGGATTGCTGTGATGATTTCCTTTTCCTGAGAAATATATATTTCAGAAGACAGTGATGAGATTCCAAAATAATGCAGTCTTCCAGTGTGAATCCTTACTTTCCTATGGATTGATCCGTGGAGGATGGATAGATGCTTCACTTAGGCAATCATATTCGCTCTTGTCGAGAACTGGTGTGAGAGATAGAGATAGAAATTTAGGAAATAGAGAACTGGAGATGGAAATTTATATGTAAAGGAAATGGAGATGGAAGATGTTTGCCCACAAAATGGAGATGGAAGATGGGAGCTAGAGAAATGGAGAAGGGGAGTTGAGTACTAAAGGCCAGCTCAAGAGTGAAGGTCCATGACCTCCTCTGGCCTCTAACACTTTAAGAGCTGTGTTGATCCTGTCTTTCCTGAGTCCTTTCTAGAGAGCACCTCTTCGATAGGTTTCTACAAGATTCCCCAGCATCATCTCAATAAAACTTTCAATTAACTTACAGTTGATTTGAAATAGTCTTGAGGTCTGCCACAAAATAGCCTTAACCAAGATCCTATTCCTACATTTTTTCAAGTAAATCAAAGGCATACACAACCGACAGGAGCCAGCTCTTCTTTACTGAAATCAGAGACCTTTAATCTGGGATCTGTAAACTTGGACGGGAGAAATCACATCTTTATTTCCATAAACTCTAGTTGAAATTCAACATCCTTTAAATATAAATGTAGTTAACAAACCAGATTGAAATTAGCAATAATTCTGGTTGTGTCACCAAGAAAAATCAGAGATTTTTCAGATCGTGTCAGAATCATTGAAGATATCTGGAAACATCATTTTACATAACTATTTAGGAATTATTGTAGTTATTGAACTAGCTGCTAGATCTTATTTATTTAGTATATTAAAAAAGGATATTTAATAGCATATAATTTTAAAGCAATATATTGAAAACTGTATTTTTTATTTTATATTTAAAATTTATGTTCTAAGAAGGTGCTTCACCAGATTTCCAAAGAGATGTGTGACACAGAAATGGTTAAAGCCCTCACTTAGAACTGTATCAGATCAAAGAGTGTGATATTGTGACATAAAAAGAAACATATTTGCATGAGGGAGTTTGGTTTCGTATATGAGGCATGTTGTGTCTTAGCCTTAGCATGGGGGTAAATTGCTTCAGATTGTAACTGATTATCCTCAAGGAATCTCCTTGGAGATCTTTGTTTTGGACAAACAATATCTGCTCCTAGCCTAAGGCAGAGGCATGGATTAAACGATCTCAAAGTTTCCACAGTCTTAAATTCTATTGCTTTTGAATTTTAATCTGTATGTATGGTTAACTGCTACTTTACAAGACACAGCCCTCAGTAAATTCTTTCTCTCTTCAATGAGATTCAAACAAATGTGTAGGTGGATCCACTCTATCATTCTCAATGGGGGTGCATTTGCTCAATATGAGAAATCCTTATGTCTGAATGAATTTTCTAAGACGTGCTACTTCAAGGTTTTGGAATATATATTCACAGCCCAAATAAATTTTACATTTCTTAAAGAATTTATAAAATGATTACAAATCCCCAAATCATGACACTTTCAAATCTACAGCTTTTGGGTCACTTTTAGATATAACAGACTTATCTTGAGGTTAATTAAAATGCTATCTTCCTTATCAAACTCGAAGAATGTATTCACTGGGTCTTCCGTGGGGTGTCACAAGGAATGTTTTTGGCTTTTCTTTTTTTCTCTTTTCTCCCTATGAACCCATCCTCAACCAAAATAAATCTAGAAATACGTTTATTTTGTTTATAGGGGACAAACGTAACACTTACAAGCCAAATCTGGCCCCAGGGGAACAATGTTGGCTTGACATAGCTCCTCCTTTGTACTGGTTAATCTCACTCCTTGACCCTAGTGGTTCATATTGCAATTTCTGGTAAAATACAGCCTAATCTCTTTGGGCGCATCTCGTTATGTAAATATCGAAATCTGTACAAATGATCCTCCATGGCTTTTTGTGGATACACTGGAAAAGAGTACAGTAGATTTTAGCCCCGTGACCTTGAAACACATCACTTGCAGGAAGAGAAAAAGGTGCAGCACGCATTCCAGTTATCTACAGATCAGAAATTACCAGGGTCTGATACAATCATACTTTGACCAGTATTCCAGTGAGGCCTGCCCATGGTCCAGGCAGCAGGAACCTCTGCCTTGGAAAAGTAGCTGTGTTAAAATAAATTCTTACTTGATACTCAGATATGAGGTCCATTGTCTAGATTTTCATCCTGGGTCTAAACTACAGTTGGGCTGACACTTGGAACCTGCTTCTATCACCTCCTGGTGGGTTTCTCTCTTGGGTCCCAACACCTTTGGTTGCGTCCTTGGCTGCTGAGGCTGGGGTTGTCTTCTTCTCTGCCTTGCTGGCCTCTTATGTGCTCTCTGGGTCCAGCAAGCCTCTGATTCCTGCCATTTCCCCAAATCCCACTGGTGTTCTCCTGTCCTACTTTCCACCCCCTCCCACGGCTTTCCAAGCTCAGTTGTAATAACATAACTTTTCCTGATGTTAGCTCTGTACTGACCACTCTTTCAGGATCCCAGGGAGAAAGCCAATAAAATGTTATCAGGCCTCTAAATTTCAATAATGAAAATGAAAACTATCTTGGAAGTGCTCATGGCATGGCTGAAATCCTGCAATCAGAGTTAGGGAGACCAGCTGGTAAAGTTGTTTAAGGAGATTTCACATATTGTCCTTCTCTCACTGCAAGACTGTTTTAGTATTATTATTTTTATGTAGAGCTCATGACAGTCAGTGGTGACAAGGAAATTTGCTTGAATTAATGCTGCTGTAACCCAGAGTGGAACCACAGAAGAAAGGGGAGCTGAGGTGGAGAAGGGAAAATGACAGATACGATGGAGAGAGTGAACTTCCTTTCCTTCCAGAAGACTTCTGCTGCCAGAAAAATTTTGAAAATTATTTGAAAGACATTGTTCTTACTCTATATCACCATTGTAGGGGAGGAAGACATTTCCTCTACCCAATGTGTGTACTTCTGGCCAGAGACCGAATTAAATTCACATGAGACAGAATAACAGGAGAAGATTAAACAAACCCTTATAACATGTATACATGGAAGAGGTTCAGGCAAGCTGAGCAACTCACCAAAATGGCTGAAGCCCCCACCTTAAATATCCTCCACAGCTAAAGACAAAGGAGGATGTTGGTGGTGGGGGGAGTCAGTTACAGGAGGTTACCAGACAAGCACAATAAACAGGAATAAGATTGTTATGCAGATTTAAGTCCTTGCTTTCTGCATTGATAAGAGTTTCTGGAGATAAGGTCATCCCCCCTTCTTCCTGGTACAGAGAGGGAGACACCTTTACAGATGGAGATTTCCTTTACAATGTAAATGTCTCTTACAAAGGGTAAGTAAATTCTAGTTTTCAGTTGCTTTCCTGTCTGCAGTTTACTAGAAGTAACCAGCCCCAAATAATCCTCATGCCAAAGAGACATATCTTGGGGTTGCCAATTCTAGGCCCCCCCACCATAATGATTGATTACCATATATAAACCATAACTAAGTATATAAACAGTATACATATATAATATATGACTATATGTAGTATATATGTGACTATATATAGTATGTATATATGTATATGATTATATACATTTTACTAACTAATAATTGTGGACTGCATGTATTCATGCATGTGTGCATATATATGTGTGTGGACATGTCTGTGCATATATACCTATCTTAGTTAAGTAACAATTGCAGTGCACATATATACAGATCTATGTTTATATACACGTATATGTACATATACACAAGCTAAGTTAGTTAGTTACAGACTTCACTGGGTAATATTTGTTTCCTACTCGGCATCTGTTTTCCCATGTTTGGACTGAAACCTGATTTTGTTCTATAGCCTGTGGAAGCCGTGTGCCTACAGAAGTGACCTCATCTCTGGGAGCAGGAGTAAATCCCAGTTGGTCAGAGCCAGGGATGGTAATTCCATGCCCTTTACCAGAGCTGGCCCCAGAATCCGAGCATGCGATGGTCAGCACAGAACACTCGTCTGAAGTTCCCTCCTTAGTCTCCAGGCAGGCATGTGACATAATTAGCTCAGGAGACCAGGGCTCTAGTCTAGGTTTGTGGGCGAGGTTGTCTCTCTCCCTCTCATCATGAAGGTGGATATGTGTTGTCTCAGGCTGCTTGCAACAGGAAGGGAAGCCAGTCTGAAGAAAAACTGATGCCCTGAGGAGGCAAAGCGAAGAGAAGTCACTGGCACACTGATCAGGTGCCCATTGTACTTCCAGTTAACAAAATTATTTTCTATTTGTTCACTCTGATGTGAGGCAAGGTTTCTGGTTATGTGCAGCTGGAAGACTCTTTACTGATTTTTCTTACCTAAATCATAGCCCCCTACCTCTCATCCTTTATTTTTCATATTTTCAGAGAGATCCTTTAAAATAAACATCTTACTATTTTACTTTCAAATTTAAAATTATCCATTACCCAATTTCCTATGGGAAAAAGGCCAAAAAATTTTAGCATGACATGTAACTGTTCCTTCCCGACAGGTATACCTATTGATCTCCCCCCACGAAAACTTGGCTATTTGACCTACAATTCTGGACCATCTCTAATATCCCCCACTCCACCCACAATCCAGCCTCTTCCTCACTGAGCCAATTGTATCAGCTCATCCTTCATGTCTCAGCCTTACTTTCCCTGTAGAAGGTTTTTCAATGCCATCTTCTCCTCCCACTCTCATCTCCTTTGCCAATTCCACTTTGACAAGCAAGATGCCCCTAAAATACTTCTCCTTTGTGCCCCTAGTACTCATCATAGTGGCCTGAAATTACGTTTGTATATTTATTTCTTTTCCTAACTGTGAACTCCTGGTAGGTAAAGGTGATATTTTTCTTTTTACTCTTAGGGTCAGGCACATAGAATTTGCTCATTGTTTTTGTTGAACTATATTATATGAGAGTAGTTTTTGGCATCCATTTAATCAATGAAAAAAATGCAATTCCTGAAGGCTATCAACCTATATCTAAAAGAATAATTCTGTAGAGTCAAAAGAACAAAATTTAATGTCTACTTTAATAAATAAGTGGGGAAAATGAAGGAAATAAAAGGGCTTTCTCTACTTGACAGAGCAGGACAGCTATGGAGTGGTTCTTGAGTGTTTATGCAAAGCAGGTATTTTTATGGGGTTTCTCGTCGCTGTACCTGATTTGCAAGCTTTTGAAGTGACTTGTTTAGTATGCTTTGGCTGTGAGATCAACAACTGAAGTCTAGGCACAACAATTTCCTTTTTTCTCTTCGTTTCATTTTTTCTTCTTCTCTTTTCTTGATTATCAATGGTCTACTTTCATAAAGTAGTTACTAAAGATATTTTATAGTTTGTCATTTTATATTAAGAGTAGAAGCTCGTGACGAGATTTGCAAATATGATAATGCTCACATATGAAGGGAGGGAGTCTTTCTCCAGTGACTGCATATCTCTCTCTGCCGTGCAGTTGCTTTTCTCATAAATATTAATCCTTAGGTACACCTGAGTCTTCTTTTGTACTTAGTTTGTACTTGTTTTGTACTTCTTTTGGTACTGGCGTAACACAAGTACTATTTGGAAATTAAAGGCAAGACTAGATGAAACTCATAGAGAAAGCACAGTAGATTGAAACTCAGAAGACAGCATTCCTACTTTGACCAGCTGTATTGTGAGTCACTCATCTGCCCCTTCTACCTGTAAGGTGATTGTAAAGATCCAGTGATATACAACATGTAAAAGCACTTTTCATATTAAAATGATATTCAAGTCAAAGCACAACTATTCAGCTAAAGTGAAGTCTTTATACCTTTTCCTACAACAGAAAACTTGCCATGATATACTTACATATACATTTGCGAGATTATGTGATGAATATTTCTTTAAAATGGGGGCAATATAGAACAGATGAAGAGCAGAGACTGCCAAGGTTCTTCCACTTACTAGCAATATAAATTTGGGCAAGTTGCACAACCCCTTTGGGGCTCCTTTTCCTAATCTGTAAAACAGGTAGGATGGTAATAGCAAAGTAACATGCTTCCTAAGGCTATTGTGATAATAAAATGGGTTAATGCAGATTAAATGCTTGGAACAGTGTCCAGTACACATTAACTGTTCAATAAGTATTAGCTGAAAATATTAATATTTGTTTCTCCTGCTAGACTTTAAGCTCCAAGAGAGCAGGTCTTTTCTGTTCAATTTGTCTGAGTCTCTAGCACCTAGCCCAGCCTCTGAGACTTAGCAGACATTCAAAACCATTGGAAGGAATGTATGCATGAACGTCAGGCTTTTTACTACACTGGTTTCCTCCTGCTAAGGGAGTGAGAAGACCAGAACATGAGGGGCAGGAAAGTAGCACGACATTGGTAAGGTGTGGGAGTTCCCCAGGACCTGAAGGAAGTTAGAGACCGTGATGGTGGCCACCTCAAGAAGTGTCTCACACAGCACCTTCCTTGATAAAGCTGATGAGGATTGTTTTAGGCTGGTTACTTTTAAAACTGCAAATGAGAAGGGGGCTGGTTAACTTTAATAAAAGCAACTCTGAGGAGCAGAGTTTGCTTGCCCTTTGTTGGGAAACATTTACATTTGTAAGGGAAACCTCCATCTGAAAAGATGCCTCCCTCTCTGCACCAGGAGGAAGGCGGGATGGCCTTATCTCTTGAAACTCGTAATGGGGACGGCAAGGACTTAAGCTGTTTACTGTTTGGCAACCTCACGTAACTGAGCCCTCCCAACAGCCTCCTTTGTCTTTAGCTGAAGATAATATTTAAGCAGTGGCTTCTGCCATTTACTCAATCCAGTTTGATTCTTATCTAAAAGTTATAGGATCACCCAATAACCAGAACCCCACCTGCCCTGATACCATTTTAACTTTTTTACATATTCTTTCCTTTGTCTTGTAAAGAGATAACTCACATACCTATGCCTTAAATTTAGCCTTACTCTCCACCCATGTCGGCAGCAGCAGCAGCTCCCTATGCCAGCAGCATCTCTGACTGCCCGTGGGTCCTGCCCCCCATGGCAGCAGCAGCAGCTCTGACTGCCCATGGGTCCTGTCCCCATGCTATTCCACACTAGTCTCTAAATAAAAGAGCACTACCACCAGATCTTGAGAGTCCAAGAAATCTTTCTTTCGACACCTCAGCTCACCGACCCCGCATCAAAGCCACGACTATAGACTCTTCACTTTTACAGCCTATTTCCTCTCCTTTTTAGTCCTTCCCTGTTCCTTTAGATATCTTCATGATCGACTTAATGTTGTTCTCACAATCTACTTTCTTCAAAGGATCCAAGACCTTTATATATTTTTTTGAGAACTTAAGATACTGTGGCATCTTTCCCCAGAAATATCTGCAGTTTTAACTGTACTTTCATTATGGAAAGAAAAACAGCAAACAAAAGGAAACCTTGCTCTCATGTTAATAGACAGCAGACGTACAAGCAGGTAGTGGAACCATCTCACTGCCAGGGAAAATTTCCTATTTCTCCTGAAATGCAATGCGGCTGACTCTCCCACGTTTTTATTCAGTTGATCCCAGATGTAGACACAGGTGTATATTTGGTCAGCTTGCCAAATTTAATAGCAGACCAAGCTTTATCATCTAAAGTCATATTTTAAATGAGATTCAGCAGAAACTGAGAAGAATGAGGACACATTTATAAAGATAATAACCACCTTTTCATGGTCCTTAGTACATAGATTTTTATGAAATTTACTGTTTTCTTCCTCACAAAATTTCCATTAGCATCATGTTACAGCTGAGGAAATAGAGTAACAGACAGATGAAGCAATTGGTTTCTCTCTAGATTCAGGATGCAAACACAGTCACCGGCATTCTAAACCCTGTGCTTATTCCACGCTACTTGACGCGGTATACTCTAGCTCCCATTGAGTCAAGCCATTCTCCTTGCCAGATGTGGAGTCCTTCTTCTGTTATCTGATCCCCTAGCTTCCTGCTCCAGTTGAGCAGGCAAAGAGATATAATTTTGGCTTTGTACAGCTATAACCAACAATGTGCAGGACATATTAAAAGGGAAGAAAACTTTCATAAAAATCAATTAATAAAAATTCAGTTCAAAAAGAGTAAACTTTAAACTAGTAATAGATTCCATCACATTATATGTAGTCAATAAATGTTAATCAAATAAAATGTTATCTGCAACCCCCTCCTCCAGTGACCAGCATACAAATACGTGCCAGTAAACATTTACTAGAAATTGAATTAATGGAAGAAAATGACAGCACAGTCTTCTGTTCTTGAGACTTCCTGACTTTTTTGAAACTTTTGATGACTTAGATCTTCTTTCATTGCTGAGCGTCCTTTCAAAACAACCCATGCGATTCAGAACTGACCTTTGCGACATTCATTGGTTAGAAGGTGGTTGGCCGGAGCATTTGGTAGATCATTGCCTCGATGTAAGAAAGGAGAAGCTAGAGAAAACAGGTACGATTCCTCTCAGACAATGCTTTAAAGTCCTCCTTCTTTAGATTCATAACACGAGTTGTTCAAGAACGAGCCAGCCTGAAGGATCACTCTTTCCTATACAGTGTCCATTCAACAAGTGTTTGTTGAGTGCCTGCTGTGTTCCTGGAGATGCATAAACAAAATGAACAAAAACTTCTGATGTTAAGTACCTTACATTCAAATAAAATGTATTGGCTACCAGGTGAATAGTATGAAGAACAGCAGAAGGCAAGACAAGGAGCAGTAGGGTTTCATCAGCAGACGCGGGCGGATCTGGCATTCTCCTAACTCTCCACGTAAGCCTCATGCTGAAAGGGGAGAAGAGTCTTTCCCTAAAGAGACAGTCTGGGCAACAAGCAACTGAAGAATTGTATCCCAAATATAAAGGGACTAACTTCTCAATATAGCCATATCACAACAGATAATTTAGTACTTGCTACAGGATACATCATTCAAAAGTGGATTTAACAACTATTGAGTACTTATCATCTGTCAGATCCTCTGCTAAGCACTTTACATATGTTAACTCGTTTAAGACTCACAAAACTCCAGGAGTACAGCACTTCTCTTATCTTCATATTGAAGGGCAGGGAATTAAGGCATGGAGAAGCAGAATGACTTCCCAAGACAAACAGCTACGGAGGTGTTGAGATGGAATTTTAACCATGAAGCCCCCTCGGGAGCCCAACTCATAACCGCTACCACATAATCAGAGGCTTTTTTTTTTCCTATGCATTTTCCATGACTTTCTGATAACTGAAAAGTCGCTCATCTTAGTTCTTCCATTGACAAAGGAGACCGTTAAGTAAATTCATCAGCTACTCCTTTAGTGTTCTAGTTATCACAAAAATATTCCAATTACGTGTCTATGAGACATTTCCATCCTCAAAGAATTGTGAAGTTGTGATATAACATTAAAAGCTTCTCTGTCCTCAAAGTCGCCTTCCTGTGTTGATCAGACAAATCTTGATCTTCCCGACTTTAAAAGATTAAGCAGGTATTAAGCGTTTAATTGGAGAGCATCAAAAGAGAAAGTTTCTGAAGACTGCCATTCTCTTAACACCGGACTGACTTTAGTTAGCAAGCCTGTTCTACTTTTTTAAAAAGAAAAAAATACCTCTTGGAATAAACAATGTGTTTTCTTTGTTAGTTTTTTCACATATTTTAAAAACACAGTATAGGATTAAACTAGTCTGTGCCTTAGAAATGTAGATAAAGTTGCTGTCACCAGGGAGTTCTGATTTTGTCTCCTTTCTGGACAAATTGCATCGCATTCAAAATCTTTTATCTGAATATTTGTTCTGGCATTCAGCACTAGTTGTTTTATCAGTTACTTCTCTGACCCAAGCACACACACACCCGCCACATGCACAGAACTTTTGTTGAAAACTGTATTTCTAATTACCTGGAAGTAATATTGCTAGTTTTCACCATGGAAGACTTATACAGTTTTCATATAAAAGTAATTTACCACAAATTTTTCATGAGTGTATTTCTCAGCTCAGAAACTTCTTCCGGTCATTTCTTCTGCTAATTAAAAAAAAATAATGCTGACTTCTAACTTAAGCTCGTCTGGTGATGCCACTTTGTATTTTTTCAGTTTTATTTATCTTTCCAGCTATTTTTCAGGTATGTAAAACTGAACTGTTAACTCAATATTCGTGACCTGAATCTCTTTACATTTAAATTTATGATTTTTTTTAAAAGAAGCAGATTTTAAAACTTTTTATATTGAAATCATTATAAACTCACAGGAAGGTGCAAAATATAGTACAAAGAGACCAGTATTCTCTTCGCTCAGCTTCTGCCCATGGTAACTTCCAAAAGGAGCAGAATTTAACATTTCGTATTATCCATCACTTTAGTGTTCTAGAAATTTGCTCCTGTTTCCTGACTTTGATGCAAGTTATAAATACAGTACCTGAGGACTTACGTGTGAATACAACATTGTAATAAGAAATATTTTTAAAGTTATCTAATTAAAATATGTCCTCCGGTTCTTCCAAACATAACCCTAATTAAGCTTATGCGAGTTACAGACATCAGGCTTTTAGACACACAAGACACTTTAAAATATGTAGCTATTATTCTGACAAAGTAATTGCTACATCAATGCACTTACTTATTACTGAAAAAGAGAAACTGTTTATACCTGGTTTGGGTTAAGTAAACGTAACATAGAGACCTCTGTGGCTTTAGAAAGGTCTTTTGTGAGGTTGATTGTATTCACTATGGAATAGTTGAGGGCAATGCTTAAGACAGAAAAAATAATGTAGAGAAAAAACGATGGACAGTAATTATGCACAGTTGCAATCAAAAAAATAACTAGCTGTTACCATGGAAAATGTGATTCAGCAATGCAGTTAAATTCAGAGATTTGTTTAAAAAGAAACAAAAGAAACAAAACATAACTAGTGTTGGCTACTGAGACTGGCAAGGCAGATTCTAATGCTGTTCCAGTGATGTTTTTCTTGCTCCAAAAGAGTCCTGGCTTGCTGGCTCTGAGCTCTAGCAGATCTGGCCTGGCCTTACCTTCTCTGTTTACTAGCTGTGAGAATTTGGGAAAATCATTTAACCCCTCTCTGTTTTATTGTTCTCATCTGGAGAATGGAACCTGATATTAGAGCTTAGTTTCATGGGTACACACTTATCTCCAAACTCATCAAGCTGCATACAGTAAATATGCAGAGGTTTTTATATGTCAACCATAGCAAAATAAAATGATTTTTTAAAAAAGAACTGATGCAGAGGTATGTTGTGAGCATAAAGTGGCATAGTGAAAGAAGTATATAGTATAATTTCTGATATACAATAAGCCCCTAATAAATGTAACTGTTGTTATCATCAGCCTCAACATTCTTTAAAGCGATGCTACTTCTAATCTGGACTTTGGTCCCAAGGGGCCCTTGAAAGTGACTCTGAGAGGATTTTGGTTGCTGTTGGCTTGTTTAAATGAAAGTGATGAAACAATATGTATGTTTAAATTCCATAATGTCTCATGCAAAAACTAATTATAAATTTATACCTGAGTGAGATGAACAGGAAGCATGGCACAGTGGTTGAAAGCCTGGCCATGACCTGACTTCCATGTGTTTCGGTAGAGTCATTTTGTCCCGGGCTTCACCATTCTCCTCTTCTCGTTCTTCTCCTCCATCCATCCTTTCGCTCATGAGCAAGGCTCGTTTCACTCTGATTGTGTTTTACAATATAGCTGTGAACTGATACTGAAGGAATGATTGGTGCCCGGGGCGTTTTAAATCCACTGAATTATCCAAATGTCCCACAAATCTGAGACCATATTTCTGTTGTTTGTATTTTTTATATTCCCACCTCTGATAATAGTCAAATCACTTTCTCTAGTCTCAAATGTGCATGAATTTTATACCTACTTGGCAATAGTTGTTGAAGTTTTCTAATGATCACGTCAAACTACGTTTTAAACTTTAATTTGAAAAATAAAATCAGATAGGCAAAAAATTAGAGTGAATACCAATATAAATCCCATATGCCTATTACTCTGAATCAATTTTTTTTCCAAAATTTTGGTTTCATTTTATTCAAGTGTCTAATTTTTCTTTTATTTATTTTTTGATAATGTATTTTAAATACATTACATTTTTTGTGTGTATGTGTGAGGAAGATTGGCCCTGAGCTAATAACATCTATTGCCAATCTTCCTCTTTTTGCTTAAGGAAGATCGTTGCTCGGCTAACATCCGTGCCAATCTTCCTCTATTTTATGCAGGATGCTGCCATACCGTGGCCTGATGAGTGGTGGTAGGTGCAAGCCTGTGATCCGAACCTGTGAACCCCAGGCTGAAGTGGAGCATGCACACTCAACCACTACGCCAACGGTCCAGCTCTAAACACATTACATTTTTGATAATGTATTTTAAATACACTTTTTGTATACAAATACAAATGTATACAAATTGTATACAAATATTGTGTACAAATACAATACAAATACAAAATACATTTATTTTAATATGTAAATACAGATTTAATTATATTTAAGTACAGTTATCACATTCTTCCAATGCTACATCAACATGCATCTCTAAAAATTTAACGTTTTCTTAAAAATTAGGACGCAATGATTAATTTAATAAAATTTAAGAATAATTCCTTGTTGCTCATCCCATAATCATACTTTTTGAGATTTCTAATGTTATACTTCTTTAACATTGCTTTATTTGAATCCAGACGCAAAAATGTCTAGCACAATACTAAACCATTTTTTTAAAAGAAGAATTTGAACACAAACAAGATATTAATGGAAAACTGAAAATACCCATATGGGCTAGAAGCTTCCTGCAAATTATAGGGATTTACAATAGAAAGAAGCCAGACTGTAATATGGAACTAAGCCAGGAGGGGGAGTAAGCACCAAAGAGCTTTCTTTACACCATTTCTACCAGGGTGCTAGTCACTCAATTTGGGAGGGAGATAAAATACCTGTTGGGGTTGAAGCTCTAAAGAACTTAATACCATAATTCCTGTTGGTTAAAATAAAAAAGAATCAACCAAATGAGAATAAAAACATAGAAAATACGCAGAAATGAATACCCATCAGCAAGAAAATTGCTCATATTTGGGCTTACTAAATATGTTGAGCATTATGCAAAGACTGTGGAAAGGAAACTAAAACAAAGTTGAAAGTATAATGTCCAATCAAATGACGTATCATCCACCACATTGCGCTTTAGCAATTATGTTTAAAAGTCGTGAAGTAATATGCATCCCCCTTTTATCACTCACAGTTGTGCCCTGTATATTTAACAAAGCAAAAGAAAGGCATTTGGAAGTGTAAATAACACATAGCAACAATTAAGTTAACTCTAGGTGTTTTCATTGATTCAAAGGATAATTACGAAGCTCTGAATACTTGCCAGGCACTGGGTGAGGCATTCTAAGGAAACTGAAAAATAAATAAGATTACTTTTCCAATATAAATAATGCTTAAGTATTTGAACTACTGAGAGGACTCCTGTTTTAATTTTTGAGACTGATATGCTAGGCCATGGGCTGCTGAACTTCTGCCAAAATTTTCTCTTCTATAAAAGTGGAAGAGTTGTATTTTCATGTAAATAGATGTGGTTAGAATGTATACACTTTCTGTAAAAGTAGCAAATTACCCTGAAAGAAGATACCTTATAAAATTAATAAGTTGATCAATGAAAGTATTAACACATGAAGAAATTATTAAATATTCAAATAAAAATGAAAAATGCTTATTATGTGAAGTACATTTAATGGTCATATGCATGTCAATGTCCTATGTATTTGGGGGAATATAATCTTCGTCAGGACTGTGCAAACATAACGTAATTAATTGAAATTATACTTCATGTAGTCATGTATAGATAAAATTAAATTTCTGGTGTTTTCTTCATTGCAAAAATATCCATTACTTTAATGTTTTCAACAGTCATTTATCACCTGTGAAGAATTATTTATTGTTTTCTCTATCATTTCCAGAACTAACTAAAGTATTTTGAAAGTTAGTGGAAATCATATTTAGAGAATATGGTTGTAAATGAGAATATTATTTTTACCTTATCAAATTAACTAGCTTCTGTACCTCTTATGAAAACAAAGAAGTCACATTCATCAAAATTCTAATGGTTGTTAAATCACATGGTTGCCAGAACAAAAAAGATACAATTCTGTTAAGATATTTGTCTAAGTGTCTTAGATTTTTTCAAAAGTTGGTCTAACATTTTTGTTGTTTTTCTAATCTCAGACTGTGAAACCTGGCATATTTTCTAGGTTGACTGACATTTGAAATTCTGAAACCTTTTTGTTAACAACACATTTTGAGAATATGCAACAATACAAGCTGTTTTGAAACAATCATGTAACCGACAGTGAAAGGAGTCTTATACCAAGACAGTTGTTGTAAATGACATATAATTTAAGTGATCAGAGTAGAGTGAGGGCTGATGGTATCCACGTCAAGATTTGCAACTCCTTAAAGAAGAGTGTCAATGCTGTGAATGCCTGTATTTGCGGTTATTTTTCACTTGCTAATAGTTCATTACAAAATCTCTGCAACCTAGTTATATGACTAGAAGGAAATTTGACTATACCTATGTTCAAAGAAATGAGAATAATCAGTTGTAGACCATTACACAGAGAACAAGTTATCGCTACACTACATTCTTGCCTCCAATACAGCTATTGCTATGCATTATATGGATAGAAGGTGATCAATAACTGTTTATCATAAGTTCCATGGGAACTGGAGTTGGCTTTGGTGCAGTGTTGAATCCTTTGTGGCTAGAACAGTATCTGGTACCTATTGACTAGGTATTATATCAACATTTCTTGAAATGAATGAATTTGGGAGTAAATGAATAAGTTGCTAGTAGTTGAGATGAAGAGAATTCAACCTTGTAGAGATATCTTTTGGTGGCAAAACTTCCAGGATTGTTGATGGATATTTGGAGGAGAAAGAGAAATAAAAAGGAATGAAAGAAAATCCTCAACATAGGATTTTTGTGACTAGGTTGATAGGGACATTTACTGAAAGGGAGAATAGTTTGGGATAGGGGTTAATATGTTGGACTAAAAAAAAGTGGCATCCAAGTGCAAAAGATAATTATGAGGAAATAAATGCCAATTTGGGGCACAAAAGGAAGGTTTTGATTGACACTATAAACTTGAGAGTTTGATACCTAAAAATAGTATGTTCATCCAAAGGATTGATAGAATCTCCTAATAGTGAGAGTGAGTAAAGAGAAACAGAAGAGAGAGCTCTCCATACTGAAAGCTTGGGTGTAGTTGAACCGAGACACAGAGACTGAGAAGGAACAGCCAGGAGGAAAAACTCCAGCCCCACCCCCAACACTCCAGGCCTCCTGCAGCAGTTCACCACATCTAGTTCAACAACAGAGAGTGACAATGCAGATGGTCTCAGCCACAAAGTCCTTCCACTAAGTTAAAATAAATGTAAACGCATCATTAACAAAGCTTCCAAGTACTGTTGAAGAGTTGATGTTCACTATAGGGCCTTGAAATGGAAATAGAGCATCCTCCAGCCATTTCCACAAAGAGTCCACCATAGTAAAGATTTCCTCCTCCAGGAGGCCTTTCAACCCAAAGTATACTCCAAGGGGAGGAGTTTCATACCTTGCCATGTGGTATTGTCCAGCCTATGTTCTTTCCTACAACAGAATTATTGCAGGCCTCAAAGCATGACTTCTCCTATCAAATACCTTGACACTAAGAGTCAGAATCACCACTGGAGCCAGAGAACCTTGAGCCTCAGTTTCCACATCTGTAAAACAGGGCTATAATAAATCTTACCTTGCAGAATTCTCTGAGCTTCAAAATATTTAGCATAATACTCAGTACTTCATAGGATCTCAATAAATGCTATTCTAATAAGGAATATCTTTAAGTTTTCTAGTTTGCATGTTGTATGGTTAAAATAATATAAGGAATAAGATGTGATTTCTTTAAGAGGATCTTATATCTTGCAATGTTTTTGAAAGTTAAGATTATTTCTCACTTTATGATACCTACTTTGAAATAAAGTATAATTTGGAAGTCTCTCCTATAATTTGATAATCTTAGAAACTAAATTTCTAGAATTTGTTTGGGAAAAAAAGTGTTTTATGTAGGATTTTCAATGGCATGGGGTATTGTGCCTCTGCATTTGATATTTATCTTCCAAGTGTAAAGATAAACATGAATAAAACTACTCAGAATATTCCAGTGCTACATATGAAATAACTATCTGGAGACTGAATCAAGATTGTAGAAGTTCTTTATTTAGGGAAGTGAAGCTAAGAGAGATTGTTAAATTTTCTCCATCTGGATTACCTAACTGAAGTCACTTGTGGAGTGAATTCAAGAGGTCGGTGAACTCAAAGCGGGGGAATAACTATATATTTATTTTCACTAACCTTTAACCAAAATGTAGCATCTCTTTCAGTTATGTAGACAGCAAACTACAGCAGTATTAGCAGTAACTTTGTGTGTGTTACCCAGCATCATAGTTGTTTTCCTATCGTGGTTTAGATATTTGGGAATGTTTACAGTCATCAATTCTCTGAAATTAAACTATTATTTCCAGGCTATTTAATTAAATTGAAACTTCATAACTTGAGTGTTTATGGGTAAGTTGGTGACAATTTCTGCTTTGAAAATTAGAGAACAAAAATTGCATACCTGAGTTACATAGCTATTTACAGGCAAAGATTTTGTGGTAAGAGGTTTAATCATTTCAGCTCTCAGGTCAAATGTCATAAACACAGGAAAACTTCTGGGGTGGGATGCCCCAGCCAGTGCTCCCCCACCAAGCACTTGCAAGTTCAAGTTTGTCCTATACAGGTCCCTATATGGTCCCTATATCAGAGAACCATAGCTCTTCCTCTCAGGACACTTACCTCAGCTTGAAATTACACGCCCATTGCTGTGACCATCTGTCCCTCACCCCTATTGAATTATCAAAGTCCTATAGGGCAGAAACAGTGTAGAATTGTGCCTTATATTTTATCTCAGAATACAGCGCACTGTCAGAATAAAAAACAGATATGCCATTTAAAACTTTAAATACATTGGTAAATTAGAGAATAATTCATTACTTCACGCCCACCCCCAAGAAAAAAAAAGAAGCAAATAAAAGGATGACATTCACATCTTCAAAATAGACCAAAATATATTCAGGAAAATTCACTAAGGAAGGAAAAGAAAAAATATACATATACATATATAATATCACTAGTAGAGAGGAAGGAAAAGTTTTCAGGGTAAATAGTTTTTCTTCAGACTGAACACAATATTGAAGAAGCTTTTCCTGGTCTGAAAGCACAGATCATTCACTTAGTGTTTCTCTACTCTTTGAAACCCAAACCATCTTTGATTAACATAAAAATCAACTACTCTTCCCCTCCCTGTTGAAAATCTTCAATTTCCACAAGTTAAAGTCTATTTTTCCAGTATATTTACCCGCCGAGAAGATTGGAATATTGTTATTTTGTGTAGAAACGATTTCATTTTTTACTTTCCAAATATGCATTATAAAACTGAAAATATGAACATCTTCATTCCTCCCCACCCTCCACTAACCATGAGGAGGCCCTTGTCAAACAGCTCTGCTCTGAAAAGACAGAGGAAAGACCTTGGAGATGGTGAACATCTGAAGGATCTTAACAGGGTTCACAAGGCAGGTAATAATAAAAGACTAACAAAGACAGACATTTATCTTCTCCAGCTTTTATTCTACACGACTGTAAATGAAGGAGCTAGGCAAGAGGTCTTAACAGGCACTTCCGGGCTGTAAAATTGTGTTGTCAGGTGAAGCTGCGGTTTGCCATTGTGTAGTACAAAGAGAGAGAAGCTGGGGACTTAGTAGCAGTTTAACAGGAGATGGTAAGACACTGCTCTTCTCTAATAAATGTTATGTTGCATTTTTCAAGAAAATTGAAATTATACATGACAGACATTTCCCAATATATAGGTTTTTAAAGTGCTGAAAAGGAAGACCAACATGCATTGTTTAGAGCTTTCTGTTTGGCCATCCTGAAAAATAAGAAAGACAACTATGTCTGGCCTAGATGCAATTCTAACTAAAAACTGAGATGGAGCACAGTGTCTCAAAACCCATCAAGTATTGCAGAATTTAAGACGCATAAAGCTTTATATCCAACCTTTCAGGCTTGCTATAAAAGTTGGGGAAAAAAGCCATCAAAGGGAGTGGAACTTATATTTCCTATTAACAATAGTGGAGATAGATGTTCATGTTGAACTAAAGAATTACGGGCTAGAAAGGAAATTGGTCCTTGAGTTTCTAGTCCATACACTTGGATTTTAAATCTTCATAATTCCCTCAGTGTTTGGAATCTTACTATTAGGAAAAATTAATTTTAAATAGTAACCATGGAAGACCTCTCTAGATGGATGGAGCCTACATTTCTCTTGTGATTTAAGAAAAAAATGCACCTTTGTCTTTCATTTTTCTTACAAAATGTTTTTTCAATAAAAATACTTTACTCAATTGTTACTCACCAATTGCATTACTATTCTTTCAGATCCTGCATTTGCTTTTGTGAAAAAGTTAACCTAATGCCTTCGGCGTTTTTACTAATTGGTACTGCTTATTTAGTTGTAGCGAGTGTTCTATTTATGGCAATATGAATTATGCTAATACCATTTTAAGTTTTATTTTAGGACTTGAGCAGAATGCTAGGAAAGAGGTTTTTTTTTGTTTTTGTTTTTACTGTCTTAAGGATTGATTCTTTAACACATGAATGTATATTACAGAAACATGAAACTCCTTTCAATTCTTCATGGTTTGACCCAAGTATAAATGTGATGTGATTATCATAAATTTTAAGAGAACCTGTGTTCAGGGGGTCATTAAACACTATGAACACCTCGATATGTTACCTTTTTTGGGGGGTGGCCGGTTCTGAAGAACACAGCTTACATTATTAGACAGCCATAAAATGAGAATTGAACAAATTTCCTCAACATTATTCTAATCTTTGATTTACAACATTGAATACTTTGACTCATATTTTTCAGGTTCTTGGATTCATTTTATGACATTTGAGTTCTCTTTTCCCTGCTGGGAAAGCTTCACCGGACAGGATCTTATCTAAGTCATTCACTGTGGCTCTGAAGCAATGAGGACAATACTCAAAACACAACAAGCAGTCTGTCTGTTGCCTAGCTCATGTTCTAAATGGACAGAATTATACACAAAGTGAGAGAGAGGACAGAACGCAGTCCACTTTGTAATCGACTAATGTTATGTGGGCTCTCCAATATTTAACATTTAGTAATGTTTTCACTAAACTCTTACTAAGCCACTTGTGCTAGCAACAACAATTCTAGGAATGTTGAAGATATATATTTTTTTAATGAAATGAGACATGGTCATTGAAAACGAAATTGCTGTAACGTCTAGAATGGCACTTGATTTTATATTACAAATTACATAAAGATTTGCTTGTTTAAAAGTGACCAAATTATGTTTAGTCAGATGATTATTCTCTGAAACCTGTTTTTCTCACACTTTGCCAAAAACAACGAATACTTAATTAATCTTTTTGCTGATGGTTTGAGATCTGCCAAGGATTTGAGAATACGCTCTTTGAAGAGAGCAAGTTTGATCGCATTTAAAAAGATGACAGTTTTGATGTTGTCCTTTAACATTTCCACCCTTCCATTTTAGCAAACATACCATTAAGGCTTTTCTTCTATATTAGTGAACAAAATAAAATCAACACAGCTTGTAATATTAAACGTACATTTTGTAAACATTTCTAAAAACCTTACTTCTAGCAAATTCATTTCATTTTCTGCTTATGGGAATTATTCCCCTCAGTGCTAAAATCCTCAGCTGGGCTCATTCTTTCTCAGCAATAATAACCTCCCCTCACTGATGAGATTCTTTCTTAACTCCTTTTTAATTGTACTTCAAATCCAATTTCCTATTAACATATTGTGGCCAAACTTTTCTTTGGTCATTTTAGCCACTTGTATTTACTCCCATTCTCTGCCTTAAATGTAAATCTTCAGTGTTTGAAAATTCCTGTTCTATCTGATCTCAGGCTCCTGCTTGATGATCCTTTTCTTTAGAGATTTGGAGGCAAGGAGAAGGAGCAGGAGAGAGGAATGTGGGCTCATGGTGGAATCTCACTGCAACTCTTGTATCAGTGTAAAGCTGTGGTAAAAAACCGGCCAGCCTGCATTTGAATTCCAGTTCTGCCACTTGGTAAATGGGTGAATCTGGGAAGAATAATTAACTTCTTTGAATTCAGGTTCTTCATCTGCAGCATGGGTAAAAGGATAGTGCCTCCCTCAAAGTGTTGATCTAGAGATTAAATTAATTTGCATACGTAAAGCCCTTAGAATGGGCAATGGCATGTAGGGATTATTCTGTGCATATTTGTTATTATTTTTGTTTTTAGTATAATTATTTAGTCTTCTCTTGAAATAAAGAGTCAGTGTTTGGCTTTTCTGTAAGTCAAAAAGGGCAAACAGATAGGAATCTTAATGAAGGCATTTTAATCTTGAGATGGCTTATTATTTATTTTCCTTCAAAAGAGCCATGGAAAAGATGAGGATACTGAGAAATCCTGTGCTCAAGAACTATGGCCATACATTCTTAATCCATCTGTTTCACATGAAAGGAACTCTTACTTTATGGCAGAGACCAAGGCCTTAGCCCATTTGGGTTGTTTTATGAGCCTCTTCCAACAATTACTTAAAATACACAGTAAAAACACTCATGGAACTGCAACTGAGTATTATTCTTTTAATATACATATATTGTATCATAATTTTTTTAGTGTTTCTCACAGAGATTTATATAAGAAATTCGGTCTTATATTGCCAGTGCAAGAGATTGCACTTTTTTCCCTAAACAAGTGAATGTAGTTGTTCAGACGAATTCTATAGTTCAGTTAGTTACATCTTTTTAGACAAACACCTTCTTAAAATCACCAACATCGCATTACTGTTTTAGAGAGGAAAAATATGATCATGGGATATTTTAGTGATCTTTTAATCCAAAAATTCTTTTAAAGATGCACGATAGAATCATCTAATGTCTAATTTGGATCTAAAGGAAATAATGTCAAATCAAGATTTCACTGCAGTGTAAGAGGTTATTGTATCTTTTACCTAGCTGCACTGCACACCCGTCTTACTTTGTGCATCCTGTGTAATTTCATCCATATAGTAAAAGTTATTGCCCCCATAATTTCTGCTGGCTATGACATTTTTAGATTAGACATATTGTCAAAATATTTAAGGACTTAGATGTGTAATTCCCTTTGATCAAGAATGTTTAAAATCTAATTTAACATAAACCTGAAATTTAGAAAATTTTAAATGTTAAATATAATGTCTGATTCATGTGCTAACTATTAGCAGACTAGCCCACTCAATTTATCCACATTAAACAGTTTTGGAGAATTCAGTTGTATATGACATGACTTGTCAAATTTCCATTAGAAGAGAAAAGAAATGTACCATATTCTTAGAATCTAGATGGGTGCTAAGACCTGCCATCCTTGTTTCAAGAAAGTAAAAATGAAAACAAAAGGATTACCTCACGGATAGGATATAGGATGAGAGAGAAGGAGGGAAGCAAGGGATGTTTTCAAAATTTTATTCTGAGCAAAGTGAAGGATGGAGTTGCCATTAACTGAGATTGGAAAGACTGAGTGAGGAGTAGGTCAGAAGGCAGAGTGACAGGAATTGCTCATTTTAGGGCATGTTAATTGTGAGATTTATCAGACATCCAAGCAGAAGTGTCAAGTAGACAGTTTGGATATGTGATTGTGGAGTTCATCAGAGATGTTTGGGCTGGAGGAATGAATTCAGGAGTCATTTAAAGCCAAGAAACTGGGTTGGATGAGCTAGGAGTGAGAATAAATAAAAAAAAAGAGGAGTGCGAGTGATAAGAAGGGATAGGTGGTCAAAATGATGAAGAATAACTGGACATGCCTCTGGGAAGGAGGTTGAGAAGTGGATCACGTTAGACTGAGCCTTCACAGAAGATCTTCTTGTGGGGAGTTGAAGACATAAAACAGTTAGCCATTGGAAAAGAACAAAGATGTATGGGAAAAAAGTAAACACCAAAGATTCAGGCTGAGAATATCAGATATAAAGGCCTGCGGACAGGAAGAGCTTAGTCAAATAGACTACTCAGCTCTCTCCTATTTGAGCCCATTATCTGAGCCTAATTCCTCCCCCTGCACATTTTAATTCAGTAGTGCCATGGCTCATTCTTTTACTATGTGCAATTTATCTTCCGATCTTGTCTCTCTCCTAGAAACTTCCACCCTCTCGGTAATAAAATCCTTCAGCTAAATGGCAGTTCACACCCACAGGCTACGTCTTTTTGCTGGGCCACAATTATGCAACTGTTCCATTCCTTTGGGACTCTGAGACATCTTTGATTGATAGTACAAAGTCCTGTTTTGGACCAGAACACACACATACACACCTGAGATTTTGAGACGCTTACATATAAATCATACAAGCATTACACAGCAAACTTTGCTCCAACAACTTGCTTTTAGATATGACCAAAAATCCAGGATCAGAAATCATTTTGGAAATTGCATGTACCTTTACAAATCTCTGAATTTTGACTAATTTCTCAGAGACACTTGAGTTTATATTGATATTTATATTTCAATTTAAACCTATCAAAATCACTCAAAAAATATTATCAGGAAGTAAATATGTCATAGAATGTTTTCATGTAAGAATGTGCAACTTGGATAAATTATATTGCTCTATGAAAAACTTACAAGAATACTCAAAATTTCAAGGATCAAATCATAAAAAAATAAAGACAATCTCCAAAGTGGTATGTCTTATCCTATGGGTTATATTTGATAAAAATTTCCTGTTCACATTTGTGTCTGCTTCCTCATGTTGAAATACCATTAAAAGTAATTCCTAAATCATGTTATTGCTCTAGAGATTTGGGGTTTTATTTTTTTTTGGTGAGGGAGATTGTCCCTGAGCTAACATCCGTGCCAATCTTTCTCTCTTTTGTATGTGGGACGCCGCCACAGCATAGCTTGACAAGTGGTGTGTAGGTCCACACCTGGGATCCAAACCTGCAAAACCCAGGCTGCTGAAGTGGAGCACACGAACTTAGCCGCTACACCACTGGGCCAGCCCTGAGATTTTTATATAAAAAGAAGTGCCATATATATATGTGTGTGTGTATATTCATGTGCATGTGTGCATAGTATATATATAGTTTTATTTTGCATATATTAAATTGCCACGTCTGCATTCTCAGTTTTGTATTCTAGGCTACTGTGTAACTATCAAGAGAATGAAATAAGAGTGTATCTTTTCACAACTTAGAAACCCAGAAAGAAAGACATAATGTAGGAAGAAAATTTTCTCCCATTTCAACTAGAACCACGAGATGACAAGTTCCTGCATGTAGAAACATAATCATCTGTGACTTTTCCACTGGAGTTCAGTTTATATGACCCATTAAAACTGTATGAACTGCTGCACTTTTATTTATGGTTGACACACAAAATGCCAATTCAGAAATTCAACTAGCAGTCTTCCAAAATAAAATAGTAAGCCTTATTAGTCTGACCTCAGCAGCTGTAACCCAATATAGTATCTCTCTGCCACTGTGGCTGAAACTTCAGTAGGTCCTTTATCTATTGAGCACATCTATAAAAGCAACAGTCTTTAGTTAACAATTTTTTCCCAATAAAATCCAATTTCTAGAAGGAAATAAATCCTGACAGAAATAGTGTTCACACTTTTCACCCTTACTGTAGGCTCCAGAAATGCCCAGAAAATAATCTGCTTTAAGGACTCTTCTTGAAAGTGATTACGTGCTACACTTGTGAGCAACATCTCTGCTCCCCAGAACACCTGTCTCCATCATCTGCCTTCCTCGTACCAGCGTAGTCTAATCTTTCTGAAACTGGAGAGTGAAAACTTCTTCCTAATTTCAGACAAAATCTAGACCTGATCTAGATTTCAAGCAGCTCTAGACCTGAAAGGTATTTAAAACAATTTTCTTTAAATAAAGTCCTGCAAATGGCTTTTCTGTGTTCAATCTCACACCGTTCAAAACAATTATGTCTCACTTGCCCCAAATAATTTTTAAAAATTTTGAAATAGTTTACAATTGCAAGTTACTTAATTATTCCAACAAACATCTCATTCAAAATATCAGTATGTCCAACATTAACTAAAACTTCATACATTATCCCTGATATTTGAAAGCACAAGCCTAGCATTGTTTCTCATATTCAAACACGTACTTCTTGCAGTTGTGTATTCAAATATGCACATATTAAAGTAATGACAGAAGTGCAAAGTTTTTTTTTTTTTCCCCAAATGAGCAATGTATTTCCTTAATAAAGAATTCCCTGAACAAATTTAGACAGTTAGAAAGCCTATAGAGAGACAGCCCGGATGGTTTAGTGGGTCAAGTTCGGTGTCTTACTGCTTCAGTGGCCTGGGTTTGTTTCCTGGTTGTGGAACCACACCAGTTGTCTGTCAGCAGCCATGCTGTGGTGGTGGCTCACATGGAAGAACTAGAAGGGCTTACAACTAGGATACACAACCATGCACTGGGGAGCTTTGGGGAAGAAAAAGAAAAAGAGAAAGATTGGAAACAGATGTTAGCTCAGGGCGAATCTTTCCCAGCAAAAAAAAAAAAAAAAAAAAAAGAAGGCCTACAGAAATCTATTCTTTCTTTTACTCAAACCATATCCATTCCAAGGTAGACAGTCAGCTTTCTGGCAAGCACTTGGTCACCAGTTCCTCTTTCATATAACAGAAACATAAGCTCACAGTCACTTCACTTTTCCAATTTTCTCAATGTTAGAGATGTTCCAACCTCCCAGGCTTGGAGTAATGCCTCTTCTTTCCCCACGAAAAGATAAAATGAAGGCAATACTAACAGCAAGAGACCATCAGGCAAACACTGGCCCTTTGTGGCTATTCCAAAGCCTTTTGTTTGCTGAGTTATTTGGCGTTAAAATCAGACCTCTGTGTGTTTATCATCATCCCTCAACTCTGATGGTCCACTTGCAAGGAATGAGCCAGTGAGGTTTGCGGGAGGCCCTGGAAGCAGAAGACGAGGATTTTTGTCTTCCATCCTGTTATAGAGCCAGCTGTTATTTATTTGGTCTGCAGTATATTCTTCTCGATATCTGTAGTGAGTGCATCCTACTTGTAAGTTTTGCTTCTCTTACAAAAGTCTTAAGGGGTCGCTAAAACCTCACAGTTTATCATTATCCAGAAGCCTCTACTTCAGGCATTAAATATCAGTTATATTTAACATAATGTCAGATTAACATTGGGGGAATTTGGGAAAAACAATGCTAAAATTTTATAGCTCTTAAAAAAAATGACAGAAAGCCTGAATATGTCTTGGATTTGAGAATTTTTCAATCTGCCTTTATTCTCAGGGATAATTTCCCAACATGGAATTAAATGGATCAGCTGAGACACAGAATGGGCTCCTGTGGAGATTGGTTATGAGACTCATGTAGAGTCTAATCATTCTTTCTAATACTCATTTTTCCCGCCCACTAAATCATTATCTTCATTAACAGAGATTAAACTAAGCCTCAAAGCTGGCAGAGCTGGATGAGTCCTCCCGTCTTTCTAATGACTACAGTCTAAAGCACACTTTTGGGAAAATGAGCTTCTCTTTGAGCCTGTGGACATAGAGGACAGAGAGAGCTAAAGATGACTCACAGTTTACGTGGATGGAAAATAGAGAAAACGCTCTAACCCGGTATGAGGTTTCCCAAATTCAGTCTTAAAATACACAAAACCTAACACACATTTATTTGTAGAGCCTAATTTTGCATCTGAAAATAAATTAATATCCTCAGGACTATCAGAAAGCATGATATAGTAGATGAAAATGTGAATAATCGCTCATTTCTTGGACTAAAGTAAGATCCCATATGTAGCTCAGAAATTAACTACCACTTTATTCAAGATATCCCTGACAAGTCTTGAGTGCAAATACAAAGGTGACTTCTAAACTTTTTAATAAATTATGGGGAATATCCACGTGTCCTGTAATGTAGTATTATATGTGATTTTTAAAAAATGCAGAGGTTAATGCATACTTCCTACAAGAAAGGAGGAGAACGGTTAGACTGTACCCAAAACTACATTTCCAATGACAGAACACAGTGTCAGGAGAATTTGTCACCTTCTGCCTCACAGGAACTATTTTGGAGTGATAATCATATACGGGCCTCTCAACTTTTAAATTACAAACATCTTAAAAGATACGATAGAAAAATTCCCTTCCCATTAAGTATTTCCTTAAACAGTGGAGTTATCCTGAATTACCCCTTTACTTGGGACACCGGATTTAATGTAGCTGTCATCCCATGGTGACAAGTGAACCTAGAACTGGCAACCACAATTGGAAGAAAGAGGAGTCTGAAAAATAATCACATCAAAGGGGCAGAAGAAACAGTGTAAAAGAGGCAGAATGAAGTAATTATAAGGAGATTTTAGAAATTTTGCCTAAGTTTATCTTTAAATGCCGAAGTACCCACAAAGGATTGAAAATAACATGGCTACTAGAAAACAAATGTGGCATGATATTTAAAGTGGAATTCTTTATTTTCCTTATCCCTTGTATCTTGCATCTAGGAACTAATTTCTAGAAGTTACAGCTCAGTAAGAGTGAACAGCTTCCCTGAGCTTTGCTCATATGACTGTCCCTCACCATAATCCCAGTCTGCTGAATTGATCATGCTGGGAAAGCAGATGCGAGATAAAATTCTGGCATGTGTTTTCTCTTTTAAATGAAACGCTAATTTGGAAATATTACTGCTTGACCTAATTGATGCCATAGCTGTAGGGATTAAACAGAAGTTTGTCAAGGGCTGGAGAATTTACTACTAAGTCTTCTCATTTGCCAGTTCCATTATCCTAGTTTAAAGAAGTGAAGACATCTGTATCATTCCAAGATTTGTATTCAAAAAAATTGCAAATAAAATAGTTTCTTACGTCCAACATAGTTGGAATATTTGTTTAGTTTTTAAATTGTAGTCCTGCAGCCTAAATAATAAAATATAAAGCAATGTTGTCCAGTGCCTGCTCCTTTAAGGTGGCACAATACTCCCAGCTCCATCCAGCCCAGAGGATGAGGGTGAGGACTTGTAAAGCTGAGCAGCACATCCTAGGAAGTGAATTATGGAGGGCTATGGTCAGAAGAATGGGGATTTTTGGAACTAAGGATTGAGAGGCAAATTGAAAATAGGAAGTTGGAGTGTGATCTGGACAGAAAGGAGATCTGCATGAGTGAGGACAGCAGAGAAAATTATAAAAGAGTTTGATTGTAAAAAGTCAAGAAGTTTTTCCCCCAAGCTTTGGTTTTTGTCAGAAAATTGGGGCCTTAAAGAACAGGAAGAAATAAGGCAAGTTAAAAAGAGATAAAGAAAAGAAAAATAGGAGTGGAGAGAAGAGAGCAAAAATAAAAGAAAAGACATGGATGATTAATCCTGCTCTTCAATCAAGCTAGAGAAAGAGAAAGGCTTCACCAGAAAAGGGCAAGTGCATAGTTTCTAAGATTGTGGGAGGACAGCCACAGGACCATGTTGAAGTGGTGGCTTTTGTAACCATCTGATGGTCAGGAGGTGGGAACGGTTGAAGAGCAAGAGATTCATGAAGGAAATAATTGCTGTGTGTGGAGCGGAGGGAAAGAGCAGATTTCCAGAGAGGAGAGAACTTTTAATGAAGAAAGGATGAGGGGAAACTATGAGATCCAGCCTGGAAAACACAGACACACGTGAGGACACAGAGAGCTTACTGATGTTAGGCAATATTAGGCAATGTAACTCACTCCAGATAGCAGTTTTATTTTAGGTAGGAGTAGGTATTTGTAAGTCTTATTATTTGATGAGAAAGTAGATATATGCTCATGGAATAATTTTTAGATCAAGGGTTAGAAGTAGGTGATATATATTTATCATCTAAGAAAAAAATATAAATCCACATCCACAGCGCCTTTCTGATAGAATATGCGTTACATAGAGGAATTTTTGCTTTTCCTCAGGAGGAAAGAAGTTTGGTTTAAGCTAATGAGATGATGACTGTGAAGATTATTCTTGGGAATTACTCACAAAGTCATAGTTTTAGGGGATGTTATTTAATTTAAAAGCGTATGGACCGAGACAGACTTATGAAACATGGAAGAAGGACAAGCTGTGCCTCTATGTGATCAGAAAGCAGTTCGCAGCTAAGGATACTCTCTTAAGATGGGAAACTTAATTTTAAAATATCTGGAGAATCAACCATAGTTTAAAGACAAAATCTGAAACAGGAAGAGGCAGCCCTATATGCAAGATGCCAAAGGAACCATATGGGCATTAAGAAATTTAAATTAACTGACAAAAAAAATAAGGCAGCTAGTGGTGGTTATCCTAGGGCACAGAATGGGTAACAGAGACTTTCTCTTCGTTACAAATTCTCTGATTGTGTGAAGTACTTTTTAAACGTCCACGGGAAAGCACTCTGAAGGTATGGAGTAAATCTCATACAGAGATTTCAAAGAGCAAAATATCTGTTACCATCTACAGAATCAAATAATGAAGGCCAGAAAATAGATGAAAGTGAATAAGGAGTGAAAAATGAAAAACTAGAGAAAAGTTATGATAGGCAAAGGAAGGAGAGAATGACAAGTAAAAGAAAGGTCTCAGCCTGGACCTGGAGACTCCAGTTCATTTGACAGAAAAGGAAGCTGATGAGGACAGCGGTGGTTGTGGGGGGCGCTGAGGAGCTGTACGGACACCATCTTTGATAACTCTTTCAGGAGTAAGAGAGAAAGAGGGTGAAAATAGGCAGTAATGATGAAATGCCAAGCGAAAGATAAAGAAAATTGTTTAATGCCAGATGTCACAGCTAAAGGAGTGTGAATAGCATGATAAATAGCGGAGGGAGGAAAGAGCTCTTTGAACATTAACACTGAGGCTTTGGGGACAGTTCTGCTCCCAATACAAGTCAGAGCATAGATTTTTCAGACAGAAAGGTTCAGGTTCAAGCTCTAAACTTTTGATTATCTGTTGCTTGAAACTGGGCAAGGGCCTTCACTTTTCTCCACCTTATGTTTTTTTACAGGTAGAATGGAGATCACTGTGTCTACACCAAAAGATTCTGATAAATATAGTCTTTGAGGTGTTTGCAATGATTCATTTCATGAGCATATCTGTGATACTTGCTATGTGCCTGTCATTGTCCTACATGCTGAACATGTAGAAATGGATATGACATATCAGTGCTTTCCTAAATTTAAAATCTGGTAGGGGAAGCCCAGCGACAAATGTTTAACATAGAAGTTGCAGTCAGTGCTGTTAAGAAAAAACAAAAGTAATGGAATAAGTCATGAGGGGTGCTGTTTTAGCTAATGCTGTTAGGAATTTGCTATAAGTAAAGTCTGGTAAAATATGTGTGTTTGTATGTATGTCTGTGTATTACTAGATATAAATGAGGGAGTTTCAGTTGTAACATATAACATTATACCAGATGGTGCTAGAAAATGGTAGCCCGAACTGAACAGATGTTTCAGAACAAACTGAAGGGATTAGGAATGATATCTTTTTAAAATAAGAAAAAATAAGCTCATCAGACAAATCATGATTATTATTTTAAAAGTCAACCCAGATGAATGGTGGGAGAAATACATTGATACACTCATGAGGTTATGACACATTATTGTGACCAAGTGAGGGAAGAAAAACCAGCTATCAGAGTTGTGCAGGGTCAGGTGGGAGGGTAGGAACACCAACACACCAGAGAGATGTTCCCGTTTATGGAAGCATCTCTGGGGTCACTCGTGAACATAAGCACATTCAGTTTAAGTGAGGCAAGGGTGAAGGTGAGACTGCTCTGCTATTCTAAGCCACATGGTTAAATCACATGAAATGGATTAGAATAGAACATAACAAAATGGAATGAGTATGTGAAATATTTGAGTAGAACTTGAAGTTTGGGTTTCTGAGTCAGACCTAAGTATGAGTTATGATTTTACCATCTCAGAAACCTCAAGAAACTCAATTAACCACCCCGCTTAGCAGGAAGTAGTTTGTCAGAACTACTCAGAGGAGTTCTGACAAAAATATGGACTACTCAACACAAAGCTTTTATGTCAGTCTTGGGAATAAAGCTGTCTTTTATTGCCAATGTATGTTGGAGAATAGGGTTGAGAATGGCGTGTAAGTGTGTGGGGTTGTTGGTTATAATCATAATTTCCTGACAAGTAGAAGTATCAGCAGGCATACTAGAAAGCCATACCCATGGGATACTGTTTGACTATGATTATCAGATACTAGCCACAGTGGCCTAAACACATAAGTTTTATTTATCAACTTTTTTACTGGTAAATCCTGGACAGTCTGGGACTGATACGATGTTCTTTGAAGTCCTTAGAGATACAGACTTTCAACTTTGTTCTGTCATTTTTACTGTCTAATTTCTATCCTTAAGCAGCCATCATGTTTATTTTCTAGCTAGGAAGCTGGAGGAAGGTCCATGTCAGTTAGTTTGCTGAATCAAAGAAATTTCCCAGACACTCCATTCTTCTATTTCATTTACGCCTCATTGACCATGCCTAGTAGCCAGGGAGATTAAAAATGTGGCCTTTCATGGGACAAATGCCACCAGGAATAAAGCCAGTGTTCTGCTACTGAGGAAGAACAGACAAATGACTTGTGTAGCCGCCAGAGGGCTCTGCCACAGAGTTCAAGTAGACTGTGTTGAAGACATCTGATGGAAGAACAAGGCAGCAAAAGGTTTTGACATACTTTTGTGAAGGAAGACAGTACCAAAATTCGGGGAACTCACAGGAAAATTAACCAAATGCTTAGTGGGCAAAGTTTGGATATTATAGGGCTGGTCACGTATGTTCTGCTGACAATTTTCTCGAATCCTCCCAAGAGAGTTTTGACTTCCTGAAATGGGCTCTTTTAAGACCACTCAGTGATATAGATCAGATATGGTCAATAAAGTCATTTTCAGTGTGCTATTTTGCTTTATATTAGAGAACAGGGGATGAATGCAATGGATCAGGAAGCTTCAAATTATATCTTCCTGAGTTTAGCCAAAAAAATGAACTTTTGAGGAGATAATACATTCAAAACAGACAGAAGGCAGCAAACAAATAACAAGATTCTAAATAAAAAAAACCAAATCACATATTATTCAAAGAAGGCTTATAAAGGTATGATGAAATTGCATTGATAAGAAGATTTAAATGATTTTGGCAGGAAATAACTGGGATCAGGTAAATGTCATGGAGAAGGTTTTATACAAAGTACCAGTTAAAAGCATTTTAGAGTGTCAGGGGAAGAAAGAGAATTTCTATATAAAAAAATGTGGAAGGATAAAGCAGAGGACCCAGATGGCGTACTTGCACACTGTTAGTATGAAGCATTTTGGAGACAACTAGTAATGATTCTGAGGTAAAATGACCATTCTACAATTATAAAGAATGTTCTCAACTTAAAAGAAAAAAAAGGATCACAGTTTTGGAGATAAGCGAGATTCTGAAATGCATGCCTCAGATTAGTATGTGAAAGAAGGAAAGGCATTTATACCTTTATTTTACAGTTTTTCAGTACTAGCTTGGTGTTCTGTATACAATGGTGAATAGATGCACATGGAAAACAGGAGGGAGAAATATAATGTTTGTGTAGTCAATAACTTTGGTGGGAAATCACAGATGGGTGGGCAAGTTTAAGAACGCTTGCCAACACTTGGGACCTCACTGAGAAGTGTAACAAGAATTTGAAAATTAAGTAAATTAAATTGTTCCTGTATGTTAAAATAAGGTTAATATAGAAAATTAAAGAATATGTAAATTACTTAATGAGATCCCGGCCAATAGGACATGAAGGCAATTTGAAAAAGAATATACAAACATCGAAGTAAGAAAACTTTATAACAAGGGTTTATCAGGAGGGGTCTTTGTTAGTCCTGGAGGCATAGATAAAGCAGAGTTTCATAATGACAAGCCATCAGTCTCCACCCAAACACTGCCCAGAGGCAGGTGTCAGTGCCTACTGTTGACTCAATGCCTGTTGATGGGCAGTGGAGAATTGTCGTGGGAGACGGGTACATCCAGCTATCTCGGTGTCATGCCACTAGCCTGTATTTTTCAAATCTGGTTGTATTTCTTCTCAATCTATGATCAGCAAATGAGCTTCTGATTTCACCTTACAACACTGCTTAAATATAACAAGAGATTTGAATGTATTGGTCCATGGCCAATAGAAGCTCTGATCATGAATTAGCATTATTTTACTGTTAATAACTATGAGTTTGGTTAATTTTGATCTGCACTGAGACGTATTTTTATGACCTTCCACCTGAAATAACCAAAAATGCAGACAAGATATATGAAATAACTTTCACAACACTGTAACTGAGGTAACAAAGGACCATAATCCCTGAGAGGACAGGAAACAAACAAGGTGAGTCCCAGGCTTGCTCTAGTTTACTGCCCTGAGAAAGTCTGTAGTCCACAGCGAAGGGGCGGGATACCCAGGTGGTGCCTGTCCAACTCCCTGAGCTGAGATCATCGAGGCAGCCCCAGGTCTCAGCACTCAGGACCAGTGGGGAGGGAGCTGCACAGACTTGCAGAGGGTTCTCTTGAGTATTTAGCTGTGTACCCATCAGTGCATGTGAGTGAAGAAGCTGCTCGAGGCAAAGGAAAGAACCACCCAGAAGGATCCCAGGTGACACTGCCCGGGACTCAGACAGGGCCAGGAATAGTGACCACTCCTACCAGCCAAATTGGAAACTTCAGAATTCTACTTTGAGACCAGCACTCAAAAGGTTTTGCCTCAGTAACAAGATATAATTAGTCCTAGACTCATCTTTGCCCAGCACATCTTAAAAGCAGGTTCTAACAGAATGAAACTGTTTCCAAGCAGCATGACATCATTTTCACAACAAAGCACAAGAATAGTTAAAGAATATAAAAGCATCCCATATTGCATAAGTTAAAATTCACATTATCTTCCAGTCTAGAACACTATTCCAACAAAAATGATTTTCAAATGAAGGTCAAATAAAGATGTTTTAGACAAAGAAAAGCTGTAAGCATTGGCCAGGAGCAGATCTCCACAAATAGACACATTAAAGAATATCGTACAAGCAGAAGAAAAGGGATGCCAAATGGAAATGTGGATCTACACGAAGAAATACATATCTCTGAAAGGACGGCCTTGTGATTAAATATATGAGATGCTTTGGTATTATTTAAAGCTCTTTAAAAGAGAATTAAATGTTTAAAGAAAAAGAGTGACAATGAAGTGTGGGGTTTGTAATATGTATAAACATAAATTGTATGACAACAGGGGCACAGATATCAGGAGAGAAGTGGGATTTTACTGTTGTGAACTTCTGATTCTATGACCGACACAGCATGATATAACTTGAAGGCAGCTGTGATGTTTTAAAGATGTAGTCTATAAATTCCCAAACATCCACTAAAATAGCAAAACAAGAGCTTACTCCTCATAAGCCAACAAAGGAGATAAAATTAAAAAATAAAGCTATGCAAATGATCTCAAAGAAGAAAGCAAAGGAAGAAAAGGGAAACAAAGAAAAGAGGGCTAACTATAGTCTTAGGTTAGCTTAGTTACAGGTTCTATACAAACCCTTGCTTATATATTTTTGTATGATTTTCGGATAATTTTTATGGACATGGTTTCAATCATCTTATTTGCTCACTGTGGTGTCGGTAGTACGTTATGTCTAGTTGACCAAACATAAGCTATCTAATTGTTGCGAGTAAACATAGTTGTTGAAGTCAGGACAGATGCTGGCCAGTGTAGATGTTTTCTAGTCATTTCTAAATCCTCCAACTCTTATTACTCATGCAATGTCTTCATCTCACTAACTCAAATGACCTCCCTCCCTGCAAAGCACACGCTCCCTTTCCTCAGTGATTTCTTTTACTTCACATTTGTCACATCTGTCTGCCTCATCCTTTTTTGCAAGGGGGTGTGCCGGTTTTGTATTGATACTATTACAATAAGCTCCAAATAAGATGTAGGAGTTGCTTATAAAAAATGTCCTCTTTCCTGTAGTCGTAACTAAGGTTATACACATGAGTAAAAACAAAACAGAACTAAACACCACTTTATTAGATGGTTTGCAAAGCCAACGGTGTTCCAGAAGCACTTGCTCCCTGTAACAGATGTTCAAGTAAAATTTCACGTCAGTTTACAAAGACAAGCAAGGAAAAGGTAGTATTATGGAATGAGTGAGTATGAGTATGTGTATACGTGTGAATGTGCTTCCCATAAGGCAGTTGTGTGAGGCTTTAATAGACCAATTGTGGATTGAGCACTAATCTTCTAAAGATTTTTATCTTGACAAATTGGCATTTCTCCATCTAGTTAGTTTATGATGTGAGTTTTAACACACCAGTTTACAAATAAAAGCATTACTTAAGTCATACAAATCCTTCAAAATCTAATAAAATATGAGCTAGACTCATGAGTTAACCTAGTCAAAAAAAGAGGGAGGAATATATACACATATAAAATTAGAAGGAAATAAGTTAACAAATAAAAGTATTAAAAAAATAAAAGTTTATGATTTTTTTCCAGTTTATGCTCATGAAGTTGAAAATGTGGATGAAACTGATGATTTTTCAAAACACATAAATTAATATTTTATGTTCCTGAGGAGCTATTAAAGTCTGAAGTAATATTACTGTAACAAATTGAGACAATTTAAAAAAAATCTACATTCCCTCTCATACACAAAAACAATCGAAGAATTAGTTCCTGACGGTTTCTCAGGTGATTTGAGCAGACTTTTAAAGAAGAGACAATGCCAGTGCTTTTTAATCTCTTTCAGAACATAGATTAGAGAAGCAGGCAATACATTTTTTGTATTCAGTGCCGTAACTTTGATACAAAATCAGAGACCACACGTATACTGAATTTCTACACCAGTGTTACTTGTGATTAATAAGGCAAATAGTTTAAATGAGACAGGAAAATATGCAGTAGAATAAAATCAATATAAGATTTGAAATCTGTTAAAATAATTTACAAGAAGATATAAAAGAATAAAAATAATCTCCCCAGGAGACAAAACGCGTTTGTTAAAATTCATCATCTGATGAAACTCCTTAAAATGAATATTTGATTGTTGTTATGACATGATAGCGTGTATATGTACATGTGTCTGTGTTCCACCCTGAAGCTAAAACTCTTGACAGGTAAACATTAGAAGCACATCCGATGAAAGTCATGGGTAAGATAAGGATGTACACAATTACCTTAATTATTCTCCACTCTTCCTGAGATACTATTAATGTGATTAGAATAATAAAACATGATTACAAATTGTGGCTTTGTAGAGACCTCAAGAGACTTTTCAGTTAACCCTTTTGTGCTGTTTGATTGTTCAGCTTATCTGTCTTAAAATAAGACATCTATTGTGTGAATAAATACTCAAGTCCTCTACAAAGGTAACGTATTTGATCTCTGTGGGGAAAAAAATGGGACATACTGAACTACAGGCAAACAGTGAGATGGAGAATACCAAGTTATAATGGGGCCTCAGAGACACCTCTTCTCAGAGCAGTACTCTCCAGGAGGGAGATGACTTTTTCACAGACCGCTTCCCTTGAGTCCTGCCCTTCAGAATATTTCGCTCCTCTGCTACAATGATTTGCCTCAGAATGGGCATAGGATCCAACTCTGGTTTATCAGCTTCTTTGCCTGGAACTGGGAATGTCATTTAGACTTGAAGCTTATGAACCTGGACCTTTCAGGTAGCATCCTCGATAAACTACCTTCGGTTGAAAGAATGAAGCAGAGACACACATGAAGAGAAGGGAAGAGGAGCCTGATCTTCTGAGAGGCCCCAGGCCCATTTCCTGCAGACATGAAGTTGTTCTGGTTGCTGTCTTTCTAAAGATGTCTTTTACAGATCTTCATTTCTATGAGGTTTTTTGTTTTTTTTTTTGAGGGAGATTAGCACTGAGCTAACATCTGCCACCAATCCTCCTCTTTTTGCTGAGGAAGGCTGGCCCTGAGCTAACGTCCGTTCATGCCCATCTTCCTCCACTTTATATGCGGGACGACTGCCGCAGCATGGCTTAAAAGGCAGTGCCATGTCTGCATCTGGGATCCCAACCGGCGAATCTTGGGCCGCCAAACAGAACATGAGCCCTTAACTGCTGCCCCACCAGGCCGGCTCTATCTATGAGTTTTCCTGCTGTCTTTTTGATAACTTCCTCTCTGTCAACTTTTTTCCTTGTAGTGTTTTTTTAATTTCAAATTGACTTCTGGTATTTAAAATCAGGTTTTCTGGATAATGTGGGCCATATACAATACTATTTGAAAATGGAAAAAAGACAACCTAAAGTAAGGTTTCTCAGATGGGTTACACCATCAGTCCAAGCACTTTAAAAATATTACTTTGAACTGAAGTTGCAGATGACATAACATTGGGAGAGCCATCCCAACTGGGCTCTGTGCTCTGAATAACAGTCACTAAGGGAGCAGGCTGGGTTGTCCGAGTTAAGCACCTCAAGCTTCCTCCACACTCTCTCGTCTGCCCGCCTGAACTACGCTTTAGGTACACTTTCCATGGTTTGAGGGAAAGGTGGGCTCTGGATTGGCTCCCTCCTCCCTCACATGCAGGAGAATGGGGGAGTCTAGATTCTGTGCTTTCAATGTTTCATTCACACTGCTTTCCCTACTTTGAAACCCACTGTTGTCCCTGGATATCAGTTTCCATTGGCCCCCAAAGAAAAAAGACAGCTGATCCTTCTGAACTTCTGTGTTCAGGTGCATTAGACTTCTAGGACTCCCCGTTGTCTGGGAAAGGCTTTGAACAGTAACAAAAATGGAATCAGGGAACTAAGAGCTCTTCCCAGCCTACAGCAGTGAGCTGTGACACCGTGAGATGTTATAGTTGCTTTCAGATCAACCGCTGATAGACAGGACTGGGAAAGTGGGCTTGGAAAAGAGACTATAGGTGTTGCACTTGATTAGAAGTGTTTCTGATTCTTAACAGAGAGACTACCATGAGATAATAGGATAATCTGCTGGATGCCAAAACACCAGATTTATGAATTGTATATTGTATGACATATATTCATGACTCTCCTATATACATAAATCCATACGTCTTAAACTTATAGTTTAAGACTACATATATATATTTATGTGTATATAAATACACAAGGAGAGAGAGAAATACATGTAATAGTGAAAGCTATGGATATATATCCAATTTGACTTTTTTTCTTCCTCTAAGATTTTGATTACTACGTTTACTTTCATATTTTCACATGATACAGTAGCTTTAAACATAATTAGTGTGTTTGATTTATTTTATAATAACACTAATTTTTTAATGCTAAATCCAATGTTAAACACAAAAAATGATTCTAAAATAAGAGACGTAAGGGGGACTATACCATGTACGAGGGTTAATATGATAAACAAGCCTTACTCCCTGCTGTTCAGAGTATCATAGTGTGAAACAATGTGTTATATTCTAGGAAACTCGTGGTAACATAGATACAGAAAAATTAGATCAATGACTAGATACGGGTATCATTGAGAGGTGAACAAGGTTAGAAGTATCTCCTTGGCTCTTAATTGAATGAAACCGGGAGAAGGGCAGGATGGAGAAAAGTCTGGAATGTTCTCTAGACTAGGCCTCCCTGGTTTACCTTCTACAGTTCTTGTATTCCTTTATAATTAATAACAATTTTAATTAATGTTTTGCAGAGTTTTCTGTTTAATATTTGCCCCTTTTCCTATATTAAAAGATTAACAAAGGAATGGGCCTCATGTTTTTCCACTATTGTGTTTGTTTTACCTACATATGTGGGACACAGAGTAGGTGCTGGATGCATGTCTGTCTCAGGAATCTATCAGAATATGGGCAGACGCTGCAAGCATCAAGAGCAAACGCAAAAGGAAATCGAGCCCTGACAGCAAACAGGAGAAAGTCCCTTGGATGTAAGAGTCTTCATATGAGCTCTATAGCATAGAAAGCCATAGAATTATGATGAACATGTGAACATGAGAACTATTTAAATTCATTATGAAGAACTTTCTAACTAAAGTTAGATGAAACCAAACATCTTGGACCTCATCACAGAACATGATTAAAGAGAGGCTGTCTCATGGGAAACAGGAGAGAGGTAGGCTGAATCTAGGCAAGCCAGTGTAAATAAGTTAACACTACTTGATTATAGTTTATCAAATCACTACAGACATGGAAGCCTGAGAAAAACTAGTGAAGAGAAATAGAAACAAAGAAAAATAGAGAATTGAAAATGGTGACTGAAGGTCAGTGTAGCTTATGAGGGGATCAGATTTTCATTTCATTCTCAGAGAATGGAGTGAACACCTGGGGACTGATGCCATCTACATTGGGAACATCTGAGAATGAGTCTACAGATGGGCATCTCTGGGTCTGTTCTTCGCTCTGTCATCTACTTGTTACGTGGCTTTAGGTAAGTGATTTTACCTTGCTGGGTCCATATTTCCTTACCTTTAAAATTAAGGAATAAATTGAGATGATCTTTCTCTTTGTGATTTTATATCTTATGAAATATAATGGAATCAACACCACAGATGTCATTTACCCCTATGCAACCAGAGCTGTACTAGTTATAGAGAAAACTATGGGGGGAGAGTTGTGGAGTGAAGAGGAAGCTGGTGAAGAGAGATAAGTGCTTCTTGTAATCCCAGATATCATAGTTGTCCCAGAAAATGGTTGGCTTTATTAGCAGCTTTAATGTACAAAACGTGTGCTGTGGTAGCACTTCCTCAAAGTTCATCGAGACTTATTATTTAATTTAAAATTTTTAAGTAAAACTAATAAGCCAAAGTATGATTTTTCAGAACAAATGCATCCTCAGATTGGAACCTGTAGCTTAGGTGCATTCACTGTTCATCAAGGAATGTAAAGAAGTAGGAAGTAATCAAGAAATCAGAGAAATATACATCACGATGGCTTTCAGAGTTCTGAAAATTTCCATATCCCTAATTAATAGATTCATCTCCATTTGGCAATGTATTTATTTTTTAAATTGAGGTAAGAACACTTAACATGATCTACTATCTCAACAAATTTTTAAGTGCACAATACAATATTGTTAACTATAGGAGCCATGTTGTACAACAGATCTCTAGAACTTATTCATCTTCTATAACTGAGAATTTATACGCATTGAACAGCAACTTCTCTTTTTCTCTTCTCCCAACCCTGGGCAATCACCATTCTAGTCTCTGTTTCTTTGAGTGTGACTATTTTAGATACTTCATGTAAGTGGAATCATGCAGTGTTTGTTCTTCTGCTACTGACATATTTCACTTAGCATAACGTCTTCCAGGCTCATCCATGTTGTCGCATATGGCAGGATTGCCTTCTAAGACTGAATAATATTCATATCTATCTATCTGTCTCTAGATCTCCATGTATCTATACTATATTTTCCTTATCCACTCTTCCATTGATGGACATTTAATTTTTTTCATGTCTTGACTATTATCAATAATCTTTCAATGAACATGGGAGCCCAGATACCTCTTTGAGATCCTGACTTCAATTATATTGGATATATATACCCAGAAGTGGCGTTACTATAAAACTGGATATTCATATTCAAAATAATAAAAGTGGACCCTTATCTTACATCATGCACAAACATCGAATCAAAATGGATTAGAGATCTAAATGTTAGACCTGAACTGTAAAACTCCTGAAAGAAAATGTAGAGGAGGATTTTCATGACATTGGTCTAGGCAATTGTTTCCTGGATATGCCACCAAAAGCACAAGCAAAAATAAAACCAAACAGACAAGAGGATTATATCAAACCTAAAAGCTTCTGCCCAGCAAGGAAAACAATCAACAGAGTGAAAAGACAAACTTCAGAACAGGAGAAAATATTTGCAAAATATATATCTGATAAGGGGTTAATTTACAAAATGTAGAAGAAACTGCAACTCAAGAGTAAAAAAATCAAATAACCCTATTAAAACTTGAGCAAAGGATTTGCGTAGACTTTTCTTCAAAGAAGACATACAGATGGCCAACGAGTATATGAAAAGCTGCTCAACATCACCAATCATTAATCACTACTCATCAAGTTACTAATCATCAGGGAAATGCAAGTCAAAATCACAATGAGATATCACCTCTTGCTTGTTATGATGGTCATTATCACAAAGACAAGAATAACAAGTGTTGGTGAGGATGCGGAGGGAAAGGGGACCTTTGTGCACAGTGGGTGGGAATGTAAATTGGTACAGCCATTATGGAAAAGAGTATGGAGATTCCTCAAAAAGTTAAAAATAGAACTACCTTATGATTGTCAATGCACTTTAGATCATGCAGAAAGACTGACTTTTCTTCCCATATATCAGGTGGAGTCATCAATGTGTGGGTGATTTGATTTACCAATACAGAACATATCATTACCATGTGACTATCACAGGGAAGTCAATCTGTCTCTGTCTTTGTCTCTCTCTCATACACATATATATGAAGCTGAGGATATATGCCTATAGCTTCCCCTCACTGAAGATGTAAGGAGAAAAAAAGCAATAAACTAAGAATTAGATGACCCTGTTTTTCACAACATCATTATTAGTTGTATCAAGGATGTAGGCCTGGACCACCCACACTGAATTGCCTTTATTAACTTTCCCTTTGGGAGTTTGTGATTGGTTTATATTAGGAAATTTAATAAACATAACACTACGAAACTCACGGTTGTGTTTATCGTTATAAGGATGTTCCTGAGGATAATGTTCACCATATTACACAAGGCCTATTCAATGAAGACCCAGGGGATATCCTTCTCTACTATAATGATAAATGACAGTTGTGTTTATTCTGAACATTTTTTTCATAAGGACAACGTAATTGATTCCATTTCCTTTTTATCTTTGGCCTTATAAGATTCCCTTCTATCCAACCCCTAACAACAATTTAGGCTTCACAACACAAAGATTGCATAGAGGTTTTGTTATAATTTTTGCCACATAACCAATTAGAATCTTCAGTTCAGCTTAAGAAGAATTTATTATAGAGAATCTAGGCACCTTAAGAAAATTAAGGGCAGAAATATTTGGTTGGAATTTGTCATTGAGAGCCATTAGGAGCCAAGCCAATCGTTCCTGCCATTTATCTCTAAGACCAAAAGATTTCTCATTTCTGTGCATGTATTTAGTACATTATCTAGATTTTCTTGCTTGTTCCCATTTTTAAGTAAGATAGAACTTCATAAATCAACTACTTGACTTAGGTTAGGTTACTTCTCATCTTTAGTTTCATAATGCCCTAAATATTAGTTTTTGATAAGTAGTTTTAAAAAAATTTAACCACGTAGCTCTTTTAAAAAATGCTCTTACTGAAAAGTCCAATATATAAAATAAATAACAGATAACCCAAAGATTCTCCCCCAAAGATAACCATAACTCCAACGTAAACATAATCTTATAATCCCACTCCTGAAATTAAATGGAATCTGAGTTTCAGTTCTCAAGAAGGAAACTATAGACTGCATCTGGTTCATTTCTCTGTGGTCTCAGATCTCCAAACACTTGGTGAGAACTGTAGGATCATGTTCTGGAAAGGAAACATGGGAAAGGAGACACTGGGAAACAAGGAGTGGATTCCTAGCCTCTAAAATATCTATTAAATACACTTTTGTGTTCCCTGTCCCTATTTTTTGTTTCCCTCAATCACCTTCCCTATTTTACATTTCATTATATCTCAGAGGTATTTCTGTGATCCCCCTGGAATCCTCCTCTTTGAAGAAGTAGAGATGTAATAAATCAATTGTGTGACCTAGGTTAAGTTGCCTCTTTACACATCATTTCCATGATGCACAAAATGAAGTTGTTTAGATAAAGCACTTAAAAATATCCATATAGCCCATTTATAGAAATCCAATATATAAAGAAAATAAAAGCTTTTATAAAGCAAGTATTTGGAGATCTAGAGACCCATTTGAAGCCTCCACATCTCCCTTGGTGGCCTATGCATTACTCCTTGCCCAGATAATCAATAATATTAATTCTAGATATACGTCTAGTTTCCACGTTTAAGGGAGACATGATAAAGATTAAAAAGAAAAAGAAAAGAGGACTGCTATGGGCAGCATGGCTATATTTATAGGCATAAATTTGACTGTTGCTATTTGTTTATTCAAAAGCAAGTATGACCTCATTCATTTTCAAGAACCTTATTATCTGATATTATCTACATGACATGCCTCGGATGAAACTAGAATCCTTCACTTTATTTTAGTAACCCAACAGCTCTCCATTAACTGCTATTGAGTCTAAATTTCTCTTTTTAAAGATTTTTTTCTTCAATGCAAAGACTTGGGGGTTTTGTGAGGCCACATGATCTAATGAGAATATCAATCATGTGGAAGCGTCATCTGAATTCTTGTTCCACCTCTACCGTGAACATTCCTTCAGGTGTTACACACCTCACTGAACCTCCAGGAAGAAGTAGGGATAGCTGTCCATTATGTATCATGCTCTGCAATCTGTTCCAAAATTCTTGAGTAACCGTCACAATGTGTACAAGAATGATTTAAACCAGAATTAATGGTTTATGCTCTAAACTCTGGGACATGGTTTCAAAACGCAGGAGGCAGAACTCTCAGAATGAAAAAGGGAAATTTAAACATAGAATCCTGAATGATTTCAGGTTTGATAGGAATTTTAAAGAGCATAAAATATGCAGATTTTAATTTTTCTCTGATTTACAATATCTCTTGAGATTGATGGGAAGGCATGGGGTTCAGGGTTTTCAGGAGAGTAGAGTGTTTTAAGTACAGTTGTGGAGAATAAAGGGAGAGTTGACAAAGGAAGCATAATAGGATTACCTGGTAACTTTTCAGTGCTCAGTGGAGATTGATGACTTTAAGGTTTTAGTGGTAGCGTAGGCAAGAAAATATTGTCTATTGAAAAGCTCGAGTGTAGGTGGAGAAAAAGTGGGAAGTTAGCTTCAACTGAGGCTGGAATTTCTCTGTGATGTCCCTGGTATGAGAGGACAATGAGTAGGAAAGAGAAGGATGCTGGCAGGAGAGGATGCCAACACAGGCATCATAGAGCGTGACAGCTGAATGTGGAGGCAAGTGAAGGCAGGGGACTACTAATAGGAACAAAGCATGGTGTCTAAGGGTTTAAGATATGAAAAAAATGGGATAAAGTTTGAATCATGAAGGAAGAATAAATGGTTTTAACCACAGAGGCAGTTCTAAATATATATTTCACAAATTGAATAAGTCCAGGTGTATGGTGAAAGAGTCAAGATCAGTGTCATGAAAGTAGATAGCTGAAACCCTTGGTCTTTTGGATTCCTGGACCCAAGTGCAATCTGTGTGGAGACTTCCCCACACCAACAAGCAATGGTCGGACACCAGCAAGGTGTCCAAGAATGCTCCTCAATTCACCTCAATCCTGACACTATCCATCCTGAGATAGCATCGGATTTCACAGGTGAAAAAGGCTCAGTCTCACAAGAGAACCCTCCACTTCAGGCACCAATTGCAAGCCTAAGTTGTCACCTGTGCTTCTGACCAACTTGCTATAAATCAGAGGTTCCCATGACCCCTTCCTTGGGTTAGACTGATTTGCTAGAACAGCTCATATAACACAGGGCACCCATTTACTCACTAGATTACAGTTTTATTACAAAGGATATTAAAGGATACGAATCAACAGCTAGATGAAGAGATAACTAGGGCAAGTTCCTGAGCAAAGGAGCTCATGTCCTCATGGAGTTTGGGGCCCAGCATGGTGGCACATAGGAGTGCTCTGATTCCCCAGCCTGCAAGCTCTCCAAACCCCCTCCTTTGGGTTTGCATGGAGAGCACACATAGGCATGGTTGATTAACTCATTGGCTACTGGGAATTGATTCACCCTCCAGCCCCTCTCCCTCCCAAAGAAATCAGAGTTGGTTCCCCTGGCAACAAGCCCCCATCCTCAGGTGCTTTCCAGAAGTCACCCCATTAACATAAACCCAGTTGTGATGGAAAGGGGCTTGTTATGAAGAATGAGACACCCGTTTATCTTTATGGCTCGGAAATAGTCTCATGAACTGAGGAAAAAGAGACCAAATATGTGACAAAAGATGCTCCCATTGTTCTTATTGATCAGGAAATTGCAAGGGTTTTGAGAACTGTGACCAACAACTGTGGATGAAAGCCAAATATGTATGATAAATCTATTTTGGTCTCTGAATGACCAAATATATATATATATATATGTATCTTATAAATCATAACATTACACTTGGTTTATGTTTAAATTGGGAAAAAATAGACTCTAAATGATGTCTTCAAAGCTAGAATGGATCATAGCTGAAATTCAAGCCCAGAAATATAAGATCAAACCTGAACTCTTTTTTCTAGTACACACTACTTAGATTCTTTTAGTCTATGTATGCTACAAAAGCCATCCAAATAGCCCTTATACTCAATGAGAGATCTTTCACTCTTTTAAAAATTATATTCTCAGTAGAATTCATAAACAAAATGAAGCAGTGTTGGTTTTGAAGTGTTATCAGTTTTGCTGATGATATGGTACACTCTCCCTCACCAGCCTCAGTCACTGAGGCTAAATTTATTTGTTACTAAGGACACTGAAAGAGACCACGTATTTTGAAGGATTTTACTAACAAACTAAATATTTGCATCGTAATTAAGTTATTACATTTTTACGAAGTGAATCAAATTGTCAGTTAGAGAGTCTTATTAACATAGTATAATTTTATTAAGTTTATACAATTTGTTTTATTAAATTTATTTTAATTTTTACACTAAGAATGTAATCATGGGCCTACTAGGACCAGTTCAAGTGACCACATCTTATCAACAGAGTAATTAAGATTTGTCTTTCAGGAACTGAGAGTCTGCCCTTGTCCAGTTCAGGCTGTTTGAGACCACCAACCCATCAACTGGGCCTGCATAAATACTCAATGTGACCTTTTTTTTTATAGGGAAAGGTTCACCCTAAGCTAACATCTGTTGCCAATCTTCTTCTTGTTTTCTTCCTCTTTCTCCCCCTAAAGCCCCAGTACATGTTGTGTAGAGTTGTAAGTTCTTCTGGTTCTTCTATGTGAGCTGCCACCACAGCATGGATACTGACAGACAAGTGATGTGGTTCCATGTCTGGGAACTGAACTCAAGCCACCAAAGCAGAGTGTGTTGAACTTTAACTGCTAGGCCATCAGAGATGGCTCGACAAGTGAACTTTTCCACATCAATGGGCTGAAAACTCTACCCCAAGATCATATTAACACCACCATTTTATGAACATGCATTCTATGAAGAGCCATGAAGCTTGAATATGCTTGGGCAGATCACCAATTACTTCACTTCTCCTCACCTCCAATCACCTATCTCCATACTTCAGACCACCATGCCCTTCAGCCCATAAATTTTGTCCCAAGCCCTGGATCAGGGAGACAGATCTTAGGTCATATGTCTCCTGTCTCCTTGCAGATTGATCTAGCAATAAAGCTGTTTTCCCAAAAGCTGATACCATAATAACTGGCTTTTTAATGTGCATTGGGTAGGAGAACCCCATCTTTGTGCAGTAACAATTTTGGTGACCACGAAGGGACAAGGTCCTATGATCACCCACCCGAGGCTCTGTGGAGTGGAATGTCTTTTCTGACCCTAAGTAGCCATCTAGACAATTTTGTCTGGAGCCTCAGCTGATTGGGTTCCCATTTTCCCCTGTAGTGCTCTAGGCCCCTTCTGGATCAAGACATCTCTGGACTCTAGGTGAGTAACCTTAAGAAAGTGACTGTGCTTTAGCTCATCTTTCTGGTTTGGTTCCCTGTAAGTATAAGTTTGGCTTATATTCCGGGGAATCCTGGTGAGCTGAGTCCCGAACCTTGGGCCTGAACCACCCAAGGTAACTAGAGGCAGGATGAAAGGCTCACTCATGAAGTTGCTCCTGAGTAGCTCCTGGCACTGGTTCCAAGCTACTCCTGATTCTGCGCACTGCCTGGTACTAATTCTGAGCTGTTCCTGGCAATCTGATTCTGAGTAGCTCCTGGCACTTAATATGAGCTACTCCTGACAAACTAGCTAGTATTCTGGTGTAGGTTATATGTAGAATCGCATTGTTTATTAATATCTGTCTAAATTGAATTGGCTATTTGAGGACTGAGTTTCTTGGTGGCCATAGCAAATTCCCTTTGAAATTACCTTGTTTGTTGTGCCCACCTTGGGAAAAGCCCTCTAGAATGGGGATAACTGTAAATGGCAGGAAAGTTAACCTGGGCATAATTTAAAATTATGGTAGCCATTTTGGGCTCTTTTTGAGCTTTCAAATCAAGAAACAAAGAAATTTTTAATCTTTAAAGAATCAAGTGCTCCATGTTCTGGCATAATTGCTTAAAACCTAGAGGTTCCAGAAGCTGTAAATATTTACAAAAAACTGCAAAAATTCTTACTAAGCTTGTTTTATGTCCTGAGGACTTGGCTTGCTAATCATTGGGTTGGAGGCCCCAAAATACAGTTGGACAAAAATGAAGTTGCACTCAATTTTGTGGTCAGAGATGGTCCAACAGAAAAGTGGGTTGCACACCCTTTTGCAGCTAAAGGTCCTACCAAACTGCCATCAGCCTCAGGAAAATTACATTGGCCATTAGAAGGAATATTTTGATTAGATAAGATAATTTCAGCTGTGCACTTAAAAGAAAGGACTTCAAAATTCTGAACTAAATTTATTAAAGGTTTTGTTGAAAAAAAGTTAATAAAAATTAAGTTACAAAAGATAGTTAAAGGAAAGCCTATTAGATCATGGCTTTACTGACATCCCATAATCTACCTTCAAAGGAAGGCCCAAAATGAACCCCTCCCAGAGTTAATGAGACTCAGACATTTTTCAGAAAATTGCTACATTAGTGATTAATGGAGTTGTTTAATCCTGCCAGATATAATTATTGCTTTTCTTGGCTGAAATCTGACAAGATATTTAAAAGGATTTAGCAACTTATGAATAGAAATTTGACCAAATTGGAAGCTGATATTCAGAACCTGATAGGCATTTTTTTAGACCTTATCTAAGTTAAAATAAAACTAAGCACCCAGTAGGAAAGAAGCAAATTAGGGTTGATGTAGATGGACAGGTAGATCAACCTATGATGTTATTTAAGTTACAATGCACTTTCTGAAGAATTAAGAGGAATTATTGTTAAAAGAAAAATCCTTGCAAGACTCAAAATGCAGTTCTAGAGGCAACAAATTCCACCTATTTCTTTTATCACAAAAAGCTTATAGCCTCTCTGGGAACTCTTATCTAGCCCATCACCAATTCCTAAGACTAAAGACAGAAAAAAAAGAAAAAGAAAGAAAAATGGCTATAAGAGTTCCTTCATCCAACATCTAACATCTTGAGTGTCTCCCCCACAAATATTAGTAGAAAAAGCTTAAGCCAAATTTGGATTCAATTATTCTTTCATAAATTGTGAGCTTTATACTAGTGTACTTGAATCATGGCAGTAATTTTAAAACAATAGCTATGGAGTCTCCATGTATGTGTGTCTATATTTATATATTATATATATGTGTGATTATTTAACCTCCAAAAGGTATAATTTATAAAAGAACTCCATTTAATTGGCTTAAAGTAAAGACTTATATAAATGTAACAGGAACTAACCTAAATGTTTATCAAGCTAACATGATATAAAATAATGTTTGGTAAAAAGAAGCTTATTTAAGTTTGTTGGTTTGATTAAAATGGACATGCCCTTAAAGTTATCAACATTGGATATGATACAGACATGTTATCTCTATTACAAAATTTGTCAGTAAAAATAATAACTAAAATAATAGTTGATTTTCTCTGATATCCCATGAAGTTTTGTACACAATCTAAATATAATTATTGGGAACAGATAAACTAAATAGATGTGAAAAAGATAAAAGTTTTTTGGTAAACCTTTTAATAACAATTATGTGATATGGTATACATGCTTAAAATAACTTCAAAATCTTCTGGTAAGTTGAAACTTTAGAATTTTGCTAAATTAAGCTGATTGATAAAATTTGTTGAGCACGTAGATCATTTCCACATAGGACAAAATATTAGACATTAACTACTAAACAGATTTATCAACTTTTGGCTTCTTATTACAGAGAAACTAAAAGATATTTGGGTCTATTTGTAAACATGTCTTGTATTTTATTAAATGATTGAACTATGAAATAACATGTTTCTAGAAATTATAAAAAGTATTTATAAATTTGCCAAGCCACAGAATGCTAATGCAAAAGACAGTTTATAATTGCTTACATCTTAGTTTTCACTAAAAATTAAGGTCTGTACGGGTTAAGAATTCTAATTAATATATGGGATTAAAGCTACTAAAAATTTTTAAGGAAAACATGTTTGTATTCAAGGAAACTGAGATGTATGTTTTCAGTAAAGAAAATATGAAGAATGGAAGCATTTTTGTTTGTTTTGTTAAGAAATATAAATTTGTCCCAAGTACTGGGGAAAAAACAAGAAGGGATAGGAGCAATTCTGAATGTAACAAGAAAGTTATAGAAGGTTTGTGGAAGAGGAATGCTCAGGAAAGAGTTTTGTGCATAGTCCGGTTAGCTAAGATTGAAATGAATTTAATTAAATGAATGCATTTTAATGTCAAAAGTAAGCTAGTACAAAATTCAGGTTTTGGTTTTCTCTCTCTTAAGAGGCTACTTTTTTCTTGACTTTTACTCTGCTCTTGATAAAATGTTTATAAAAGGTTTTTCTTTATTTTTGAGCTGTCTACCTAAAAGACAGAAAATCTATGTTTTTTCAAAATAATTCCCTATGTTCTAAAATGTTAGATTATCTATTAAGAAAACTAAGGTTTTTTTAAAAAAAATAGTTTGACTCTCTCTTTTTGCATTTAACATCTTCTGTTGTCACCTTAGTTAAATAGATAACTAAATATTGCTTCCTATATGACCAAATGTTTTAAAATCTTTTGATATTTTTGACAAAGTTCTCCAAAGTTCAAACTTTGAGAGTTTCCAATAGGGTCCTGGGACTTCTCAAGAAATGCATTCTCTATTTTTATAAAGGGGGAGATGTTAAACTAATTAGCCTTGTTTGGTATGTTAAATTACATGGGAAGCCTTGTCAAATAAATGGTGATAAACCTCCTTAGGTTATTTGTGTGGGTCAATCATATTAATGTAAACATTTTAAACATTATACAACATTCCTAAAATTCTGATCTATTCTGGTTATCACTCATAACTCTAGTTATTTTATATGTCACAAAAATAACCAAATTTCTTTGTCAATTGCCGTTTTAAGTCTTTTGTCATTTACAGTTATTTTTTACTCTGATGCTTTTATAAATAGGTTTTATCTTCAGAGAGATTCACAGAAAGGATTCTGACACTTACTGTAGAATATGTGTTTCTGATAAACTTTCAGATTATAAAATGCTGCTGGGAAACAAATCACAGAACTTTAATGAAAAAATTGATGGCCTCATAAACCTGCTAACAGAAGATCAAGATCAAGAATTGGTCACAAGGGACTGAAAGAACTGATGAGAATGATTAAAGTTTTTATGACTTTTCTGTTTAAAATATTGCTGATTTTTAATTTTTTTTTCAGATTTAAGGAAATCTTTTTCTGTTTTCTCTTAAGCCAACTATGGCTTATAGCAATTTATAAACAGAATTGAAACATTTACTTCTCCCTACCCCATCCCTCCAGAATTTGGAAACTGTTGATGAGTGAACATTCTTATTTTCATGGCAATATAGTTATTTGCACATGTTCAATAAGAATCTGTTCTCCTTATAGCAGGACACAACTGGAAATATTGATTATATTACCAAAACAGTGACTGAAATGTCATATTTGACAGAAACATGCATAGACTCAGATATGGCCAAACAGCTTTAGGGGACAAAGGTTGACTTTATGAAACAAATAAAACCATTTGGAAATATTGGCCTAGTACCTTGCTTACCATTTCAGCAACATTACCAGGTGAATAAAGAAGGTCACTTCCCTGGCAGGTGCAAAGAACCTCAGGCTATTTTGGAGAACCTCAAGAGGAGAGATAAATTCATCCAAATCTATATGTATTTCAGGTGGAGTCTGATAAAAAGTCTTTGGCTTGGCTTTCCCAGCCTCAAGAGGCCTTTTTGTTCACTCTGAGAGTCCTTATAGGAAGTTACAGCAAAGCAGATTCAAAACAGTGTATATGATCAGTTGCTATTCTTGCTGTACTTATGTAAATAATTGGGCCAAGTTTATTGAAACTAGATTTATTTTGCCAACCAATTAGTCCTAACTTGGCTATCTTTGGTAAAACTGAGGATGATTTTAGAGAGAAAAATTATGTTGCAATAGAAACTATAGTACACATTTGTGGATATCAGAGTCTAGTTCTGTTAATTGTCTTTGAGGTTTTTGTTTTCTATCTGTAAACTGGACTGGATCCAGAATTCTTCCAGTCCCCTGAAATGTGTGGTTACAAATATCCAAACTAACTTTTTAAATTTTTTCATCATTTTCATTTGGAATCATTGAGAACTGAACCTGACCCTTTTCCTGAAGCCCTGCAAATTGAAGCTGGACAACTTGATATAAACTTAAGAGAGATTCATGCCTGTTGCTGTGTAAGCCACTCAAAAAGGTACCTGAACACCTTATAAAATTGTCAGAGACATTTCAAACTGCAAAGGATGCTTCAACCCTGACATCTAGAAATTTTGTTGACTGGCCACCCCCTGGACTTAGAAACTGGTTTATAATTTGCTCCAACCATTAACCTTGTTTTTCTTTTTGGTCCTATAGAAATACTTCTTATTGAATAGTTGGTTACTTGCTTACGCAATATAGGCCTAACTTTGTGAGCCCACCTGCATTCACTGCCTTACTAAGATGCTGGTTCAATGAGATGGCACAACCTCCACCCCTTATAAGCAGGAAGATGCTAGAGTAGTTTTCATTCTATATCCCTCAAGATTTAGGAACGAACAACAAAAAGGGGGGATTTGTAACCAGGGGTCTATTTGGACCATTTCACCTTACTCCATCTTATCAATAGAGCAATTAAGATTTGTTTTTCAGGAACTAAGAGACCCCCCTGTCCAGTTCAGACTAGTTGAGACCACAAATCCATCAACTGGGCCCATGCAAATACTCGATAAGTGACCATTTTGGCATCAATGGGCTGAAAACTCCATCCTCAGATCATACTAACACCACCATTTGATGAACATGCATCCTATGAAGAACCATGAATCTTGAATATTCTTGCTCAGATTATCAATTACCTCACATCTTCTTACCTCCTATCATCTATCTCCACATTTTAGACCACCGTGCCATTCATCCCATAAATTTTTCCCCATGCCCCGGATCAGGGAGATAGGTCTGATATTTATGTGGTAACAAGGACATTTAACATGATATCTACCCTGTTCACAGATTTTTAAGTACACAATAGATTATTGTTAACTATAGGCACAATATTGTATAGCAAATCTCTAGAACTTACTTATCTTTCATGGCCGGAACTTTATACCTATTGAATAGCAGCTCTCCCATCCCCCTTTCCCCAGATTCTGGCAACTACCATTCTATTTTTTATTTCTATGAGTTTAACTATTTTAGATATTTCATATAAGTGGAATCATGCAGTGTTTGTCCTTCTGTGGCTGGCTTATTTCAGTCATCATAATGTGCTCCAGGTTCACCCACATGGCCGCATATGGCAGAATTTCCTTCTATAGGTATCCAGGTGTCTAGAATATGCTGGATACCGTTAGTGCTCCAGGATAAGTGTGACTGATGCTAGTTCCTTTGGAAGCCCCCATAAAAGTTGGATCATTGGACTCTTCTCCAACTAGTTCCCTCTCCAGGAAGAAGTTGACATCTGGGATATTTTTGCCTGTTTGCTGACCAGGAGAGAAGCTGTGCAGACTGGTTGCCTGTACAAACTGCTATTCTCACAGACTTGCAGGCAACTAGAGCATGCTGGCCCCTGTGAGCTCTCTGAGACAGGCAAAAGAGAAGCCAATACTTTGGGCAACCCCTAGAAAAGCTGGGGCACTGGACAAGTGATCTAACTCTTTCCTTCCCTGGAGAGATGCTCAGAGCTGGGGTTTCTCACTTGCTCAGTCTGCATTGACATGGGGGGAGAAGCTATGGCAAGCGCCTGTCTGCTAGTTCAAACCACAACTTTGCTCCTTGTAGCCCCCAGGGGAAGAGTGTGTGCTGGCCTAGTTATCTCTCTGAGATAGGCAAGACAGAAGCCAGCTCCTCTGTTAGGAGCTGGAAAATTTGGGACATCAAAAGGCCCTCCTTTACTCCTCAGGGAAAAAACTATAGCTGGTGTTTCCTTCTCAGTTGTATGGCACTGTGACAGGGCTGCGGGTTATGGTGAGTAGGTGTCTCAGCTTTTCCTACTGGTTTTGATGTGGCTGGATTCTCACTTGCCCAGGATACAGAAGCCTTTCAGTTAGTTTTTGGATTCCTCACAAAGGAAATTGATCTGTGTATTGTTGAATTGGTGTGTCTGTGGGAGGAAAGGAGAGTTAGGTATTCCTATTCCAGTATCTTGTTGAGGTCACCCTGTTGAGTTTATATAATTTAGACAAAAGCGAGGAGATAATCAAGGATGCTGTACTTCTGTAGAAAATATATACAAAGTATCCTCATTCTTACCTTACTTTCTCTCTCAAGGATAAACACACCTGTTTGAGAATTGTGACCATAACCTAAAAGAAATGTAAAATGAAGAGGGAATTGAATGGAAAATTCCTAAACTGACTGGTCTTTTCACTCAGGTACTTGAATCAAGTTTTGCAAATCCTGACCTGCCTCCCTGACAATGTATGACCCTAAAATAATAGATTTATAGTTATGAGGGTTTTCTTTTTAACACCTTGAGTTTTTTTCTCTTCTTAACTTTGCTCCTCATGCCAGTACCAGTTTTGGTTCTGCCTAAGCTACCTTGAAATTGGGAAAAGAAGTCAGTTCTCTGAGACAGTAAATGCTGCCCTGCACCTCATTTCTAGTCCTAAATGACTCACCACAATCTCTTCATTGTCTTATTACTTGATGGCATTTTTAAAGGTATGATTCACTCTGTGTCACTCATTTTTATTCTCAAGGAAACTCTGATGATTGAATATTCAAAAAAAAGGACACTGTGTTCTGTGCAATGTACTTCTAAACTCTCTATATTTCAAAGAGTGTTCATTTTGCTGCAATCAGCAAGAAGAAAGAAAGTCAAACAGGAACTGGATGCTTTGTCCATATTTTTTTAAGTGATATGAGATGTTTTCACTGGTGGTTTATGGATTTTGCAGGGGAGAGAGTTGGGGCTTTGGGAGAGGAATGTGGTGATGGGAATGTCTCTGTTTTTTTCCAAATGGAAAGTATGAATTTATGCTTTTTGGTAACATCATCTAAAACTGACATGACTCTTTTCACTATAACAAGGTTTTCATCTTAGTAGCTTCCAGATTGGCAGCTTGTTTCCAAGCTGCTCTGTTTTATATTGAGATGATGGAAATCCAGGCAGAAACAGTAAATCAGTTTATCTATCCCTGTTAAGAATTAACTGAGAGACCAGTTTTACAGTGTCCCACTGTAAAACACCCAGGCTCCAGTTCTGCACTGCCAGAGAGAGAACCCATTCCAGGAGATTTAGTCCATTACTTATGTCAGGTTTGTAGATCAATCTCAGCCTTGACCTTTGGACTAATTCCACACTTTAATACTCGTGATTTAAAGGCAGTGGTAGGCCCCTTGTAAGACATCTATTTTCAAAAATAAACATTTATAGTTCATTTTACAATCTGGAGATCCATCATCATCTTGGTGTGTCTAGCCTTCAAATTCTTTATGGCTCCCTATGCATTCATTTTAACATTTAGACCCAACAACAATTAATGCAACCTAAGTTTTGGTGGCATTTAGTTAAAGCAGTTGACTCATGATTGTAGTTAGTTAACACTCCTGAGGTTTTTTTATTTAAGTGCTCTTCCAGGAGGCCAGATTTAGCCTCCCACTGTATGCATCTACCCACTCACAGTGAGATGGGTTGATGTGGAAACAGTCAGGACCTGGTAGTCAATGTGTCTCCTTAAAATTGTTATACAAACCAACAGGGATTTAATAAAGAACAGTTCAAAGGATTTATAATTAAATGAAATCAATTAAAAAAAGGGGAAGAAACCATTAGTCCACATAGAACAAATAACTGCAAATCCTCAATAAACAGGTTTTGTCCATTTTCGTGACTTCCAAGAAGCCATTACGTCCCTCTTTCGTATCCCAAATAAATGAATCTTCGTTAACATAACTCTATATGAAAAATATTAGAATGCTTTTATTTGTTAGGATAGAATGTAAAAAGAATTCAATCTTTTATAATTAATTTTTGTAATAAATTAAATTTTGGAAATTCATGAACGTATTTAAGATCTTTAACCAAATAGGGTGTATGCCACGTAGGAACGCAGGAGATATTTTAATAAAAGTTTGTATTATCATGTTTAAACTTCAATAACCACATGCATTTTGCTTATCCTACATATGTAAATCAATTTTGTTTTTAATCAGAAAACATTGCTGACTAATGAAATGGCATTGGATACATTTTTTTTCTTTATTTCAGCTTAAAATTTCAAAAAGGAAAGAGTCAAAAACTTTGTATGCAAAACCATGTCTAAATCATACACCATAATCTGCTTATTTCTTGAAAAGCCTTCAGCATAAATAAAGTTCCAGCAGGTGAAGTTTGATGAGGATAAGTCCTAATTGGGTAACAAAAGAGAGATACAATGCTTCCCACTAGCATAATTGAAAGGTGGAAGATGTCTCTTTTTAGAAATTCAGTTCGGAGAGGAGTCCCCAAAGCCGTGCATCTCTCAGCTTTATAGAATAACTATGACAGGTTTGAAAACTGATGATTGTTAACTTTCTCATAGGTTTCTTTTCACAAACAAAATTTTGATTTCATGGGTGAAAACCATGCATGCTTCATTACAGATAATTTGAGAAACCCCTGACAGAAAAAAGAATAAAGGAAACACACAACAAGTTGACTACAATCCCCATCCAGGAATTCCAAGTAGTATTTTAGTGCATTCCTCATTCCATGGGTGCAATGTTCATATGTTATGCATTGCCCTTGTGTGTACATGCATGTGAATAATAGAACATTAAACATTATTCTCATCTCTGCTGCCATCTAAATGCCCCTGGGACTAGGGAGAGGGTACTTTGTCTTGGGTTCTGGGTGTAGATATGGAAGCTAATTGGAACCAGCACAGCGGTAACTTGTTTTAGCTGAAAACAAGGAAAGTAAAATTTCTCCAACCTCTAAGAAAAAGGTGATAATTTGTGAAAATAAGGCGAGGGAATGGAAAGATCAGAGGAAATTTTCAGCTAGTGAGGCTGGTGGTCACTTTTAAAGATAGAAGTCATATCTTATTAAGCAGCATGACCAGAGGTAGTTCTCAATTTAGAAAGCACGCTATGGAGTTTGTCAGCTTCTGACTCGTAAACCTTGGCTAAATTCTAAACGCATCATGTACTTGAAAAATAATGTTTGTTTTGTGGGGTTTTTTTACATATTAAGGGCAGATATGTGTGAAATAACTCTCCCTTTATTTGCAGATGCCAAAGTTTTTATACAGTATATTGTAGCAATCTACAGGTAGCTGCTAGAATATGTGAATTTAGCAAGGTCACAAGGTTAAAATATAAAAATATATGGTCTAGCAGCAAACAATGGAAAACAATGAATAATTCTGTTTATACTAGCATCAAAACATTACATATTTTGGATTAAATTTAATAAATTAAGTTCAAGACCTCTTCATTGAAATCAATGACATGTTTATAAATAGAGATGATATACCTGGTTGGGAAGCCTCAATATTGACAAGTTGTCATTTGTCTACAAATTGATCTATAGATTCAAGGCACTCACAATAAAATACCAAAATGCTTTTGTAGAAATTGTCAAGCTTATTCTTAAATTTATATGGAAATCCAAATGACCTAGAATAGTGAAAGCAACTTTTTAAAAAGAACAAATTCAGAGAATTGAAATGTACTGATTTGAAGGCTTGTGAAGATTCAAGAAATTGGAAAGTTGTGCTCTGAGTAGAGACATGGAGATTAAGGGCACAGATCTCTGAGTGAAGAAATAGTCCACAGAACTGGGCAATTGGTTTTGGTAAAGGTGCCAAGAGAAGTCACTGGCAAAAGAAAAGTCTTTAAAAATATGGTAGGAGATCAAATTAAGGAGAAATTAATCCTAGACATAAATAAGAAAATCTAAAACTACATCTCTTCTAGAAGAAAATATAGGAGAAAAATCTTTGCAAGTCTGTTTGGCAAAGATTTTTCAGATGGGATAAAAAAATGCATGAACTATTAAAGAAAATTTGATATATTCAACTTTATCAAATTGCAAATGTTTCTTCTATAAGAGCACCATAAAGAAAACAAAAGTCAAACAACAATATTGGATAAATTTCCAAAATACACAAATCTGATAAAAGACTTTTATATGGAACTGTTACAAGTCAATATTATGAAGACAGCAAATTAAAATGTGGGCAAAAATTTGAGCAGACACTATGTAAAAGAAGATGTCTGAGTGGTTAATAAGCACATCATGCATGCTCAGCATGTTATCTGGAAAATGCAAATTGAAGTTTCAAATAAATGCTATCATACATTCATTAGAATGGCTCAAATTAAAAAGATCAACAATACCGAGAATTGACAAGGATGTGGAACAACTGGAACTCATACACTGCTGATGAGAATTTAGACTACCTCAGGAACCTGGAAAACCAGTTTGGCGGTTTCTTAAGAAGTTAAATGTGTACTTAATATTTGTCCCAGCGATTCATTTTTATGCATTTACCCCAAAGAAATAAAATCATATGCCTAGAAAATACTTGTACATAAATGTTTATTCATGATAGACTTGAAAATAAATAAAATGAGTGTCAATCCGTGGATGGATATAAAGATATAGTACATCCATACAACAGAATACTACTTACCAATAAAAAGAATGAACCGATAACACACGCAACAATGTGGACCAATCTCAAAATCAGTCTGCTTAGTAAAAGAGGCCAATCCAAAGATTATACACTGTATGACTCCATTTATACAAAATATTAGAAAATACGAACTAACTGGTAGCTGCATAAAGCAGATTGCTGGTTGCCCAGGTCTAGGTGGAGAGAGGGATAGACTGCGTAAGAGCACAAGAACTCTTTCGGGGTGGTGGAAATGCCTTGTATCTGGTCTATGGTGATGATATCTTGTGTGTGCATGTCTCTTAAACTCCTTAAGTACACTTTTTAATCGATGCAACGTAATGAACATAACTTATATTTCAATGAAGTTGAGTATTTAAAAAGCAAACGAGAAAAATTTCAAGATACAAGATTAACTATAACCTAAGATAACAACAATGCAAAAGGCAAGTGTCCCCAGTTAGTGTGTGGATAGGTGGGAGATTAATCAAAATGAAGACAGTAGTTCTGTAACATTAATGGTGATGTTTTTCCTCTGTGTTCCAACATTTAAAAACTATTTTATTATTCTTAATCAATATTAATGGTAATAGAATTGAGAACACCATGGGAGAACACTTAGCCCTCTGCACTCTGATGGAAACACTGTTTGTTCTTGTGTTGAGATAGAGCGGACAGCTTGGCTGAATGAAACATTTAGATCGCTTTTTACATTGGTACTAGAAGGCTCTGTCACTATTTGCCTCATGGATGATGGAGCACATAGGAACTCCGTCTCACCTTAATGCATCCTTAAACTAAAAATTTTTCTCTGCTAGTTTTCTTGGGATTCTAAGTGCCATGGATGCCATTGTAGTGCTGCCCTGATGCTGTTCCAGACAGAAGCGTTCATCCCACAGCTGGGGGTAGTGTTGGCGGTTGAAGGCTTGCAGCTGAGTCTCTCATGGAACTTGCTGAGTCTCTCCTTGGAATTGTTCTCAGCCAAAGAGAACTTCCTTTGCTGGAGGTTATACTTTTCCCTGAGAGCAGCCTGTAGCTGGTGACTTGTTCCACGCTAGGGTCCATGCCTCCATCAATTCTGGGCAAATTTCAAGAGCCATCCCAGCTCAAGAGTGCCTCATGGCATTAGTTGGCACCGCTGTTCTGAGTGCATCACAGTGGACCTTGTCTCTCTGACAGTCCTGCTTCCTTCACCTGCTCACACATATCACTAGAGCATTCCCCTGTGAATTTCCTGCCTCAAATTTAGTAGTCAGGGATTTGACTATCCCCATCTCAAAGACTGATTCCCAGAGACTCTCACGTTAGACAGTGTGTGCTAAAAGTGTCTGACAAAGGGGACTTCACAATGAGATTTTAAAATAGCACCACTTCTGCTATGGTCTGAATGTTTGCTTCCTCCCAAAATTCATTTGTTGAAATCCTCACCACCAAAGGTGATGGAATTAGAAAGTGGGGCCTTTGGGAGAGCAGCTCTGCTCTCATATATGGTGTTAGTGCCTCATAAAAGAGATATCAAAGAGCTCCCTCCCCTCATGAGGGACAATGAGGACAGGGCAAGGAGGTGCTGGCTGTGAACCAGGAAGAGGGCCCTCACCCGACAATGCTGGCACCCTGATCTTGGGCTTTCAGCCTCCAGAACTCTGAGAAATAAGTTTTTTGTTATTTACAAGCTACAGTCTGTTGCATTTTGTTATAGCAGCCGTAACCGACTAAGACAAGACAACATCTCTTGCCAATTGTTTGGCTGTCACCGGTACTAAGTGGATTAGTGGGATTAGGGCCCAACCTAATGATCTCATTTTACCTTACTCTCCTTTTTAAAAGTCCTATCTTCAAATAAGTCACATTCTGAGGTAGTGCGGATTAAGGCTTCCTCATATGGATCTTGCAGGGGACACAATTCAGCTCATAACAGTCCCAAACAAAGTAAGATGTAAGGGAGGCACATGTGGTAGACAATCAGCCAGACTTGAACTCTTTAATATCAGTGTCCACACTGGGGAACCAAACAAATAAACAAAAGCCATACTTGATTGGATGAGTTGCTAAGAAACAGAATGCTTGTAATATCGCCCCCTAGAGGGCCACACTCAGCATCACAGTAGACCTGGGAAAGAAACAGCGACAGTGACGCAAGACTGCTTACTACAACAAGAGGCAACAAGTGAAGCATCCAAGTAATGACAGCCCCTTGATAACGCTGTGAAATGCAGAGGTTTAAGGTGTTTAGGCAGAAGGGGCGCTGAAGTCAGAGGCAGGAAAAAACTGGTAAGCTCCTATAGTGTCGGGGAAATAAGAGTAACATAAATGACATTTCAGGGTCAGAATAAAGGGGCAAGATTGCTATATTAGACGTGTTAGGACATTGAAAAATAACATTTAGATAATTAAATTTAAAAATGTTTTAATGATATGCCTGGTAGTATTACAGGAAACTACTTGCTGTTGGTGTCATGGACACTTGTTAAGGTGCAAAGAAGAAAGGCAGAAGACACAGCAGCTATAATCAACTTATGTCACCCTAAGCAATAGATGAACGTGAAGCTTTCTCTTTATTTGAATGCACACATGTAATTCACTAATATTTAAAACAATCTGCTGTTGATTCAGTATTACTTGGCATACCGTTGGGGAAGGCTATTTTCTGTTTTAGAAATTCCCAACTTCAGGAAAACACAAGGAAAAACTTATAATCACCTTTCTCCTTTTAAGAGACAACATGAGGAAATTAACTCAACTGGAATGATTTCCTTTAGCAATCCTAAAGATTTAAAAGGGTTTGTCACCAAGTTTACGAACCAGGCAGATCAGGCTGACTAATCTGTGGGTTTCCGGGTAAGGAAGAACATAATTTCAAGATCCACTTTGCCAGCTACTAGCTCTGATACCTGCGGTATGTTATTAAATTTCTCCAAACCTCAGCTTTCTCCTTGTAAAAATGGGCATCACCCAGTGTGGTTTAAATAATTTAATAAGTAAATAAGCACCTGATGGAATGTGGCTTAATGAACAGCAATTGTTTTTTACTAGCAATGTACTGAATAAACATGATTTCCAATATCTTCTTGTTATATGATTTTAAAAAACCTGCGTTAGCTTAAATCTGATCTAATAGGTGTCTGTTCACATTTGTATATATCTTTAAAAAAAATTGTGATTTTCAATTGTGAATGAGAAAATCCTAATTCCTCAGTAGAGAAGATACAAGTAAAGCATACGTGATTGAGAATCTCCAATGTGGGAATGCTGTGCTGACAAGACAAAGGCTTGTCATCCACTGCCATCGGATTGGACCCCTCAGAGGAGGACTCAGAGCTGATAAAAAAAGAAATGCGTGTTTGCTATTAGTTACCAGCTGAAATCAGGTAGGATATTGTGGGTACATTAACTTAAATGCATCTCCATTATGTTCTTAAGTAGTTTTCGTAAGAGTGAATATGTAAACACTTGGTCAAAGAGATCTAAATTAAATAAAGGAGCAAATATTTACTCACAAGAATGCTCATCAAGGATTTTTTTTTTTTATTTAATAGGGAAATGTGATTTTTAAGTAATATTGAAAACACTGTGGTGAATTCACCTAACATGAGAAATCTACTAAAGCTATTGTAGAAAGAACTGAGATTTTTGCAAAATTATTTATACAATATGAGACCATCATAATAAATATGTAACTACATGTTTGAAATGTTCTGGAAAGCATATGTTAGAATATTAGAGATGTTTATCTTTAGGCCATGTAGTCACGTATTTCTGAATATCTAGGTTTTCACATAAATATATACATATATTTTTATAGTTAAGATTATCTATTACAGCTAACAAGAAAATAAGAAAAGATAAATTCATCTGTTGTGTTTCTGAAGTTTCTCCCTTTATGAACACTCTGAAAGTGAAAAATTGCTCTCACAGGAAAACTTTTTTCCTGCAATAAAATATTTATAAGGTTTCTTCTCTTCTCAGAGTCTCTGATGACTCTACATAAAGTTGTTCATGAAGATATAAACACTAAAGTCGTCCTTAACACCTTCATCATTCATCGGATTTCTCTCTGGTGTGAGCTCTTTGAACTTGAGGATATGAGCTGAAATGAAACTTTTTATCTCACTTATATTTATAAACTTTCCTCCTCCATAGGATCTCAGATCATTATCAAATCCTGATTTTTACATATGTTTTTCTCTTTATGAGGCATTTTTCAAACATATTTCTCAAGATCACCTTCATGCTTTCATGAGTGACTCACTCTCATCTTTCTGTTGTGAAGTGTATTGTACTTACTAGATCCATGGGGTTGCTGTTCTGTACGAATCTCAGCTACTCATTATGACTAATGTGCTCACTGAGGTATCATGGAGTGGCTTGCTCTCCAAGAGATGAGAAAAGTCTGTCCTAAGAATAGCCTGTGGATTCCTTCTTTCAAACATTTTCTAATTAACAAAATGGCATCTGGTTATTAAACGTCCCTTGAGAAGTCATTATTTGCAGGAACTTACACAATTTAAATACTTGAGATTTTCAATTCTTGGAGGCTCCCTCTGTGAAGATAAATTCCATTCTTCTAATTTCTGGAACCTTGGAGAGAGAATAGTCTCCACAAGGAGAGCTAGAAAGTCTTATTGGTGTTGATTGATGGAGAATTCTTGTTGAAGTGTCAAAATGTGTTTCTGGCTCTCTGACATCTTTGGAGTTCAGATGCCTAAATGGCATTTTTAAGCAGATTTGACCATAATAGAGATCAATATGTTCTAAAAAGCTAAATCAGGGTCCGAGGTGGTTTCTTAATGAACAAACATTCCTTTTGGCCTCCTTTGTGACCTTGTTCTCCCCTGCTTTCTGAAAACTCTATGTCTTTCCATTCCTCACCTGTGAAACGGTGGTCTGATCTGTAAATTTCGCTAACGTGGGTGAAAGTTACAGTCCACAGGAGTGTAAACTTCGTGTGGGGAAAAGAGCCGGTAAAATTATTTCCAGTATGTATTCTTTTTAGTAAGCATTCTAACAGCAGATTCCTCAGAAATTGAAAGTATTCAGAAGCCAAGACAAAGCAAAACAAACAACTATGTCCCTAACCTGCTTTATACCAAGGTATATTTACTGCTTACCGTCAAACAGTTTTCTAATTAGTCTCTATAATGAAATTTAAGGCAAAGTATACTGTACTCTAAGTATCTGTTGGTACTTTTAGAAAATGTTTCATAGTGCAATAAATAGAAATAAAAACGCGGCTCAAAAGTTCCACACAATTTGTACCTAATCATAATGAAGCCTGTTATACACAGTCCAAAATATACTCTAAAGATATTTAATTCTTCATTAATGTTAGAATGCGTCACTTACAAGGAAATTCTAATGAAATTTAAAAATGGGTAAATATGTCTTCTTCTTTCATAAATGTGCTGGAAGTGTGCTTAAATGGAGAGGAGACATAAGAAGAAATTCATACTGTACATTGTGAGTAAATCATGTATAACATTCTGTTATTTTCTAAATTTCTGTTGTAATAAGCTGTTAGTCCTTATCTGATTAAGCAACATACATAGGATTGGTAAAGTTTCCAAAGGGGCAATTTATATTTTAGCGTCAACAGGAATTTTATGTGGTAAAAATGTCTTATTGAGTGATTCACACTAAAACAAAACCAGTTGCTGTGTTTGTGGCAGGAAGGTTCATTTTGACACAACACTCCAGGTAGCCAACAGGAATTAACTTCCCACTGGTCACAGAATGAGTAATGAATTAGAAGTTGGAGACTCACATTCCATTCTCTTCTCAGTGACTAATTGGCTGTGAGAATTCAAAGATTCCTCGTCTTGTAAGCTCTTGGCTTCCTTCTCTGTAGCCTGAATAGTTTCAACTCTTTTAGTTCTAACATCTTTTCACTCATTTTGTCTACTTGAATTGCATCAGTACCTCCAATGTCTAGAACAAGGCCTAATTGAATTTAACGAATTCAATAAATAGTTATTGACTCTAGTGCAGAATGCAGAGAAAGACACCAGAGGCTAAAAATAAAACTGACCAAAAGCAGACATTTTCGAGGACCTTACTTGTTTTCCAAATAGTGGCAGAAAGTCAAAGATTTCAGCCTAAACATTCTATGAGTCCAAATAGCCATAATCCAAGTCAATCTAAAATTTTGCCTTGGAAACTTTATTTAATGACTAATAAAAAGTGATGATATACCATGATTTTTCCCCTCTAAATTTTCACTTGCAGATTCTCGGGGAATTGTACATTTTCTTTTCTAAAACAATTTATAGCTCTTCCGATTCCCTCAGCTCCCCGAACTATCTTAATTACTAATTGTCTTAGCATATCTTTTTCATATGTACATTAAAAGGTAAACTTCAGCCTTGTCTTGAAAAGGTCATTTCACTTCTTCTAGCAACTATCTTAACTATGAAGCTGGCTCATGTTTCTTCCATAAGAGTTGGTTCTATATTCAAGATAACATAAAGTGCTCTGTTTTCCTGTATGGATAAAGTATAATTCTGAGGCCAGGGTTTAGGCTTGACCTTAGAAGACTTCGAAAACTTGGCCCTGATTTACCTCCTCACATAGGATCATCTAGTAGGCATCCGTCTCGTTCAGACATAGATGAAACTCTCTGAGAAGGAAAGGAAATTAACATTTATTGTGTCCATAGTAAAAAATAATAGATCCTTGAGTCTGAACACCAAAAGCTTCCAAATAGACCTTACTAACAAGAATTTTCTAGTGATCACTCATTTTTAATCCTTTTATAACATGTAAAGAATGATTTGCTATAGTATTGGCAAATATATCAGTGTTATCTCTTCAGTTATAAATTAGAGTTGGTATCAATATAGTGGTATCCTCAGGACAACATAATGGGTCATAATAGACACTTATGGTGACATTATAGTGGTGGCTATTCATATGTTTGATGATTAGGGTCCATGTCATGTAATAACAGCAAAGTATTGAGTTGCAATTATTCATAGGTATATGATATATCCCTTTCCCCAACATAATGAAAAAAATTAAATAACATCCAAGGGCCTTCTGGTTAGATCAAGTTTGCTTTTATTCTATTATTTTATTTTCTTGGGTTAAAATATCTAATAATATGGTTAAGGTGGAACAGAACAGGATCCAAATAACCCAGGTATTGAAGCAAATATCAATAGTTGACAAAGTACTTGGTAAACATTATTACATTTAACTTTTGAGATATGTGGTGGTGGTCTGATTTTACAGAAAACTATGTCTCAAAGAGTTTTAAATAATTTCGTAGTAGCCTCATAATCATTGAATTCTCTACCATTTCTCTTCCCTTATTTCTCTTCTCCCCAAAACCCCCCCAGTACATAGCTGTATATTCTAGTTGTGAGTGCCTCTCATTGTGCTTTATGGGGCACCGCCTCAGCATGGGCGGTGCCATGTCTGAGCCCAGGATCCAAACTGGTGAAACCCTGGGCCACCAAAGCGGAGCCTGTGAACTTAACCACTTCACACAGGCAAGCCCCCAACTCTACCATTTAAATGCAAATTTCAAAAACTCATTCTTTTCACATCTAAAGATCCTTTAGTTAGTGTAGGATGTTGATGTAGTAATGGGATTTAAAAGCAGCTTCAAGCCATATGGTTCCCAAGTTTTAACGAAGAGCCAATATCATTACAATTTTGACCCTTTCTTAAGACTTCCTTAGGATTATTCCTGCTTTTATCTCATATATATATTTATTTTTATACAAACATACATTTGTTTCTCCCACTAGATTGTAATCTTCTTGAGGGTGGAAAATGGCTGTTTCTAATCCATCGTTTCATTGTCCATTGCTCCTAATGTAGAACACAAAGTTGCTCGATTAATTTTTGTTCTTGTAAGGTAATTCAGCCACTTATGGTTTACAATAATCCTTTAGGAAAAATATTTTGCCAAATTCAAGATTAAAATTTAGTGAATTCATGATTCTTCCTCTTCCTTCTCTTCCTTTTTCTAAATGTGACCTAGCCTTTATGAAGTGGAATAGGGAGTTCAACTCCACATCTTCCTGGCCTACTCCTGGGGTAGCTGGTCCTTGTTTTGTCTTCTGATCCTTCCTAGACCCCATCAAGGTGTGTCTTCTTGTGGGTTCTGGGTCCATGCTTTGTGTAACTTGTGGTCTGTTCTTTCTAGTAGGGTCAACGCACAGAGTCATGCCCAACTCCAGGGCTTCATTCCTCCACTTTCTGTGATGTAGCTGGTCCTCGAAGGCTTAGGGAGTCTATCCCTTCTCATTGGGTAGTCCACATTACTCTCTGGGCCGTGGAGTCTCCTAGATCTGTATCATACCATTTTCCTGGCCATAATATACCTGGGTTTCGTAATCCTGCTGAAACTCACTGGGGCCTTTCAACCAAGAGCAAGCCACACGAACCCAGGTTGTACACCATCCTCCATGCTTTCTTCTCTCAGACTTCTTCACACCTCTTCACTTGAGCCCAAGACCAAGAAAGGTTTTTTTATGAACCTCTTGAGAAGTGTGAGGAAACTGGTCTTTTCATATTTTTTATCTTACTAATGCTATGGATTATGGTAAAACTTCAGTTCACCAAACTTCTCTGCTATTATTTAAAGTCCAACCTTGAAAATTCCTTTCTCTCAGGTTTTATATGATAGTCGTCTCTCTTACAGGCTTTTAAAAGTTAAAGATGAAAAGTGACTTCTTTGTTCCTGGCAGAATTCTGTCTTTCCCAAGAATCGGTGATGAATGATGATATTTTGTGAATTTTAACCACCTATCTTAAAATTTCCCAGAAAGTTCATGTTTCACAAACTCTGATCTACTTCTCTTAATAACAACATTTATTCATTAATCAGCAACTGTTTCATGAGTAACACTTATGAGCCAAGCACTTCTAGATCCTGGGCTATGATAACGAAAAAAAGATGCAAATATATTTAAAAAATTAACCATGCAATAAAAACATACACAAACCAAAAAGTCCTAAAGATTTTAAGCATAAAAGAGCCAACATATTAACACAGATGAATACTTGACTTGTGGTCACCAATAATTGGAACCCTGAACTATAAAATTCCATGATTTCACAGTCATACTGACATCATCAAAAAGAGATTTTATATTAATATATTTTGCTAATTGTTACCAAAAGTATTATGCTCTCTCTAGCCATCCATATTTCCTCTTATGGGGAGTTTGTGTATAATCTCTTGTTAGCCAACACTTTGCCTCATTTCCATACCTAAATAAATAATAGTAAGATTTCACTCTTTGTGTTTATTTTCTAGTCACACTGAATCCTATATAAAAGCTTCATGGGAGAATCAAACTGTATCATTCTCCTCATATATTTGGTGTATATTGCTAATACAGATCTATTTGGGAAATTCACTTTTTTTTGTGTTCTCTTTACCAACCCATCAAAATGAACAATTACTTCCTCATGAAGAATACCTATATTTGATCATTAAATGCTGCCCCAAATCTATTATCATGAATTATCTCAATTTATAACCGGACTCCCAATAAATACATATACATTTTTTTCTTTTCCTGAGGAAGATTCGCCCTGAGCTAACATCTGTTGCCAGTCTTCCTCCACTTTATATGTGGGTTACCAGCACAGCATGGCTGACAAGTGGTGTAAGTCCACACCTGGGATCCAAACCTGGAAACCTGGGCTGCCAAAGCAGAGTCTGCCAAACTTAACCACTATGCCGCCAGCCTGGCCCCAGGACTCCCATATTTTAAAGTTAACCCCATACTCATAAAATATAGAAAAGAAAAATATAAAACAAAAGTAAATGTAATTTCAGAAAGATCTGTTAGTGGTACTCTTTCTCTAACATTTCCGGATGGCTCTAATAAAAGCAATGAAAGGTTGAGTAAAATTCAGTTTCATTTCAACAATAGAAGAATTTATTTTTCCACTACAACACTCTTTCTAAGAAAGAGGAGACACAAGCTAAAATGACCTTTTCATTTCCCTTTGATGGATATTCTTAGCTAGATATCTAAACGATAGTCCACCTTCTCCAGGGAGTTATACAGAAACCAGACTCCAGACTCTGACTCTTAGAACAGAAGGAGTATTATTTCTTTATGTTCCACAGATTTTATTTAAAGCCTATATTTCATGTCTGAACAATTCTCTTCTTAAAATCTGGAGACTGTCTGAAATGTCCGTTTAGTAGTGCATGAAGCTTGTCTGGTATTATCCCAGCAATCATTCTACGTCTTTTATTAACCCTTTAAGGTGGAAAATGGGGGGTGACAATGAGGGGTGAGGGTGGGAAGAGTTAACAACAGGAAAAAAAACCCCTAAAGCAGTCATTCTCAGGATTTCCCTATAGAAATTCTGCGTTCTTATGTCTGATGTTACTTAAGTATGTGTAGGTCAATGATAAAATGTGTCATGAATCTTAATTATCTTAATAGAGAAAAATAGCCTCTCAGTAGCTGCTTAACCTGTCACTTCTAAAGGCAGACTCTCTGGAAACTATTGTTGAAGATGGTAGAGTGAATCTGAACCACATTCAAAGAAGGAAACTACTGCTCTCAGTGAAAGCAAGACCTCAACACTCACCTTTGGAAATAAAATCAGGAGGCACCACCAGCTAAAAAGAACAGTTAGTTCTCCCTTTGGCTGATTAAGTTTCATGAGTCAGGACAACAATGTTACTTAGGAAACCTTTTCTTAACATTGGCTCTAGAAAAGTTGCTCATTTGCATTAATGTTCAGAGTGGCATCTACTAAAATGTTCCCTAAAGACAGTTTGCTGCCCTGGAGATATAAAACATTGAAATCTGTTGATTTTCCTCTACAATGATGTAATTTGGCAGGCTTAATTCTTTATATATGCTTTAGAAGGGATTTCTTCTTAAAATAAGAGAATAAGTGTTTCTAAGTCATATGTATAAAATTGGTGACACACATGATTTCTGAATGTAAATGGTGAGTGTGTATTTCTGATTCATGCTATCCTAGTCATTTCCTGAAATTGCAACTGGAGACAGTTTTTTTATTGCTCATTTTGTATGGCTAAAACTGAATGAAATTCAATTATCACAAAAATAGTCAGTGAGTTTCAATTTTGCGTGTCCTGTTACTTTTTGAATTTGGAGTGCTGCCGAATCACTCTCAAGCTATTGTGTTGTCTAAATCAATTGTATTAGTATGCTCACACAATTGCGAAATGTTTTCATGAATGCATAATGAACAAAATGTCCCAGCTGAGCACTTATAAACAGGGGGAACAAAATTAAAGTTGGGTTATTGCTCATCTCTTGCCAAACTTTCTCTCTTCCATTTTTTACTTTCCATTGAAATTCAGTGATGGGCAGAAAAAATATCACCTGTTGCCAGAGAGAACAGGTCCCTTAACTTTCCTTTTCTTACGCGATGTTTAAGTAAAGATGTTGTGGAAGGAAAAACAATGAGTAGACTTAGCAAGAATTTTGATAGATAATTCTTTGTTAAATTCATACATATTATTTTTAATGATAATATGCAGGGACATTTTATTTCAATAATGGATTATAATTTGGCAATTACATTTACAGTCTGGCCAATGGCTGTTTATGGCTTAGTCACAAATTGTGTAGTGATTCAAACCTACAGAGGAAAAGGGCTGTGGCATACATACTGAATCGTACTATTTCTACTTATGAATTTGCATTTGGTGTTTGTATAATCAACCTTGCTAACTCTTTATCAAGCAAAAATGTTTTCCTGAACACATTCCATGTATCTAAGGACCTCGGAGAACCCAGGAGACTGGAAAGCACTGACTGTCAAATGATAATCACATTTGAGGTTTTAAAAAAATCTCCTTCTTGGATGGTGTGTGTATTATATTGTTATTGGTAGAAATCATTTTGATAGTGTTGAAGAAAGATTAACCAAGTTAAAGCTCATACATACTCTTTACCACAAATTCCATGGGGAAATAGGTTAGATCTTTCTACAAAGACTTTTTTTGTGCACTGGTGTAATGAATAAGGTTGTGCTAATGGCATTTTAACACTGACTACCACGGCCAACATCACACAGCCTAAGTTGTCAAGAGTCCCTCAGATCACATACGGTGAAGTCATTTGCTCTTTTCAATCCACCATCATAACGTCTGTTAAAATTCCATGGTACCCAAAATTCTGATCACATATTTATGTCTTTCACAAAACATGATATACATCATTCTCTTTCACCCTCTTATTCTTTTACACCTTTTCTTTTCTCATGGTAAAACAGTCCTCATCGTTTTCTTCATGAGATTAATACCATTTGGTCTTTAAATTTCCTTCAAATGCTTTATCACTTCCCATGCCATCAGTAGTCACCTCAGTAAAGCGTGGTTTTGGCTTCATTTAAAGATTTCTGGAGTAACCTATTTTATCCTCTCTTGAAAAATCCCTGTTTTGTCTTCAATAACAACTATTTTACATGTGACATGTATATTTACATTTTGGAAATTCATAAAAAATTAAATCTATCATTTGAAATAAGAAAATAAATTAGTTTCATGATTTAGATGTATCGACTCAGCAAATTTTACTTGGTATCACATGGAGTGATTTCACAGACCTAAAAATGCTTTTACATTTTTAGTCCCTAATCTCCTTGAGATAGGTAAATGAATTTTTTAAAAAGATATAACTCAACAAAGACATATAAACTGAGAGGGGACAACAGCAATAAAATAAAGTAATATGGAAAGTGGATGATAGATTAATAACTGATTCAGTAGATCCTAAAAAGCCAAATGCTGAGATGGCATTTGAGAAGGTTGCAAAGAAAAATATTGTTGTATTTTTGTTGAAGTACCACCAGTTCCCTGCAAGTTGGAAAAGAAGGTAGGACTACAAACAAAATGATTGGTGGAATGTTTAAAAAGCAATTAGACAGCCCCACTTCCCTCCACTCATCATGCCAGTTTCTGCCCTCTATTTCAGCAGAAGACCAGACGATAATTTTCTGGATAGGAAAAATCCTCAAGATCTCTGGGCTTTAATATTCCAGTTCTAATTGAGTGTAGTGTATTCACTTTGAAAGTAGGGAATTAAGTAAATGTTTACACACGAAATGTTGAGACTCCCAATCTTCTTTCTCTAATTGAATCCTAAAACTTAATCCTCATATTCTCAAATCATTAGTTTAAGATTAGTGGAGTCTTTTATTCACCTTGAAGTGATGTCAAATTATGAAGGGGCATATCACAAAGGGAAAGTCTCAACATTTATATTCTTTAATTCAAGATGTAAGACAGCTTTCATTTGGCACAACTCGATATACGACTCTGCATTCGTTTCGTGATTGTGCTAAATGATTGTACGAGTACTCAAATGAAATAACTTCTTTGCAACTGTTGGAATTTGGAAGCAGTTCCCAGAGACTCAAAGAAGCCCTTGGATTTTGAATGAGTTCTAAGTGATCTCAGTGAGGACTTATAAATAACCTTAGTGGGTGTCCATGGAATGCCTCATGTAATCAAGTGTGAAGAAATCTTGAGTGTTGTCTAGAATTCTTTTAGTCTTACAGCAACTCCATAGCAAAGCTGTGTTTATAAAGCTTCTCAACAGGGACAGCCAGTGACAGTACCCACTTTCCACTGTTTTATTTTCAGACACAGATAGACTATTGAGGATCATTAGTCTCTCAGCTGACAGTCAACAAGGAAAACGTGTTGGTGACATTGTACATAATTGACTTTCTCAGGTGAAAATAGTTTTACATTTGAGAAGCAAAGTCACAGAGTGAATGGAATCTTTAGTTTTTAAAGATTAATTCTCATATACAACATATTAATTCTGGCAACCTACTTATTCATGAGGATATTCAATTTGGAGGGTTTGAGTTCAAACCTGTAGAGCATCAACTTGATCATCCAGTCTAACCAACCCCACGTTTGTAGTATAACCACTTTTCAGAAAATTGACTTAGGACAAAGAGAAAGGAAGCATATACATCATTGGAGAGCATCACTATGGAAACTTGTATTAATGAAACTTTTCTTCATCGAGATTAGCAGGAGAGAAGTTCCACATCTACTCCTCCACCTCAATCTCCTTATTTCTATCATGGTGAGTGATCTCAAATTCTGATGGGTGTGTATAGATAAGTAGGCAGTAAAGATAGTTACCTTAGTATTTGAAGCCAACCCTGGAACACATTCGATTGAAGACCAAGATTGTGTGTGCATGTGATGGATGTTTTTTCATTTGTTGAGTTGGCTGCAAACATGCTCCATCTGTCCACTTTCAAGCCACTCTGGCAGATTGTATATTCCAAAGATGGCCACCAAAACTCCATTCTACATTCTCTTCTGCAATGTAACATTGCCACTCCTCTGTCTTTCAAATCTAGGTAGGTCCTGTGATCAATAGAATACGATGGAAGTGACACTTCGCCAAATGCAGAGGCAGTCCTTTACAGAATTAGAGGTTTCCTCCTATTCCTACCTCACTCTCACTCTTCTCTGTTCTTTTCCTAAAGGCAGCCATCATGCTAAAAGATACCCATGCCTCATGAAGAAGAGATGTGTAGGCACCTGGGTCAGAAGCCCCAGATGAGCTTGCAGCTGATAGCTAACACCAACTGATATCCCCGTGAGTGAGCCATCTTGGATACCCAGCATTGTCCAGCCTTCAGATGACACAGCCCCAACAACTTCTGACTGCAGCTGCACGGGAGACCTTAAGCAAGAATTGCCTAGCTCATTCCAACCTACACACAGAACCCTGAGAGATGATAAACCATTGCCTAAACACATTACGTTTAGCATTGCATGTTACACGACAATAAACCAGAACAACCACTGAGAAGGTCATTTGAAATTTTTGGAACATTTCTCTAATTTTGGTTAGGTCCCCAGATTCTAAGTAGTGCCTTTTCGTCATAGAGTCCCAAAACATACATTTCTTAGTTTGTTTGTGGTTAGGATAAAGGCTTGTGATCAAGGTTCAAAGCACCTACAGACCTCAGTGCAGAGATGAGCAACTTTAGGAAAAAGCGTCTGTGTGCAGAATCTACTTTGCTAGTAAGGATGGCAGGAATGGACATGCTGAAGATTTCACAGGCAGGCTAATAATGCAATATGGTTCTGGGATTGACAATGGTTTGTGAGTTGATGCACACCAGTAGGAGATAGCAGTATGCCAGGTTGCTGCTATGGTTTTGAACATTAGCCCTGCAATCTTATCTTTGATCCATTCCAATATTTCTATGATTCACTTAACAATAGTTAAAAAATTTACTTTCTACTTCACCTACTTAGAGTGAATTTCATTTTTTTTGAGAAAAATGGAAAAAATGTTGCATGAGTGGCCCAACTTGGTGACTTGAAAGGAGCTAGTGTATGCCAAGACTTCATATGGTCGCTGTCAGCACAGTTAACAGAAATTCAGATGAAAGAAATTGTTACATCTGTTTGGCCTGCAGATTAAGAAAGATGCAGCTTGATACTGTGCTCATGTAACACTTGGACTTCTCCAGATGGCTCCAAATAATGCCATATCAAATGGCTAGCTGAGAGCAGTGCACCATGACTATCCCAGTGGTTCTCAATGTGTGGTTCTTGGACCAGCAGCATCAGTATCATCTGGAATTTATGAAACATACAAATTCTCAAGTCCCAATCCAGACTTTCTAATGCTCTTGAATTGTAGCCAAACGATCTGTTTTTTTAACAAGTCCTCCAGGTGATTTTGATGCACGCTTAATTTTAACAACCCCACTTTATGGAGACCTTTCTAATGTTCTCTTTAAAGAACAAACAAAATATGTGAGTCTGATATGACTTATTCTAAGAGTATCCATATTGACTGAAGCGTAGTGGTGTTGGTTCATGTGGATTATCACCAACTCAGTAATCACGTTTCCTCAGAGGTCACTGACAATATTTCAGCAAGCTAATTTGCAAATTTCTGACTCCCTATCATATAAAATAACTGGATTAAGTGTACTCTTATGAATTCTTCACTCATCTTGGGTTTCTCTTTCTTTATAACAGTCAACCTACTACTTTCAGTTCAGAGTATGTCAATCCCAGAGTATATCTTGGAAGCTGCTTGTATAATCTTGTGAGTTTATGAGCTCTCCTTTTACACTTAAGAGTCCATAAATATTTCTGCTTCCTAAGAGAGGCTGCTTAATCATGTTACAACTAATCAGAAATTTTTCTGTAAGGTTTATTTCCTTGTCGTCATGGACTGCAAATGAAACACACTCATATGCTCTTGCTTCACAAAGTTGGACGACCTTTTAAATGTTTCCTGCACTCGTGATGGTGTAGCATTTCCTGTGCTCAACTCTGTCACTCTCAAACTACATTCATTTTCCAAGTCTCAATTACCTTATACGTAAATGGAGTCCTTGTCATCATGCAAGGTCCTTGTGAGGGTCACATTACACAATGAATCAAAAAAAATTGTAAACTAAAGAGTTCTAAATAAAACAGAAATTTAATCAACATGACTCTAAAATATAGATTTAATCAAAAGAATCTAAAACAGATTCTTTAATCAATAAGATTAAAGAATTTAATGCTGACAAAAATGCCCTTTAAATATGAAAAAGTATTAAGTGTAATATATTTAGACATATTTTTAGCACTCTGTCATGAAACAGAGCAATTAAGAAAATCTAAATTCAGAGGAAACTCTAGGAGTGATGTCAGGCACTATGGCTGGTTGGTGGGTGAGTCATTTTCGTCAAACATGTCTATCACCCCAGAAAAATAACTGCTAGTAAAACAACCAGCGTCACTAACATTATTAGAGAGTTGACAGTAGATGAATGTATCTGTTCATGTCAGGCAGACATGGCTTTAAATTCTGACTCTGTTCCCTATCCTGTGTGTGTGATTTAGGAAGTACATAGCAACTTTTCTGTACCTAAACTTTGTTCTTTTTAAAATGAGAATAATACTATCTAGTAGTCATCAAAGCCTGAGAAACACTGTGCACCCAACTTACATCTACCCTGCTTTTGCACTGAGAAGAATTTCCCAGAATCTCTGTTACATGAGATATTGGAGAAATGCTTCAGCATTTCCTCAAGAACGTGATAATCTGAATTTATTCCACCCACGCCTGCTAATGCTAACAGTTGATTTTGTCAATGGCATCAGTCAGTTAATTCCAGAGAGTTTCAGCTTCTGGATCCACTTCCTTGTTGCCTCTATTCCTGTCTCATCAGTTGAAGGACTGACTGTTTCTTCATCAGAAGTCTTTCAGTTGCAAGACACAGACTACTCACACTGGCTTAAGGAAAAAAAAGGAAATATATGGGCCTGAAGATTGAGGCATTCTTTCCTTTCCATCTTTGGCTTCTTTCCTTGGTGTGGATTTCTTCCTGGCGGGTTTTCTCCATACTGCCCTTAGCAGCGCTGTGCCTACATTCTATCAGCTAGCGACTTCAATGGAAAGGAAAATCATTATCTCAGGAGAGATTGTGGGTCTCTCTCATTGGTTCAAAATGACCTTGTCAACTGTGTGTGGTCAATCTTTGTGTCCAATATCTAGGTCAGATGTTCCCTTCCAGAACTGGAAGGCAATGATCAAACACGCAAACCACATAGACTGAAAGTGGGAGAAAGTGGGCTCCAAAGGAAAGCCAACAGTGTTAACAGAAAAAGAGGGAGTGGCTTACGGGTAAGCAAAACAGCAGCTGTCCAGTGTGAATTACAACTTCTGCCTGGACTGATAAATAAACAATTGCCAGAGCCATTATGAGTGACAGCATTCTTGTTCTGCAGACACTATAAATCTGAATAAAATAAGCAATTCTTTGGTGAGATGACAGAAGAATCCATCTTTCCTTACTTCACCTACTCAGTGAGAGCAGCAGGCTCTGAATTCTTGCTTTTGTGGCTGCATTCCATGGAGTGTCTACTGAAACCAACAAAAACAGTGTACAAAAATAGCAAGGAAAAAGTGGGATTTTGAAACTAACTTAAGATAGTCCTCCTGGCCACAGATGTGATTAATATTCCTGCCATTTTGTTTAACCTTTAAATATTCTCTTAATATCATAGATAATTGAAATTTTTAAAGTTTTTTTTTTTTTTTTATTCAACTCACAAAACAAAAAGAAGTAATTTTAATGTCTGTAGGAGAGGGCATTGGCAAAATACTAAGATTTGGAGCTAATTTCTTTTGAAACTTGGCCATGAACAACATTTCCAAATTATGAGGGGATTAAATGAAGGTTGTCTTTAGGCCTGGAAAGTAGAAGGGACTTAAGCGTTAAGCCATGCTGGTCTAATTTTCATGATAAAGGAATATGGGAAAGTGGATAGTTATTATGACTTTATCTCTAGTGCTTATAAGAAGAAGGTATAACAACAAAAAACTACTTTTATTTGATATTTGTTTCCTAATTGCTGTATTAACAATAAAACATTCCTACCTATTCATAATGTCAAGAAGGTAAATGTAAGCCAATAGTCTTATTTGCAGTAGCAGAATCTGTATCATCTGCCTTTATTTTTCTGGTTTAACAGCTTCTTTCGCCAGTCCTTTAGCTAAGCCACTTCTTTAATTTCACACTCTGCATGATCACTGCACTCTCATCTTCTCACAAATCTAAGTGCCATTTAGATTCATGGTGCTGCTTGATTATGGTGGAGGAAAGAATAGACTCTAGGAGATTAACTCCTTGGGATGACCAGGTGGCTGCTGTTTTGGCAGCAAAGGATCAATGAATGATACATAGAAAGAGCCTCTTCCTTCCCTTTCCCCCAGTATAAGTGATTATTAACCTTGCTTTTTGTGCAAATAGTCCTTGGCATAAATACCTCAGGTCACTTAAGAATAGATCCCCATGCTTCACATTGGCTTGGCAAAACTCCAAAGAACATCTTAAAAATGGACTACAGTAAGTTAACTGCAGATGTTGCACCTCTTTAGACAGCTATGCACACAGGCATCAAGGACGATATCAAAGCATCTAGGACCACCAGAGAATAATATCAGTCCACTATTTTTCAGGAAAGCAAATTTAAGAAGAATGAGTTAAAGACTAATGAAAGAGTGAGAGACATTTTTGTGTCCTTTCCTCTTAGGCTAGAATAGAAAGACTCCTCTTGGCCATTTCTTTGACTTAGGAAGGCCACCATGCAGGAAAAGCAGACAACAAAGTAGTAAGGTTTATGGGAAAAAGGAAAAGGTGAAGTAATGTTCATTTCTAATCTTCTCTAGGCTTTGTAGGAGAAGGATAATATTGAGATGTTTGCTGTGCACATATGCACAGCAAGGTAGGGCTAAGAGAAGAGATTTGAGATAGAAGTTAAAACTAAGGAAAAAGAAAATTCATCCGGCTAACATCTTAGATGTCTTTACATATACATAGGAGGTCTGTTAGCAACATGTGTTCTGTATACGGAAGAAAATCTCAGACTCTGGATTCAAAACAAATTATTGCAAATCATTCAACAATTTAAACTTGTGCACAATCTTCACAAAAGTGTTTTAAGTTTCAATTAAGAAAAGAAGTTAGACTACGTATATCTCCTGCTTTCATGGACGTGTCTCACCACGAGTTAATAAGGAGTAGTAGCTTCAGATCACATTAAGACAGGTAGGAGATGGGGCATATTTCTGAAACTGGAAGGGGCCTTGCCAATATTCCAGGATATTCATTTTTCAAGTGAAAAAAATAAGCATGTGTTAATAAATCTAATTGCACATTAAAATTATTAGCTTGTTATTTGTTGGTAATATATAGAAAATGAGTTAATTTCAATGACTAATGCAATCAATTGTTCTCTACATTTGCATGACAAATCACACTTTTTAAGTCATCTTATAGATAGGATTTTGTTTTAAAATACAGTTTGTATAAAATATTTGTGAGTAGGAAGAACACTTACCTTTATGTTCATTAAAAAATGTAGAAACATATTATAATTAAATAAGTGTTTTATGGAAATACAGATGGTAAGTAGCAATGCTTTACTTCAGCCAAGGACTTCTGACTTCTAATTCAATTTGCAACCTTGATAAAGATTTAGATAAATTTTTTAAAAAGTATGCTTATAGTATATTAAAAATATTGAGGATGAAAGCATAACATTAGGAATATCTTAAGATCTCTGAAGGTAAATAGACAAAAAGAATGCCTTCCTTTGCCCACACTCCCAAATCAGAGCCTGACCCAAGGAAATGGATGCATGCAATTTATCTCTAAGGTGATTCCAAGAAGCAAAAGTGAGGGAGTGGAGAGAAGGAGATATGGAAAAAGGCAATAAAAATATCTATTGCCAATACCAGGAGGATTTTATTGTAGAAATGTAAAGTTGACAAAAAATATACATATAAACAGGAAAACTTAGGAAAACCAAAGAAAACTTGAAAGAAATTAGGAACACAGTTGGAGGTCTTACACTGTTGGATTTCAAGATTTACTCCACAGCTGTGGTGACTAAGACAGAGTGGTGCTGGCATAAGAAATAAATAGATCAATGGAACAGGACCAAGAGCCCAGAAATAGAGCCATGCATGTAATTTTTGACAAAGATGCCAAAGTAATCCAATAGAAAAAGGAAAGTCTTTTTTAACAAATGATGCTGGACTACCTGGATATCCACTAAAAAAAAAGGAAACTTTATCCCTAACTCACACCTTACACACAAGTTAATTTGGATCAAACCCCTAATGTAAAAGAAAAATCATAAAGTTTAGAGAAAAATATATGAAAAAATCCTTACGATTTGGGAGTAAGTCAAGTTTTCTTAGACAAATCACAGCAAGAAATACTGATAAAAATGATAAATTAGACTTTACACATATGCAAAAAACCCACAATGTTGTTGCAAATGGGTCTCTTTTGTCTTCTTTGTATGGCTGAGTAGCATTCCACTGTATATATATATACTACATCTTCTTTATCCATTCATCCATAGAAGGGCACTTGGGTTGTTTCCACATCTTGGCTATTGTGAATAATGCTGCAATGAACATAGGGGTGCATAAATCTCTTTGGATCATTGATTTCAAGTTCTTTGGATAAATACCCAGAAGTGGCATAGCTGGATAGTATGGTATTTCTATTTTTAATTTTTTTGAGAAATTTCCATACTGTTTTCCATAGTGGCTGCACCAGTTTTCATTCCCACCAATGGTGTATGAGCGTTCCCTTTTCTCCACATCCTCTCCAACATTTGTTGTCTTTTGTCTTGGTAATTATAGCCATTCTGACCAGTGTAAGGTGACATCTCATTGTAGTTTTGATTTGCATTTTCCTAATAATTAGTGATGTTGAACATCCTTTCACATGTCTTTGGGTCATCTGTATTTCTTCTTTCAAAAACTGTCTGTTCATATCCTCTGCCTATTTTTTGATCAAGTTGTTTGGTTTTTGCTGTTCAGTTGTATGAGTTCTTTATATATTTTGGAGATCAATCCCTTGTTTGATAAACGATTGGCAAATATTTTCTCCCAGTTCATCAACTGGGTCATGTTTCCATTTTGTTCATGGTTTCCATTGCTTTGCAAAAGCTTTTTAGTCTCAGGTAGTCCCATTTGTTAACTTTTTCTTTTGTTTCCCTTTCCCAAGTAGACATGGTATGGACCTTGAACCAGACAGAGAAAGACAAATACTGTGTGATTTCACTTACATGTGGAAGATAATAAATACATGGATAAAGAGAACAGACTAGTCGTTACCAGAGGGGAAGTGGGTTGAGGGGTGTGTGGGCAAAAGGGGTAAAGGGGCACATATGTACACTGATGGACAAAAATTAGATTACTTGTGGTGAGTATGATGAAGTTTATTCAGAAATGGATAAATAATAATGTACACCCCAAATTACACAATGTTATAAAACTTTATGATCTCAGTAAAACTACTGGAAAAAATATAATGTGAATCTTCTAGTTGGAATAGATGGAACATTTAAAAAAATGAATTGAATTTTTTGATGAGTGTAAATTCAATATTTCTGGTGGATAATTTGAGAAAATATATCAAATGCTTTAAAGTATTTTATATCATTTAACTTCAAGGCATTTACTAAGTTTAAGTTTGTTTATATTAAATTATATTGGTACGCAAAAGGATCTGGTAAAATGCTATTCTGAAAGCACTGCTTATAAAATTAAAGTAACATATAGAATGTAAAAAAGAACTCAAAAACTTATTTTCATCAAAAGTCACTAATAAATAATAAATAAATAAGCTAATAATAAATAAATAAAATAATAAATAAGCAGATCACAGAGTTGGTGAAAATAATTATATAATCTTAAAACACATATTTGACAAAGGGCTGGTACCTCAGATATATAAAACACTTTTACAACACAGTATTTAAAAGAATCACACAAACAAAATAAATGTGTAAAATATTCGAATTGACACTTTCCAAAAAGAAAATACACAAATGCCTAACAAACACGTGAAAAAAGCCCTCTCCGTCATTAGTAATTAGGAAGATGCATACTAAAACTACAATGAAATGTATACCATGAGAATACCCAAAAAGAAAGAAAAGATTTATAACAAGAAATGTTATCAATGATGTAGAGCAAATGGTACTCTCATCCATCTTTAGTTGAAGTGTATAATGGTGTACCATTTTGAAAAAAGACCTGGCAGTCTCTTATAAATTAAACATAGCTAACATCTCACTCAGAAAATCAACTCCTAGCTCTTTACACAAGAGAAAGAAAACACACACACACACACACACACACACACTTTGTTCTAAAATGTTTATAGCAACTTTATCCACAAGGTCAAAGACTGGAAACAAATCAGGTCTTCATCAATAGGGAAACAAGGACTCTGATTATATGCATCCAATGTAATACTATTTATCAGGAGAAAAAAATAAACTGCTGATACTCACAATATGGATGGGCCTCAATTGATTAAGGACAATTTTGTCATTTCATGGAAGTTTTTGACAGAGTAAATTTAAAATTTACAAATCTATCAATCTTGTCCTTAGAAGTCCATTCTCATTCCTTGTGTAGCTAAATATTCCCTTAATTGCTTATAGTTCTTATGGCTTTATTTTTTATGTTTCCAAACCCATTTGTAATTAAGTATGGCGGACAGTCTGAGGAAAGAATCTAATTTCCATTTTTCTAAATATTTAATTACTATTCTTAGCATCACTATAGAGTCACTCTTTCCCTACTTACTTTTAATGTTTTTATCATTTACAAAATTCTCATATATACTAAATTTGTTGTTGGCCTGTCTTTTCAGTTCATCATCATTTTTGTGTGACAATAATACAGTTTTTAACCACATGACTTTATAGTTCACTTAGCTCGAGACAGCAAAGTCTCATACTTCTTCAAACTCAATACCAAATTTTGTATACTTTGAGGTGAATCGATCTGCCAGTCTTTCCTTTTTATACATTTTTTTTTAGTATCTATTCTCTTGTCACCATCATTTAATTGATGCCTGTTTTGTTAAAACCACTGACACAGAAAAGAAGTACAGTAGAATATTCTAGAGAGATTTTTAACTCACTGAAACGCAGCATATTATAGATATGGTCTTATAGCTATCTAATCATGCAGAAGTTTCAAAGAATATAATTTAAAAATTTATATACTAAGGAAGGTTTTATAGTTGGGGCTGAGAATGCACAGATTCTAATTTCCTAATGACTTGGCAATAAAAGAGTTACTTTGGTTTTAGAGTTGAAAAGGATCTTAGAACTACCTAGTTCAAAATCTTCATTTTGCTGGTAGGGAAATAGACGTTTAGACGCAAAGCAATTGTACAACGTTATGCCTCTTCGATGTGGCTGAGGCAGGGCGAGGGCGTAGGTCTTAGCATTTCCTTCTCAGTCTTCTCCCTACCCATTGGGCTACCTCCAAGAAATGACTATATCTCAACACGGTTTTGTACAGCGATCTTATATGCAGGGCTGGGCAAGTTTGAAATCCTGTTAGAACAAAGGCAACAGAAGAAAGTATAAGCCACCAAGGAGAGCAATTAAAATGCAAACAGGTTTGATCTGTCCAAAGGCAGGCAGTTTAAAGGAAGCATGTGCTCATTAACCACATCATCTGCTAACCGTGCCGACAGAGCTGCAGGTCTCCACTGTGCCAGCCCTGAGCTCACTGCCAACAGCAGCCACTCTGATGATGAAAGCAGCTGAGCCCTTGGTAACCCCTTGGCTGTCTCATTGTCTAGTATCTGGAGATGGAAGAAAGACACAGCCATTCCATCATCTTAAAACACATTTTGAATATTTTTGAGAAACAATTGTTCAGGAGCTGAACTTCTAAATCTCTAAGGCTGTGCCACAGAGGGGAACTTTCCCATCAAAGAAAAGTGCACATGAAGGGGATGGGAAATGGCAAACTGGGTGAAAATTATAGCATTTGCTGAGATGAGTCTTCAAGAAAGTCATTTCCACAGAGAGGGCTTTGCCACACGGGAAGAGCTGTCATTTCAAAATGCGAGATTTAACAAGCAGTTTAAAAACTTTTGAATGTGTATTTGAAGTCTGCAATGCTACCTGCGGAATCACTGTTTGTTTTCGGGGAGAAAATTGTCTTCTTCCTGATATTGTAAATAAAAATATTTTAGGTTAGCTATCAAAATGACAAATATTGTCTATAAATATATATATATAGTTTATTATATATCATTTATAATTATATATGCACATATATACACAATAATATAAACACATTTATTAGTTTGTTTTTCTTAAAAAATGTTTTCACTTTCATAATCTAACTCAATCTACACTCTTTAGAGTCTTAATTTTAAAGATGGCAGAACTGAGGCCAAACAGATCTTGTTTGTCTTAGAAAACTCATCCCGTGGTTTATCTTTGATTTGTTCAATATACAAGAGAAAATTTGAGTTCTAAAAACACATCAAAACCTTCACTGATGCAGGAGTAGATACACGGATACATCCAGGGTAGGTAATTATGTAGCTGAATGAATTTGAAGAGTCCTTTTAATAACATAGAATAGTATAGTTGAGGGAAATATGGAGGAAATGACTCCTGCTCTTGTATTCTAACCACTTTCCAGTTTTGACTTCAGGCTGACTCTGAAGAATTGTCTTTAGTTGGTGGAAAACTAAGCAGAAATGGAAACTGAATTCGCAATTCCAGGATCACCTTCACTGCCTCAACACAGATTCCCCCACCCCTCAAGATATTCTAGAATAACCCAAGATTTACATCTTTAGGATGGAAGGTTTGCAAACAGCCAAAGCTTATAGACCAGTAGGTTTCATGGTCACTAGATTTTATACTATGAGTAAAAGAAAATTCATAGTTTAGAACACACATACACACACACATATATATGCATCATTTGTAAATATGCATCATTTGTAAATATATATAGTTATCTATATGTATTGTTACCTCACTATGCAATGGTGCAGGGTGTTGAGAGATGAGGTGATGCTCTTGAGGCTTTCATCACCAACGGATTCTTAGCTTTTAAGCATAAATTTTCTTCAGGCGGGATTTTGATCCTCAGATCTTTTAAGTATTAACCCACAGAAATGAGAAATTGTGTCCTTTTGACTATCTCTGCCTGAACCTGATCAATAGCACAAGGCAATGCCATTGGTGTCACTTGGCCGACTGCTTCCCACTGACTAAGCATCTTGCAAAACCACTCAGAGGCCATCAAGGAGAGGATGTTCGTCCTTATGGATAATTGACCCAGGATTATAGGGATCCGGAGAGTAGCTGTTCAGTATAGAAGGTAATCTGATGCTTTGCTCAGGCATGTTAACACTTGAGACTGGATCTTAATCTTAACCTAATTTATGGACAGACTGTCTTTTTTTTTTTAATTCTAGACAATTTATAATTACTGGCATAAGGACAACTTAATGACGACTCCAAAGAAATTAAAAATAAAACAAATAAATAAATAAATGCAAAATCCCCCTTGTTCCAAAACAAATTCAAGAAGAATATTGAAAAAGAATGAGATAGAAAAAAAGATTCTTTATAAGCTTTAATATTCTTATACCAAGCAACTAATGTGGAACTAAAATATTAGTACAATATAACTATGTGACATGTTTCACAAAGTTATTATAATCTGAGTTCACAGGTTCTGTAGTTTTTATAACAACTCTAAGTGTGTAATATATTTTGTCTATTTACATAATGGTCACATGACTATAAATCAAAATGTTCTACTAGTAATAATATTTAAAAACTATATGAGCACTCTAATACAGCATGAATTAGAGCATACGTCTGTTGTTGTTAAGGGCCATCGAGTGGATTCCTACTCCTAATGACCCTGTGCAAAGTAGAGTGGAGGCCCGTCTAGTCTTTTTGCACTTTTGACACTGTCTGCTATGTCAGAAAATGCTCTGCTGCTATTCATAGGATTTTCATGGCCAATTTTTTCGGAAGTGGGTGGTCAGGTCCTTTTTCCTAGTCTTAGTTTGGAAAACTCTGCTGGAACCTGTCCATCATGGGTGACCCTGCTGGTATTTGAAATACTGGTGGCATAGTTTTCAGCATCACAGCAACACACCGCTGACACAGTATGACAACTGACAGATGAGTGTTGTGGTTCCCTGGCTAGGAAATGAATGTGGACCGTGGCCATAGAGCATGGAATCTTAACCACAAGACCACCAGAGCTGGCTAGAGCATATGTCCTAATTTCTATATACCTTGTTACTGATGTATAGATTATAAGAAAATATATCCATGTCTAGTTTTTCACTAATGAAGAAAGTGAGGCTGAAATTGAATAACATTTAAGACCTTGTGGTTGGAAAGTTTTAAAGCCAGGGATTGAATTGAGTGGTTTTTTTTCCCCCTCTTTCAGGGCTCTCTATACCATATAATGTTTCCTTTCACAAGAAAATGTAACACAACTGGAGGTCTGTTATGGTTAAGTGACTAATAAAATAAAGTACATTAAAATAATGTTACTGAGCTTCAGATGCCATTTTATTGGGACTACAATCATCCTGTGCTATGTGTAATCATTTTCAAATCATAAGTCACCAAGGATGTGTAACTTATAAACAACTAGTCTTCACCTCCTTTTACACATACTAATCATCTTAGGATCCTTTGTCCAAATGGAACTCAGCTATATTAGCTAGGGAAACACTAGCTAATATAAAAAATAAAACACAAATCAGGTTTATAAGGTAATTGATCCTTATTTCTTATTCAAGCAATAATGCAACACAGGTGTCCTAGAGACTCTGCACAGAGGTGGCTTTCACCAGCATGGTGAGCCAGGATCCTGAGGTCTTCCTTTTGATTCTCCACCATCTCTTGGATTCTCACTGCCATCTGTATGCTGCCTCTGTAATAAGGGGGTAAAGAAGACAGAAGAAGGGAAGAAGAGAAGAGAAAGGCTTTCTTACAAGCCCTGACCCAGAAGAGACACATGTCACTGTCACTCTCACATTCCTTTGGTGAGAATTAGTCCCATAGATACAACTAGACACAAGGGGCCTAAGAAATATATTTTCTGCAATAGAGTCCCCAATTTCTTCTGGGAAGACTATTATTCTCTGAGAGAGGACCATCCATTCTTCTGGGCATCTGATCTTATCTGCTGTGTTTGTGTTTCATTGTATTTGATTAGATCAACCAATAATCCCCAAGTTTCCAAAATCTTATTTCATGGGGAGAAATAAAAACCATGCTCTTCTATCCACAGGTAAAACTACTCTGTGCTATACTAGAGTCATGAATGGGAAACGTAGCATATAACAAAAACTTTAGAGGATCAGCGTTCAAATCTAGTTTTGAGTTGTGTCACCATGGACACATCATTAAAATGTGAACATCTGTTCCACCTAAGTAAACAATTATTTAACATGGAGCTTCATGTGTGTGGGGAATGTGACATGATGTTCGGTAACAACTCATTATTATTACAGCATACACAATAGTTTCCCATTTCCTATCTTGTTTGCTCCTTACAGCACTAGTAAGAGTGAACAGTGAGAAAGGATTTTATAAAAAACTGTGCTCTGTCAACATTTAGAGAAATTCTTTGTGTGTAGTGATCAGCTCAGTCCTGCCTGTGATTTTTTAAGGTGAAAAATATTATGTAATCGTACCCTTTTTCAGACAGAGATTTGGGGGGACCCTGGGACGTGATAATTCTTATTAAAAATTGACTGTGCAATAGTCTCAGTGTTGGGCACATTATACATTGCAAATTAATTTTCCAAGTAGCTCTGTGAGATGTGAATATTATATTGATGTTATCAATAAAGAATTCAAAACTCAAGAGAAAATGGTATACCCAGGATTGATACTTAGAGTTCTCTTAATTAAGACAATTATTTTCTTTCTCTTATACCACAAATCTCTCCTCAAAATAGGCTTTTTCTGATGGTTGCTGATGCTCCAGTTTGGAAGAACTAGACTTGAAGAATTACTGTGGCTGCAATGATGGAAACCCAGCTATCTGTTGCATGCATCCCACTGCATCACTGTTCTTTTTGATTGATTGATTGATTTTTTTGTGAGGAAGATTTGCTCTGAGCTAACATCCATTGCCAATCTTCTCTTTTTATTTTGTTTGAGGAACATTGGCCCTGAGCTAACATCTGTCCCAATCTTCCCCTATTTTGTATGTGGGATGCTTTCCCACATGGCTGATGAGTGGAATAAGTCCTCACCCCAGAGCCGAACCTGCGAACCTGGGCCGCCAAAGCAGAGTGCATGGAACCTTAACGACTCAGCCATGAGGCCAGCCCCAGAAGCCTGTGCTTCAGATGAAAGTGACACATATACCAGCAAGCTGAACACACAGCTCGTTTGCTCGCTATTTCCCATGTATAGGATTTGTCCTTTTCCAAGGAGTAGGACTCTTAGTTTACTACTACTTCCGTGATTCCCTGAGTCTCACCATCTACTATACTTCGGGTGGGAGTGAGGCTAAATACAAGCTGAATGTATGGTTTCTATTTAATCAGATAATGAAAAGGATGCATTTCAGGACTTAGACACGTATTACAGTGACCCAAATTACTTATGCTATCCCATGTTTTTATAAGATACCATCTAATTTGCCATTATAATTCAAAGTAACTTCATTTTCCCTGGTGGAGGACTGAAAATTACTGTAACTTATAATTTTATAGTAATTACAGTGAGAACTCACATAATTACTGCAGCAAGATCACTGTTCTATTTATTTTCCCAAAGGACTCACATTCCTAGTAGAGGAAATTCTTAAACTGTAGGTTTAAAGTTTCAAGTGCTATTTCTGGCCCAAATGGCACCTCAATAATCATAACCTGATCCTCTTTCTGTTTCCCCTCGGAAATATTCACCCTGACCAAACTGAATACAGATCGAAGTTTAAAGTAGATGAAATCTAGAAATTCAGATGTGCCTAGGACATTCGTGCTATATTTTTTATGAGATGAAGAGAAACCTATGGCACTCAAACACTTGCACATGTTTGGTCTTGAGATTTTCTTGCATAATATGTGTTTATTCAACAGATAAATTCCATTCTGAGCACAGATGCACCTGCCGCCAACCCTCTATCCTCCATGTGGACTGGAGACACTGCCTACACTCCTTAAGCACACAATTTAACGTCTCCTCTCATCTTATCACTTTTTTTAGGTGACTACCTTCTCCCCCTTTCAGTTTTTAGTAACCACTTCAGATTGAACCTTATTAATGTCATAAGTCCTGCCCTCGATACCCAGTGTTACTGCCTTAACTCAGGCACTCCTTACTTCTGGCTTTATTCAAAGCCTCCTTGGGAACGTGAATCCACAGAGATCATCACTCTATTCTTTGTGCCTCAGTATCCTTCCACATACCTTTAGAATAACACAGCCTGAACACACGTTGGCAAGGATATAGAGCAGCAGGCGCTTTCATACTTTGCTGGTGGGGACTTGAATTATGACTGACATTTTGGAGAGAAATTCGACAATATTGAATAAAGTTAGAGATTAACCCCACAGCCAGGAAATTCCATTTATAACTTATGTATTAAGAGTAACTCTCAGGAACCTGCACAAGGAGAAACGGATACGCAAGTTCATGGCAATATTGTTTCTAATATCAAAAATGAGAAGAAGCCAAGGTCTTTCCACAGGAGAATGCAAAAGTAAGTGGATAGTTGACACAAAGTAATAGTGAGCAGCAGTTACAAGTTGAAAACTATCAATTACTTTGTCAGCTTTGGTAATTCAAACACATAATATGGAGTAAGGAAAACTAAAGTAGGTCTCAGAGAAAAAGATAACTTCAATACTGCTAAAAGTACTATTTTAAATAAATATGTAGTAATGAGCACTTACACTGTGCCCAGGACAGTGCTTAGCACTTTGTTCTTGGGATGGTAAATATAGAATTTATGAAAATACTTTTTTATGCTGAGCAGCTTATGGTGCAGAGGGTGGGAAATAGGTCAAGGGACATTGTCTCAGTTTCATTTGTGATGTTTGTTTTCTTTTCAAATGTGTCTGCTGCAACAAGGGAATTCTCCACATGTCCCCTGTGCTAATCTATTATCCTGACATCTTTGTAGCCTCAAAATTCACAATTCTTTCACTCCTTCCTGAGAAAATATTTGTAGATTAATCTTGTCTAAGTTTGAAGTATGTTCTCTGTTTAAAAATGCTACTTGCAATAAAATGCACAAATCTAAATAATATTAAGTATAAAAAATCAAGAAGAATTAAGAAACAATAAAGATGTGATATTCTCATATTTCCTTTTAATTCAATGGGCACCAAATTGCAAAACATATATAAACGTGAAAATAAACTGTTATCCATTGCTGAATTCATAGAATGTTAATTATACATAAAAAGCAAGTGAAATTTCCAATCATATCTTTGTTTTCATAAAAACATATTTCTCTTGAGAAGACAAGCCAGACTGCAAGAAAATATTTGCTAAAGACATAGCTGATTAAGAACTGTTATGCAAAATATGTAAAGAACTCTTAAAACTCAAAAGTAAGAAGGCAAACATTAAAAATGGGCCAAAAACCTTGATAGACACCTCACCAAGGATAATACACAGATGACAAATAAACACATGAAAAGATTCTCCACATCATGTGTCGTCAGGGAAACACAAATTAAAGCAACAATGAGATGCCACTACATACCTAGTAGACTGGCCAAAATCCAGAACACTGACAACACCAAGTGCTGGTGAAGATGTGGGGCAACAGAAATTCTCATTCCTTGCTGGGGGGAATGCAAAATCTTACACACTTTGGAAGAAACTTTGGCAGTTTCTTACAAAAGCAAACACATTCTTACTACACAATATATCAATCATGTTCCTTGGTATTTACTCAAACTTGCTGAAAATTTATGTCCACACTAAAACCTGCGCATGAATGTTTATAGCAGCTTTATTCATAATTACCAAAATCTAGAAGCAACTGAGATCCTTTCAGTAGGTATATGGATAAATAAACTGTGGTACATCCAGACAATGGAATATTATTCAGTCATAAAAAGAAATGTGTTAACAAGCCATGAAAAGATATGGCAGAAACTTCAATGTATGTTACTAAGTGTGTGAAGCCAATTTGAAGGCCGCTTACTATTGATTCAAACTATACAACATTCTGAAAAAGGTAAAATTAAGGACAGAGTAAAAAGATTAGTGGTTGCCAGGGTTTGAGGGGGAGGGATGGATGAATTGGCAGAATCTAGAGGATTTTTAGGGGAATGAAACTATTCTATGTGTTATTATAATGGTGGATACACGTCATTATACATTTGCCCAAACCTATAGGATGTACAACACCAAGAGTGAACCCTCATGTAAACTATGAACTTGGGGTAACAATGACATGTCAATGTAGGTTCATTGATTGTAACAAATGGACCATCTGATGTAGGATGTTGATTGTAGGGGAGGTTGTGCATGTGTAGGGGCAGGGTGTATATGGGGACTCTGTGTCTTCTGCTTAATTTTGCTGTGAACCTAAAATTATTCTAAAAGTAAAGTCTATTATAATAAATAAATAAATTAGTTTCTATATTTTGTCAATTACTTTTAAAAATAAAATCTCTAAAAGTCCACTGTAAACTCTAAGTGCATACAGAATGTATAAAGCCATAATATCTAATTGGGGTTTATAATATATGTTATTTAAAAATACATAGCCATGGACTTCTGCTTTCATGAATAATCAACTACTATGGAAACTGTTTTCTTACAGGAAACAACTAGTACACTTCACAGATTATATGAAATTGCTATTTTCACAAACTGGGCGACAGGCCCAATGAGGAAAATCCCATGACAGCCCCAGCTTAAGGCTAGGAGACAACTTCCAAGTCAGAGTGCAAGAGATGAGAACCAAAATTGATACAGTCCAATGTTCTCTCAGAGTTGAGGAGACAGAGATCAGAATCCACTGAGGATGAGATTGTTAAATTTTGGGGGGCAGAACACAAGAGGGGAAGCAAGTGGATAGACAGAAAACTTTAGAGATCTGCAGAAGAATCTTTGAATTTTTGGCTAATTATGTAATTGTGTGTGTATGAGGCAAAACTCAGTGTTGCTAGAGGAAAACCATGGAAAGAACTAGGCCGAATGATTAACTCCCAGAAGCCACCAAAACTGGAAATAGTCTGCATCCTACCAGACAGAACATAGAGACACTGAAATACACAAAGCATTTGGTAGAGTCCTCCCAAAGACAGCAGTGGGTGACATTAGCTCTAGACTGAAGAGTGCTCTGGCTTGGCCCTGACAAAGCTTAAAAGCAAGCATTGCATGGGTAAAACTGATTCTAAGTCAGTTAGAACTCCTGAGCAAAGTTCAATTTTTTAAAGAAAACAAACAAAGCTCAGCACACAGCAATGTAAAATTATAATGTCTGTCATCCCATAAAATATTATGAGGCATGTGAAAAAACAAAAATGCATCATCCATAAAAAGCAAATAAATCAATAATAAAAATAGACACAGAAATGACAGAGATGATAAAATTAGTAGACACAATAGTTAACACAGCTACTATAAATATCTTCCACATGCTCAAGACTATACAAGAAAACATGAGCATGATGAGGAAGAACATTGGATAATATATTCTAAAAATCTATGTGGAACTTCTAGAGATGAAAATTTAATATCTAAAATAAAAAAATGCATTGGATGTGATTAGCAGAGGATCATAAACCCAGAATAAAATATTAGCGAACTTGGAGAAATAGCAATAGAAACTCTCAAAAATAAAACACAGAGAAAGAAAAGATTAAATTAAAATGAACAGAGCATCATTGACCCATTAGAAAATATCAATGTCAAAAAAACATGTAATTTGATCCCTAAAAGGAGAGAAGGAACTAAAAACAGAAAAATGATATTTAAAAAAACAATAGGTGGGTGTCAGCCCTGTGGTGCAGCGTTTAGGTTCACACATTCCGCTTTGGCTGCCCGGGGTTCTCTGGTTCAGATCCCAGGTGTGGAAATGGCACCGTTTGGGATGCCATGCTGTGATAGGCATCCTACATATAAAGCAGAGGAAGATGGGCACAGATGTTAGCTCAGGGCCAGTCTTCCTCAGCAAAAGGAGGAGGATTGGCAGCAGATGTTAGCTCAGGTCTGATCTTCCTCAAAAAAAAAAAATTTAAAAAAAGACCTTGCTAAGAAATGGAAGACAGACAGAATCCCTTTCAGTAGAGTTGCACCAATCAACCTAAAGTTTAAATGTTAAAAGAAGTCTTTCAGCTGAACAGAAATGAAAACAGATGGCAAGTGCAATCTTCTACAAGGAATGAGGACCAGCAGAAATAAAAAATAAAGAAGGAATAAGAAAATTCCTCGGTAAAAGAAACATAAAGAGAATATTAATTAATAACAGGAAACGACAACCTCTACTCTCAATCTTTTGGGTGATATGGAAGATACTCAATGACTTTTCTTCTTATTTCTGATTGTTTTATATATTTATTTATCAGAAAAAAGTAAGTAGTAACCAGGAAAAATAATTAAGATTAAAAAAGTGATGTAAAAAACTCACAATGATTGAGATTCACATATGTCAAAAGGACACAGGAGCCAACAGAAACCAACTAAGACCAAAGGTGGAGCACTTGACCAACAAAATATGTAAAGCACTGTTGAATTATGATCCCAAGTGTAAAATAAAAATCCATGAGTCCATAACGTCATAAATAAATGATTGAATAAACAAATAAATGTCAGAGAACAGACAAATCTCCTGTGTAAAGGAATTCCAAATGATTTAGAACCGGCCCTCAATTTGTTGAAGCATAACTCCCTACTCTTAAGCGTGAGCTGTGCACAGTGAATTGTTTCTAAAGAATAAAGCACGGAAACAAGGGGAAAAATGCATAACTTTTCAGTGAACAGTCCTGACAAACATACTCAGCCAAGTGATCCAAATAAACACCAATAATAGCAAAGATACATAAAAATGATTTTATACACTCTTGATAAGATATGATGGAAATGGCACTTAAACGTCTGTCGTCTTCCTGCCAAAAACTCAATGTCCCAGGGTAGCAATGAGAAAAGAATCAAACGATCCCAAGTGAGGCACATTCTACAAAATACCTGACTAGTACTTTGCAAAACTGTCAAGTAAATCAAAAACAAGCAAAATCTGAGAAACTGTCAAGGCTAAAAGAAGCTTAAAGAGACATGATGATTAAAAATAATTTGGTATCCTGGATGGGATTCAGTATCCTGGAACAGAAAAATGACATTGGGTAAAATCTAAAGAAATCTGAACAAGGCATGGACTTCAGTTAATAATAATGTATCAATACACATTCGTTGATGTATTAAACATATCATGCTAAAGTAAGGTGTTAATAACAGAGGGAGTCGGGTGTGGATGTATGGAGACTCCCTGCATTATCTTTTCGATTTTTCTGTAAATCTAAAACTGTTGCAAAATATAAAATGTTCCTTAAAAAATAAGGAATAATAATATCGGGAACTTGGTCTTCATTTTCCCCAGCAGATGATAAAACAGCTCAAAGCGCTATTTTGTGTAGCATCCCTATTTAAACGTATGTTTTATTATCATAACTAGGGAACGTTTGAAGGTAAAAGAAGAAGCTACTAATCAAGGATTAAAACTATATTCTTTTTTAAAATTGTATTGGTGAACTTAAAGAACACCTTCGCAGAACAGGATTTTGCAAATTCTTTATTAGAATGGAAACGCCATATGCACATGCATTTAAACAGAATTATAAAAATAATTTATTCGTATTGATTACCTCACCATTGTAAAAGCATAATTGGAATGAGGGTTTTTTTTAAATTTTAATTTTTTTTAATTGCAGTAAGACTGGATTATAATAATATATAGCTTTCCGATGTACATCGTAATATATTTCGAATTCTGTGTAGATTACATCATGTTCACCACCCAAAAATGAATTATAATCTATCCCCTCACATGTGAGCCTAATCACCCCTTTTGCCCTCCCCCCACTTCCCCTATGGTAATCACCAATCCAATCTCCATTACTACGTGTTTGTTTGTTGTTTTTATCTTCTACTTATGAGTGAGATCGTATGGTATTTGACTTTCTCCCTCTGACTTATTTTACTCAGCATAAAACCCTCAAGGACTATCCATGTTGTCACAAATGGCCAGATTTCATCATTTCTTATGGCTAAGTAGTATTCCATTGTGTATAAATGCCATATCTTCTTTATCCATTCGTCCCTTGATGAGCATCTGGGTTGCTTCCAAGTCTTGGCTATGGTGTACAATGCTGCAATGAACATAGGGGTGTAAGTATCTTTATGCCTTTGTGTTTTTAAGTTCTTTGGATAAATACCGAGCAGTGGGATAGCTAGATCATACGGTAGATCTATTCTTAATTTTCTGATGATACTTCACACTGCTTTCCATAGTGGCCGCACCAGTTTGCACTGCCACCAGCAGTGTACGAGGGTTCCCTTCTCTCCACACCCTCTCCAACACTTATTGTTTCTTGTCTTGTTAATTGTAGCCATTCTGACCTGAGTGAGGTGATACCTCATCGTAGTTTTGATTTGCATTTCCCTGATAGCTAAGGATGTTGAGCATCTTTTCATATGTCTGTTGGCCATCTGTATATCTTCTTTGGAGAAATCTCTGTTCAGATCTTTTGCCCATTTTTTAATTGGGTTGTTTTTTGTTGTTGTTGTTGAGCTGAATGAGTTCTTTGTATATTTTGGATATTAACCCCTTATCTGATATATGGTTTGCAAATATCTTCTCCCAATTGTTAGGTTGTCTTTTCGTTTTGTTGATGGTTTCCTTTGCTGTGCAGAAGCTTTTTAGTTTGATGTAGTCCCACTTGCTCATTTTTTCTTTTGTTTCCCTTGCAGACATGGGACTTGAAAATATGCTGCTCAGACCCACGTCAAAGAGCGTACTGCCTATGTTTTCTTCTAGAAGTTTCATGGCTTCGGGTCTTATATTCAAGTCTTTAATCTATTTTGAGTTGATTTTTGTGCATGGTGTAAGGTAATGATCTACTTTCATTCTTGTGCATGTGGCTGTCCAGTTTTCCCAACACCATTTATTGAAGAGACTCTCCTTTCTCCATTGTATGCCCTTGGCTCCCTTGCCGAATATTAGCTTTCCATAAATGTGTGGGTTTACTTCTGGGCTCTTGATTATGTTCCATTGATCTGTGTGTCTGTTTTTGTGCCAGTACCATGCTGTTTTGGTTACTATTGCTTTGTAGTATATTTTGAAATCAAGGAATGTGATACCTCCAGCTTTGTTCTTTTTTCTCAGGAATCCTTTGGCTATTTGGGGTCTTTCGTTGTTCCATATAAATTTTAGGATTCTTCATTCTATTTCTGTGAAAATTGTTGTTGGAACTTTGATAGGGATTGTGTTGAATATATAGATTGCTTTAGGAAGTACGGACATTTTAAATGTGTTAATTCTTCCAATCCAAGGCACGAAATATCTTTCCATTTCTTTTTGTCTTCTTCAATTTCTTTCAATGATATTTTATAGTTTTCAGTGTACAGATCTTTCACCACTTTGGTTAAGTTTATTCCTAGGTATTTTATTCTTTTTGTTGCAATTGTAAATGGGATTGTATTCTTAATTTTTCTTTCTGCTACTTCGTTGTTAGTGTATAGAACCACAACCTATTTTTGTATGTTGATTTTGTATCCCATGACTTGACTGTATTCATTTATTGTTTCTGAAAGATTTTTAGTGGGTTCTTTAGGGTTTTCTATCTATAACATCATGTCATCTGCAAAGATTGACAGTTTCACTTCTTCTTTTCCAATATGGATCCCTTCTATTTCTTTTTCTTGCCTGATTGTTCTGGCTAGGACTTCCAATACTATGTTAAATAAGTTTGGTGACAGTGGGTATCCTTTTCTGGTTCCTGTTCTTAGAAGGATGGCTTTCAGTTTTTCTCCATTGAGAATGATATTTGGTGTGGGTTCGTCATGTACGGCCATTATTATGTTGAGGTATTTTCCTTGCATACCCATTTTATTTAGAGTTTTTATCATAAATGGATGCTGTGTCTTGTCAAATGCTTTATCTTGGTACATAATCAAGTATTTCATCAGTTTCTTAGTGCTATCTGATACTGGTATTTTTCTGACTAGTTTTAAAAATTTTTTTTAAGTGAAACTGTGTTCAACCTTCTTTAAAGGTTATCAAATTTGAAATTATTGACAACTTCAATTGCCATTTTTGTATTTTTAAGTGAGAAAATACTGTGTCTACAATGCTGTAGATACATGTTAAGCTCACAGAAATTATCCTAAATGGTGTATGTTTTCAGCTCAAATATGTTTAACAGAGTAATTTGTAAATATTTATGAAACAATATTTTTGCCATTATTTCCTCTTTTGTCTAAATTCATGATACTTTCCACTGACAAATTTTTTTACAAAATAAAACATCTATAATAGTTTGTCTCTATTGATAATCCTTTCAAATTTTTCACCAAATTTAGATACTATAAAACTACAGGCCTTCACATTTTCATTCTATTGTAATATAGGATATAGATGTGTACAACTAAAATTAGAAATGTCATCAAACAAATCAAGATATCCCATAAAGTAATTATAGAATACCAAAATTAAATATCCTAGGTGGTTTGGCCTCCATGCTGTTTGCTAAATTTGTTTTAAATAAATACAATTTTCTAAAAGTATCAGAAGCTGAAGATTGAAGTTTCATTTGTTTAAATATTTTCAATTGATTTTTAATGAATTGCAACACAAATTTAGAGAATTTATCTACAAAAATGTTCAATATTTTTCCAGGATACAGAAGCTGATTTCTAAGGTAGGTTTTAAAAGCTCAAATTTTTCCAAAATATAATTCATCATGGACAACAAAGAAGAAAAACGTGTACAAGTAAGTTGATTTTGTATTCAACATCAGCATCATCAAAAATACTTTTTTAATTTAGTTAATTTGAGTATATGTATAGGCATACTTGTGAAGTTTAAAAAGTATGATTTCTTTCAGTTGTTTTTCAGATGCTTTTTTGGATGACGTTATGAACTATTTCAACCACATTAATTTCAAATACATTTATGTCACATACGTTCATAATTTAGTGAGAACAATATTTCAGTATGATGTTTTTCTCCCCCTAAAAAAGCGTTTGCACATTTTTCATGTTTCAAAAACAACTGTTATTCTTCAAGGTTAAAGTTAGGATTCACTGTAGCATTCACAAGAATCTCTGCTGTTTCTGCTTTAACAGAATGAATTCTCAAGAGTTTTACTTTCCTCCTATAAATTTGTGTTAAAAAAATCCCTGCTACTGGAATTAGCCTGACTTTTTATTTGATGAATACTGTTATTAAAGTGGCAACTTTTTAAATGTCTGTGAAATTCTGCCACTGCTAATGGAGCCAACACATTAACATCTATTTCTTGACCTTTCATACATGCACCCTCTCCACCACACACAGTTGGAACTGGAAAGGAGATGAATTAACTGACAAGAAGAGTCGTTTGATCTAAAGGAAAACTGATGATCCACAGAAGGGTCTTTGCATATCCTTTCCTCTGCTCAACATCACTGTGGCACAGACTGTTAAAAGTAACTGCACACTTTTGAAGTAGATGCTGCTGCTTCTACTTGAATCTCCTAGTTTTACACAGATAAATGATACTAATCAGTACCAGCTCCATGGCGGATAGTCAACGTCCACACCTTTTCTGCAAGGTATATGCTTGTCAGTAATCTTATTCAAGAACAAAATCATTACTTTACGTTTTATTTAACACTCATTCATTTTGTTTGTTGTTTGTTGTTTTCTCATTGATGACAAAAGGGTTTATCAGAAACAGGGGCAGCCAAGTAGAAATCAAGGGGTCATTGAAGAATGGATGGTGTGGAGACAGTTAACAGGTGAGCATGGACTGATAAGTCCCAGCATACCTCAGGGGCCAGGTGATAACAATTAAGCAAAACTGATTTTGAAAAAAGGGCCAAAATGGGTGAAATAAATGGTAGAAACCTTCGCAGGACCAATTGCCGATAAAGATGTTAAATTAGAATCAAAGAACAACGCTACTGCATCAAAAGTTCCACTCTTATAAGGCTTTGTGTGAAAGTGCTCCAAAAACACTGCAATTAAAATAAGATCCTCTGCCTTGTAAAAGATTTATTTCCTCATGATAGACAAAACTGAACGCCACCCAACTGATTTTGTAAGTTTAATATAATCTTGATTACAAAGCTAGATAAAGAACAAAAAATTTAGAACGTAGTTCTGAAAATCCAAACTATACTATTATCTAAGCAAATCCACCAGTGACTAAAAAAATGACAAAACATCACAACCAACCTGAGTATATTCCAGAAATGCAAGAATTTTATAACAATAGAAAAATCCAACAATTTATTTCATCACTTAATCAACTATGTAAAAATCACATAACTATACAAAAAGATGCATAAAATTTTTGATAACATTTAAAATCTAATTTAACATATAATATTTGAAAACAAAAAAAAGAGATAGAAACTGCCTTAAGTGGAAGAAAATTTCAAAATTCATACAGCAAAGCTCACATACAGTAGAAGCAATTTGGTTGTGCTTCCCTTAATATTTGGAACAAAGCACATACTGTTACTATTATTATTCAACATAATACTATAAGTCTTGACTAGAAAAGTTAAGCAAGAAAAAGAAACAAGAGAAAAATGAGACAAGTGAAATTTAAAAATAGGTAGGCATATCAGACCCTCAGTATGCACCATTTCATATCCTCACAGCCTTGTCTGTGTCATGTTCCAGCCACCATTGCAATGGCGAACTTTGTGTGAACTCCACCCAAATTTACCCAGGAGCAACTTGACAGTGCCTCTTTCTTGCCCAACCTCCATCCTGTTGTTTGCTGCCCTATAGTATCCTGTTGATGCCAACACATGGGACAGAGGGTACCCTCTTCAGCACTATGGTTGTGAAATTCAGAAATGTGGGTTATTTAATGTCCCATGGGCAAACCATTGACTAATGAGATGTAGGAGCCAGAAGATAAATTCTACCCTTTCTCCCTCCAGATAGACTCTCTAGAGATCCAGCTCATTCCACTGCTTGGAGGATGTTACATTAAATCAAGCAAAGGGCTGCAATTAGCAGCAGCCAGCTTGAACCTAAATTCATTGGTTCACCATTTTTTTCCTTGACATTATCCTTTTCATTTATTCTTTCTCCTTGAGACTATATTCTCTAGTGAAGGAGTAGCACCAAAGCCTTTGCCTCAGAGTCTTTCTGAGGAACTAAAGCTAAGAGAGAAGCTGTTAAGGTTTGGCCCTAGAACACAGACTGTCATGTTGGTATTTGTAGCTGGATTATTTAACAGTCTCAAGGTTACATACAAACGCCATCCTGGCGTTAATTCGGCATCGATAACTGCTAGCACTGAGTGGTGCTCCAATTATACTAAGGCTTTTATCTGTGGTTAGTTGTGATGAGAAGTAGTTGGAAGGTAAAACATTAGCATTACTTTAGCCATGGCACCTGAACAGTATGTGGAGCAATGAAAATAATGAGGATTATGAAGCGAGTTGGCTTATATTGACTACATTTGGAATCCTTGATAAAAGAAAATAGGTTTAGGGCAGTCACCTTCCAACTCAAGGTACACCAGGACATCCATGGGACTTTTCAGGACTGGTTTTAAAGAGATTCGCAGCTCCTGCGGTTGCAGAGCAGACTATGCTAAATTTCATGTCCAGGATCTAATTATAATATGGTGGTAAGGCTGCAAAGAAGACCAACTGTATAATACCAACACTGACCAAAGTCAAAATTATAACCCCAGTATGAAAAGACTAGGGTCTTGACTCCTAGGGTAGGAGCCTGGGGCTAAGCCTGGGGGTCTGGAATCCTGAGATTCCCCTGAAGCTTCAGATTGACGGAAGCATTCTCCCCTGACTTTGCCAGGGAAAAGCAGCCTTACTCTTGCCAAGAGACACTGCAATGACTTCACCAGATGCAGGGGTGTGCCACAAAGACAGACTTTCCTCAGGATTTTCTACTTGGCTTCTCACTGCTTCCAGGGTAAAAACCAGAACAGGTCACATCTCATCCTGAGAGGAGAATTATAGTTTCTGCTCTGGGGAGGAAAGCCTATATGGCCAAAGAAATTGCAGAAACTGGTTAATTGATACCAATGGGAACAGGAGAACACATATAGATTATAAGGCAGGAGGTTAAAGGTGTGGAACTGAAGGTTAAGGAGGTACAAAATAAGGGAGATTTAGTGACACGAGTTACACAGTCATGCTTAAGCGTTCATTGTTCTGGCAAGGGCCCCAGCATGTGGTCCTCATGGTTTGTTGAGCTGGCTCCTTGAGCTATCACTTTGACACACAAAGACTTACCCAATAAATAAGGTGAAGATGCCAGAACTTTCACGGCACAGTATTGAAGGAAATGTCAGTAGTCTCAGAGAGGTAAGAATGTTAGAATAGACTTACTACATAGGATCTGAGAAACTACCACTAACCATATTCCCCGAGATAGTCCAAGGACACTCCCTTTATTAATAAAATAAGAAATGCACTTTTGAGAGAAGCACTAGTAATATTTGTCTGGAGGCCTCCATTGTCTCGAGGCCAAAGTTGATGGTCAAGGACAAAGATATGCTGCCATAGACTAAACTCCCTAATATCGATGAGGATGATAGGACTCCAGAATGGCATGGAAATATGCAATTCTTTCTGAGACAAGGCAGACATCATTACTATAATGGGGAGTAAGGCTAGAGTGAGGCAATGATTACTTGGTCTTGGTGTTCTCAGTGTTAAGAGAGATGGACAGCCAATTGGGGTCATATAAATATGTCATATATATGTATATATGTACACACACACACACATATATATATATATATATATACACACACCTATATATACATGTATAACTTTCTGTGCTGCTATGACCTATGCAACCTGGTGAAACAGAGACTAATATCAGCTGACAAATGGGAAATCATGGTCCATCACCAATTTTCTAGATCAAAATCAGTCCACAAACCAAGAGCCCTCTGCAATGTGAAACATGTCACAGATGCTTCTTAAATTTTCCCCAAAGAGATCTATGACTATTTTTCCAGGGTAACTGTGCACTGGAGATAGAGATAAGAATAGCCAGGTATTTTGAGGATTAATAGAAATGAAGCCTGAGCTGGCTTTGATACCAGGAGACAAGCAATACCTCTGCAAGCTTCTGGATAGAGCAGGGGCATTTGGAGGTTTCTTAATGAGTGGAATTTTGGCCAAGGCCAATCTCACAGTAGAACTAATAGATCTGAAGATTCACCTGAGGTTATTTTTCTGCTTTTACAAGGTATAATAGCGATATATATGCACAACTATAGCCTGGCAAAAACCAAGACAACTAGTGACTCAGATCTCATTCAAGCAACCCAGATCAGCCAAAATACTGTCCAACGTTGTAAAAAATCTGAAATGGACCTTGAAGGAGGAGAGGATGAATATCAGTTATGACCTCAGCAAATTGGCAGAAGCAGGGGCTGTAGCTTGTTACAATATCCATCTTGCCTGAAATCTTTGCAGTGTACATCTGACTGCCATCTTGAAGATGACTCTGTGACAGATTGGACTTTTAAATCTCCTCCCAGGGAACGCATGACAGTATCTGTTCTCACATTGATGGAGATCTCATACGGCAATGGGAAAGCCAGCTATAGTGAAGAGAACAAGCGATCTGAGTGGAATCCAGGTGGAGAGACTCTATGAGACACATCCTGTGTATCACATCAAATTTTCTGGGCTTCCTTGCTTAGAACTTGTTCTAGCCATTGTGAGAAACTGGCTCACCACTGATTTAATCAGTTTTACTCACAGACAACTGGAGTGCACCTTCCTGCTTATCCTAACTGCAGTCCCCTCTCCTCCTTCACTGTTTGTGCTGAGTTGTGAGGCTTGCTTGGTACCCAGAGAGGTGAAATCGATAAGTCCAATGGAGTTAATGCACATTGGGGTAAATCTTTGGTCAATCAGAGGTGAGAGCCAATGGATTAATTCTTCTCCCTTCTGCCTCTGGATGTGCTGCCCTAACATGCAACTTACATGACATCTTGATAAACAAAACCACAGGATTTGCATTGGGTTACACTTGGTGGCAGCCAGCTTGACTGTGTATCCCATATTGGCTCTCCCTCCTCTGCCTCCCTCTCCCTGGCCCTCAGTCCTGTTCCTGGAATTGTACCGTCTAACACGTTATTAGCACATAAGCCAATGCATTAGCTGCTGATTTCTGGGGGTCCCAGGCAGAACAGAAGGAGTCAACAATTGGCATTTTGTACAAATGATATGCTCATTGTTAAAGAAAACACAATAGAATCATCAGATAAATGTTCAAAATAAATTAGAGTTCAGTGAATTTGTCAGGTACAAAATGATCACCAGTAATTAATTAGAAAAACATCCTACAAAGAAGATATTATTCACAGTAATAGTACTAAAAACAGTGCCAAATTAATTCAGTAAAAAGAAAACCAATTATTCAAAGTCAAGAGTTCACATTTAGTCATAAGTACAAAGGAAGCTTGTACATGATAGAGATGGCACCAAGACAAGGGGGAAATAACGGATGATTTAATGGATAGTGGTGAGGAAAATGGGTCAATATAATGGATGAAAGTAAATAATAATAATAATAGTGGGTGAAATGATAAAATGGGTGAAAAACAATAATACTAAGAAGTCTCTACTTTAAAAAAAGTATTAAAATAGTTAGATATAAGTCACTTCTCCAGCCTAAACAATGTGATGCTTGCACAGTATCAACCTCGAAATATCCACACATGAGAGTCCTGTGGTCGACTATGTATGGCTGCCTGATTTCAGGATGTTCCTTGGTCTTCTCTACTGCATGGTGTGAGTGGTTCATTGCATAACTGATAGAATGGGGGTTGCTCACGTGACCTTACTCCAAAGTAATTCTTTTAAGCTGAGAGAACCTGGATCTCATGGCTTGTCCATGCTGATACATCCTCCCCATCACGTCAGCTTCCTGCCAACCTCTCCCTATCTTCAGAGGGGGTTACTAAGGACATTAGAATCTCCATTTGAGCATCTGAATCCCATGTGACGTTGCCTCTGTGCTCTCTGCTCTTCTCCCTGTCTGTATCCTTTCTAAGGCAACCTGGTGTTGACTAAGCCTAATTAAGTCTTTTGAGTTGATTGAAAATTTGAATAAGCCATTTTTGGTAGTTTTGTATCCATGTCATACCATACACAGAAGAGAATGCGAGATGTGTGAAGGATAGCAATTTTAAAAGGTAGAAATATAAAGGTAACGTAGAGAAATTAGAATATATTGGTGGTCTTAGACAGGAAGACATCAAAATCAGAAATTTATGTTTACATAATTAAGTTGACAAATTTAACGAATTAGTGACAGATTGGGAGAAGCCATCTAGAACATTAAAAAATGTCAAAAAATTAATATCTAGCATATCAAAGGAAATACTGGAAATATGTGAGAATACATGTAATTCTAATTTAAAACATCGCAAGTGACATACATAGGACATTTGCAGGATAGAAAACTGGAAGTCGAACAAGTATATGAGGAGTGGCTGCAAAATAGAAAAGAGTGGAAAGGCAGTATGATGTCTTTTCAGAAATAACTAAAATAAGCTGATTTTAAATCCAGGAAACATTGGATAATATATAAAAATTGAACAATAAAGCACACGTGTTTTGATGTTATGATATACTAATGAACCTTGAGATTTATCATAGTTAAAAATAAAAATAGCATGAATTTACAGTGAACTAGTGGCTTACACATGGTACAGAGAACAATACTTTGCTAGACCCTGCATAGCAAAGGCTCAAGCTATGTATCCCATAAGGAGGTCGAATCCCAGAGGAGAGATAAGAGAATAAAACAAAGACATGTTATGAAGCCTTGCTACCCTATGCTTTTATTCTTGAATTGATAGACTGTATTTGGGGGTAAGGGAGTAGTTTTAGGTTTACAGAAAAATAGAGTGAACAATAGAGAGTTTCCACAAATCCCGACTCTCAAATCCAGTTTCCCCTACTATAAACATATAGCATTAACCTGGTACATCTGTTACAGTCAATGAGCCAATATTGAACATCACCATTAGCTAAAGCACATAGTTTACACTAGGACTCACTTTTTGTGTTGTGTATTCTATGGGTTTGATAAATATATAATGACATGTATCCACCATTACAGTGAGTGTATATATATCATATATAACAGTTTCATTGCCCGAAAAATCCCTTGTGTTCCAAAACCTTTCCCCCACACCAGACCCCTGGCAACCACTGATCTTTTACTGTCTCGAGTTTTCCTTTTCCAGAATGTCATAAAGCTGGAACAATACAGTATAGACATTTTAGATTGGTTTCTCTCACTTAGCAATAAGTATTTAAGGTTCCTCATGTCTTTTCACGACTTGGTAGCTCATTTCTTTTCAGCACTGTATGTAACAGTTTATTTACCCATTCACCTGCTGAAGAAATCTTGGTTCCTTCCAAGTTTTGTCAATTATGAAAAAAGCTGTTATAAACATCAGGTGCAGGTTTTTGTGTGGACATGACTTTTCAACTCTTTTGAGTAAATAACAAAGAGTGTGATTGCTGGATCATACGGTAAGAGTATGTTTAGTTTTCTAAGAAATCTCCAAGTTGTCTTCCAAAGTGGCTGTACAATTCTGCATTCCCACCAGCAACGAATGAGAGTTCCTATTGCTCCACATCCTCACCAGCATTTGATGCTGTCAGTGTTCCAGATTTTGGCCATTCTAAGGGGTGTGTAGTCGTATCTCGTTGTTTTTATTTGCAATTCCCCAATGCTATATGATGGGGTGCATCTTTTCATGATGTGGAGCATTTTTTCATATTCATACCCAACCATTTCTGAAGCTTTTTCTTAACTTTGCCAGTGTAGTAGGTCTTTCCAAAACGTTCCCAGGAGACAAAGTCCTCTCTCTTTGTTTCTCTTAAGTTATTCTGACTCAGGAGTTTCTGTGCTTCCCAAAATATCTGCTAAGCATCGCAGACATTTTACTAATAATCTTCATCACTGCTGTCTTTGTGAATACAATTAATTTATGTCAATATCTGTGCCACGGCTTATTTGTAATTAATTTCCCTAGGTTTCACTGGGAAGGTATTACCAGCCTGACTGGTAGATGGCAGGCTTTCAGAAGTGTTAGTGTGAAAGCTCTGAGCGTCATTAGGCCTCTTCTTTTTTCAGTAAGTGATCTACGATGTTACATGCTACATGCACTCCAAATACCTATAATTCTCTATCTCTTGGTTTCCTTTTTCTTTTAAGTTCCAGACGTGTATTAAGGATATCAGATAACAATAGACATAAATTTGAGCTCATTTTCTTTCTACATTTCCAGGCCCACTCCCACTCACTCATAATTTTGCTATTAAATGGATGATCACCATCCTTTCAGTCATTCAAATTAGAAACTCAGGATCTTTCTTTCCTTTACCTTGTATCTCATGCCCAGTGCTCATTGATTCTCATTCAGTCTTTCTCTAATGAGCTCCTGAATGTCTTCTCTCCACTCATTCTTTTTGTGGCTACCTTATTCAGTTTTCAGCATCTTTTTTGGCCCAGTCCAGTTTATTCTCAGTCACACATCCCCACCCCAGTCCATCTTCCACAATGTTGTAAGAGGCATCTACATTTAATGACATTTCAGGAGCACAGCGTTCAAGACCTTTGTGGTGTGCTTCTGCTTGATTTTCCATGCTTCTTTGCACCATCCTCACTTTTGTACAACTGATGTTCTACCCCTCCAGGAGTGCTCACAGCAGCCCAAGCATGCTACATATTTTCATATCTCTAGCACTCAGTTCCAACTAATCTCCCATCTGTGACTTTGTGCCTCACTTCCCCACTTAGAGCCTAATGAGATACTCTCCAGTCTTCAAAGACGTTCCATAAATAACTTCTCTAAAACAACTAAATGGAATTAATCACTCTTTCCTTTGAGATATGATAACATAGGATTCCTTATCCTTCTTAGAATATGAATTATACTTATTACTGATACATATCACTGTTTCTTCTGCAAGACTCTGAGCTTCTCAAGGGTATGCCTGTAAATCCTGCTCCTTGTCACCAGTATATTTAGCAGTGTTTGGCACTTGAAAGACACTCAAGTGTCTGCTTAAGAAGGGAAGAGATGAATACATGAGTAAAAATAGTTTGCTTATGATGCTATCTTTATTCTCAGTATGACTTTCGTAAGATAAGGCTAAAACACACTACTAGGTTTTGAAACAGGTGCGCGTGTTTAGGGAAATCACAAAATTCATTCAAAGATTTTGGCTATTAAAGTGACATTTTAAAGATTTCCATTCATATCTTCTCTACAACTAAGACTTTTTGGTTGATTGACTGGGTGTGTTGTTGGGGCTATCCTAAACGCCAAGAACTATGATTGACTTTGAAATAATAGTCTAAACAGTTACATTTTTTTCAGTTTTATGCATGCATTTCAAATACATGTCTTGTGAAATAACATTTTTATTTGATCATGCCCTATGAATAAGTGCAAATTTCATTTACCTGCAGCCCCAGATTTCAAGGTTTTATTTTTTATATGGGAACCTATAATTTATTTAATTTTGCTCCTGCATAATGGGAGACAAACAAGTCTCCTGGCAGTTTGGAAGATGGCAAGTGAGGAAAACACAGCTCCGAGTCTGGGTTACTATGCCATAAACAACCAAAACCCTGCCCGCTTGTCGGTAGGTGCAAAAATATTGGAGATTGAACAATGACTAAAGCATTTCACGTGCTGCCACTTTGGCTTTTAGTATTTATTCCTCAGTTTAAAAATTAACTAAGAATCTGGCAGTCTAAAGGGGGTAGAATAAAATCAAATTCTCTGCTGTCTCAATTTTCAAAACAACAGCAGTTGGAGCAGTGTTCACACCTTTCTTGTGTGCGGCTCAGGTGAGGGAATCCAGGAATCTGCTGTCATGAGTGAAATGGCATTTTCTGTGACACACGTATCAGACGTTTGTCACAGCTAGCCTAAAGCCTGATCAAAGACTCCTGGAAAGGAGACCCCCTTGAGTCCTTTGCTTTGCAGGGCATTCCTATGAAAAAACATACAAGGATTTCTTTTTAGAAACTCTGCATCTTGACCGTGGAATCTTCAGAACACATGTGCTTCCCAGACCCCTTGGTGTGTCCATCACGCATCCGTGCACCAGGCTTGCCTTGTTCCCTGGAGAATTTGTAGTTCTGGAAGGCATCTTTCCCTTGTGAAAATGGATGGATCGAGCTCAGAATATAAAAAAAATGGGCTGTGCTTTCTGCATTTGTAAAAGTGGACACCAGGAGTAAGAATGCACTTTATAGCACAGAGAAGCTAAACCCTGTGATGTGACACCACCCCTCAGAGTTTGTCTCTGTTTGCTGGCATGGTGAGCCATTCTGAGAAATCGCTTCCCATGACTGGAGGAGGATGGTGATGAGGAGGAGTCTTGGTGGCGGCTGCAGTGGGAGAGGGTAGCAGTGATGGCTGCGCTCTGAGCACTGACCAGGACTCCAAAACTGAGGTCAGCACTTGATGAGCATGAAAACACTCCATCCTCTCAACAATCTATGAGTTCAGTACTTTGGTTATTCCCATTTGGAAAATTTCATCCCAACTAATTCTGGATACCATTCTCTTTTGGATGTTCATCTGCTTTTATCCCTTAGTGCCTCTGACATTTAATCAAACCCCAGTAACAGAGGCAAGAAAATTAAAGGAAAAATCACTCTTACATGTTGTATCTACCTTATCGCCAAGAATACTGAAAGTTTGCTGCTTTTTATTAGTGTCCTAGTTACCAAGGGAAAACACACAGAATTTGCAAAATAGTCCTGAAGTAAGACCAATAATGTATCTTCACAATCTACTAAGTATGGTTAAAAGGGGAAGATCAAAGAGAAAATGCAAAAGCATGATTTTCTTTTTTCAAAATAGCTCTCTTGAGTAAAGGAAAACAGATTCTACTCTCACTGCGTAGTTGTATTTGCATTTTTTCTCCTCTTCCCTAATTTCATAGCTTAGCCAGGAACTCATGTCTTATAATTAGTGTCAACTTCGGGGCAGGCTAACCCTCAGGTCTCCAAATATTTTCCCACAGTTTCTGTAAATGGTAAGATGTCTTGCAAATGTTTAAGATCCATGGTTCAGAAAGTAGTATTTAGTTCCTCAGACATGATTCTGCTCATAAACATAATTACTCACAAGAACGGTTTTCCAGAGATGATTGGTGTGGCCTTCAATTTGTATAAAAACAGAGACTAAAATCCAACTAAAATGCCAGATAGAAGACCAGAATGTCTAGGCAAACATTCTCACTTCATTTTAGACAAAGTGTCATAAAGTTTCAAACTGTGAAGTTTGGATTCCAGAGGAGACAGGGAACCTGCCAGCTGACTTGGTGACGTGGTTGTGCCAGCTTTGTGGTTTGTCTCTGGAACTGGGCTCAGAAGCAACTTTACCATTTGACAAAATTCCTGAATTCCTCAGGGCTGTTGTACTGGTGAATACTTCAGCAATCTGAGCCCACTCTTTCTGTGTGAGGGATTTTCAAATCAAAGCCTGCAACGAAAAACTAGCAAAATGGTGATAAGTTTTGTCAATTAACTTACAGGGTATGGTTTAAGATAATGTGCTGTTCCATTCTGGAAAGGCTATCTGTCATGGTTTCCTTTTCAAACTATATACCTTTCTGTTAAAAAGGGAAGAAAAATAGAGTGTGCGTGCAGTTTTGTTTTATTTTTTTAAGTTTGGACAGCCTGTTCTTGCTTCTACTATCAAATTAGGCTGCTTAATTTGGCAAACGAGCCTCTACGAAAATACAAAAATACTGTAAAGAAAAAAATCAACATCCTGTGTCTCTTTTACAATATGCAGCTTAATGGATAGCAAACCAGATGGCTGCTGCGAGACTGTGAATGCCAGATACCGCTCCAGCTGGTTCTGCAGACAATATGGATCAGTGCAAAGAAACAGGGGTGTTGCAGCCAGAGAGCTCTGAGGTCAAGTGTTCGTTCCAAATTTCCAAGACTTACAGAGTAGATAAGTCTAGACAGCCAACTTAACTTCTCCATACCTCTGTTTCCTCATTTGGTAAATCATATAAAATCATATCTTTCTACTCCAAAAGTGAGAATTAAATTAACGTCCAAAATCTCTGGACATAGTATATGCTCAATAAATATCATCTTTTCTGCCACCAAACCCTTGCCATTTCCACATTATATAAAAATAACATGATAACTAAGGTGGAAAACAGAGGTGGCAGTGATTGCCTTGATATCAACTGTCACACAATACTTGAGCTGATGCTACACAGAATATTATGATCACAGGATCAACACATTTTGAAAATTAAATGGTTTGGGTTGGGGGACAGCAATGAGGTTCATTCTTTCAAAAGACTTTTGAGTACATATTATTAAACATTTTATTTGCATTATCATAACAACTCCAAGAGGTACATAGTATTTATGGACTCATTTTGCAGATAAGGAAAATAAGTCATAGAGGTAAAGCAGGAAATGTCTTCAGTTCCCAATTTACAGGAGGGAAGAACAGGATTCGTTCATAGGCAGATGGACTACAAAGACCAGGTTCTTTGTGACTACAGTTCCCAGGGAGCCGCTGGCTACACTGACTTCCTGTCTCTCCTGAGAGCATTTTGTAACTTAATTTTTTTCTGTTGAACTTTATTCATGATATTTTTTCTCCCTCACCTCTGTCTGAACTGTATCAATTTGCTCTAATTCCTCGGCTCTTGCTTAACCTTTGTGAAGGTCTGCACTGCTGAGTCTGTCTTTGACTTTTTCGAATCTGGATGTAACTTTGCCTCTAGAAGAATCTCTCGTTCTGCCCGGTGGAATCCAAGTCAGATTCCGGTAAACATCCCTGCAGTCTCCTTACCGCAGAGAGAATAAAATGCAGACACCTTATGCTGTGAGATCCTCCATAACTGGATCTCCACTTACTTTTACTTCTGTCCTTATATAATCCCCCCCAAACCATCTTATTCTTCAGCACTGCGCTCCTTTTCTCTCTTAAAACAAACCATAGCTTTCCTTCTCTTAGTGCATAAGACATCCTTTCTTAGCACCTCTACCTCTTAAAATCATTTATGTTTCCTTCAAGGTCCCACTTAAATGCGTCTTCTCAAAGTCATCCCCCAAAATTCCCCAAGTAGAAGTATTTTCTTTTTTTTAAGGAAGATTAGCCCTAAGCTAACATCCGCCACCAATCCTCCTCTTTTTGCTGAGGAAGATTGGCGCTCAGCTAACATCCGTGCCCATCTTCCTCTACTTTATATGTGGGATGCCTGCCACAGCATGGCTTGCCAAGTGGTGCCATGTCCGAACCCGGGATACAAACCAGCAAACCCAGGGCTGCTGAAGTGGAGCTTGTGAACTTAACTGCTAAGACACAAGGCCGGCTCCAGTATTTTGTTCTTTTTACTGGTTTGAGACCGTTAGGCCTTTTAAATTAGATTCTAACTTTGTCACTTGCATCCTGGGTGACTTTGGATAAGTTGTATCGTCTCCAGGATTCTTGGTCTTTTGTATAACAAGCAGAGAGGCCCTCAGGAAACTCCCAACTTAGCACCTGAAGGTCTCTGGTCTCATCATGTTATGATTATTGCTTTTCATTAAAGCAGGAGAAAGCAACACACTGTGACTATCAGATAGTGTTCTAAAGTGAGTTACACTTAGGCCTGTGTGCCCATTTTCACAGAAAAACATGACAAGGAAGAACAGGTACCATCTTCAATCTTCTGGTCAAAGAATATTTTTAGCCATTACTTTTGCTTTATTATTTTTTTAATAAAAATTAGATAAAAACATATCTCCCAGTGTACTAAGAACTGATTGCAACTTTAAAACTGATTAAAAATGAAATGAATTGGAAACGACCTTTTCTCTCTTTCCCCAAGCACAGGGGCCATGTGAAGTCTGTGCTAAAGCAAACTGCTCCTGGGGTTGAAGAACCCACCTTCAGATGGAAGAAAGAGCGATGCTGAAAACAGAGACCTGGGGACTCCTGGCACTTCATTCAACGAGCAACGATCTGAGTTAAACCACTTTACCTGTAACCGACTCTCATCATCCTAAAGTTCATAGCTTATTGCAATCAAATGAAACAAGGTAAGATTTTTTCCCTAAGAGGTGAAGTCATTCTAACATTGATAGAATGTGTTTTTAGCTCATAAGACTGTTGCAGAGATATAAATAAAATAAGGAATGTTGAGTACCTGGCACACTGCTGGGCATGTAGTAGACTGTCAGTAAAAATTCCCATTCCTGTTTTTCTAATTTCTAACAAAAGTTTGTTATATTCTAACAATATTGTTTTTCTTTTTTGCAGGGGAAGTTTCGCCCTAAGTTAACATCTGTTGCCAATCTTCCTCCTTTTTCCTTCCTTTTCCTCCCCAAAGCCCCAGTACGTAGTTGTGTATAGTTGTAAGTTCTTCTGGTTCTTCTATTTGAGCCACAACCACAGCATGGCTACTGACAGACAGTGGTGTTGTTCTGCACTGGGAACTGAACCCCAGACACTGAAGCTAAGAATGCTGAACTTTAACCACTAGGCCATCAGGGCTGGCTCACAACATCTTCACTTTCACCTTGTCTTCTTTTTTCTTAACATACAAAAACCTGTACATATTTAATGTATACAATTTGATGAGTCTTCTAACTATGGGTGGACCATTCTTCTTTACTGTCCAAGACTGTGAACTCTTTCTGGGCAAAATCCATGAGTTATTTACCATTGCATCTCTACCCAGTATTTTGGATATAGTAGTTATTAGTAAATACTTGAATTAAATTGACCCTGCTAAGTTTGATATACTGAGGCTACATTAATATGTTTAGTTTAAGAATGATTGAGGAAGAGTTTACGCAGACTTTTCATTGACTGCTGAAGTGAGCCCAACATGCATGTAGCTTAAATAGTCAAGACAAGACTTAAGGCAAAGATGGATTTGTTCAGAAAAAGCAAGCTTGAGCTTGAGACCTTCACTTGTCCTACCCTTTCCGAAGAACTGGGACGAATGCACTATATATTTCACACAATAGTGTATTTTCATACAATTTCTAAAATCACAATTGATTAAAACAGCTTTCTATTTCCATTCCAATTTGCCCTTTGCCTCACTTTCCCTTGTATTGAGTGATATGGCATGGCTACAGACACTTTGGTGTCCAGTAAAAGGGAACCTGGGTTGAGAACACAAGTGATCTGATTATACGGTTTGCAGTTATTTCCATGAACAACACTCCCAGTATGTAAATGGTCCTCAGCAATGCTTCTTTAGTGCATGTTGTCCACTTATACAGCATGGTGACAAATTTTCAGGGCCAAGGGTTGAGTTGCTGTATGAACATAACCTGGCATTGTAAATATGTGGGTAGCCGACAAAATACAAAGTTTGAAATCTGTGCATCCAGCAGCTAAACTTACAAAATTCTTCCAATCATCAGATGTATAAAAAACATAGGCAGAAGACCCAGTTCTAGTCACAAGAGTAGTTACCTCCTCGAAGGAGTATACTTAGTAATTCAGCATATAAATGATAAATGCATGTCATGCATTGAAGAATTAGCCCAGTTCCTGCACATCTCTATTCATGCACATATTTGCTATGTTCCTATTATAAGGAAATCACACTTCCCTGATCCTTGACTTATGTTGCTCAAAGGAATGAGGTGGAAATATCAATGTGCAAGTTCTGGCTTGGGCCCTCAGAGACCAAACATAGTTCTGCTTGCCTGCTTTCCTCTGCTATTGCTATGAGCAAAATATGCCCTGGTTTGCTCTCAGTCCTAAGAGAATAAGAAAAACACAGAGCAGAACCACCCAGCTGATCCACAGAACTTCAGTGAGAAGTAGGGTTGTCCTAGCCAACAGTTGAGCCAGCCTAGACCAGCTAAATGCCAGTCAACCCATAGAGCCATGAGAATGAATAATTCTTACCTAAGCCACTGAGTTTGGAAGAGTTTTGTCACAGAGTAGCATTATGGCAGTAGCTAAATGAGACAACGTGATCACTCCCTTTTTTGAAGGAAATTATATGACAATTTAACTGAATTGAAATGTTTGAGAACACTATAGCTGAAGTAAAGGGTACCAAGTATAAAGTTACGTTTTATGCATCCAAGCACCCATAATAAATTTTGACCAGTAATTGGTGAGATCAAATTATCTATTCTCTCTCTAGAAAATACAACAAAATCAGTACTATATGAAAACTTCAAAGATACTGTAAAAATATATAAAAATATTATTAATATGTATCAGTAATTATATATATTTGTGTTTGTGGTATTTATGCAAATGTTAACTTCTTTAAATTTATGATTTTTCAAATATCTCTTTTAACTAGTTTATTGAGTAAGATAAGTAGTTAAAAAAGATATCACATCTCAATAAAGATAAGATAAATGACATGTTTGAGGTGTATAATTTGACAAGTTTTGATATGTGTATAAATCCATGAAATGATAATGGCAATCAAAATAATATCTCCCTCATCTCAAAAATTTTCTTCATATCCTCCTGTAGACCCTGACTTCCAACCCTGACTGCTCATTACGCCCTTTCTAAGCAACACTGGTCTTCTTTCTATCACTACTGATTATTTTACATTTTCTAGAATTTTGTGTAAATAGAATATTTTTGCTCTTTCTTGTATGACTTCTTTTATTCAGCATAATTATTTTGACATTTATCCATGTTGTTGGAGCAATAGTCCATTTCTTTCGTCATTTCTTAGAAGTATTCCATCGGGTGAATAGGCCATAATTTGTGTATACATTCATCTTTTGATGAACATTGTTTCCAGAATTTGAATAATATAAATAAAGCTGATATGCACTCTCATGTATAAGCCTTTATATGGATACGTGCTTCTATATCTCTTTGGCAAATACCTAGGAGGGGAATGAATGAGTATGTGGTAGGTGTGTACTTAACTTTTTAAAGAATTGCTGATCTGTTTTCCAAAATGATTGTATCACTTTACATTCCCACTAGCATTGTATGAGAATTCGATTTCCCACACATTTTTGCCAAAATTTTGTATGGATGGTCTTGTTTTTTTTTTTTGTTTTTTTTTTTTTTTTACTCTTTAGTTGGCTAGTAGTTTTTCACTGTGGCTTTCATTTGAGTTTACTTAAAATAACTAATGAGTCGAGTGTCTTTCATGTGCTAAATTGCTATCTGTATATCTTCTTTGGTGAAGTGTCTGTTTAAATCTTTCGTCCATTTTTATCTGGGCTGTTTTTCTTATTATTCAGTTTTGATCCTTTTTTATATATTCTGGATACGATGTCTTTTATCTTATCTCTGATGTATAAGTATTTTCCTCTTAGCCCTTGACCTTTTTTCATTTCCTAGCAGTGTCTTATTAAAAGCAAAAGTTTTAATTTTGATTATCTCCAATTTATCAATTTGTTCTTTTATGGGTCATTCTTTTAGCATTGTGTCTACAATAGACACGATAGACACAATGGTAGGTGTCTTTGCCTAACTTATTGTTGCAAATGTTTTCTCCTATATTTTCTTCTAGCAGTTTTATAGTTTAGTTTTGACATATTTTGAGTTAATATTTGTTTATAGAACAAGGTATGGAGTGAAGTTTGTTTGTTTGTTTTTGCCTTTGCATCTTGCAAAACTATCCTTTTTTTTTTACTGAATTGCTATTATACTTTAATAAAAAGTCCATTGACTATATACATGTAGATGTTCATCTGTAATCACTATTTCATTCTGATGATGTATTTGTCTATCATAATGCTAACACCACACACTGTCTTTATTATAGCTTTATAAGAAGTCTTAAAGTCTGGGAGTTTAAGCTTTCCAACTTTGTTCCCTTTTTTCAAAATTGTTTGGCTATCTATTTGGATTATCAAATAAATTTTAAAATTTATCTCTCAATTTCTACCAAAAACTTCTGATGCAATTTTGTTTGGAATCACATTACATCAATCTATAGATAAATATGGGGAAAATGGACATTTTAATTATATTAAGTCTTCTAATCTTTAAAAGTGATGTATTTCTCCATATGTCCTCTTTAATTACTCTTGATGTTGTACACCTTTTATTTTAGAGCTCTGCACAACTTTTAAGTAATTTATCCCAAAGTATTTCATATTTTAATGCTATTTTATGCTAATGCAATTTAAATTTCAAATTCCATTTGTTCATTGCTAACATAGAAATATGACTGCAAGTTGGATAATGATAATGTGTCTTGCAAACTTGTTCAGCTAATTTTTTTATTCTAGTAGTTTTTTAAAATAGAATTCATAGGATTTTCCTATGGAGCCTAGCTTATGAGCTGTTTTTACCTCTTCCTTTTTATTTTATTTCTTTTTCATGCCCTATTGCGCTGGCTAGAACCTCCAACATGAGGTTGAATTGATGTAGTGAGAGGATCCATTTTGTCTTGTTCCTGATATTAAGGGAAAATCATTCAATCTTTGACCATTAATGATGTTAACTGTTTTTCATTTATGCCTTTTATCAGTTTTATAAATTTCTCTTTTATTCTTATTTTGCTGAAAAATTTTATCAGGGATGCACGCTGAATTTTTTCAAGTGATTTTCCTACATATATAGATTTGATTGTAGTTTTTCATTTTTAGTCTTTATTATGTTGTATTATGTTGGTTAATTTTCAAACACTAAACAACTATGCATCCTGGGATAAACTTCCCCTACTCATTATATGTTATCTTTTTTATATGTTGTTTTACTAGATTTACTGGAAGTTTGTTAGAACTTTTTGTATTTACCTTGTAAGTAGTATCATTCTGTATTTAATATCTTTGATTTTTGATATCAGAGTAATGCTGGCCTCATAGAATGAACTGTGAATTTCCCTCTTCTCTTTGGTTTTCTGGAAGGGTTTGTATAGCACAGCTATCATTTCTTCCTTAAATATTGGTAGAACTTGCCAGTGAAGCCATCTAGACATGGATATTTTTCAGGGGAAGTTTTTTAACAATAAATTCTATTTCTGCAACAGATATAGAGCTATTCAGTTATCTATTTCTTCTTGTGTGAGCTTTGATCGATTAGGTTCTTGAAGAAACTTTAAAACTTCATCTATGTTGTTGGATTTATTGTTTTGAAGTTGTCCATGATATTCCATTATTATGCTTTTAATACCATTTTTATGTTTTATTGTAAATATTCACTTTTGTGTTCATAAGTTTGCATTCTTTGTCAAAAAAGAGGGACTTTAAATTATTTAATCTTCTGAAGTAACATATTCACTTGCACAATCTTGGTTGTAGTTGCTCTTCTCAAATGTCCTTTGGCTAACTCAAGAACATTTGCAGGGCCACTCTTTCCTAACTGGCCTGAGATCAAGCCTCCTTCCACCTGAAGATGGCTGGTAATGAAAATGTATCAGCAGATAATATTTTTAGAGGATTTGTGTTTACTGTGACTAAGTTCTCTGAGCACAAGTTCACTCATTTTCTAGAGTGTCAAGTCTGAAAGGCAAATTTCCTATTGACCCATAATTCCTTCCACGCTGGACACCGGGTATGGTTTGGACACCAGATATGATTTGGATTCTACAGATCATGTGCACCAACAAGTACTTTCATTAAGAATGTGCATAAGAGAAGAAGCAGAGTGGTGTCACACATATGGCTGCCATGGCTAGCTAATTTTGAGCTGTTGCTGGCATCTTTTATAAAGACAGCAAGGGAGAATAAACAAACTATTATGAAAATAAAATAAATAAAATACAAAGTACAAGAGATGAATGACCAATTACTCAAAGGTATTCACAGGTTCTTTGTTATAATTATCTGTCATGCTAGTAGCTGAGCTTTTGGTTCCTTTATATTTATTTCAAAATATATTATTGAACACTCTTTCTATTATTAAAAAGGAACTGTAACTTTTTCCCAGTTTCCTGAATTATCTGTCTATATTATGCCTTTTGAACAATCTCTCTTCCTGCTCACTGACATACAACATAGGAGATCTCTTTCACCATTGAATTTGAGGAAAAGATAATCCAAATTTGTCTACAACCATTTAATATAACTCCAAATGTGTTTTGGGCAAGTTTTCACCCAACTGACTACTTAACCATTCATGTCATACTGGCTATCTTTGTAGACTATGATTTATATTACTCCAAAAGTTCCTCTACCTATAAAAAATATATATGTAATGGTCTTCCAGGATTCTTTCATTGTGAAATTTCCAGACATTAATAAAATCTGTCATCCATACCATTCCTTTTCAAATATTTGTATTTGTAAGGTTTTATTCTACTTATCCAACAATTGATGATTGCGAAAGGTACAGGATTCAATATTTCACACCAATTTCACTCTCTTACAAAGTTCCTTACATCCACATCATATCAAGGAAACCCTCACAGACCAGGTGAGGAATTTTCATGGGATAAAGAAAGGAATCAAGATTTTGAAGACAGGGACAGCTCCCAAGTGGCATTGCCCTGTGATATGTCCATGTATTCACATATCAAGGAAAATGAAAGACAGCATAGCCAGGGGGAAAGCTAAGATAAAAAATCAGGAAAGATAGGACCACATCACTGCTGTAAAGGTGCTAAGATTATGAATGGGCACGGGAATGGGTGACCAGAAAGTTGGGGAAAAATGCTCAAGGATTGAGGTGAGGCAAATATTAGTTCTCAGCAGAACTGAATTCTTGAGTACTGGGAACTTAGGTACTTCTGCATTATAATGGAGTCTCACGGACAGTGGCAGCATAGGTCAGTGGTTAATAACAAAATTTTGTGCCAAACAAATCCAAATTGAAAATCTGGTTCTTCTTCTTCATGTTCCTGGGAGAATGTTCTAATCTCCCTAATTATAAATTTCCAAATCTATACAATAGTGATAATAATAGCACTTATCTAATATACTTACAATAAAAATTAAGTAAGAAGTAATGAAGACTCAGGGCTGAACCTGGCAGTAAGAAAATAAATGTTACTGAATGTTTGTGTCCCCTCAAAATTCATATGTTGAAATCTAATCCCTAATGTGATGGTGCTAGGAGGTAGAGCCTTTGGGATGTGATTAGGTTATGAGGGCAGAGCCCTCACGAGTGGGATTAGTGTCCTTATAAAAGGGACCTCAGAGAACTCCCTTGCCCCTTCTGCTATGTGAGGATACAACGAGAAGACAAATGTTTATGAACCAGGAAGCGGATTCTCACCAGACACCAAATGTGCTGATGCCTGAATCCTGGACTTTCAGTCTTCATAACTGTGAGGAATAAATCTGTGTTGTTTATAAGTCACTCAATCTACACTCTTCAGCTATAGCACCCCGAATGGACTAAAACAGTTAGCAAATATTATCTTAGCCTGGTTTAGAAACAAAGGCACAGAGAGTTTGAGAACACAGCCCTGGTTTCCACCCCTAGTAAACAGTAGCTCCAGTGCTCAAGCCAGGCTCTCTCTCCCCAAGCCCTTGAGAAATACACCTGTTCTTCTACTCCCTTATCTGTCTCCAGTTCTGCTGAAGCCTTGTGCTTGTTCCTATATTCTTGCAGCAGATGTTCCAGTATAAATACTCGGGTACATACATGATTGCACAGTCCATAGAGACTATGTGAACCTACCTATGCCCTTGCCTAGAAAACCATAGGATTCCTCAATCTCGGTGACGCACATCAGTGTGATCAGAGACGTACAGTCGCATGAGAAAATCCAATGTTGCAAAGAACAAAGACAGAAAAGGACTAGGTGGGTAGAACAAGTCAATACAGCTAATCGACAGAGTTAAAGAGACAAAAAACCCACCTGGTTAGTATCCTCATACACACTCAAGATGACATTGACCCCATGAAACAAGGAAATGATACCGTGAATAAAGTTGAAGCAGGGTGAGAAGGGGTATGGAGAGAGACTGTTGTTTTGATGATGAATAGTTTCATAACATTAGCTTTTTAAGATTGAAGTATAGCTTTAAAATTATAGGTGTAAATATATATTTATCACACGCATTTATCACTCAGATTTAAAATGTTTTATGCATTTATTGATGATTAAATTGATTATAGTTATAAATATGTTCATTTATATTTCACCAGTAGGATAAGCTTTTCTGGGAATTATTTTAAAAATAAAAAACACAAGGGAAAAATAAACACAGGATTTCAAACTAAGAAAATTCTTGCCCACTGGTAACACTTTTGACGGTTTATGAATATTTCCCACAACAACAATATAGAAAATGAATCTCAAACAGAAGATTCCAGTGAAAACGGCCCTCTATTAAATAAAAAGGATTGAGGGGGAAAAAAGATCATATCTTCTGTGACTTTTTAGACCAGAAGACAAGATCCATTTACAAACAACAAGGTTATTTTTGTTTATTTGTTTTTCCCACTTCGTGGATACCTTTTTGACCTCAAGAAGAGCTGCTTGTGAAGTTCTGTACCTAATAGGAGCCACGAGTCCAATGGCATCTTCTCACAGGCTTACACTCTTGAAAAGATTGCAGTTTTGGGTGGATAGTCAGAATCTGTGGTATTCAATCTTAACATAGGAAGAATGTGAAACTGCCTATTTTAACACTAGATACTTAATCATAGTTCCTCTAATGGGCGGCCTGCATCAGAAGATAGAGAACAAACCTTCCTAAGGTTCTCTTCTGTATTGCAGTTGATAGAAATTATATTTGGAAAAACCTGTTGCTTCCTCATAGAAACATTTTACCCCCCAGAACTGACCATCTCTCTCCTTCTTATCTTTGTTAAAACACAGGAAATGGAAGAAAATATTGAATCTGAAAGAGATAAGTCCCAGTATGCCCCTGTGATGGTTAATTTTATGTGTCAACGTGGCTAGGCTTTGATGCCCAGATACTCAAACACCCATTGAGATGTTGCAGTGAAAGTATTAGACATGATTAACATTTGAATCAGTAGATTCAATTGAAAGTATAGATTATCCTCCAAAAATGTGAGGGTGAGCCTTAAGAGAAAAAAACTGAACTTAAGAGAAAGACTGAACTTTTCCAGAGGAAGAAGAAATTCTGCCCTCAGACTTGAGCTGTAACATCAGCTCTTCCCTGTGTCTCCAGCCTGCCGACCTGCCCTGCAGATTTTGGACCAGCAAACTCCCACAATCACATGAGCCAATTCCGTAAAATAAACCAATCTCTCCATCTCTCTCCAGTATTCTATATAACTATATTTCCATCTATGTAATAATGATTGCATCATGTCTTCTTCGAGTGTAATTTATACATAAGCTGGGTTTATTCATCTCAACAGGTGATGTCTTCCTGACCTTCACTCACACTGCTTGGCTAATGTAGGTTGAAGGGGGAGCTCTCTTCATCACAGTCATCAGGGCTCCTGTTGACAGGGGATCCATCTCATTCAATACATTCACTTATTAAGGTGAATTGTGCACTGTCTTTTAAAGTTTCTGCCCAAAATGACTCAGTCACTTCTGTTCATATTTCACTGGCCAATATCTGACATGACCTCACCTAACTTCAGAGAAGGTTGAGAAGTGCTACCCCATATCATACACTCCAAAGAAAGAGAAATAGATGTTTTGCGAGCAATACTAATAAAAAGTAGCGTGTGGCCTTCTGAACACAATGTATGGTTAGTATACTTCCTTTATGTAAGATATACTTGCCCCGTTCCCAAGGAATATCATCTAAATTCTATCATGTCATTGTATCGAGGTCAAAGTCTGGGATCTCTGGATGATGCACATTGTTCTTATATGCTATTCCGTTGTCACTGCTCTTGATAGAGAAACTCTGAACAAGAAAATGAAAAATGAAGGAAATTTCTCTAGCACTCATGCAACCCATAATAATAGAACAGGAACAAGATCACCACAATAAATACTCCCTTTTGGAAAGGGGAAGGATGTAAGATACAAAGATCACTGGTCCAAGCAGTTGTAAAATATCACAGGGAAGACATCGAAAGGGGTGAAGAGTGTTCTCTGGTTCTGCCTGATTCTTACCTTGAGAGGACTAGGGTCTCCACATGGAGAGAGTTCTTAACTTTTTCCATTACTGTCCTCGGCCACATTTGAAGTAGATGAAGAATGCGCTCTCCTCCGACCTGCACAGGTGTTCCAGCTGGCTTCCTGCCAATGGAACATTGGAAGCCTAAGGTTTGTTTTGCATACCGAAGAGTCACAAACTCTTTTTAAGAATAGAATTTTGGTTTCTGTAGCAATACAAATCAAATGTCTTAAGAAAAATCTTATTTATATCACTAAAATCAATTTTTACTGTAGATTTTTTTAGTCTGACTCACTGCTTTCATTTTCTTTTGTTTGTGCAAATACCTTAGAATGTAAATACCATTAAATATGGATACTTGCCCTAAAGTGGGTAGAAATTTATTCCCTTGCCCTTATTTCAGAGAAAAAGTGAAATAAACACCATAGATAAACCAGAAACAATTTTTGCAAAAGAAAATGAAGATGCTAAATGCAGAACAGCTAATTGCTTGAAGAATTAATATGAAATATCAATCCAGTTTCAATCACAAGATTCATAAGTAGTTTATTTCAGAGGAGATGCTGCTAAAGATGTTCAAGAGCATAAACTTTCATGACTTTAAAAGGAATTGGCTCTGGCAGTATTTGAACTTTCACTTATAATGACAAACAAATATGGCCATGCTGAAGTGACAAAAATATACTTATTTGTATAATTGCTTAGAATATATCATTTTTGTGTGTAAAATAGATATGAAATTATAAATCTGTTGTCCTGTGAATGTAGATTATGCTAGCAAAATCACTTTGATAGGTGCTGAGCTTTCAGGACTCCACTTTATGAAATTATATAATGAAAATTGAGTAAACATTCCATTATTATATTAGGAGAATTAAAATTAATGTTTTTCATACCAATATTTTTCTATTAACAAAGAAACTACTTTTTTGGAAGAGAAAGACAAATGGGACAAAATTTCCCACCAGTTTTATATTTTTTGAATGCACTTCAGAAATAAATACTTGCCATGGTAGTTTAAAGAGTAAGTACATACATATCCAGTTGTTTTCAGTATTACTCAAATATTAAATGTGAAACTGAATAAGACATCTCTTAGGTTTTATTCAAGTAACCTGCAATTTTAGTAGAAATGAAAAATTGTGAATAGCATTCAGGTGAAAAGCACATATGCGCCTCAGAAACATAATTTTAAAGATGAAAACATCTGTCTAATTTAAAACTAAAGATACAATAAATGCAGTGTAAAAATCTGAATATTCAGCAGCTAATCTTAATCAAATATTGACTCTAAACATGTGATGTTAAAATGAGCAAATTTTTAAAAAGTATATCATCACATGTTAAAATTTTCTCTAGTAAAGCAAACTTTAACTTGACGTAATTGTAGATTTGTATGCAGTTGTTAGAAATAATAAAAAGAAATTCCATTTACTCTGTACCCAATGATAACATCTTATAAAACTGTGGTACAATATCCCAAGTAGGATATTGACATTGATGCAGTCAAGGTACAGAACATTTCCATCACCACAAGAATCCCTCAGGGTGCCCTTTTCAAGCCACATACACTTTTCTCTCACTTTTGCTCTTACCTCTGGTAGCCACTAATATATTCTCTATTTCTGTAATTTTCTCATTTCTAAACTGTTACGTATTCTAAACAGTAGTTACATCACTCCCTGTAATGTATGTAACCTCCTGATACTGGCTGTTTCACTCAACCTGATTTTCTGGAGATTCTTCCAAGCTGTTGTGTGTCTCACTCTTCATCCTTTGCTATTGTCAAGGATTATTTCATGGCATGGATCTACAAGTTTGTTTAACCATTCATCTGTAGAAAGACATCTGGGTTGTTTCCAGTTTGGTCGATCATGAATAAAGCTGCTGTAAACATTCACAGATTTGCGTGTGTGTAGGAATATAAGTTGTAATGTCTCTGGCATACATGTCCAAGAGTGTAATTGCTGGAGCATGGGGTAGTTGCATGTCCAACTTTTTAACAATCTGCCAACCTTTTCCAGAGTGGCTGTACCATATCACATTCCCACCAGGATGTGTGTGATTCAACTACCCTGCATGTTTGCCAACATTTGAATGTTGTCACTATTTTTTATTTCAAACATTCTGATAAGTGTGTGATGATATCTTACTAAAGTTTTAATTTGTATTGTCCTTATGGCTAACGATGTGGAATATGATTTTATGTGCTTATTTATATTTTTTATATCCACTTCATTGAAGTGTCTCGATGTCTTTTGCCCATTTTCTAACTGGGTTGATGTTTTTTTTTTGTTGAGTTTTAAAACTTATTTGTATATTCTACATACCAGTGCTTTACCAGATAGGTGGTTTGCAAATATTTTCTCCCTATCTTTAGCTTCTCTTTTCATCCGCTTAACAGGCTCTTTCTCAAAGCAAAAGTTTTAAAACATGATGTGGTTTCGTTTATCCATTGTTTTTCCTTTTATAGATTGCCGTTTTGGTGTTGAATCTAAGAACTTTTTGCCTAACTCTGGATCCTGAAGATTTTGTGTTTTTTTCCTGAAAGTCCTATATTTGTGACTTAAGTCTGTGATCCATTTTGAGTAAATGTTCATGTGAAGTGTGACGTTTAGTTTGATGTTTACTCTTTGCCTGTGGATGTGCAATTGCTCCAGCACTATATTTTGAAAGGCTATCCTTTGATTGAATCGTTTTACTCCTGGATCAAAAGTCAGCTGGGCATATTTGTTTACGTGTATTTCTGAGTTCTCCATTCTGTTCCACTGATGCATACTAAATTCTTTTTAAGAATTAAAAAACATCATGAAAAAAGTAGAATATTTATTAGCTAATTCCTTTTGCTAATTGTGATATGGAACAAAATGCTATCATAGTCCATTTCCCGTCTCCTTGGCAGAGTCAGCCTCTATTGCACATAAGTGAGGCCATGTAAATAAGTTATATCTATAGATTTTACATACAGAATGTGGATAGATTTTACATATATCCCTTCCATTCCTGGCTCCTAAAACCGACATGCATCTACCAGCTAAATACAGAATATTCAATGACCGTAAAAGAAAGTGAAGGCACAAGAGACAAGGATGCTGAGCTCCTGAACGACTGTGTGGAGTGGAGCCCCTTCCCTCAACTAACCTCCAATGTATGTGCACAATAAACTGTTACTGTGTTAAGATTTTGAGGAGTTGCTTGTAGTAGCAGTTAGCATATCCTGATTTTCCTGTTCCTTCACTCTTAATGCCCTAGGATTCCACCTCTCTGTAAAGCACTGCCACACACTCCAAGACATCACAGGTTTTACCCAACATCCAGGTTTAGTACTTATTAAGGATGGATAAAAACAAGAAGTCATAGCCAAGGACATTCTGTCTGCCTTCCCTCCCCCACAACTGTCAGCTGCAGCCTCCTGAGTCCACTTTATCAAGGTGGGATGCATCTTGGTTTCCAAGCGACAGACAAACCCTAACTATGCATATAACATGAGTTAGCCCAGGAGCTTCCCAAACAAGAAAGTCTGAATTAGTTCTAAAATGCCTGCTTCAGGCATTCCCAGAAGGGAGGAAGTGGTTATAAACTCCCTGATAACTATTCTCATCCTGATTCATTTGGTTAAAATGGATCCTTTGTCATTCAGGTGAGTGCATTTTAGATTTTGTCCTAAAACTTAGGTAGATACATTGCATCCTTTATGTTTTCTCTTTAGATAGTTAATATTCATTTTTTGAAATTTCTGCACATGGAAAGCACTACTGTATAAAATATTTTACAATAATCTGTGAAAAAGAATGACTGATATTTTAATTGAAAAGAGCCGTAAAAACTTCTTGGAGGTTATTCTTATTCCATGCAGTATTTCCTTTGAAATTCTCTAACAAAAATGTCTAAAAATAGATTGAGAAGTTATATTTTAGATTATATTATAATTTGGCATATAATTAAAATACATGCAGCTACCCAGGGAGTAATTCCCGCTGTGAGAAACCCAGAAACTAGGTGAATGATTCCTACACATCAGGAAAATGAGAAATATCTACATCAAAACAGGTGTAAAAGTCTGAGACACACTCTCACCATAAACTTCACCCCCGACATAGCACCACAGAATCAGAGGAAAAACCCAACTCCCAGCTTTTCTCTGAGGAGCAAAGGGTTTGGACCTCACATCTAGAACCCTAGTCAAATCTCTAACAAGAGACAAAGAATGTCATTATATGATGATAAAGGGGTTGATCTAACAAGAAAATATAACATTTATAAATATTTATGAACCCAATATCAGAGCACCTAATAGATAAAGCAAATGTTAACAGATATGAAGACAGAACCACAGAGCAACACAATAATACTAGAGGATTTCAATATCCCACTTTATAAATGGATAGGCCATCCAGAGAGAATATCAAAAAGGAAACATTGGACTTGAAATATACTTTAGACCAAATGGACCTAATGGACATAAACAGAACATTCCATCCAACAGCAACAGAATATGCACTCTTCTTAAACACTCTTGGAACATTCTACAGAATGGATGACATGTTAGGCCACAAACAAGTTTTAATAATTTTAAAAAGATGATACCATACTAATTATCTTTTGTGACCATAGTTATGGGATACCATAAATCAATTCAAGAAGAATACTAAAAAATACAAATATGTGGAGTTTAAAACAACATGTTCCTGAACAAACAATGGGTCAAAGAAGAAATAAAGGGGAAATAGAAAAATATCCTGAGATAAATGAAATGGAAAGACAACATATCAAAACTTATGGGATGCTGTAAAATCAGTTCCAAGAGGGAAGTTTATAGTGATAAATACCTACATTAAAAAAAATAAAAGATCTCAAATAAATAACCTAACTTTACATTTAACGGAACTAGAAAGAAAAAATGAACCCAAAGTTATTAGAAGGAAGGAAATAACAAAGATCAGAGCAGAGATAAATAAAATGAGACTAAAAAAATAGAAAAGATCAATGAAACTGAGATTTTTTTTAAAAAGATAAAACTGACAAAGATTTAGACAAACTAAGATAAAAAGAGAGAAGACTCAAAAAAATATAATCACAGAGGAAAGAGGAGGCATTACAACTGATAACGAAGAAATACTAAGGACCATAAGAAACTGTCATGAAAAATTATATGACAAAAAATTAGATAACCTAGGAGAAATGGGTAAATTCCTAGAAACATACAACCTACCAAGATTGAATCATAAAGAAATAGAACTGACCAATTACTATTAAGGAGAGTGAATCCGTAACCAAAAGTCCCCCAATGAAGAAAATTCCCAGACCAGATGACTTCACTGATGAATTCTATCAAACATTTAAAGAAGAATTAACACCAATCCTTCTGAAACTCTTCCTAGAAATGGAGTAGAAGGCAAAATTCTCAAACTAATTTTATGAGGCCACTGTTACCCTGATATCAGAACCAGACAAGGAAACTACAAGAAAGGAAAATTATAGGTCACCATCCCTAATGAACATAGACGCAAAAATCCTCGACATTACCAAACCAAATTAGAAAATACATTAAAAAGGGTCACACAACATGATCAGTCAGATTTATTCCTGGAATGCAAAGATAGTTAAACATACACAAATCAATAAGTGTGATACATTGCATTAAAAAAAATGAAGGACCAAAAGCATATGATCATCTCAACAGATGCAGAAAAAGCATTTGGTAATAATCAACATCCTTTCATGATAAAAACTGTCAAACTGAGTATGAAAGGAACACACCTTAACAAAGCAAAAGTCATACACTACAAGCCCACAGCTAACATACTCAGTGTAGAAAAGTTGAAAGCTTTTCCTCTAAGATAAGGAACAAGAAAAGGATGCCTACTTACACTATTATTTAACAGTACTGGGAGACCTAGCCAGAGAAAGGGGCGAAAAAATATTTCTTAATATTACAATACCAAACGTTTATTTTAGAGTTGAATTTGAAGGGATGGGTTACCTTTTCATTCTGCCTTTAGGTAGAAAAAAGAAATGTCCTTGTGAAAAATAATAGACTGTCTCAAGTTAGAAAATAGGAAACAGTTTCAGACTGGAAATATAAAATCCAGATCATACAGCACGAATATTAAATTTGTAGCCAGATTATGATTGTTATTCATAGAATATTTTTCACATAGAAAGCTAATATTATTAATAGCATATAAATAGTATTTTGAAACTATTGGGTTGCATCTAAGGAATGTATATATTTCGCCCACTAAATGTTGATTAAATATCCTATTTTTTCTTTTAATATAAACCTGTAAACTCTTGACATTCCTTCATTTTTTAAGCTTTATTGAGGCATAGTTGAAAAACAAAATAGCAAAATATTTAAAGTCTAACTGTCGTGGTTTGATATACATATTCAGTGTGAAAGGATTCCCACCATCAAGTTAATTAACACATCCATCACCTCACATATTTACCTTTTTAAAAATTGTAGTGAGAACACTTAAATTCTACTCTCTTAGCAAATTTCAAGTATACAACACAGTATTATCAACTAAGGTCATCACGCTATTCTCCATCATTGCATCTTCTGTAATTCATCATAATCATTGTCCAAAGGCTTACACTTGTTGATGTTTATAGAATATAAGTCCTTAAGGACAGAAAACAGATTTTACAACACAATATTTGCAGTCTTAGCAGGAATAGTGTGTGTATGAGTGTGTGTGTGTATGCATAGAGAGGTAGATAGATAGAGGAGAGAAGGAGCGAGATAAAATTTGATTAAATGACTAGATGAGTAGTTGGCTCTCAGTTAATACTGGATAAATTTATAATGTGAGGCAGGCTCCAGGAAGCCAACAGAGAAATAATAAAGAGCTTTGGAGGGTTCTGACCTGTATAGAAAACATGGTGTTTGACATGAGACACACAAGAACTATTGTCATGTGTCTCAGCAAACACAAGTGATCTGGGAACTCCTGTCTCCATGTGCCAGACAGAAGGAAAGAATTCAGCATTGGTGAAAAGTTTCAATGACTACTGCAAAAGAAAAATGCAATGACAAATATTCTTTATAAAACATTTCATTCTCAAATTTTGTTTTGTGACGTAGGGTAGGAATTGTACTTACATGTATCTCTATCAGTCAGTATTTATCAAACCAGGATCCTATATAATAATTTGAAATTTTGAATTTTTGTTAAATTATGTAATAACTTGAAATTTGTATTTTTGTTTAATCATAGTTTCAGTTTATCCCAATGATCACTGCTATGGACTGAATGTCTGTGTCCCGGCAAAATTCATATGTGCAATGTTTGATCCCCATTGCATTGGTATTTGGAGATGGGGCTTTTGAGAGTGATTAGGTCAGGAGAATGGAGCCCCCATGATGGGATTAGTGCCCTCATAAAAGCAGACAAGAGAGACTTGCTTGCTTCCTTTTCCCTTTTTCTCCATCACATGAAGAAACCGGGAACAGGATCCCTACCAGAACAGGACCTGGCTGGCATCCTGATCTCAGACTTCCAGACTTCAGAATTGGGAGATTTAAATGTTTGTTGTTTAAGCTGTACAGTCAATGGTGTCTGTTATGACAGCCTAAACTAAGATGATTATGGCATAACCAAGGACCGTCACATGATTTCAATTCCATGCTTGTTTTCCATTGACAATTTTATGGGGCCAAATGATCAGTTTCAAGTGAGGGTGTTTAACTTGTAAAGAATTGGGTGATGAGTTAGCTGCCAGTAAGTTGTCACATCACAACGTCAAGAGAACAACTCTGTGGCATATTTATAAACAATATTCTAAGGGATGGAGTAGAGTAGGATGGGTGAGTGTTAGGCCTGCTAAATCAAGTTAAATTAATTAAATTAAAAGTACAGCTATTAGAGATCCCATTCCTAGAAGTCACAGACCTGACAGGACAGCTGAGGTCCCTGAGGGCGGATATCACAGACTTGCAGAGAAGAGAGTAACAGGGACCACTATGCAAGCTTGACTTCTAAATTTTGACCCTCTGTTTTGTTTTGTTTTTTCTTGAATGATGTAAACCCAGAAGTACATTGAAAAATGTTTCTCTTTAAATTTCGTTAAGTATTACTGAAGATATTTTGATGTCCCGAAAGCGTATTGTACTGGAATTCTATCTTTATAATCTGTGACTTTTGCTGATGTTTGAGACTTTTTTCTCAGATTCAAAATTTTAGTATTCATCAGGTATCAACTAAGAATAACAGATTAGATGACTACCAGCTTTAAGCATAAACCCACATATACTGCCAAGAGTGGAATAGAGATTATGAATTCCATACTAAGTAGTATCTGGATTTAACCTAATCTGCAAACGTCATATCCTCTTGATTGTTTGCTTTGTAAACGGTCCTAAAATTTCAAACCTGGAAAGGCCTTGACTCGTCATTGATCTTATATCCCCTACTTTACACCAGTAAAATCCTAGGCTCAGTAAAGTTAAAGGATATGCTTAAAAGTACATAGTTTGCTTGTGGAAGAATTAAGATCAGAATTTAAATCTCTTGGCTATCAATCTAAAGATGTTAAAAAACTCATTACATTGTGAACAGTATCATTTAAAAATATTAGCTTATTTTAATTCAAAATAATTTAAATAATTTAATTAAAATATATTAATGACTTTTTTCATATTGCCTCATTGGGTGATAACAGTACCTATTACGTAGTACCTATTTGATATGCTTGCTGAAGGGACTAAAGGAAATAAGCTATTCCTGTGGCTTGTAGTAGTGGGGGTTTTCTTCACATGAAGAAATTAAATTGAACAAAACTTGGATGGATGGATGGATGGCATATATGAAACTGAAGTGGCCAAATAAATATTTTCCAAGCAGAAGAACAATGTGAGCAAAGGAATTGAATAAAACTCATGATCAGGGCTGGCCCCGTGGTGGCCAAGTAGTTAAGTTTGTGTCCTCCGCTTTGGCAGCCCAGGGCTTCACCGGTTCGGATCCTGAAGGTGGACCCAGAACCGCTCATCATGCCATGCTGAAGCTGTGTCCCACATAGAAGAACAAGAAGGGCCTACAACCAGATTATACAACTATGTACTGGGGGCTTTGGGGAGAAGGAGAAAAAAAAAGACACAATATTTTGTGATGAAAACCTCTAATGTGTGTCCCATATGTGTACAATTATGCCTCTCTCATAATATAGGATATTTCATTTATTTTGAATGTCTAAGTGCTATTTGCAAAAGTGATGCTAGTGTGATACCACCTAAATCAACACTGGCGTTTATTAAATTAAATGCTTATAGAAATCATCTGGTGGAATTTCTGGAAATAAACAAAATAGGAGGCAAAGAATTTAATACAAAGTTAGTAATAGGGGGTTATTGACTATACAATTGCAGTGATGGGTGTCTTAGTAAGTAAGTTAAAAAATAATGCTGTAATTGCTTAAATTGTGGATAGTACAAACATATCCATACATGATAAATATAAAATCGTATATAATTATAGGACATACCCACAACAGTTTATTTCCTTATGAATTATGATAAATTTTTCTGTATAACATCATGGTTTTAAACATAACTAGAAATAGTCTAGAATAGTTTCAGAAAGGATGAACCTGTATACAGTAAATGGCTAGCATCCTCTGTGTCTGACTAGCCTCATGGAACAACCTCTCCTTTACTTTCTTACATGCTCTTTCCCTAAGTTCTTCAATTGTTAACATTTTGCCATTGCTATCACATTGTACCAAGGGTACATAACGTCAACATGACTTACCAGAGTTGATGTTGAACTTCATCACCTGACGAAGGTAGAATTTGACAGGTTTTTCCACTGTAAAGTTACTTTTTTCCCCTCACTTTCTATACAGTATCCTTTGGAAGGAAGTTACTATAAACAATTGGAATTTACGGAGTGGTGAGTTATGCTCCACGTCATTGAGGGCAGAAAATATACATAAATTATTTGCAATTATTCTGCATGAGAGAGTTGTCCCTTTTCCCACATTTACTTATTTAATCTTTGATTTATAAGAATCTGCACTCATATACATTGATTTTATACTTGAGGTTATAATCCAATATTACTTTTATTATTGTTATGCTGAAATTACTCCAATATGTAGCACTTTCCCTTTGCTTCTTCCACTTAGTAATATGCATTTAAGCTTCCACGATGTCAGATGTTGGCCAAATAGCTCATTTCTTTTTATCACTAAATAATATTCCATTGTATGCTTATACTGCAGTTTGTTTAATTCTTATCCCATTGAAGAGCAACTTCCATTTCTCGGTGCCATTATAAATCATATGTTTCATTAATTTCATTCAAACTGCTTATTGGTGATACTTAGAAAATTAATTGACTTTTGTGTATTCTATATCCTATAATCTTGCTGTACATACTTACTGGTCCCAGAATTTTTTGGTTGTTCTTGATTATTTGGGATTTTCTACATGGAAAAATTTATATCTGATTTTATTTGAGACTTCTCTCTCTTTCTTAGCAAGTCTAGCTAAAGTTTGTTAATTTTGTTTATATTTTCAAAAGTCAGCTCTTAGATTTGTTGATATTTTGTATTGTTCTTCTGGTCTCTATTTCATTCATTCCACTCTGATCTTTGTTATTTCCTTCCTTCTGCTAACTTTGGTTTTATTTTGTTGTTTTCTAGTTCTTTGAGGTGCAATGTTAGATGGTTTATTTGAGATCTTTTTTTTTCCTTTGTTTTTGGGGAGGAGATTTGCCCTGAGCTAAAGTCTGTTGCCAAACTTCCTCTTTTTGCTTGAGGAAGATAGTTGGTGAGCTAATATCTGTGCCAATCTTCTTCTATTTTGTATGTGGGACGCTATCTCAACATGGCTTGATAAGTGGTGTGCAGGTGTGTGCCCAGTATCCAAACCTGCAAACCCTGGGCTGTCCAAGCAGAGTGTGCCAACTTGACTACTATGCCACCAGACCAGCCTCTTTTTTTTCTTAATGCAGGCATTCATCACTATAAACTCCTCTCTTAGAACTGCTTTTGCTGGATCCCATAAATTTTGGTATGTTGTCCTTGATTTTTTTTTCAAGATTTGTGTGTGTGTGTGTGTGTGTGTGTGTGGAAGATTAGCCCTGAGCTAACATGTGTGCCAATCTTCCTCTACTTGATATGTGGAATGCCTCCACAGCATGGCTGATGAGTGGAGTAAGTCCACACCCAGGATCTGAATGTGCAAATCCCAGGACAACAAAGGGAGCACATGGAACTTTAACCACCCAGCCATGGTAACGGCACCTGTTTCAAGATATTTCTTGATTTCCCTTTTGATTTTTTTCCTTAGCCTATTAGTTGTTCAGGAGTATGCTGTTTAATTTCCACATTTTTTTTGGTGAGTTTTCCAGGTTTCTTCTATTACTGAGCTCTAGTTACAAACCACTGTGGTTGGAAAAGATACTTGATATGATTTCATTCTGCTTAAATTTGCTAAGACTTGTTTTGGGACCTAACGTATGATTTATCTGGCAAAGTGCTCCATGTGCACTTGAGAAGAATGTGTATTGCACTGGTGTTGCATGGAATGTTCTGTATATGTCTGCTAGGTCCATTTGGTCTAAAGAATAATTCAAGTCAAGTGATTTCTTATTGATTTTCTGTCTGGATGATCTATTCACTGTTTAAAGTAACATATTCAAGTCCCTTACTATTACTGTATTGTTGTCTATTTCTCACTTCATATCTGTTAATATTTATGTCATATATTTAGGTGTTCCAATGTTGAGTGCATAAATATTTCCAAATGTTATATCCTCGATGAATTCACCCCTTTATCATTATATAATGACCTTCTTTGTCTCTTACGGTTTTTGGCTTAAAGTCTATTTTATCTGATCTAAGTATAGCTACCCCTACTTTATTTTGGTTTCCATCTGCATGGAGTTTCTTTTTCCATCCTTTCACTCTGAGCCTCTGTGTGTCCTTAAAGCTGAAGTGACTCTATTGTAGGTAGCATGTATTTGGGTCTTTTTATAAAAGTCAATTTAGCCACTCTATCCTTTTTGATTAGAGAATTTAATCCATTTACATTTAAAATAATTATTGATAAGTAAGGACTTAGTTGTTTTCTGTCTCTTTGGTAGTTTCCTTGTTCTTTTCTTCCTTCTCTTACTGTCTTCCTTTATGAATTGATTATTTTCTGTAGTGGTGTGCTTTGATTCCTTCCTGTTTATTTTTTTCTGTATCTACTGTAGGTTTCTGCTCTGTGATTACCCTGAGGCTTGCATTATACATCTTATAGATATAATAGTCCAGTTTACACTGATAACTTAACTTTAATCACATACCAAAACTCTACCCTTTTACTCCCTTCCACATCTTTTATGTTTTGGATGTCACACTTTACCTCTTTTTATATTGTGTATCCATTAACAAATTATTGTTTCAAAATTTATCCTAATTTGTTTAATACTTTAACCTTTATCTTAGAGTTTAGTGGTTAACACATGACCATGTAACAGTACCAGAATATTGTGAATTTGACTCTATACTACCTTTATCAGTGTGTTGTATATTTTAATACGTTTTCATGTTACTAATTAATGTTCTTTCATTTCAGCTTGAATAACTCCTTTCATCATTTCTTGTATGGTAGATCTGATGATAATGAACTTACTCAGCTTTTGCTTATTTGTGAGTCTTTATTTTGTCTTCACTTCTGAAGAAAGCTTTTACAGATAAAGTATTCTTGGTTGGTGTTGTTTTTTCTTTCAGCACTTTGAGTATGTCATTCCATTCTCTTGTGGTCCCTAAGGTTTCTGCTGAGAAATCTGCTAATAGTTTTAAAGGGGTTCCCTTATATGAGAGATTTTTTTTCTCTTTTTGTTTTTAAAATTCTTTGTCTTTGAATTTAGACAGTTTCATTATAATGTGTCTTGAAGAATGTCATTTTGGATTGAAATTTTGGAATGTCATATTAGTTTTATGAATGTGGATGTCCAAATCTTTCCTTCGATTTGGGAAGTTGTCAATCATTAATTCCTTAAACAAATTCTCTGGCCCCTTCTCCTTCTCTTCTTCTAGGAATGCAATAATTCCTAGATTGCTTTTATTAATGGTTATCTCATAGTTTATGTATACTTTCTTCACTCTTTTTTATTCTTTTTCCTTTGCTTTTCTCTGACTAGGTAATTTCAAAGAATGCCTTTTACTTCACAGATTCTGTCTTCTACTTGATCCATTCTGCTGCTGATGGTCTCTATAGCATTATTCATTTCATTCCTTATATTCTTCTTCTCCAAAATTTTTGTTTGTTTCTTTCTTATGATTTCTATCTCTCTCTTAAACTTCTCATTTAGTTTCTGCATTGTTTTCCTGATTTTGTTCAGTCATCTTTCTGAGTTTTCTTGCAGCTCACTGAGCATCCTTAAAACAGCTCTTTTGAATTCTTTATTGGATATATTACAGATCTCCATGTCTTTGGAGTCAGTTACTGAAAAATTATTATGTCTCTTTGGTGGTGCCATGTTTCTTTGCTTTTTCATGGTCCTCAAAGGCTTGCAATGCCGTCTTCACATTTGAAGTAGTGTTCACCTCCTCCAGTATTTACTGACTGACTTTGGGGTATACCTTTTATAAGTCTTCCTAGTGATTCTGAGGCTTTCTCAGGCCTTTTCTGTAGATATGCATGCTCCACACTTCTTGCTCCCTCTTGTGGCAGAGTCCATAAGTTTTCATGCCTTCTCTCAATCCAGCCAAGGCAATCTGGGTGCTGACAGCCTCCCTTTTGCTTTCCCTTAGGCAGTGCTGTATGTTTAAGTATGTAATTTCTCCCAGGCCCTCAGAGTGGGGCCAGCTTTCTGAGTGTGCTCACTAGTTGTCTGTAAGTTTTCACTCCGTCAGAAGCATACACAGGGAGTCAGCCACAGGGAGTGGAGAGTGTGTGAGTGAGGCACCCAGAGTGCCAGGGGCGCTGTGGGCCATCTGAGAAGATTTGCAAGTGAGGCATCCGCAGTGGCTTGGGGGCAGGCTTTCTGATGGAGTCCACGACGTGGTTGGCATCATCCACAATGTTTTAAGCCTTCCGAAAGCCCTATCCTACCTCTCCCAGCTGTTCCCTATGTACCTCCACCCCATCATGCAGCACACCTCAGTATTCTCCATGGGGCCAGAAAGAATTAGGTCTCTATGGCAGTGTCCTATGAGGCTAAGGAAGCTGAGTAGTCATTAATGTGATCTCACTTTCCCCCTGGGGAGAAATCACAAACTAAAAAGGCCTCTTTTGATACTGAGCTGTACTACTTTTGGAAAAGGGTGACACAAGTAAAGTGAAACTGTCTCGCTAATCCTATTCGATGCATGTAGGTCAGAATTTTTCGCTCCAGTGGTGGGCTGGAACTTCTCCACTGCACTCCTGGACTTCCACAGAGGCTCTCTCATCCATGGGGGATTGCCTAAATCAGTGTTCCATTACAATTGCACAGGTGGACACGACTCCATCCAGGTGCCTTGGATGTATGGTGCTTGTGACTGAACCAAAACTAAACTGGACCGTAGCCAAGTCCTTAGGGGTATAGAGCTGCTTCCAGGTCTGTGCCCGAGATCACGATTGGTGAGTTTGCCACTTAGGGAAGAGCCTGCCTTCTCAAAATGATTGTCCTTGGTCTTGGACTGCACTGAGCTCTTACAATCTCCTACCTGAATACCAAAGCTCTTACAATGGCACTTTAGTTTGTGGATGGACGTCACATCATTGTTGTGGAAGAGAGGATACATGCAAGGGATATCTTATTGGGCCACCTAGCTGACATCACTCTCTCTATAATTTTTTAAGGGTATTTTTTTACAGCCCAGAATGTGGACTATCTTGGTGAATGTCCCACGTGAGTTATGTGAGAAGAATGTGAATTTTGTAATTCTTCTGTTTTAGGACACATTCTATACATGTATTAGATCTACTTGATTGACAGTGCTGTTTAGGTCAACTATCTCTTTACAGATTTTCTACCTGCTTCATCTATCAGTTACAGAATTATAGATGTTGAAAATCTCCAACTATGATAGTGAATTTATCTATTTCTCCTTTCAGTTCTATCAGCTTTTGCCTCACATAATTTGATGTTTTGGTTTTAGGAGCATGCACATTTAAATTGTTATATCTTCTTGGAAAATGTACCCTTTTGTCATTATGTAATGCCTATCTTCATTTCTGATAACATTCCTTGTTCTGAAGTCTCTTTCCCCAAAATTAATATATCTATTCCATCTTTCTTTTGATTTTTGTTAGCATGGCATATCCTTTACTCCTAATCTATCCTTGTCTTTGTATTTAAAGCACATTTCTTGTACATGCCATGTTTTTTTATCTTGTTATTTTTATCAACTCACAATCTCTGTCTAATTAGTGTATTTGAAATTATTAGATTTAAAGTGGATATTAGTTATAGTTGAATTAATATCTGCCATGTTTGCAACTGTTTTTTATTTGTTCTTTGTTCCTTTTTCAATACTTTTGTGCCTTCTCTGGTATTAACTGAATTTTTCATATAAATATAGTCTCACATTTCTTAGCACATCAATTACATTTGTTTGAAAAACATTTAGTAGTGTTTGCCTTAGTGTTTCTAGTACACATTAATAAACAATTTAAGTCTCCTTACAAATGACACCATACTGCTAAACATGCAGTGCAGGTCGCTTATAAGAATATTCCTAATTCCCTTCTCTCATCCCTTAGGACATTGCTGTTATTCTTTTCACTTACCCATATGCAATAATCACCCAACACATTGTCACTACTATTATTTTAAACAAATACATTTTCAATTAATTAAGAATAAAAAAAACTTGTGCATATAAGGGCACACTCAACCTAGTGAAAGGCAACCTATAGAATGGGAGAAAATATTTGCAAATTATATATCTGATATAGGCTTAATATCCGGAATATATAAAGAACTCCTACAACTCAACAACAAAAACCCCATTAAAAAGTGGCCAAAGGACTTGAATAGATATTTCTCTAAAGAAGATACATAGATGTCCAACAGTCACATGAAAAGATGCTCAACATCACTAGTCACTAGGGAAATGTAAATCAAAACCACAGTGAGATAACACCTCACAGTCATTAAAATGGGTACTAACAAAAATAAAATAAGAAGTGTCAATGAGAATGCTCGAAAGTGGAACCGTTGTGCACAGTTGATAGGAGTGAAAAATTGTACAGCTACTATGAAAAAGAGTATGGCTATTCCTCAAAAAATTAAAAATAGAATTATCATATGATCCAGGAATCCTACTTTTGGGTGTATATCTAAAATTGAAAGCAACTTCTTAAAGAGATATTTGTACACTCTGTGCTCATAGCAGCATTATCCACAATAGCCAAAAGGTGGAAGCAACTCAAGTGTCCATCTTTGGGATGAATGGATAACAAAAGTGTGGTATAATACATATACACTGGAATATTATTCAGTCTTAAAAAGAAAAGAAATTCTGACACATGCTAAAATATGGATAAACCTTGAAGACATAACACTAATTGAAATAGCCAGTCACAAAAAGACAAATACAATATAACTCTGCTTATATGGGGTACATAGAATATTCAAATTCATAAAGACAGAAAGTAGAATAGTGAGGGGAGGGGGTATAGGGAGTATTTCTTGATGAATATAGAGTTTCAGTTTTTCAAGATAAAAAGAGTTCTGGAGATGGGTTACACAGCAATGTGAATGTACTTAGTGTTACCGAACTGTGCATTTAAAAATGATTAAAACGGTAAACTTTATAAGTATTTTACCACGACTAAAAAACGTAAATTAAAAAGATTAAGAAAAATAAAACATTTGATTCTACGTTCATTTTTTCTTTCTGGTGCTCTTCCTTTCTTTCTGTTGATCTGAGATTCTGATCTATATAATTTTTCTGGTCTGTGAATAAGTACTGTTTCTTTCCTGCAGATCAGGTTTGTCTGTCTAAAAACTCTTTATTTTTCCGAAATTATTTTCACTGCATATAGAATTCTAGTTTGTTATTGCTGTTATTTTCTTCCACACTTTAAATGTTTTACTCCACTCTGTTCTTGCTTGTTGGTTTCTGATGACAGTCTGCTGTTATTTCTATCCTTGTTCCTCTATAGATAAAGCACATTTTTTTCATAAAAGTCTGGCTTCTTTAAAGTTTTTGTTTCTGTCTTTTCACAAAGATATGCAAACTGAACATGACGTACCTAGGAGTAGGTTTCTTTTATTTTTCTTGCTGTGTGTTTTTTTGAGGTTCCTGAATCTGTAGTTTTGTGTCTTTCATTAATTTGTAAAATTCCCACTCATGATTACTTCATGTTTTTCTGTTCCATGCCTCTTACTTCCACTTCTAGTTTTCCATTTATGTGTATGTTCTTCTTTGATATTGTATTGCTTTTCTTGGATGTTCTGATCTGTTTTCTTTTGATTCTTTATTTTTTTTAGGTATAAGTGTGAGAAGTTTTATTGACATGTCATCAAGCTCATTGATTTTGACCTTGGCTATGTGTCCAGTCAACTGACTAGCCCATCAAGGTTCTTCTTCACGTATGTCATAGTGTTTTTGATTTCTAGCATTTCCTTTTGATTCTTTCTTATAGTGTCCATCTCCGTGTTTTCTTAAATCCACTTGTTCTTTCATATAGTCTAATTTTTATTCCCATTAGAACTCTTAACATATTAATCATAGTTATTTTAAATATCCTGCCTGACAATTCCAACATCTGTGTCACATCTGAGTCTGTTTTTAATGTCACTGTCTCTTCAAATTCTTTCTTTTTTCTTTTATTTCAGTATGCCTTCTAATTTATTGTGGAAAGCTGGACTTGATGTATCAGTTGATAGGAACTGAGATGAAAAGACCTATTGCATGAGGCTTTATGTTATTCTGGTTAGGGTATGGGATTTGTTTAATGTTCGCTGTAGTTATAGGTACCAGAAACACCAAATTCCTGCAGTGCCCTTGTTTTTATCCACATTGTTTAATCCAACATTTTGAGGTCCCTGAAACACTTTCTCAGAGAGAGTGTGTGTCTTGCGGCTCTTTCAGTTGCAATCCACTGTCATTATTCCGGGTCTCTTGGTGTGGTGGCAACGTGGCTGGAGGGGAGAGTTCTATAATCTTATGCTTCAGTCTACGTCTTACAATGTGTCTATGCCTCTCGGCTGTGACCTTCAATAAGTGTTTTTCCAGTGTCATAGCTCTTCCCTCAGCCATCTTCGGTGAACTTGGGAGGCTAGATGGGGGTGGAGTGGAAGCAATGTCTTTTCTCCAGCTGGGACAGGCTTCATTAAGTCTCTTTCTCTAAACACTAAGTCTTTTTTTTATGAAGAATGCTCATGGAGTTTCACAATAGTTACGCTTTCTCTCCTCCCTTCAGTGCCAATTGGAAATTTCTCTTGACTCTTCACTGTGGAAACCTAGGAGGGTTCCTAGAGGTAAAAGCTACAGAAGTATAGGGCATTGCCCAAGACCAGGGCCCCAGGAGTTTCCTCCCCACTCAGAAATTCAGAAATTCTTCAAATTTACTAATTATATGTTCCTATCAGTTTGTGGCTCCAACAGCTTCCGCTCTAGGTAAGCAGATCTCAGCTCTAACACTCTGGATTCACCTGTGTCTCAGGGTGGTGGTTTACCCTGCAACCTCAAGTTCTCTGATGCGACCAGGAGAGATCATCAATTTTCAGTTTGCTCAGCATTTCCTTTTTGTAAGAATGCAAATGACAGTTTCCCAGCTTTTTACATGTTAGAGTTGAAACCAAACGAATAAAGGAATCCTGTGGGTGCATATATATGAAAAGATACCCAGAAAGCAAATATTGCAATTCAGCGGTGGCTTCTCATACTGGATTAGACAAACAATTCCAGCCAAATTTCACTGCCTGATTACCATTAATTTACTCACAATTTGAAGAAACAGCCATTAGCTTAGGAGTATCAGACTAGCAGCAGTAGGCCAAGTAGCAGTCATTGCCAACCTCTTTCAGTGCCAAGATTTAGAATGCCTGCCGGGATACAGTAGCATGAGATTGTTGGCCATGTTTTGGCCACTGCCATCTGTCTTGCTTCCCATATAAATTCTCTCTCCTGCTGACTGATATATATGGCTTTCTCTAGAAGGCCAGTATATGAATATCTGGAAATCATTCACAAGCAAGAGCTTTCTCTGTCATTTATGTCTGCCTGGGTTGTTGACACGACTTGCTCATGTATTGATTTGTAAAGCAACTTTCAGTGTAATTCCCATGTGAAACATTTGAGGTATTGGATTATTTACTGCTTCCTGCTGCAGCCAAGGCTCATACATCCTATGATTCCAAGCCATGTAATCAAAACTGGGTTTAACAGAGCATGCACAGTATTTTAGTATCACTGCCCATATGAAACTGTGGGAAAAAAACCTAAATATATCACCTTCACTAGCACAATACTATAATTGTGTATGTCAGTGTATGTTTGTCTGATCTCCCCTCCTTTTTGGCAGTTTTCCAGTGGCTCCAATGCAAAAATAGAAATATATGCATATTAGCCTATGCTAGAGTAAGTTTCCTGGGAATGGAGGAGAATGGGTATTCATGGTGATTCACCATCATTGCCAAAGATTTTGTTGGAAATAAGCCCAGAAGTTTCTATTTATTTACATTCTATTCAACACTTTGTCCTGTACAAAGTGAAATTAATAAAAATTCTTTAACTAACTTTACACATGATTCATTTATCTTTTAAAGAACTGAAGAGTCACTCTCTGCGTGTTCAATAAAGAAGCCATATGTTCATCCAACGCTGCCTTAAATTCATGTACTGATTTAATGTAAAATACCTTTGAGAAATGTGTCTCCCAGTGAATATTCTCCTTATGTTACTGACACAAAATTCATTAAAATTCACCATGAAAGCATGGGGAAGGGAAATCTTACTGAATTTCTAGAATACGAATGTCTCTATCTCTCTCATCCTTCTCTTCCTATCCATTTTCAATTCTTGGTGCATAGAAATGAAGGATGAGATAGAGGGAGGGAGAGGGGAGGAAGGAAAGGGTGTGTGTGTGTTTAGTCTTAACAAAACATCATGCTAAAAAGTAAAACCTTATATCCACTATAGCTTAATTCTCTAGTCTTCCCTCAAAGTAGTTCTCATCATACTCTGTTCTACTTTAACAAGAAAACTTAAAAAATTAGAAATATTTTAGGGAGAACTACAGCTATATCTAAGTTCGAACCAAATGCTAACATCATATTGATTTAAATAAATGATGATTTTTACTCAAAAAACCACACAGCCTACACTTAAAAAGCTAAGTCAACCTTGAACATCATAGTGAAAATGACAAAACACTTAACCGCACAAAAGTTAGGAATAAGGGGATCATGAAATCAAAACAGCAACCTTATTTATTTCATTTCCTTGCAAATTATCTTATCAATATCAGTGGATTTAGAATACGCACCTAAATTTTCAAGGATATTTCTTACCAACAATGTGAGAAGAATCTTAACATGGTATTTATTCAGGAAGAAAGTAGGAAGTAATGCAACAAAATGAAAAGCAGCCTGAGTTTGGAATCTGACACCTTGATTGCACATTTAGTCCTTGCTTACTGCTTCTTTGAGACCTTAGTAATACTGAAGCTTACCTTCCATACCTGCAAAATGGGAAGAATAATGGTATATTATTCTCCTAGTCATTGTGAAGATTTAGTCATTCTCGGGATATAGTTTACATGTGTCTTTGAACACATCTGGCTAGCGGTAGATGTAGAGAAACTATTTGTAAGCAGAAAGATAAGAATCTCCCTAGAGACAGATACACTTAGATGGAACGGAGTGTCACTGAAAAATTATACCTTTGATAGCTTTTATCTTAAGAAGGGAGCCCTTTGTTTTGCCTCCATCATTTCACTCTCCTAACGTTTGAAATTGAATTTAGACTGCGGATGGTGTGAATACGATGTTAAGAACCTAACTTTGAATTCTTTGTGGTATAGTACCCAGGTTGAGTTCCAAATCAGGACTCAAATACACTTTAATCTAAAACCCAAACTTGAGGCTCCAGCTATAATGGACTTAACTTATCGCAAACAACTACAGACCCCTGATGACCTATGTAAAACAACGGGCTTTATAAAGCTGATTGGCCAGGATTCAGCCCAAGTAGAAACGTGAGCTCCATATTCACTGCAGCTGTCAACATAGGGGAATTTCAAAGGGAGAGAGCGGAGAGTCACAAAGAAAGAACCCCCAGAATATGTGTCAAGTTTACTCCTATGTTTCTGGTTGAATCGTAAGCTAGACATGAGCATAGAGGGTCAGAGATTCCAGTAGCTGCACAGTGAATGGGAAATGTCGGAGTTCAGGCTTTGGCAAAGTGAAATATTCTTAGAGTAAACCACAGGTTTTCATTTAAGTCCCAAGAAAGATCATATAGTGGGCATAAGTGCCATACTCTGAACACCTAGAGTCACTTTTGAGAGGTTCTTGTCTTGTTAGGGGAGAGATAAAATTTAAATTAGGCTATACATCAAATAAAAATGTTCTAACATTTTACAAGTATGTTTAGCTAAAAAGATAATACTGGTGTAATAAAGGGTCTGATTCCAGTTTTAATGTTTGACTGCTGATATGTGTCAAGTCCCACCACCTCCCTTCTGCTCCTTCCCTACCTGCCCATATCTCAGTGAGCTGAGGAGAAAGCCCAGGTGCCTCTTCCTCTGGCAGGCAGGAAATTCAGACCAGGCAAGCTGCAGCCGGGGTGTGGAAACCCTCATCCTAGTCCCACCCCTTAACCACCATAAAACTCCAAGCGAGCCCCCTTTCTCTGCTCTCTTAAGCCATTTCAGACCATTTTAGGAGCTCACTGTGCTCTCAAAAGGAAGCCTCAATAAGTGAATAATAAACATCTTGGCACCTGTGTAGTCATCAGCTTTCACGTCCAAATCAAGTTCTGGGAATGGGGTTCGTTATGTTAGTGTGGAGTGACTACAACAGCTAGAAAAATAGATTTCATGTTAATATTGATAATGCAATATTTGATTAAACAAACACAAGGAGAAATAAGTCAATAAAGATTGTTACCAGTCTATTTTCTGTTACTATAAATTGTAGTAAAACTTATCAATTGTACACCCTAAATGTGTGTAGTTTAATGTATATCAACCAGACCCGAGTAAAGCTGTTAAAAAGCTTATCAGACCAGATGACAAACAAAGTCCAAGTACATAGTATTTACAAGATATACTTTTAAATATATATCATAGAAAAATTTAAAGTAAAAGGAACTAAGGATACATTGTGTAACCTGTAGTCAGAAAGATACATTTGATGTGGCTATATTAGTATCAGTGAGAAAAATATTTAATGCAAAAAGTATTAATGAAAAATCATTCATAATGATGAATGGCTCAAATAAACAGATACACATAACAATTATAAGTATGGACCTCTAATAACACAACTTCAAAATATAAAAAAAATGGAAAGAAATTAAAGAAGAAATAGACAACCTCAGGATTACATTTGGAATTTTTAACATACATCTCTCAGTCACCAATAGAAAAAGTAGACAGAAAATCATCAATACTATAGAATATTTAAACATGAATATTAGCTGACTTGAATTAATTGACATATATAAAGGGCTATATCCAATGACTGCAGCATACAAATTTTTTCATGTGTAGGTAAAACATTTACCAAAATTGATCATATATCTGACAACAAAGCTAGGATCCATATATTTTAATAATTTAAATAATTCAGTGTTGTTTTTAACTTCTGTAGAATTAAATTAAAAGTCAAGAATAAAAAGATAACTAGAAAATCAATAGATGATTACAACATCACCAAATGATAATGAGCATATGACATACAGCCAAGCAATGGCTTAGAAGAAAATTTATAGCTTTAAGTGCATATTCTAGTAAAGAAAATAAAAAGACTTAAAAATAAAGGATCTGGGCTTCCAGCTAAAGAGTCAGAAAAATAACGGCCAATTAATTCCACAGAGAAGAGGTGGATAAAAATAACACAAATAAAAAAAGAACTAAAGAAAATAGACAAGAGACAGAGAAACAAAACCCAATGCAAGGAGAAGTTTATTCTTTGAAAATATTAATAATATTCATAAACCACTAGCATAAGTAATCAAGAAAAATAAAGGAAAAACAATGACTAAAAATAGCAGGGTTGACATAGGGGGTTCCAGTATAGCTCCTATGGACATTTGGATGATAATGGGGGTTATTTTAAGAACTTTATGAAAATAAATTTGAAAATTTTCGTGAAATTGACAGATCTTTTGAAAAATATAACATAAAAAGTGACACGAACAAATATAAAACATGAATGACCTATGTCTTTTAAAAAATTGAATCCTTAATCAATAACCTTTTCATAGAGAAAATTCCAGTCTCAAATGTTTTTGAAGTGAATTTTCAAAAATTTATGAGACAGATAATACCAATCTTGCATGAAAATTGCAGAGGATAGTAAAAAAAGAGGATATTTTCAAACACATTTTACAAGACCGGCAGAAGCTTTATACCACAACTTACAAGGACATTTCAGTTATGGAAAATTAGCAACCAATATCTCTCATGAATGTGGATACAAGAATACCAGGCAAAATACTAGCAAAGGAATCCAGTTACACACATAACAATGGAAAAAAAAGTTTCAAGCAATGGAATTCATTCCAAAAATAGAGACGATTTAATATATTTGAAAACAAATGAATATAATTCATCACCTTATCAGAAGGAAGGATAAAGTGATCATTTCAATAGATACAAAATACACTTCATAAATTTTTAAAAATATTTCTTGATTGAATTCTCAGCAAGTCAGGAATATAAGGGCACGTCCTGCATCTAATAAAGAACATGCTATAAAATGTACAGATAATATCATATCCCATGATGAAACTTGGGAAGCTTTTCCTTACGGGTGAGTGTAAAACATGCATGAGCACTGTCACCATTTCAATCCAACATTATACAGAAGTCCCTAGCTAACGTAATCATGTAGGTGAACTTAATGGGGTTCCTGGAAACAGAGTAGTACAAAAATCTCTAATTGTGTTTCTATATACTAGCAAGGTAGAGGGAATGAATTACAAAACACAATTTACAATCGTATTTAGAAAAGCAACAAATATCTAGGAATAAATGAACTAAAGCATGCTCAAGACTAAAACACCGTAAACTGCGAAATGTTCTTGAGAGGAAGTAAAGAACATAAATCAATGGAAAGAGCATGTAGTTTTCATGGATCAGGAAATTTGCTATATGTCAATTCTCGCAAATTTACATATAGATTCAATACAACAGCATTCAAATTACAACAGGGATTTGAATAAGTTAACATTCATATTCTCCAATTCATACAGAAATACAAAGATGCAAGAACAGCCATGGATATCAACTTGAAAGCTAGAGGTCTTACACTACCAGATAAGAAGATAATACTACTTTCCAGAAAGAGTCAGAATTTAAGAATAGCTGGTATTGACAAATAGATGTAGGGCTAGAATAGAGGGTCTCCAGACAAACTTCTCACAAAATTTAACACGATTTTATAAAGGCATAATTTCATGCCAGTTCAGAAAGTATGATTTTTTCAATTAATGGTTTTGGATCACTTAGGTAATTATTTAGAAAATTAACAAAATTTAACTTGAGATGGATCATAGGTCTGAAAGTAACAGCTAAAATTTTACAGCTTCTAAAAGAATATGTAGGAAAATAGCTTCATGATTAAGACAGAGAGATTTAGTAAATGGAACTCAAAAAGCACTTAGCGTAAAAGAAAAATTAGACAATTTGACTTTAAAAATAAAAACTTTCACTCATAAAAATACCATAAAGTAAGTGAAAAGTCTGGCTTCAGATGGGATAATATATTTGTAACATATATTATTTATGTTTAAAAGAGTCATATCCATCAAAATGCAGAACTGTTTCAAATCAATAACAAAAAGAGAGAGAAACCAATTAAAAATGGGCAAAACATTTCAATAAATGCTTTACAAAGGAGAATCTCAAAATATCCATTAACATATGAAAAGTTGTTAAACATCATTATTCTTCAGACAAATGGAAATTAAAAATAACAATGAGATACCAATTAATCCTACCATAATACCTGAAATTCAGAAGACTGGCAGGATAAAGGATGTAGAACAATGAAAACTCTCATACATTTCTGATGTCAGATCAGCAGTCAAAAGCATTTGGAAAAACATGAGGAGTGCCTTCTAAAGTTAAACATTAGCATAACCTACAGACTAGCAATTCCACTCCTGCATATACAATTCCTAACAAAAAGGTTGATTATATCCACTAAAATACAAGATGTACAGAGTAGAAGAATGTTTATACCAGCTTTGTTTGTAATAGCCCCAAACTGCAAATAATCCAACCATCAATCAATGGTAGAAGGGCGAATTGTGGCATATTCATACGATGGAATAGCAGAGTAATATACTGAAGCATAGAACAACAGGACTGCATCTTACAGGCATACTAATGAATACAATAAGACAGAAAATATACAGTGCATACTATATGCTTTCACTTCTATGGGGTCCAAGAACTGAAAAAACTAATCTGTGGTAATAGAAGTAAGAGCAACACTCCCATCTGGAATATATTCAGAGAGGATAGGGGCATGACAGAGCTTTCTTGGGTGCTGGAATCATCTCGTTTATGATCTGAGTGGTAATCACAAAAGTGTATACCTAGATAAAAATGACTGAGCTGTACATTTAAGATAAGAACATTGTAAATTATAGTCCAACTTAAAACATTGAAATTTTCAAAATACTTACTAGTGTGCAAATTGAACAACCTATTTAAACTCCCTTGGTCTTGACTCTTTCATGTGCAAAATGTGATAAGTAACTAAAATATGAGGTTATTATAAATATTAAATGAGATAACATAAGTAATAGGACACGGTTCAACATGGAGGAAATTAAGTTTGCATTCCCAAATGAACCTAGCCTTTGATTTTTTCCACTCCATTTATTTCCACTTTGTCAGTTACATTGACGTTTTAACTCTATCTAAAAGTCCATATAATACGTTTTATAAACATCATATGTAACACAAAGCATGTATTTCTTCATTAATAAAAATAAAATGAAACATTTCCATTTGAGGGTAGAATTGCTTTAATATCAGAAAAGGAACACAAAAATGTCAAGTGATAGGGAAACTTTTTCAAAGAAAAGGATAGTAGGATTGTTAAAATTAAACATGCTTTTACATTTTGTTCTCAACTGGGGGAAATTTTTTCCCTCAAGGGGAGATTGGGCAAAGTCTGGAGATATTTTCACTCATCACAAGGCAGGTATACAACTAGCATCAGAGTCTGTAGAGGCAAGGGAGGCTGGTAAACATCTCATGACGCAAAGGACGGACCTCAACAGCAAAGAAGTATCAGGCCAAAACGTCAACAGTGCTGAGGTTGAGAGTATCCTAAACCCCAGGTTAGGATAATGAATATCTGCTATTACCACCTGGGAAGTTCTAGAGGAAATAACAGTCTCACGTTTTCCCAAGTAGGGGTCATAGACCATAGATTTTGAAAATCCACATAAGTTTGCGCCAAAAATCTTTACTCAAAATTATAAAATCCAAAACCTTCAGAAAACAGAATTGATATCATTATGAATTTAATTGACTTGTTCTGCTCCAAGTCTATTCATTGCCTTTGTTTTCCCAATGTAATGTGGGCATGTCTTCCTTTCATTGTAGAAATAATAATGTATGTGATGAAAGAGTGTTGGCCCTTTCTCCCTCTGACTAATTTCACTTAGCATAATACCCTCAAGGACCATCCATATTGTCGCAAATGGCCAGATTTCATCATTTCTTATGGCTGAGTAGTATTGCATTGTGTATAAATACAACATCTTCTAAAGTCAAATGCTGTATGATCTCACTCATAAGTAGAAGATAAAAACAGCGACAAACACATAGCAACGGAGATTGAATTGGTGGTTACCATAGGGGAAGGGAAAGGGGGAGGGCAAAAGGGGTGATTAGGCTCACATGTGAGCGGATGGACTATAATTAGTTTTTGGGTGGTGAACATGATGCAATCTACACAGAACTTGAAATATATTACGATGCACATCTGAAAGCTATATAATGTTATAATCCAATGTTGCTGCAATTAAAAAAAATATTTTACTACCAAAAAAATAAAAAAAAAGAGTGTTGACCCAAACATAGTCATAGTGCTTTAGAATTTTATGTGATATATTCCCTGTGTTGCCTTCTTAAAAGTCAAAGAATTCTGAAAGATAGCTATCCCAAATGTTTAGGATAAGCAATTGCTGACCAGTATTAGACCAGGGCACTTCAAGGTAGTAAAATCAAGACATTTAGAACAAGATTTTCTTCTCCCAATCACTCCACTTATTAGCAAACTAACTAAATGTGGATAACTTATTCCAGATTCCTCATGTGTAAAATGTGAATAGTAATAAAATACCTTTTAGATATAGTTCGAGTATTAAATGAGGAAAATTTTAAAATAATAAAAATAATTCCCAACATATAGCATTCAATGAATGATAGCTTTTCTACATTTTTTCATTTTTATTATTTTATTATTAAATAAAACATATCACTTTTAATACTTGAATTGAGCAACAGCGAGCAAATTAAGGAGCTGTCTTTTTTAACTATCTTAATATTAAGAAAAAAAAATTAGAGGAGATTTGTGAATACCACTTGGAAGGCTGATTACATTACACCCCTAATTGAATCTGCAGAGCCCAAAATGGTAGAATCACCTGCTAAATGCTCAAATCTGGAGCAAGGATTCTATTGGGGGCACTTTTAAAGAATGGTGAGCTGACTGTATACCATGCAATAATGTGTGTACTGTAGACAGGATACATATTGCCTTCAACACTGTTCACCTTCAATGCCTTCTACATATCAATTAATGTGTGTCTCAACGTAGCAATGCATGGGGGATTACAAGTGACTGTTGACCTGCAACATGTCAGCCAGACAACTTGGATAAGAATTCTGCTCCTCTCCTGCATGTAGCTCTGTTTTGGCAATCTGACCATTCTTTATGCTCTTGCTCCAATCTCCATGTGTTCGAGGAAAAGAAGAGCACTTCTTTGCAAGCTTTAGCTCTCTTCACTGAACAAGGGGAGCTATTTAGGACTAAGAGAACAGATACCATGGGGTCAGGTTGTGTATTTTGTTTTGTGTTTATTTTAGCTAAAAACTCCCTAGTGGGGCCAGCCCCATGGCCTAATGGTTAAGTTCACTGTGCTCCACTTTGGCGGCCTGGGTTTGGCTTTACAGGTTTGGATCCCGGGCACAGACCTACACCACTTGGCAGCCGTGCCATGGCAGCAACCCACATACAAAATAGAGGAAGATTGGCACAAATGTTAGCTCAGGGCAAATCTTCCTCAGAAAAGAAAAAAAGAAATCTCTTTAAGCACGGAAGAGACAAAGTTAAATACGAATGTATACCTTGGTACCCCACCCAGACTCTCTTCAGGGCTGGCTCCCTCATGTTCCAGACACTGAGAATAGTAGCTACTGATGGCTCACAGCAGCATCTTTATGGAAATTACTTTTGGTTGCCATACCGAAGATTATGCTTCTTCCCAGGGAGCAATCCATGGCCAATAACCAGGGATAAAGGGCCTGACTCCTTGCCTTAATTTGGGACAATCCCAGCTCCAGAGCTCCCTATGGGAGTGGCTGAGGTCTCAGCTGCAACCACAGAGCAAATCAGCTCTCTCTTTGTCCAATCCTACCTTCCTCATGCCCTTCCAGATGAGTTCCCCAGCAGACCTTCTACTCTTTTCTCAGTCTATTTCTAGGGAACTCAATCTAATATATTTTCTATTCAATAAATATTTATTATGTCTATTCTACAATGTAATGTGCTGGATCCTAGGGATATAAAGGTTACAGATATTAAACGATTATGCAATATGAGGAAAACATACTAAAGGTTTGCACTTCTATTTAACAAAAGGAAGGGTCAGTTGGTATTTGTACTTTCTCAGCTTCTAAGCGCAAAATAATTTTAAATGTCTTCTAAACTAAACACGAGGTGTTGATTCTTTAATTTGTCATATCTTGAAGTTGATGGTGGTAGGCAGGGGGAGAAAAGTATGGCCGGATTTTAAGTGTGCTTCTAAATAGTAAAAAGGCACAGAATAATAAAATTCTAACCTCAGCGCTACTTTATTTTCCATGTAAACTAGCAAGCCACTTTGTCTTCTTAAGAGTCATATTTCTGAACTCAAAATGAGTCTGTGAGGTAATTTTTGAGATTAATTTTATGGCTGATTTTCTATGAAATTAGCCACTGAGGTTTTCAGGTAGCCATCATGCAGGGGAAGATCAAGGGTATCTCTTCTGAGCGATGAGTATGGCAGAAGAGCTAAAGAAGTTACAGAGTTAGAGAAGAGTCACAGGATTTAAGTAATAATTAGAATTATGGGCTAAGTTTCTATGTACTTCAGTATTTAAAGATAATGGTTCAGATTCCCTAGTTTTGTTCTTTTATTTCCTAAGTGACAGCAGACGTTAAAATGGAAGACAAAAATAACTGGGGAGTTAAAAGTAAGAGTGAAGGTAGATTAGTTAAACCTCACATAAATTTGTATGTTGGAAATTAATACCATTTTAAATGAGGAGGAAATAAGATATGAGCCCCTGTAACATAAGAAAATTTTACAGTTTCAATATTTTTCTCCTGATTTATATGTATTACACAAATATTGTACAATAAAAATGATTTTAAAATGTCAACTACCAACTGCCCTGAATTGTGGTTTTTCACTTTCTAACACATGTCATAGAAAATAGTGGAATGATTGATCTAACTCTAATATAAGGAAGAAAAATTTTCAGCATAGCTAATTAGAATCTTGTAGCATTTCTCTTGTTGAAGACATTAATTTGTTTAAGATAATCTCCTTTCATTTCTCCTTTAGTGCTTGTAAGGAATCAAATTCCCCACATTTTTATTCATGAGACATTAAATCTTAGCATAAGCTTTGTGATTTTTTCTTACCAATCAGAATACACGGATTTAAGACCTTTCTGAAACGTCAGAAATGTAAACTGTATCTAAATTGTCAATTTATAAAAGTGTGCTTTCTTTAGATGTTTGATTTGGTATGAAATGACCCTTAAGAAAATGTAGGGAACTTATAAATCTGACTCAGAAGACTCCTTACATCTACTTGTCTTACTACCTGAAAAGGAGAAGGTGACTTGTCTCTTTATCAGTCGGGGTCCATGTGGAGCAATGGAACCCAGGCCAGCTTATTCCATAGAGGGAACTGGTGGAATGTGTGGATTTATTAGAAGAGCTAAAAATAGAAAAAAGTGAAGCAAAGTAAAAATTAAATGTGGAGGAAGTATCCTGGGGATAGAGAGGCAAAGAGAGAAGCTGGCTTTAGCAGAATTCAGAAGCTGGGGCTGCCTGGCCAGTACTGGAATTTTGAAGAAGGGGCCACCAGGTAATAGCTAGCACCACAGAGGGAGAAGAAATCATTGAGGAGACACTGTCACTTCCAAAGATACTAAGAGAGAGAGAAAGAGGGACAAAATGACAGAAGTCTATTCAAATTCATTCTAGAAAAAACGTTAAATGTTTTGGTTCTCTGAACTGAAATGTTCAGGGAGTCAAGAAATCTGTGAGAAATCTCTCTAGTTCCCTCTTAGCTTTGAACTTTGCTCTACGTGTTGCCTACAGTTCTGGTAGGGCTTCGCATGTCTTGGAAGGATTGCCCCCATCTTCTTTATGTTTACTTGGTCCTTACAGCTTAAGGTCTCAGAAGCAGAGACTGCAATTCTGTAGTGTCCTGAGAGAAGATCCTACTCTTCTATGATCATGTGAACATCCCAGGGCAAATGATTGGGTTCAAGAGGGTGGTGGCCCTCAAGCCAGCTTGGGCCACATGTTTACCATGATGGGGGAAAGGAGATGCCTCATGTATGAGAGAAGGAGCCATAAACATGCACATAAAACATGGAAACAAGGTAGGTGATAATGAAAGCAATGTCTACTATATTTGATACCATATCATTTTCATTATTCTCTTTGTATTTATCAGTATATGGCTAGGCATGAACTGGTTAAATGGGTCAAGGAGATTTAGAAAGATTAACCATGTGGAACTAAATTCCTTATTGAAGTAGCAAAGAGCCAAGATAGGGGAGTGGACATATGTGGCTCTAGATAATAGAATACAATCCAGTTTGAAGGAGAAGTATAGGCAAATAAGGTCAGGAGTAACTGTAAGGACAGGGCTAGAGACTGGGCATCTGATCTCACAAATGTGACAGAGATCAAAGATCAGAGTTAGGTCTTGAGCAACAAAGACGAGCTTCCCACTTTTCTACTAGACTTCCTTAACAGCCCTTCCTAATTTCAGACATAATCCAAGACAGTGAGGAAAAGGCTATCTCCAGTTGTGCATTACAGGAAACAGTAGTGACTGACAGAATTAGGCAAGCCCTGAGAATTGCAGTGCTTTTGAGAGGAACACCAAGTCTTCTGTTTTTCAGAAACAATGTTTTCTAATTTTTGCTCACATATCATCAGGCTTGTACATATTGTAGAGTTTTCAGCTAAGAAAATACTCCTCAGGTCTCATTCTTCTACCTCTTAATTCATTTTCCTTTCGTCGTATTGATTGAGTTAAATAATGTAATTAAGGCAACACAGTTTGGTGCATTGCCTGCAGTCAGGATATTATCCCCCATTTTTTTTGAATTGGATATAATTATATTAAACTGAAGTTTTTCAAACTAACTCAATTGATCCTCAGAAGAACATTGAATTAAGTAATCGAAGTCAGAAAAGTTTTTTTTTTGTAACACTTTATGCACTCTGAACTGAATGGCCCCAAATGCTTTTATATTTGAGTGAGTCCACTCATGTTGACTATGCATTACACACAACTTAACGTTGGTTCAAACCTCATTTATTCCTTATTTTTATTTATTCTTCTGTGTATTTATATAAATTTTGCAGGTAGGATTCCGTGACCTTTTAGAGCTGTTTCAATCTTCTAAAAGTGGACCAATCCTTCAATGTTCCATATTATAATTTAAGGCAAAACATTCATTATAATTAATCATTCATAAAAATTTAGTACTGAAGATCTAAATACAATCCAAAAATAATCCTTTCATCATTAAGAGAAACAACAGAAAATTATGCATGAATGCTAACAGTATAAGCTCTTAACAGCATCTGACGGTTTTGTAAAATATTGATATCATAGAAGAGGACTCCTTCATATTTGACAAGTCTTCCTGGAACACTGATATAAAAACTTCTATTGTATTTATGCTGAAAGAGTTGATGTATTGATTACAAGATCTAAATTTGTAAGTGGAGTCCAAATTACCTTCATGCCTATATTAAACTTTAAGATAAAAGTCTTTAGTTAAAAATAATTACTGGTAAACCAAGGTTGTATGTTACCCTGTTGCAAACATTCATTCGTGACATCTCCTGTAAGTCCAAGCTTCCTAGAGACAAATAGAGCGGGAAAGTAAAAAGCAAGAAAAAATAAACTACAATTTAAAAATAGACATCTGAGTCAGCAGGGAAGTCTAGCTCATGTTTCTCAGAGCATCTCATTATCTTCTGTTCCCTCAGCACTAAAACATCAATATGTCTGGGTGGGTCTACCATACAGTTTAACTTACTGGAAGCAAACTTGACCATTTGCAATGCAGGACTACAGCTATGGTATGAAGAGAGAGAGGAGGAAGAGAATGAGTTATGAATGGCTCTGTTTTAGTACTGATTTTAATTCCCCAGTTTTAATTCTTTACCATATCAAAACCCTTCAATGTGTAATCTTATAGCAGTTAACAATTTACATTAAAGAAAAATCCTTAAGGTCAAGATTCTTGACTGGGGAGTCCCGGATCTACACGTGGGCATCAGATAGCCTTTGAACACTAACTTTTTGAGTATTAATATTTGCAATATTTTTCTGGAAAAGACATCCATGGAATCACAAATGACTCTTAATATGGCCTGCAAAACAAAGCTTAAGAATTATTGCCGTAGGTGCTAGATTCAAATAAAATTATTTTGAGGCGATTAATTATGTTTTAGGGAGACAATTCTCCATGGATCTCCTGTGTTTCTACACTCTTGTGAGCAGAGTTTCTGATTATTTGTTCCAAAGTGTCTCTACAAGGATGTTTGTGAAGTAAATCATCTTGGAAGACAGAGATATAGATAGCTTCCCTCTGAAGCAAATGGAAAGTTTACATAAAGCCTTAAAAGATAGAGAGTGTGTCTCTCAGAAGCCAAGGACCGATTTACTTATTGAAATTATTGTAAAAGCTTTGGGTTCCCTAATTTCAGGGTTCCTTTTCTGCAATGGACGTCACTGCATATGCAAGTGGATCCCTCAGTGTCACCTTCTGAGAATTAGGACTTAGAGAACTGGGACAGGAAAATGCTGATACTCTGGCTCCTTTATCGCTGTGTGTAATCAAGTCCTTTGTGTTGACCCAGGAGTCTCGTGTCTCCAGCCCAGCCAGCATCTGTGAACCTATGGCAGGCTAACTGTACAATATCATACCTTTACAATTTTAGCCATAAGCAGAGGAATGCTGACAAAGGCATGACTCTCTGGAATAGGAACAAAAAAAGGACCTCTTGGACAGATTAACAAGATTTGAGAGAAATTCATGGTCATTGACAGCAACCCCATTGACCAAAATGCACAGTTAACTGAGCAATCAATGGTTTTTCAGACCATGGCTGTTGATGAGTAGCAACTGAGGAAATAGTTGCAAGCTGAGTTCTATAAAGTAGGGTCAAAGATTTGTGTCCAAATAGTGCTCTAGTTGTGGCTAACTCTCTTCAGGAAGGGTGTAGTTCCTGCCCAGTCTGATGCCAGGCTCAGGTTTGCCCCATTGTAAAAACTAATACTAACATTCTTCTTGGGTGTGAAGAATTTTCCACCCCTTTCAGACAACATTTGCAGAGATTCTTACCTAAACTGAAAGTGAGAGGAGTGAAATTTGGAAGCACTGTGGGTAGGAACCAGATTTAGTGTGAGAACATTGATTGACTTGCTTGGGAGATGAGAGTGTGTACAATGTTTTGTTAAAGAAGGATGGCAACAACCAGCCATCTGATGGCTCAGCCCCTTCCACAGTCTCTCATGCCAACTTTAGATCATTCAAAGACAATAGTAAAAGGTGCTAGAGATTTTTGCAATGGGTGCTGGCTGCTATAAGGGAGCTTGGCCCCCTTTGGGAGAATTTCCCTGGGACAGACAACTCTCATGGGAAGACACAGAAAAGGCTGTCCCTAGTATGAGGCTCTTATTACTCTTGGCTGGGTTTACATAACAGATCAAGGTGACCCACTAGAGAATAAGAGATTGAACAAAGGAATTATAGATAAATTACTTTAGCCATCCCTGCATTCCTGGAAGGCTCTCCTAGCCCATTTGTTGAAAACAGGAGAGAACTTAAGAGATGTTACTATGATATGGGGACACTAAGGTGGGTGGACTTCTTAAGAAAAAATGTTGCTGTGTGAGTCCGGCTCAGGTCAGCCAAAGGGTGCAAACCCTGCAACCCTGCAGAGAGCAATGTAGCTATCATGACTGAGTCAAGAGGTCCCCAAAGCTGAAATAGACAGTGTCAGTAAAAACTGACCTACTCAACATAAGGAGGACCAAAAACATGAATTTTGTTTAGTTGAGCTGCAAGCAGGAGCCACACCACTCATAAACAACAGTCAATGTGTCTCGTGCACTGGTGTGGAGCCACACTCTCCTTTCATGACCCTGACGCCTCCCTTCCCTGCTGCTGACACCTGAGCTGGCTTAAGGAAGAAGATGGTTAGGGATGAAGCTGGGATCTCAAACTTCAGGGAGAGAATGGGCTCCAATTTATATGACTGTTGGAACCCCAGTCACTGTGTGAGCAACCTCCTTGATACTTTGGGGAGAGAGGATGCCCCAATTCACCTAATGGGTTTCAGCAGAGAAGGGAAGTGAAATTGACCTTGACCTTGGGAGTGGGAGAGATGTACCAACTCATTATGCTTTAGTCGCTGTTTCTGCTTCCAAATATATAGTAGGAATAAAGGTGTTCTGTGCTTGCACATCCCTGTCACATAGATTCCAAAAAAGTTATTTTTATTATGGGATACCTCATGTAGAGAAGTGCTAGGGCCTTTGGGAACCTGCAACTGTGATGAGCACTTTGAGCTGCAAGTTTCTCTGACTGATGCTTTTGCCAAATGGAGCCTTTGGCAAAGGGAGGCACTCTCCACATAGAGACAACTTTCTGGGGTTTTGGACTTGTCGCTCCCTTGACACAACCACCAGATACTCTGCTTGAAAAGCAGCCATTAGCTTCCTAATGGTACTATGGGCTTTTGTTCAAACCAAACACCTGACCTTAGGAGGTCTTGCAACTGATAAGTTCATTTTGGGTGTGTGATGCAGACTCAAGGACTCGCAATGTGGAGCAGGCTTAATGACCTTCACTTTTCAGATGGAAATTCAACAATGTAACAAAGACTGTCTCCTTGACCAAACTCTAGTCAGGTACCTCTGAACCATCTTCTCCATCAGCCCTCAACCTTCACCTATAAAAGTACAAATCCTCAGCACAGGTTATTGTGTCCACCCCCCACACACTGAGAGACTTGAACAAATGTGTCTTAGTCAATATGGGTCACTATAACAAAATACCATAGACTGAGTCGCTTAAACAACAGACATTGACTTCTCACAGTTCCAGAGGCTGAGATGTCCAAGATCAAGGTGCTGGCAGATTTGGCTCCTGTGAGAGTTTTCTTCTGGGCTTGCAGACAATGGGTCCTCACATAGCGGGGAGAGAGAGAGCTCTAGTCTTTCCTCTTCTTATAAGGACATTAATCTCATCATGGGGTCTCCACCCTCCTGACCTCATCTAAACCTAATTACTTCCAAAAGGCCCTGTCTTCTAATACCATCACATTAAGGATTACAGTTTCAACACAGGAATTTTAGGGGGGGACATAGACATTCAATCTAAACCAAAGTGCTGCCATGATTTCTAACAGCTCAAGGCTACATCCTAGGATGACTCCAGCCTCCCTTAAAAATGCCTGTCTGAGGAAGCTCAGTGCTGCCAGGAAAATTTACTCTTTGTTTCAGCCAAAACTTGGTGATAGCAGAGAGGCCCATGAACCCCCGTCTTGGAATAATTGAGAAAGCTTGCAATTATACATCCTTTCTCTGCCCCTTTGAGATGAAAATCTTTTACCATCCACAGTTATCTTCTCAAGGACCTGAGAGTTGTCTCTGTGGATGCAACACTTAAGGAGGTAACTCTCACTCCCTCTCCCAGAGGGAGGGCGAGGGCCTCACTTTCATAGATCCAGTTTGCAAACACAGATTAACCAACCCTCTTTGTTTTTGTAAATTTCCACTCTCTTGATTCTACTCAAGCCCTGGGAAGTTCTCCCTCCCTAGGCCCTCATTATCCCTTTATAACGCCCAGTCACCTCTGCACAAATCGAAGTTGAGTTCAGTTCTGTCTGCACTCTTTCCCCTATTATAGTACTTAGTAGTGAATAAAATCTTGCCGCTTTACCTAGTGTCTGATTTTGCTTATCATTGACAAACGCATCTGGACCAGCTCCAATGGCACCCCGGCAATCCACTTTGGGGAAACTTTATTCCCTGCTCCACTGCCTGAAACAAATCCACATGCTTTTGTGGGTCCTTGGTTCACAGAGATTCCTCTTAATGCCTGAGCCTGGTCAACTGATGGTTGATCTGGACTGAATGTGGGCTGCTGCAAGATGGACATAGTCACTCCGCTCAGTGGCCACTCAACCAAAAATGGGCCCAGAGCATTCCAACTTAATTCTTGTGTAGCCACCTGCATTCCCTTGTTGAACTGACCTGGCCCTAGATTGTGAGGATAATCACCATTTGTTTGAGAACACTGCTTGCCAAGCTATGTATGGGTCAAAGTGGAGACCTACTGGTATCCGTAAATTCTATTAATACGTCCTCATAATTCTCATGCTAATCCTTTCAAAATATGATCTGTGTGAAAGTAGAGAATTCTTGGAAAAAGATAGGGTTTTAGCTACTAAAATGGGGCACTTCATTTTTCTTTTTATGATGAAGGGAGGACAACAGATCCAGCATCTTAAAAGGGTAAGACCTACTTCAAGATGTATGGGGGAGGGAAGAACATTAAAGATCTTCTATCTTTCAGATCCAGCCTGGAGTCTTCCTAAAGAGAGTAAATGCCCTGGTGTGATTCTCCCAAACTGCTGCAAGCTCCTTAAATTTAACTGGCTGCTGGGTCAAACAGTTAGACTGTGGCTCTGACCACAATTTGAACACCACTGATATTAACCTTACAGAGAAGTCTATTGAAATCATAGGTGGCTGGCACCAGCTCCTGCCCTTCTCACACAACCACCTGTTGAGTATTCATGTATCTTTCCTAGTCGCATTGCTAGTTAATTCACGGAATCACAGATGCCACTCAGATGGTTGCAGAAACAAACAGCATGGATTACACTGACAGTCCTCAGGCAGCACCTATAAAAATAATGACTATAATTAATCATTCCAACCAAACTGGGAACCATGGGGCTTGCTGGCTATCCATGAAGACACATTGGAGGCACTGTCAACCTGTGACTCCCAAATGACAGATTTCCCACTTGCAAAGACCTTGAAATTTCAAACACCACTTTCTTTCTATGGGCACCCTATATGTCCCTGAGATGGTACCTCTTGTGTGGAAGCCAGACATGACTTTGTTTCCTTCCTGAAAACATGATGATCTATACCGGTCATGAGACCTCCAAGCGTTCAGGGAAAAAACACCAGTAGATCACGTAGATCTTGGATGACTGTGGATTATTATTCCAAATAAGGCTACCCTTTGTTACTTGGAGAAGTTTCCTGGAGGGATTACTTATGTATTTATGAACACACCACAGGCATTGTGTATATGACTACAATTGGAGTCATCTAATTAGAAGAGGTGTTACAGATTTGTCCCTGACATTAGCTCATGTGGTTAGTGATAATAACCTGGGCCCTGGAAGGCATTAGGTCAGCCTCAACTCACTGACCAGGGTCATTAGAGATAGTGAGTTCCTCCTTGTGGGCCAGGGTAGAGTTGGTACAATTGCTAATATATCTCATTGTGCCTGGATTAATGCCATAGGCCAAGGGAAGATGTCAATAGAGAATATTGAAGAGAAACCTACCTGACATTCTAAGGGGGGCCCTGAGGGTTTCTGACATTTGTTCAGCTGGCTGTGTCCAGTACACTGGAGTATATGGTTGAGGTTACTACTGCAGGTTGGCCTCATCTGGCTACTTGGAGTCCTGTTGATGGGAGCCTTTATTAAATGCTATACGACAGAAATTGAACAGATTTCACCCCACTCTCTTTAGGTCATATTAATTAAAGTGGCTGACAGAATCTTAGGAAATTTTACCAAAAATCAAGACACTGTAGGAAAAAGTCATGTCTATTTTTGGAAGACAATTCCCCACAGGCATCTCACATTTCTGCTTATCTTGCAATAAAGCAGAGGTACTGAAGGCCTCTGTTCCATAGTATCTTTGTTCCAAAATGTCAAGGATGTTTTCAAAGCAATCAGTCTTGGAAGACAGAGATAGCATCTCTATCCACAGCAAAGGGCAAGTTTATTTACTGGCCATTATACAAAAGTTATGTTCCCAAGGCTCAGATTCCTCTCCTATAATGCAACCTACTGTATATTTAGGTGTCACCTGGCCTTGTCATGTTGCTCTGAGGAAATTAGGGCTGTGGAACTAGTTGCAAAAAAATGTTGATATTCTGGCTTACCGCGATTTTTATGAGTAATAAATGTCCTTTATTTCTGACCCAAGAATTTCACATCTTAGCCAGCATTCATGAAACTGGCAGTCTAGAATTTTAGCTTGCAAGTAGGGTAAATTATCAGACCTTTTACAATTCTTGACATAGGTTTAATTTCTGTTTTCTGTGATTTTTTTCTATCCACTCATTTCAACGATGATTATTTATTGCTAACTAGGTGCATGAAAGTGTAATGAATTGGGGCTTGCAGGGAGATATAAAATATTAAAGAAAAATCCTGTTCTCTAAGAGCTTACTATATTTTATGTACATTTATTAATTCATTTAATAAACATTGATTGTCCACAATACTCTAAAAGTTACAGGAATACATATAATTTACCTCCATGGAGTTAGACACACATGACGTTATTGCTTACTTCATTGTGTTACAGTTAAGTTGACAAAAGATAAACATATAGTGCCGGGCAGGTTGAACCATCTGAAGGGGGTTCACTTGTAGCAGAGAGCTTTGCGGTTGGGGAGATATACTAACAACTTTGTATGCCTTCTGATCCTCCTGGCCTCACTAGCCTCTATTTCTTGTTGCAGCCACTTCCCTGTAGGGGATTTTCCCAATTTCACTAAAATGAAATATGGCAGCACCTTTCCTCATGCCTCTCACCTTCTGCTGTAAGGCTTCCCATTTGACACCGAATCCTGTGAGACATTGAGAGCCACTTAATGGTCAGGTGTGAGCAACCCGGGATGTAGAAGAGATAACACCCTGAGGGGTAAACCTTTGACCAGTGGGATAAGGAAAGGACAGATACGTTCATTTCCCTTTCTCCTTCAACGCAACGCACCCCATGGAATATCCTGAGACACTGTGGTTATATACAGTGCTGGAAGATGGTCTGATGAGATTGAACAGTAGGCGTCACTTGATAGACACCAGGTGGTAGACATCTGAGAAATGTGCCTTCATTTTGACTCATTCATTTCCCCTGCCCACTCTTCTTTTTCCTCCTTTCTGCTTCCCAGAGGTTATACACTAATAAAGTTATAACACCCCCATCTTTGGTTAGGGCTGTGCTTTTCTGGAGAACCTGCACTAAGAGAACTGGATCATGAAAGAGGTAGCGTTTAAGTTGAACACACACACACACACACACACACACACACACACACAAAGTTGGGGTATACATAGAGGTAATAAACCCAGAAACAAATGGCCATGCGAGCCGAAGTAAAGGATGAAAATAACTATAATGGAGAAAAAGAAAGATAAGGCATGTGGGAGAAATGGCAAGTTGAACTCGACTGTATACAAGTCAGCTGGGTTAATTCCGCACTGAGATTCTGACAATGTTGACTAAAGAGATCTGTGGTCCCATCATAGAACCTATGTGGTGGAGATCTTTGCAAGCAGGATGTTAAGAAGACCAAGTCAAAATTCAAGTAAATAAAATAATTGAAAAATGAAGACAGGTTATCAGAAAGGATTACCAGCAAAGAGAAGAATACACTCTCTTTAAAACCCAGTACACTTCCTCTTACCTTGTGGTCAGCCCTGGAATTTTCAAATAAATCAGAGTCTGGAAGTGATTCTAATATAAATCTCACTAGTTCCTCTGGCTCCTTTAGCTGTCTTCCATAAAGTTTGTGCTTACCCAGCCTGTCCTAGCAACACAAGAAGTTCTATAGCATAGGGGATGGCGTGGGAGAAACTGGGGAGGAGAGAGAGTGCTCTTTACTGAGGGTGACAAGAGATGCTCTACAAACTTGGTTGAATGGTTTTTGCTCGGTCACATGAGGATGAAGAGACGAACTGAATGAGGAAGGGAGATGATGAGCAGGAAAGAAAAAAATCAGGCAGTTAAGAGATAAGGAAGACAGGAGATTCATTAAAGGTACTTCCAAACTTAAACCGAAAGTTAGCAACATAGGACCATATGGTAAGGGAATGCAAAGGGAGGCATCTGGCAGAGTCGAAAAAACTTTGGGCCACTGGGAAACTATCCTGTGAAAGTATATTCAACATCATTAGTAACCAAAAAAAAGAAAAGGAATGTGCCTTTAAAAATAGCTGATTGTTTTTTTAAAATAATAGTTCTGATAAGATTGAGCTATGACAAAAGGCTCTCTCTTGCACTGATTTTTTTTTAAAGTAATTTGCTAAAATGTATTTGGAAACCTCAAAATTATTTAATATTCAACTCAGATCATTGAAGTCCTGGGACTATATACCATTTATTGAGCGGATTACATATTTTAAATATTGAGCTGATTGCTTTTTGAATATTCTACCTTTCCATTCTCTCCCACTCTAGGAGGTAGGTAATGCTTTCATCTCCACTCTACAGACAAAGAAATTGAGGCTTGGTGATGCTAGGTAATTTGTACAAGTTCAAATAAATTTTAAATGATAGAGTGAGAACTGACTTCAAATTCTTACTTTTACCTACTCGTTATATATACTTTGTCCTAATTTATCCTAAAGATCTATCCACATGTCAATGATTATAAAGATATTCCAAAAGCATAAAACAAAATTAGAAACAACTTCTGTATACAACAGCAGAAGACTACATAAATTTTTTTCTCTGGGAGTATTATGAAGTCTTTATGAATATTTTTTATGGCAAAACAACTAACAAAAATAGCACAATACATATAATACAGTCAGTTCTGGTATAATGCTTGCTTTGAAAACATGAATTTGCCCCAATAGGATTGATATATTGGGAACAATTTGAGCATCCTGGGGATTTTGTATTTGTTAATGGTGGATTTCATCTACAAGAAAGACTGGGCAGATGCAGAAAACTGCACTCAGCTGAGCTGAGCTGCACGGGGAGACACATCACAGACAAACACAAAAACCTCAGACGTCTACTAGCTGCCTCACTTTAGCACAAGCTAAGTTGAGGTCTTTTTGAAGGTAAAGTACATTATAGTATTATAAATCCTATAATCATTTAACATGTGTAAAACTGCTGCCATTTTTATTAGATTCCCATCTTTTTTCTGACAGGTCGCTCACAGAGTTATTGAGTGGCGTGACTCAGCCCTCATTTCCCCTTAAGCTCTGTGTGCATGTGTTTCAATTGTACGATTTTGCATAGCATGGTGATTTTTAAGAACATACATGCTGCATTACAGCAGAACCGACGATGCAATGTTGAAGGATATGAAAGTGTGGAGTGGAAGGATATAAAACTCTATATACAGCATATTAAATCTGCATAGACAGTAAAATATTGGAAGAGATTACAACAAAATATTGAATGATTATTTCTTGGTGTTTACATTTCTATAAGATTTCATGGTGAGTGGTATTTCTAGTATTTCTTCTCAGGCCCAGATATTTTACTATGATGCTGTACACTTCATTCTTTTTTCTTTCTGTGTTACATTTGCATTATTTAAATTTTATTTTTTTGAGGAAGATTAGCCCTGAGCTAACTGCTGCCACCAATCCTCCTCTTTTTGCTGAGGAAGATAGTCCCTGAGCTAACATCCGTGCCCATCTTCCTCTATTTTATATGTGGGACGCCAGCCACAGCATGGCTTGATGAGAGATGTGTAGGTCTGCATGAGGGATCCAGACTACTGAACCCCGAGCCACCAAAGAGGAGCGTGTGAACTTAACCACTATACCACTGGGCCGGCCCCTAAATTTGCATTATTTTTATCCTAAAGCAAAACTAAGATTGGCTAAAATCATCCTTTTTAAAGTAAAATGACCTTTTATCTTCTAGTAACAAAAGGAAAATGCTAAGAGATCCCACAGCTAAAAAGACAGTAGCATTTATATTTTGAATTGTCCCTATATATGGTTGTGAGAAAGACTGTTATTACAAATTAACATCATGTATTATAGAAGAAAACAGTGGCTCAATTTGGGAAGATGCACACATCGCAATGAAAGAGACCTTGTCTAATTATAATAATATGTATGTGGGCTTACACTTGTTTGCTTTAAAATATTGCTGAATCTCATAAGATTCAGAAAAATCATTAGATTTCTGGCATGATATCCTGAAACTCTGAAAATTGAACCCTATTCAATACTTTGGTAGATTATTTACTCACAAGTTCCCCTTATGGGAATAATCTAACCTAATGCAACTTGGAAAGAAATGTTATACCATAATATTTTCATTTGAACTTTTAAAAATTAGAGTTTTTTTTTAGAGGTCTTGACAGCTGACAGTAGGGGACTGCTTAAAAATCAAATAACATAGGGGCCGGCCTGGTGGTGTGGGGGTTAAGTGCACACATTCCGCTTTGATGGTCCAGGGTTTGCCTGTTCATATCTCTGGTACGTACCTGGCACCACTTGGCACGCGATGCTGTGGCAGGCATCCCACATATAAAGTAGAGGAAGATGGGCACAGATGTTAGGTCAGGTCCAGTCTTCCTCAGCAAAAAGAGGAGGATTGGCAGCAGTTAGCTCAGGGCTAATCTTCCTCAAAAAAAAAAAAAAAAGCAAAAATCAAATAATATAATTTAAGGTATTAAATAATGCTCAATAGTGTCACCCAGAATTTTCACCTAAAAGTTCAATGAAGCCAATAGGATATTATGTTGTTCACTCTGTTTTGCATATTGCTATGCTTATATCATAGCTAAATCTCTGTCATCTCAGATTCTGATGTTCTCAGAATGGCTGGTGTGGTTCAGAAAATGTGATGTATTCAGGCTAAAATCTAGAAGCCCGTACTTCAGAAACTTGCTTTAGAAGATTAAGTGTCTCTAAAAACGCGTCTTATTAAATGTCGTGTCAGTAGCCCTTTAAAAGATTGATCTTTACATTCAGTTCTCTTGTTCTTTTATACGATGTCAAAAAAATCTTAGTCACATCAGTTTTCCTTTATTTCATTTACAGGTAGTGGGTTGTAACCTTGATCCAACCTCTCTGTAAATTTAACTACATAAAGACCTGATAGAATTGCTATGACCAGGTTTTACTTTTCTGCTTCCTCAGACGCTACATTAAAGGGCAATCTTCATCTTCCCAGAAGGCAGCCTGTTGATGCCAAATATGTATTTTCACCAGGCTTGGGTGAGGGTCATGGATGCAAGTCTTATTTCTCAAGTAGTCACCCAAGGTGAATATTAAACACAACATAAATCAACAATACTCAGGTCACACAAAAATAGTTTTCTTGGGCTCTAAAAAGCCATATAAAATGAGACGACTGTCATCCAGTGTGAGACAAAGATCAATGAGAGAAAAGATAGCTATTAACATAAGCCAGTCACATATAAATTCCAAAGAAGTGTAGCATTATCTGTGTGCTGTGCACTAGACGGGTCTTTAATATCAGCTCTGCCATTAAGCGGTGTGAGAAAATGCCTTGTTTGTAAATTGGGATAAATAATCCAGAACTCCCAGGAGTGGCGTGAGGAGTAATTAGGAGAGCTGCGGGAATGCACTCAATGTAGCCCTCGTAGTATTTTGTTGACTCTACATTTGTACTCATGTGGAAGAGAAGGCAGGGACGGTCACTTTAGCTTGGGGACAAAATCTGATAGAACCAAATGAGGTATCATCACTAACCTAGCAAAATGTTTCAACTCTAAGACGAGTTTGTCTCATAAACGTTCCTAGATAGGTTTATGTACTTCTATGAATCGTGTCGTAAAACTCTACCGCTGCTCTCAACCTAGACCCAGGACAGAAATAAAAATAGAGTCATTCATATAACTAATTTGAATGAGTACTTAAAATATTATACACATTTTTTCTGTGCATTGGGAATAAATTAGAGAATGAAACAATTATAAATACTTCCATTTGGGGATTTAAATTCTAGTACATTGTAAGATAATACAAATAAGACTACTTTATCATTTTTAAAACAATGCAAATATTTCAGGGACCATGCTATGGTCTGAAAGTTTTTGTCTCTCAAAATTTCATATGTTGAAGTCTCATCTGCAAGGTGATGGTTATTAGGAAGTGGGGCCTTTATGAGATGATTAGGTCATAAGGGTGGAGCTTTCATGAATGGTATTGGTACCTTTATAAAAACAGCTACAGAGAGCTCCCTAGCTACTTCTCCCATGTGAGGTACAAGAAGTTAGCATCACAGAAAAAGGCCCTCACCCCACCATGCTGGCACCTTAATCTTGGACTTCCAGCCCCCAGAATCATGAGAAATAAATTTCTGTTGTTAATAAACTACCCAGTATATAGTATTTTCTTATAGCAACCTGGACAGACTAAGACATACCATATACACAAAACATAACCATACACACAAAAACAGTGACCAGAGCCAGAACTATAACATGTAGGCTGCAGGTTCAGGAACACAGAGCAGTGACAAGCAGCTTAACGCCTCTAGGATATTTTAAGCCGGAGAACAGTGAAAGGTCAGAATAGAATTGAGAAACCACATCTGGAAGTCAGGGGCCTCATGTAGGACTGACCTTCCTGGAGAAGACTGCAGGAAGCTGCACTCTATACCCAGGTCTACAGATCAGCTAGGACTTGGCAAGGCCATATGTTTGACTGCATGTCTCGATCTGTGATATTGCCAATGTCCTTGCAAGACAGAATTCAAAAGTGGCCAAAATATGATCTGGTTTGAACTGTAGCTGTATAGATGTTCAAATAACTGTGGAAGTACATGTCCTAATTATTTAATGGAAGCACAGAAAACAAGAGCATAGAAATAACTCATCATGTTGAAATTATTAGCTGGAATGAGGAGGAACACAATAGTCATAATAATAATGATGATAATAGCAATAATAATAAATATAGGAGGAAATATGAGCTAATAACTTTAAAACTTTGATGAAATGGACATTTTCATAGGAAAACATAAATTAGCAAAATTGATTTAAAAAGAAAATAGGAAACCAGAATATCTTTAAATTCTTTAAGTATCCCCCTGAAAAAGGACACATTGGGTTAAAATATTTTTTTTTCAAAGGTAAGTTTACCTAAATATTGAAGAACAGATAATATTTGGATGGTTAATTTTAGATGTCAACTTGACTAAGTCATGGGGTGCCCAGACAGTTGGTCAAACATTATTCTGTGTGTATCTGTGAGGGTAGTTTTGGACAAGATTAACAGTTGCATCAGTAGACTGAGTAAGGCGGCTTGCCCTCCCCAATGTCGGTGGTCCTCATTCAATCAATGAAGGCCTGAATAGAACAAAAAAAGGCTGAGTAAGAGGGAACTCCTCTTGTCTTATTCCTCAACCTGGGATATCCATCTTTTCCAGCCTTTGACTTGAACTGAAACATTGGCTCTTCTTGGGTCTTGAGTTTGCCATCTTTCCAACTGAAACTACGTCACTGGCTCTCTTGGCCTCCAGCTCACTGACTGGAGATCTTGGGACTTCTCAGCCTCTATAATTGTGGGAGCCAACTCATTATAAAACCTACATCTAAATCTATATTATCTGTATCTCTGTGCATCTATTTATCTATCTATCTAGAGAGAGATAAATTCTATTGGTTCTGTTTTTCTGGAGAATACTGATTAATTGAATACTGATCTTAACAAAACAAATAAATAAATCTGGCTAATTTAAAAAGAAAAAGATGAACTGGGACAGGATAATAGATGGCAAAAGAAGGAAAGTGAATATGCTCACCCATGAACAAAATAGAAAGCAACAATCTTAACTTCAATGTTAAATAAAATACAGCAGTATGTATCTAAAATATACGTTTGTCTATGAGCGTGTGTATATTCTCAAAAGTTTTAGTATAGTTGCAAGCTTTTATAACTTCTGAAGTATAAATTCTATAAACAAAATAATTATTAAAATTTAATTATTTCTATTTCTTAATCACTTATATGGGTGATATTTTAAAAAGCATCTTCGGTTATTTCTTTGCGTGATTTCATTGGGAAAATCTGACTTAGCTTGTCTTCCAGTTACTGTGTCATGGCCACTAATGAATCTTTCAAAGACATTCTTCATCTCTGTCACTATACTTTTCATTTCTTGCACTTTCAGTTGATTCTTTTAATTTCCATCTCTCTGCTGAAATTCTCCACCTATTTATCCATATTTTCTACCTTTTCCACTAGAGTCTCTAACAAATTAATCATTGCTATTTTACATTTAAATAGTAATTTTAAATTTTAAATTGTATGGTAGTCCAAACACATGGGTCATATTTGAACCTGGTTCCATTGACCATTTTACCTTTTGAGACTTTTTCTTCTTCTTTGTATATCATGTAATTTTTGACTGAAACCCAGACATTCTGTGAAGGAGACTGCAGACTGAGCTAAATGATATTTATATCTGGAAATGAGATGCCTCTTCTCTTGCTAGCCATTTAGTTTGAGGTGTTGAGTCAATCTGGTTAGGAGCTGAGTGGGGCTTCAGTGTTCTTTTGGCTGTTGTTATCCTCAGTGCACCACAGACTTCTAATGTTTCGTGTCACTTTGTCTTTAGGTCTGTGTTCCACCCTTAGCTTGAGCTCTTCCTTTTGTGCTGGCACCTCAGACCTGGTCTCTCCCCAGGTTCTTTCCCTTTCCTCAGCATGCACTGCTGTTACGTGTTAATTGACTTTTGTTAGCCTTGTAGAGCAGTGACAGGGTTCTTCTTACCCTTCTGGCTCAGCTTCTGATTTAGGCAGTTAATACATCCTTGGGTCTCAGTATAGGATTTTTAATGTTCTGACCTCAGGATATTTTCATGCTTCTCCCCAAAGATAGAGAGTTAGTTGTTTTGTTCTTTTCCTTCTCCCATTCCTTCTGCCCAGCTTTCTTGTCTTCACCTATGCCCTGAAGGTGACAGAGTTTGTTGACCTTCTGTAGCTGCTTAAAGCCTTTGTTCCACAGAAAAGACAGAGAAGAAGGATTTATGTGGGACTTCGTGCCATTCCCACAGCAGTTGCTCTATCCCTCCCCCAGGACTGGGCCAAGAGAGAGACTCCTCTTCTGTCTATTGACCGATACTCCTTTTGACACCCAATGGGGTCTGTGGAAAAAGCCTGCAAGTGGATGTAAACCCCTTCTTGTTTTTGCAGCTCCCATAGACTCTGTTCGCTCATGCTGGCGTAAACTTGGCATTTCACAATATGTTAACAAAACTGAATGGAATTATTCTTATTGGATGGTGAGGGGTCTTATGTCTGTCCAGGTGAGCAAATGCTCCCATCCTGTCTCTATTTGGAGCTGCCTCATTTCCACAGATTTCCAGTTAGTTGGTGGCCTTATGGCCTCAGCCCTCAGATGGGTTAAAGAAAAAGTATAGTTTTACAGATTATATAGGTTTTTTAGTACATTATACATATACTTATAAAGGCCAGAGCAATGTTTTAACCAGCTTTCTGTATTCCAACAGAAGTCAAATTGGAATTTTTTTGTAAATAATAAATTTTAATTTAATTTTTTTCAGTCCCTCTGATTAAAGATAGGAAAACTTGAAAAAACTAAACTTTTTCAAAATTTACAAACCTTCAAAATAATATTTTTAAAAAATGTGTACCAATTATACTTTTGAAGTTATTAAACCTTAAGACTGCACAAGATTATTTTTATGTACATATGCACAAACATGTATACACACACACAGTGGATTAGTTTCATAAGGCTGTTGTGACAAAGGGGCAGCTTAAAACAACAGAAAAGTATTCTCTATCAGTTCAGGAGTCTAAAAGTCCGGAGTCAAAGTGCTGGTAGGGCCATGCCCTCTAAAGAATCTGAACAAAAATCTGTTCGGTGATTTTCTCTTAGCTTGTGGTGTTTTCCAACAATATTTGGTGTTCCTTGGCTTGTTGATGGAGCCCCTCAACTCTGCGTCCATCTTCACATGGCTTTTTTCTCTTATGTGTCTGTTTCTCCGTGTCTCTTCTACTCCTTTTATAAGAACACCAGTCATGTTTAATCAAAGGTTCATCCTACTCAGTATGACCCCATCTTAAATTAACTAATTACATCTGTACTGATCTTACTTTCAAATAATTAATATTCTGAGGAAGTGGAGGTTAGGATTTCAACATATCATTTCTCAGGACAGCAGAATTTAATCCATAACACATATACACACATATACCCAATTATGACAGGGTTGATTTTACTTTAAGACGGCAAGGATGGTTGAACATCAGATGATATATCATTGTAATTCGTCAGATTGATATTCATATCATCATTTTATTTGATGATGGAGGAAACATTACATTTAACTTTATCCATTCATCTCACAATGATAGATACTTTAATCCAAAAAAGGTTATCTACTAGAAATCTTTCTTCAATAGCTTATTATTAAGAAACTTTAGGAGCAGTCCCAATATTTTCAGAAGGGAAAATGACAGACAATGTACCTCTTAGTATGATATATTGTTCTGGTGTTTTTAAGAACTTTCAGTAAAAAAAACAAAACAGACTTGCATAAAACTTGGAAAAGAGGAAGCATTTTCATTAATTCAGATGAGCTTATATTTTCCCAGAATTTACACAGACTCATCGAAATGTATAGTTAAATATGTGTGGTTTTTAAATCATACCTCAGCAAGGTATGAAAAACCAGTATTAGAGACTTAAGGAAGGAGAATGCCAGTGGCCATAGTTCCTTCATTACATGGATTATAAAATAGTAATTAATAAAATAAAGCCAGCTATAAAAAGAGAAACATGGTTAATGAAGTCTCACTTGTAGCAAATGTTTATTATTTATGGTTCTGCATCAAAGGCAACTGAGAACTGAGATTCAGAATCACAGAATGCAAATCAGAAGGGCATATCTTCTACTCTAAAAAGCTATATCTAGAAAAAAATATTTACCAGTATTCTAATTAGATAGTGAAACTATACTAAACATCATTTATTCGTACCTATTGTAATTTTTTAAAAATATATAATTAAATAATATTGTTCATATTGTAAGCACACTATAAGAAACTACACCTATTGTACTATATAGATTTAATTCTTCATATCATCTGCTGCCATCCTAGAGTCTAAAGATAAAGGCCAATCATAAATATTACTACAGAGAGAAATTAATCTCAGTGGATACAACTAATTTTGTAGCTACCATTCTAGTACCCAGGTGTGCACTTTTGATCTTAATACACTGTATGGTACAGAACTCCCAGTGTTTGACTTGCGTGGGTTATGAAGCCGCGTAGACTGAATCTCAGAGAATGAATGGTGAACTCCAGCACACAGACCATGGCAGAGGCATTGCTGAGCGAAACACCAGCCCTCATTGCTCTAATTATATGCAGTGATCAATGACCCACACCAATGATCCCCTTTATTGCAACAGAAAATCAAAAGTTTCAGTATTTTACTCAGATCACATACAAATGAAGTTGATCTTGACTAATAACATCCTTGAACATGAAGGACAAAAAAATAACCCTTTAATTACCATGTTTATGTCTCCTTTTTTAGTTACCTACGGAAAGTAAACATGCTTAAGATCATCTTGGCAATTACAGCCTGCCTTTCAGACTGTTTAATTATGAGTGAATCAATCAATATGGCTCTTTTCACTGCCTCATTCCAGTGCTTTAAACCAGTTTTAAAAGTGAGCATTTCCCATAGACTTGGGCTTATATTTCCCTCTTATATAGTTATCCTAACCCTTAAAAATGTTTAAATAAAAAGTGCATGATTCTCTTGTACTTTCCATGGTATTGGCTTTTCCTCAAGTTTTTGAATGACCGTCCTTTTGTTTATACCCATCACATGGCCGTTCTTGCATGTAGATTGCACAAATTTCAGCTGTTTCCCCAGAATGACTCTCTGACATATTCCTCAATGTCCTTGATTTCTTTCACAAGAGGCAGAGAATTTTATTTGCTCTTTAAAGCTGAAATGTAAAAAAACCTAAATAATTCAGTGTATAAAAGTATCTGCTATGCCTCAGGGAAGCTATTGATGACCTTGGACCCAGGGGGTATTAATATTTTCCTGGAATTCAACATGCAGTGTAGGCTTACTCTCAATTTTCCCATATGGCAACTAACTTCTCCATTATGTTTATCTTGCCATCTATGCTCTCCTCTCAAAAAATAAGCCAGGATTATCAAAAAGATAAGAGATAAGTACTGCTGAGAATGTGGAGAAAAGGGAACACTTTCACACTGTTGATGGGAAGGTAAATTGGTACAGCCATTATGGAAAACTATATTGGGGTTCTTTTAAAAATTAAATATAGAGCTACCATATATCTAGCAATCTCAATTCTGAGCATATATCCAAAGGAAATGGAATCACTGTCTTGAAGAGATATCAGCACTCCCATGTTCATTGCAGCATTATTCACGATAGCCAAGACATGGAAACAACCTAAGTGTTCATCAATGGATGGACTGATAAAGAAAATGTGCTATATACATAAAATTAATCAGCCATAAAAAAGAAGGAACAAATGCAAACTGCCATTTGCAGCGACATGGATAAACCTGGAGGACATTATGATAAGTGAAATAAGCCAGACACAGAAAGACAAATACTGCATGGTACCACTTATATGTGACATCTTAAAAAGGTGAACTCACAGAAGCAGAAAGTAGAATGGTGGTTGCCAGGGGCTGGAGGATGGGGGAAATGAGGAGATGTCAGTCAAAAGGTACACATATTCAGTTATAAGATTAAAAAGTTCTGGGGATCTAATATATAGCATGGTGACTAGAGTTAATCATACTGGATTGCAATCTTGAAATTTAGTAAGAGAGTAGATCTTAAATGGTCTCACCATCCAAAAATAAAAAGGGTAACTATGTGAGGTGATGGATCTGTTAACTAACGTGATACATGGATTAGACACAGAGGATAGATTGCTGGTTACCAGAGGTGTAGGAAGAAGGGAGGACGGTGAAAGGAGTAAAAGGGCATTGAGATTGTGCATTATTGATGCCCAGCTTTACTGATGAGTTAGAATTTAGCATTTTTGAGTCTTCTAATTCCAGTTTTATCCCTAATTTATTGCTACCCGGGGTTGGTCTACTCCTACAATGACCCATCTATAATTATGGTCCCCAAATGCAAAGGGCAGATATTAAGATAAGAAAAATATTTGGTCAAATGAAGACATTTGCTTACTAAAATAATGTACCCAAAAAGTGCTTTACCCATTATATTCAGTGAGTGTACAAGTATGTTTTGAGTATATTTTTGAATTCCAATCAACAGTAATAGTACTTCCATGGCTCATATTATTTAACTGATACTTGACTAATTAGTTTTTGTTTGTTCATTTGTTTTGGTTTTTTTGGTCCAGGATCTTCTTTATCAATTAGAAATGAAAAGAGAAACAAACATCTCCCCCTGTCCCTTTATTTTAAATGGGGATAAGAAGCCTAAGATCTGATGACTAAATTGCCCACGATCATTTGGCTAGTAAATTTTTTCAAATGGAATCTAATCCCAAGCCTAACACCCTCTCCATTACTTTGCTGCTACTCTGCTATCCAGAATTGACATGGTACAGATCATTTATCTTTTATTCATTGCAATGCTTTTGTGCACTGAAAACTTAGAGAACAAGTGGCAAAGGCATTTTGAGAAAACACACACAATGTATGTGTTCTCCAACGAGGAGCACACTTTCAGGATAATGGTGCTTGGGCCAGTTGATAAGGATCCAGAGACAAAATGGTACCCGCTAGTCAGGACAGAACAAAGGGCAGCAGAAGTGCTTCTGTCTGCCTTGGCTTTTGAATTGCTGGTTTATACCACTGTGTTCTTACACACTCCCACCACTCATCCTAACACTCTTCCAATAAATTTGCATTAATTAAAGCTATAGATACCCATAGGCCTGGGGCCTCTGACATTGCGATTTCTATCTCCTCTCTCATTACCTGAAGCAAAACTTATTGGTAAGTACTAACCAAGTTTCTCTTGTTCTAGAAAGAGCAAACTTTGTTTTAATTCTTCACTTGATTTAAAATCAATTTAAAAGGCAACCTCAAATTTGCAATATTTTGATAGGTTGTCATGAATCCCCCAAATGCAACAAACAAACAAATAAATAATTTTCCAACTTTCCAAATAAATAAATTTCCAACTTTCACTCAGAAACTGCCAGTTTGACCAAATTCATGAAGAGAAGACATTGAAGATTTAAGGTTAGGTGACAGAAGAGTAAAGCCCAAACTAGCAAGCATTTGAACTGATGTAATGAATGAAAATGGTTCTTCAAGACAAATATTTTAATATATTATTAAATTATATCATACTTTATACTAAAAATATCACACTGGTTAAATATACATTTGGCAATCACATCCCACAAAGTGCCTGCTTTTAAAACTTTAACACTCAATATGAGTGACTAAATGCTTATTATTTTTTAAATAATTAATATTTTAGACATTGTATCCTTAGTTTGAAATATGTTCAGTGATTTTCCAAACACACACACACACACACATTCTATGCTGTCTGCTTCTTTCTATGTCAATGCATCTTTTTACTGATTAAATTTTGAGGTACTCTAGAATCGAGGATCCTTCATCTTAAAAGTTAAGAAATTTGGACTTCACACAAGCAAAACTCACATTTTTCTTGAAAATTTAATTGTAACGTTTTGGAAAGAGACAACATTAAAATAGGCTGTCTTTCTTGAATGAGGACTGAATGACCATGTAAATGATAGCCTAGATTGCATGTGTACACACACATACGCAAAGGGGTCACATAAAGATGTAATTAAATCTGTCTTTCTCTTTGCTGAGTCTTATGGTATACTGAAGAAATTGAGAAAACAGCAGATTCATTAATAATGAAAAAATATAAGGACATATGGATTTAACTGTGCATCATTGTATCTTTTCTTTTAAAAAGAAAGAAAGAAAGAATGACACTGCTCTTAATTAATAAAAAGATAAGTATTCCTTTGAGGAAAAAAAGACAGAGGAAATAAAGCATTTATCAACTACCTTTGAATTATATAACTGTTAAAAAGGTGATACAATTTAGGTTTACCCTTATCCAGATAATTTTCAATTCACATTGAAACATTTTTTTTTTTATCAGTACATGCATGCTGCTCAGATAAAACAAATTCCCCATGTCTGTGAAAAAAAGAGTAAGTCTACCAGAAAAACTCAGAAGAAAATAAATACAAAGGAGAGACTAGTAGTGCTAAGTGTAAGAAGTAAGGCGATGAAACAAGGTAGTGATATGACTGTAGAAAGTTATTTTTCATACACACAATTGCAATTTTAGTCATGCAGAACTAAAAGTGAAAAAAACATTTATTACAAAATGTGGTCTACAAACAATATGTGCAATGTGTAGGCATTGTACCAAACCCTGGCTTTCTTATTTGACCGGTTTCATTCATTTCAATGAAGTAGTTCACAGTGATGAATAAGAGACATTACTTGTTGTCTCTCATTATTATAAAAAGTTATTATAATGCTTAAAATTTGAAAAGTGTAACATAAGATGATGTGATTCTGGAAGTGCTGAGAAATAACATTGATTTCAAACTCTGTCTTCTTTTCATCTTAATTGTTCATTCAGTTAGGGAGTGGCTTATTGTTTGCTGCTTATGATTGTTACTTCAAAAGAGCTGCCCCAGCTTTGATAATTGAATATACTCCTTAAGAATCAATGGTTTTCAAGGAAGAAAAACTACTGTCTTACAGAAAATGAGGACATTCTGGAAAGATATTTGGGTACCTGGAAAAATCAAAAAGAAAGCCCTGCATAATTATTCCTTAGAAAGGATGGGCATTGTGGTCCCTCCACAGAATTTAGCAGCAGAAATCCACAGACCTTTATTCTAGGGCCCCGGCATTAATTTGACTTCAGTACATTCTTTTTTTTGTCTTTGGTTTTTGTTTTTGTTGAGGAAGATTCACCTTGGGTTAACATTTGTTGCCAATCTTCCCTTTTTTTTTTTGTATATGAGTCACTGCCACAGCATGGCTGCTGACAGACGAGTGGTGTAGGTCCACGCCTGGGAACCAAACCTGGGCCACCAAAGTGGAGCACACCAAACTTAACCACTAGGCCACCAGGCCTGGCCCAGTACAATCTTCAGTGAAAGGAAATCTGTAGATGTTTGCCAGGCAAATATCAGCATGAAATAATCTATCGTGATCAGGGTTCTAGAATAGATACATGGGTGTGGTCCCTTACATTAAAGTTGTGATTCTAGTCCCCAGAGAAGCAGGATTGGCTGGGCAGTGACCCAAAAGTTTTCTACTTATGCATGCACAGATATTTCATATCACATTGTCTGAGCAGAAAATCATGTTTCCCTGTTTCTGCCTCTGCCTCCTTAGAAAAGCATATTCTTTTTTAAATCAGTCAAAATCTCTTCCTGATTTCGAAAACATAATTACTTGAAATGCCATTTGTAGTACTGAATTACAGAGGCTATGAATCAGAAATTTATTGTCTTTGAACCCAAGGCCTAACTTTATGCAGTACACTGAAATTAAAAAAGAATAAAGTGAGATAATATCCTCTGGTGATTTCAAAAATCCACTTTTAAAATGAGAAATGTGGAATGGAGTATCTTCATAAATTAGGGGAGGAGAATTGTAGTCATTTAGAATAGCTGCAACTAAGCCCTTTGATTTTGGAGAATTTTCTATAACCTAAATATATACATTGACTCAAGAATTACTTCTAAATTACTTCTATAACAAGAATTACTTTCTATAGTTCAAAATATGATTTTCAGCTAGTCAAAATAAGGCAGCTGTTTTTTAAATGTGTTTGCTTACTTTAATAACAATACATCTACCATGTTACCACTGTGGAATGCAGTTCACTTTAGACAGAATTTCAGAAGTATGCCAAAGTTTGTGTCAAATGTCTGACCAAACCCAATTACTCAGGAGTCATCAATCACTGCCAATATGGAGTAATAGGGTTAGTTCAACATTTGTGAATTTTTCAGGGACAATAAACATCCTACACACATTTAAAAAGTGACCTTCATTCATTTTTGAACCTTTACTTTAAATTACTTAGTTCTACTTAAAAGTGACATTTAGGGGCCGGCCCTATGGCCAAGTGGTTAAGTTCATGTGCTCTGCTTCGGCGGCCCAGGGTTTCGCTAGTTTGGATCCTGGACACAGACACGTCACCACTCGTTAGCCCATGCTGAGGTGGTGTCCCACATAGCACAACCGGAAGCACTCACAACTAGAATATACAACTATGTACCAGGGGGCTTTGGGGAGAAGAAGAAACAAAATAAGATCGGCAACAGATGTTAGCTCAGGTGCCAATCTTAAAAAAAAGTGACATTTAAAATTATTCTAATATGACAACAGCAAAAATATCATTCTGCAAGTATAAAATATCTGAACTGTAAAACATAGGAGTTAAGTCATTTTCATATTTTGTTTCAAAAGGATGACTAGCTTATAGGCTTATTTTTAATGCGCTCACATTTTGGTTGGAGAGAGGCATGTTACAATTTTAAATTCCATACATGTTATTCTCAAGGGATCTGAAAGGATTCTTCAATAGTCAGTCCTAGAAAATTAACTACTCAAATGATCAAGGAGAAAGAGAGAGAAGTTGATTTATTTGATGGAAATCTCCCTCTCACATAACATCTACAGTCTACCGTTTTCTCAAGTACTGAAGTACTCCAGGTTTGGTGTAGAACTAATTTTATAGTAAGCACTTAAGGATGTGGAGATTCCATCACTATTTCATGAGCAGCTCTGGTGATAATGTATTATTTTCTCACTTGAGTGCCCTGAATGATCTAGTTTGTGAACCAGTCACTAATAGTTTGGACAAATCAAGCAGTAGGCAAATCAAACCTGTAAGAGAAAAATGTACTATCTAAAATACCATGCTATTATCTAAAACATGCACTGCATAGCAGAACATATGCAAATGATTTATTTTCAATATCACATTTTAATTTGAGAGGTTTTAGTTAAATCAAAAAACACCAATCACACCAAGATAGCATCTTTTCTTCTATAGCTTGGGTTTTTTCCCCAGTATTGCTGTTCATGGAATAGCTCATACATAGTCATTGCTCCCACAAAATGTCTAGGGCTGCCAAACCCATGTGGACCTGGTCATTGGGCATGGTAATATTTCCTTGACTGTTTGATTTGTATAATCTATACAGTAATTGCTGCAAAACCTGTCATTTCAAGTGGCACAAATCCTTAATATTCACTATATAAGGAAAGAGAGTTGGGTCAAGTAAGAAGGTGGTTGGTTGAAAAATCTTCCAGCAGATAACAGAACACTTCATACTTCTACTGGCTTCTCAAGCTCTCAGGATTTTAGTACAGTCACTTTTTTTAATTAAAAAAAGGAAAGAAAATTCATTCTAATCTAGTGTGTTTTTCTCTCTTCCCTATTCTCAGTCTCTTTGGAGAGAACATATTATGATATGGGATCAAGGGTGGGCCAATGGGTTCCTGACTCTTATATAATACAATTCTAAGAAAGCAAAACATTTTGTATTCAATCCTCATGGGATCTAGAGATCATAAAACAAGCCAAAATGAACAAACAAACCCATAGCACATGGAGAAAAAAGGGGTGAGACATTTATTACGCCAAGTGACTCATACATGACGCTGATTTGAATTTGGGAATTAGTTCTGCAGAAGAGGAAATACTGCTTTCCATATAATCCACACTTTACGCACCCTACAAGTTGTCTCGCATGTTTGTAAAATGATTCAATATTTTAGTACTTTTTATTTTTTGATAATGCATCCTTTGCTCAGGAATCAGGGCCTAGCACATGATCGGCACTCAACATTGTTAAATATTTTCAAGTACACAGTAAAAATTATTGATGTGTTCTATTCAAGAAATGATACTTTCTAGAATTACAGAGAAATGTTATATGATTATCCATTCATATGTTTAAAAGTTCTATATGTAAATGATATCTTGGACTTTACTGAAACAATGCTTAAAAACTCTAAGGAACAGACTATGTCAACAGAAATCTCTTCCTAGGCATAAAGAGGCAGTTTCCTTTCACCTCCACCTAGAATACCTGGTTTCCATAGCTTTCCATCTGTCCTGGGAAACTCCCAATTGATCCTCAAAACTTACTTAAAAGACTTCCTTCTTTGAAAAGCTTCACTTCTCCAGGCAAAATTAAACACTCTCTTCTCTTTCACAGTGCCTTGCTATCCCTCTGCTGCAGTCGTTGTGCACCACTGAAGTCACTTGTTTATGCATCTCAGCCTCCTCCTCCTAGACCAAATTGGAATCTCTGAAGACCAAGGCCTGTCTCTAGCTTTCTTTAAAGACAATATTATGAATAGTCTCATGGGGGACAATAGCAGCAATAATTAATAATTTCTGTGACAACCATTCATGAATTAACTCCTAATATGTGGAAAGAAACATGCTAAGTGTTTACCCACATATAATCCTCTCAAATATTATCCTCTGTGAGATAATCACTATTTTCTTTCCCAATGCAAAAAGGAGAAAACTGAACATGAACAATCACAGAGCTAGGAATCAACCCACATGTCTGAGCACAAACTCTCAATCATAGTACCATGCTGCCTAACAGTTTTTTTAAAAGAATATGTATTGAATGAATGATGAACTTGTTCATATTGATCGATTTGACTCAAACTTTGAGGTCTTACTGGAATATCATTTCCTCTGTTGAGTATGCCTTTCCGATCAGCCACTTCTCCTCTTACAGGTGATTCTAATTGCACTGTCTTCAGCATTGTTCATAAGACGGTATAACACTTAACACAGAGTACTGCAGTTATTTCCCCAGATTGTAAGAACCTTTAGAACTGGGGCAGTGTTTTTCTTCTTCTCTGGATCACCAGGGATCACCATCTTAATAAATATTTGTTGAAATAATTGGAAAAAAATTAAGTTCCTTAAATATTCAATCACTAAAGGGCATGAAAATGTGGCTTTTGTTGTCCCAGTTGGTTTCATTCACACTTTAAGCCAGTGGCTGTGCATTAGAACTGTCTAGAGAGGGTTTAAAAATGCAACTTCCTCAACTCCATTTGTGGGCATTCTGACTGCATGGGTGGGACCCTGAAATATCTGCAAAAACACTTCCCTTGCAAGTGAAGTGGGAAATTGGGTCCTGTGACTGCTCAGATTCTTTCCATTGCTCTTAGATACTTTCTTTATTCATAAACATTCTCTTTAACCCTACAAGCAGGTGCAGCGGAGAAGCGCCCTGAAAGTCAACCCTTCTCATATCAAAACTCAATGTTGTTTTTTCATAGACTGCAATGTTCTAGTTTTGTTCTGATTTTTGTTACCGGTGCCCTGCATAGCAGCAGGTGCATATGGACATTTAATGAGCATTTAATGATATGCTGAGGATGATTTAGTGTACTGGACAGGTAATATAATGAATAATGGCTCCAAGTTTTGAGATGTTATCTCCAACTTTGGCTACAATCCACCTAAGTAACTTCAATAATCTGTCAGAAATTGTCACAATATTTTAAAAAATAAAAGCAACTGGGTTGTGTTGTTTCATTTTCCAACGTGGTCTGTTTTCTCCACATACTGATTATATTAGTTTACTGTTGTTGCAGAACAAATTAACACAAATGTTGCAACTTGAAAGAACCTGAGTTTATGATGTCAGAGTTTCCTAAGCCAGGAGTCTGGGCATGACTAGGAGGAATCAAGTTGGCAGGCCATGCATCTCATTTGGGAATCAGGGTGATCTTCCAAGGAAGGTCATTCAGGTGTTGACACAATGCAATCCCATCTGATAGTCGGATGGAGGTCCCTGTCTACTCACAGCCATCTACTGGAGAACATGCTCGGCTCTTTGAAGCTACACACAGATGCTTCCTATGACCCCTATACACCATTCACACCAGGGATTTGCTTTATCCCAGGCACGTGTGAGCACATCAAGTTGATTTCCAATCCCCATCCAGTCTGAGGTCCATATAATGTAACTTAGTCATGGGAGTGACCACCCCATCACCATTTGCCATATGAAGTAAGCAAATCAAGGGAACTGATATCCAGATAGTTCCTTTTCAGAGGTTGTTTCCACACCCAACGGGAGGGAATATGAAGGGCTTGCAAGCTGTTTTTCAGGAATCATGGAGGCCATGATAGAATTCTCCTCACACTTTAATAGGGAGCTGTGCAATTCTAGAGCTCAAATTTTAACTTTAAGAGCTATTCCCCACTGAAGGTTATAAACTTGAATTTTACATACTCAAATTTTCTTCACTTTATGGTTTTACATGTAAAAAAATACAATATTTGATTTCTTCCATGCCTTGGTTGTTGTTTTTATTTAGAGATTCTAGCAATAGGCCTTGTCGAGAGGATTGGAGATATGGCATTCTAAATTAGAGAACAATGACATTGAGGCAACCTGGAGTGAGTTTTTGTTTGACATACAAGAGAAAAAAAAGGAGAGTGGCTATTTTAACTTTTTCCATAAGCCCATTTGCCAACATGAGAAGAAATTAATCCTCAGGGTTATAAAATCCATAAATGGCTTTGATTTCTTTTTCTTGCAAAGAGTGTGCATATATTAAGAGTTTATGTGATTATTCTCCATCATTATTATATTTTACTAACCTCTAGGGATTTTCTCACCTTCAGCATTTGGCTCTCAGATTTTTTTCAACAACTTGTTCTGCTATCATTCTTCCATCTTCTATCCTGATGATGGCTCAGACTGAAGTTATGTCTGCTTCACGGACTGGAGGTTAAACATAAGACACTGAGGTCAGCTCACGTGGATTAGAATTCCAGCTCTGACACTTATAAACCTCTCTGTGCTTTATTTGTGTGAAAGTAATAGAATCTCTTTGTTTAGGTTATTGTAAAAGTTAAATGAGTCAATATGTGTAAATTATTTGGGACAGTACCTTACGCATTATAAACATCATATAAATGTTTACAGATATTTTGAGCTTCCATTCACATCCTCTTCACTTTTATCTCAATTTTCCTTTGGCTCAGTGCTGGATTGACCAAGACTTATATCCTCTATTACTGAGAATGGACTTTAGAATTCTTGAATGCGAGCTTTCTCCTCTATAAACCCAGCCTCATCTTGCTCTGTACTCCTACTATTTTGAACACACTGAACTAATTATCATCCTTTATTATCAACTTTATATCTTGCAGGTTTCTTGGTTATTCCTCAAAAGTAAATTTTGTTTTATTCTCTACCAACCCCTCCATCTCTGAAGTTTAGTTTTTCTTATTTTTATATGACCAACTCTAACAATACAAATTTTATGTTTTTCAAAAAATATTTTCCAATATTGAATGTTTTATAATTAAAACCCCACAAAACTCTAGGCAATATGTAACAGCAGAGAGGAAGAAAAAGGCTTTTCCCAATGATATCCATGGTTTACTTTTAGTTCATACTCCTAAACACAACCTTTACAGATTTATATTTACAGAAACATAATCATATGATTTGTGTTTCTGTGAAGGCTAGTCTTTGACATAATTTTATATCAGTGTATTTTTACTTGAGATATACATCTATATTATCATTTTAATTGTTGAATAGTATTTGGTTGCATGGGTGTACTACAATTTATTTAACCATATTCTATTATTGAGTCGTTTACAGTTTCTAACATACACATACATGCACCCACACATGCACACGCACATTCACAAATTCAGATTGATCATGCGTAAGCACACATATTACATATGCTATATATTAGATACTTCTTCATCGTGGATTACTTCCTGAAAATCAATGTATAGAAGTGAGATTACTGTGAATATATTAGATACTTCTTCATCGTGGATTACTTCCTGAAAATCAATATATAGAAGTGAGATTACTGTGAAGCACATCAAGCTTTTCTATATGTTGTTGTACTTTTACTAAAATATTATACCAATCCATGATCTGATGACAGTAGATATGAGAGGCTGTGTCACCTCCTCATGCCAACATTGAAAATTGTCATTCAAGTTAAACAGTGGTATTCTTCCTTTTCCAATAGGACTTGTACTTTGTCACCTACCTGTCACCCAGCTACGCTTACTAAAACCTGACAAGATGCTAAAGAAGTGCTGCGACTCACGACACACAAGGAAGCATCAGACCGAAGGCACTTAGTCTTTACAAAATTTTCCATTTATGTTAAATTAAAGTGATGCCAAATGGAGGAAAAAAATGGATCTAACACCATCATCATATGTGAAGGAAAAGAATAAGTCAAACGTTTCAGAAGATTATATTACTTATTTCAACATCTCTCTTAAAGCATTTTATCTAGATGACATGAAAACACTGAAACGGAGTGTTCGTGGTCTAAAACACCATAAACATTATGTGCTATTATTATCTCTGCAGCAGAATTTTCCTGGAAAATTTTAACGTCTGATTTTTTTTCACATCTCACTCTTGAAAATTTTTTTCTGAGTGCTTTTTTGTCATTTTCAATCTCCTTCTGGGATAGTGGGTTAAAGAATAATTTCCCCAAATATGGTAAGACAACATAGTTTTCTGTGGGAGAGACTGTGAATTTTAAGTATCTACTTTTTTGGCCTTTACACAGATTCTTTTATAAGATTTGCCTCAAAAAAGAGATTCTTGGGTGATGTCAGGAAAATGGCAGACTAGGGCAGCTCTAAGCTCTCATTCTTCTACAGAAACACTGAAAGAAAACAAGCAGATCACCTTTGTCAGAGCTCTGGGAACAGTCAAAGGTTTACAGCAAACAAACAAAAGCCCAATCAAGGCAAAAAAACCCCTTCAAAATAGTAGGAAAGATTTGTGGCGTTTTTACTTGCCCTTGACCCAACTCCTTCCTGGGACAGTGGCAACGCATCTCCCTGTTCCCTGCCTTGAACCCAAAGGAGCAGAGCAGACTTACTTGAAAATTGTTGTGTAGGGCTCTCTAATCTGTCTGAGGGATACCTGAAGGAATGACTCAAGAAGCCTGTCTTGTTTCAACCAAGGTAGAACTCAGATAAGAAAAGCAGCAGGCACTGCTCATTTAAGCATAAAAAGCTCGTAAGAGACTTTAAATCAACTATGGTTACAAGAGAGCAGGAAGGAAATTATAGTAATAAAAGATTCAACAGACATAACGATTATAAACATTTATATACCTAACAGCAGACACTCACACTGAACAAAGCAAAAACTGACAGAATTAATAGGAGAAATGGACAATTTTAAAATAACGGTTGGAGACTTCAGTTCCTCACTTTCAATCATGAATACAACAACTAGACCGGACGGTAAGTAAGAATATAGAGGAATCGACTGACACAAGACGCCAACTAGATCTAACACACACGTGTAGAACTCTCTCCCCCAAAATAGCAAAACATACATTTTTCTCAAATTCATAGAGAACATTCTCCAGGATAGACCTTATAGTAGATCAAAAAACAAGTTTTAATAAATCTAAAAAGGTTGAAATCATACAAAGTATCTGGTAATCATAGAAGAAAACTAGACATTAATGGCAGAAAGGAATGTGGGAAATTCACAAACATAAGGAAATTAATACACTCTTAAACAATCAATGGTTCCAAGAAGAAATCACAAAGGAAATTAGAAAATGACCTGAGACAAATGAAAACATAAATGGAACACACCAACTTCTGGAATTCAGTGACACACAGAGACACGCAGGGGAGAAGGCCACGCGAATACGGAGGTATCGATTGGATGTGTGCTGCAACAAGGCAAGGAACACCTGGAGCCACGAAAAGATGGAAGAGGCAAGGAACGTTCCTCCCATAGAGCCTTTCAAGGGAGGGCGGCCCTGCAACACCTTGATTTCAGACTTCTGGTCTACAGAACAGTGAGGAAATACATTTCTGTTGTTTTAAGCACCCCAGTTTGTGATTTGCCCTTTCAGGTTCCAGGTTAAACCCCTTGAATGACAAGTGGTCGGCTTCTGTCAAACGACCAGTGACTTTCCTTTGATTCCTCTACCTATTACAACTTATATCTTCCTCTTTATTTTTCACTGTATCAAAACTGTCTCGGTTTACCCGCTACTAGGGAATGGCCCAAACATAAACTCTGTTTCCTGAAATTGCAACATCATCATTAAGCCTTTGGCGTAAGATTTAAAGTGAGGATATGGTCTGTCTTGATTCTATTATGTCTTTGAAGTTCTACTCATCAAAATGTGTAGGAAGTAATAAAGTGGTTATAGGCTTTATTCCATTATCTTACATGATAAATTCATTGAAATAAAACAGCATCAACAATAATGCCAGCTACTCAATCGAGTCCATAACGTTTAGATCCACCAGTCTCTTAAAACAGCTTTATTAGAACATTTAATAGATCAGCATTTCCAGGTCTCTGGGCGGATTGAAAATTTAGAAGAAGATATATTTAAAAAAATATATACAAGTATTGCCATAATCAAATCCTAATCCTCTCCATGCAATAAGAAATTTTCCCATGAGGAAGAATACAAGCTAGGTGTCACCTACCACAAGTTGGTAATATGCTAAAAGGTTATACGTCACATTTTCTTCCCCAAGTTCAAACTCTGGAACACCACTTTCCATTTGTCCCAACAAAATGAGCAAAGATGCAAGGAACAGAGTGCACACACCTTGTATAGGTCAGAGTTTACTCATGGAGAACCAATTTCACTCCACCTGGTTTAAACAGAAAGAGATTAATTATAAAATATTAAATGGCATGCAGAAGTTTCGGGAATGCCAAAGGGACAGATGCTGGGCTAAGTTTCTAGAAACAACTCCAAAAATCTTATCACAGATGTGTTGCCAGGTGAGCTTCTGCTCTGCCACTGTCACAGAGCTGCCTCTGCTATGTTGGAAAGCCTTCAGTACAGCTTCCAGCTCCTGAACCACACAATTCCTCTTTCAATTCATATCATCACATAATTCAGTTCTGAATGTAGAACCCAAATAACACATACACTCTGAAAAGGGGTCTGGTCACTGTGAGAAATAAGTATTGTTTAAGCCATTCATTCTATGGTATTTTGATTATAGCAGCCCAAACTGGCTAAGAAAATATGCAATTGCTGGCTGCAAATAACTACAGTTTTATTTCTTCCTTTCCAATCTGTCTGCTTTTTATTTCCCATTCTTGTCTTACTGCACTGGCTAAAACTCCCAGCACTGTGTGGAATATGAGTGGTGACAGCAAACGTTCTTGCCTTATTTCATCATAGGAAAACAGTATTCAGTCTTTCAAAATACAAAATCAAGTATGATGTTTGCTGTATGTTTTGTGGATGTTTTTTATCAAGATGAGAAAGTTCCCCTCTATTCCTACTTTTCTGAGAATTGTTATCATGAATGAGTGTTGAATTTTATTAAAGGCTATTTCCACATTGATTATATGGTCATGTGATTTTTTTCTTCTTTATTCAACTGTAAATATAGTAGATTAACACTTGATTGATTTTTGAACATTAAACCAGTTTTGAATCCATAGGATAAACTCTATTTTATCAGGCTATATAATTCAGTTATATAATGGTTATTTCTGTTTACTAGTATTACATTAATGATTTTTACAAATAGATTTATAATAGATTTCATAATAGATTTTGGTCTGCAGTTGTTTTTATGTTTTTATTTTGGGTTTTTTGGTGTCTTATTTATCTGGCTTTGGTATTAGGATAAGACTAACTTCATAAAGTAATTTGTGAATTATTCACTCCTAATTTCTGGAAGAGATTGTGAATTGGAATTGGAGTCAATTATTCTTTAACATTCTGGTAGAATTTTTTAGTGAAAACATCTGGCCTAAGAATTTCTTTCTTGAGTTTTTTTTTTTTTCAAGAAGGAATTCAAATTCCTTAATAGATGTAATAGAACTATTCAAATGATGTATTGAGCCATGTTCTATGACCTACAATACCATGTATCTTGGTATGTATCCATGAGCATTTTAAAAGGATATGCTGTTCTTGTGTGGCAAGTTCTATAAAAGTCTATTAGATCCTTTGGTTGATGATGTTGAGTTCTTCTATATCCTTGATCACTTTCTGTCTGGTTCCATCCAATGTCTATGGTGGATGTTCAATTCTTCAGGTATAACAATGGATTTATCCATTTCTTCTTTCAATTTTTGCTTTACATATGTTGGAGCTTTGTTGTTTGATACATTCATATTTAGGATTGCTATATATTCTTGGCAGATTTATTTTTTAATCATTATATAATGTTTCTCTCCAAATTTGGTAATTTTCTTTGTTCTGAAGTCAATTCTATTTGGTATTAATTTAGCCATTCCTGCTTTTTTATTAATTTGTTTTCAATTCTTTTACTTTCAATCCTTTTACTTTTAACTCACCAATATTATAACATTTGAAGTAGTTTCTTCCAGACAGTTGGATCATGTTTTCTAATCGACCCTATCATCTATGTGTGTTAATCGACACATTTAGACCTACTTACATTTAATGTAATTAATGATATATTAGGGCTTATGTCTGACAGTTTATTTGTTGTTTTCTATTTTCTTTCTCTGTTTTTTTTTTTCTGCTCTCCTGTAGGTTATTTGAATATATTTTAGAATTCAATTTGATTCATCTGTACTGTTTTTATGTGTATCCCTTTGCATAGTTTTTTAGTCATCACTCTGGGTATTACATTGTAAATATACAACTTTTTACTATCTACTGCTGTCATTTTACCAGTTTGAGTGAAGTATAAAAATCTCACGTCCAAATAGATCCTTCTATGCTTCTCCATTTATAATATAACTTAGCATTTCTTCTCTATATAGTTAGTGTTAAAACTTTTCCTTCAACTAAAAAATACAGTTTAGAAACATCAAAAGGAGAAGGAACATACTGTGCTTACCCATAGTTTTCCTTAGTGTGTTCTCTGTGTTTTTCTTTTGTTTCGTGATGTTCTGAAATTTCTTCTTTCATTGTTTCCTTTCCGTTTAGAGAAGTTTCATTAGCTATTCACTTAGGATAGGTCTTCTGGTGTCAAATCTCTTAGTTTTCCTTTACCTAAGAATCTCTGGATTTCCCCCAATTCTTGAAGGAAATTTTCATTGGATATAGGATTCTGGGTTGATAGTTCTTTTATTTCAGTACTTGAAAAATACATTGTCACTTCCCTACAGCCTCCCAGATTTCTGATGAGAAAAATATTTTCATCTGAATTGTCATTTTTATCTCACTCCTTTCAAGATTTCTTTCTTGAATTAAATAAGAAAATATAACATTCGTGCAAAGAAACAGAAAATTCCCGAAAGAAAAAGAAGATATCAACTGGAATCAAGTGGAAATTTTCAAACTGAAAGTGTAATAACTGAAATTAAAAACATTCAGTGGTTGGGTTCATAGCAGAATGGAGGGGATAGCAAAATGAATCAGAGAACTTAGAGAAAGAAACATAGAAATTACCCAATATGATCAATGCAGAGAAAATAAACTGGACAAAAGTTAAGAGAGCTCGGGGGACCATAGAGATATAATGAAGATTAACACAGGTGTCATGACTCTAGGAAGGAAAGGAGAAAAAGTGTGAGACTGAAAAACTATTCAAAGAAATTATGACTGAAGCCTTCTCAAATGTGGCAAATGACAGGAATTACAGATGAAAGAAGTTGAACAAATTCTAAATAAGATAAACTTATCTACACTAAGATACACCATAGAAAACTTTTGAAAACTAAGGAGAACTATTGTCTATTTTTTAAAATTTAATTTGCATGTCATCTTCTCCAGGAGCAATCGCAAGTCATTGCCTCCCTCACAGACCAACAGATTAGATATTATCCCTCTAGACTTCCTTATGATCCTTATAACATTAACCATTCCTTAATATGACCTTCCATCAATTAGAAATAACTACAGTTGTAAAAAACAGAATATCTAACTGATATTTTCTTAAGCAATGATGACATTTTATTCTCATGCATAAAAATATAGAGTTAAGGAGTTTCAGCGTTTATGCAAATCCTGGTTAGCATTTTGGTGATTATCTTGACTGCTGCCCTAGTTGCAAGATGAGTGCTGGAGCTGTGGTCCTTACATCTTTAGATTAGCATCTCACACTTGCAGAAAAGAATGAAGAGAAAAAGAGGAATTTTCTTTTATCAGGGAGAAAAACACTTCCCCAAAATCTTTCATCAGATTTTGACCAATAATTCATCAAGCTTCCAGGGAAGTTGTCAAAGAAGTATTTAGTTTTTTTCCTAGCTTTATTGTGAGAGGTGACAAAATAGACAACTTTGAGAATGGCTTTTGGATAGCCAGCCAAGGGTCAGCCACAAGCCTAATGATGCTAGACTTACATTTTTATTTAGAAATTTCTCTTCTTTATAAAACCTCTCAAGATACATATTAGGTACAAAATTTATAATGAATAGCTGAACAATAATAAAATATTTCTACCATTTGTGGAATGATTATGGGCCGGACGATGTTCAACCTAAATGATTAAAACACAGTATTTCACTTATCCTTGAGAGGTATGAATTACCATTTCTATTTTTGTCAGATATTCTGTTTATACAACTGTGGATGAATGAAGTTCGTTAACTTACCCAAAGTTAAAGAGTACATTAAAGGAGAAGTCATTCTTTGAACCCAGATATATTTGTTTTCAAAGGCACTTTTATTCTGTATCCTTTTTTTTCCCCTAAAGCCTAGCACAGCAACTGCAGCATGGTAAGCTTTGATAAAATTAGTGAACAAGTAGGAATGGAGTAAAAATCAGGCATGGATTTGAATGAAAGCAAAGGACAGAATGAATACGGAACATTTATTTTTGCTTGTTTATATTCTGTCATCCTGTGTACTGTTCCATTTCCTGCCATCACAATCCTATCTTACTTATTCTAAAATAATTTTATCACGTGGCTCAGAAAATTCAAAATGATGCTTACTTTTCTTATCTCTCCCTAGTCCATATAGTTGATGATTGCAAGGGTAATTTAAAGAGTATTCTTGGTTGGTGGATTTTCAACTGTAGACAAAAACGGATTGTATTTTTAGAGTGTTTTCAGCTTCAATCCAATTCTAACTTCTATCCCAATTACTTTCCTATTAAGCTTGAGCGATTCTAGTTTCAGATTTGAATGCTACAGTCAGCCAAATGGCTCTGGTTTTAAAGCACTCAATCTAATAGTGTATCTTGATGAGGGAAATGGGATCCCCTCTTTCATATATTGCCACTTTAGGAGCAGTCAATATATTTTCAGTTAATACAAATTATAAATCATGTAATATTTAATTTAAATTTGCTTATATTGGAGGCTGTGCATTTACAGTATGGCCAGCCTGACTAGGGAAATCACAAAACTTTATTTAATATCCATCTTCAATAAAAATTATTGAAGAAATACTTTTCTTCTATTTACTCTGAAATAAAAGTCTAACTCCATTGAAAAACATAATTTTCTCTCCCTTGTGACCAGCGATCCTCATCATCATTCCATCTTACATGTGCATAGCACTTTCTAAGAAGGATTCTGAGGTGTTATACAGGATCATATCTCCACATATAACATTTTGACGACAGTCTTTGGAAGCGCAAACACCTCTAAATTGACAAAGGCAAAACAATTGTCTTTTCTCTCCAGTGCATCATTGAACGAGTAGCTGTCTTTCATTCTCTACTTTTTTTAAAAAAAATAATGATGTTAGCTATAATCAGCTATGTTTACCAGGAAAGCCCTGTCAGAGCTTACTTTGTGCTAAATGTCTTAATGTTTTCTACATGTTAAACGGCAACCGGTGCACAGCATCCTTAAGGCTCCTTAGGCTGTGATTTATCATCCTCATTCCTCAGAGCATCTTTATTGTCCTATGATGAGGCTATCACCTGATTGATGGGGGACTCCCTTGCCTGCTCCTTCTCCCCATCCCCTTCAGGGAAATAATGCTTCTTACAAATCCCAAAGCTCTATTAATTCTGCCCAGGATGCCATTGCCTTCCAGATGGATGCATCCATTCTCAGGAAGACTTCTCCCGCCCTCCTCTTCAGGCACTTAGCCCAGCTTCTCTTTTCTCTATTGTATTATTTTCTTTTCCTTTCATTTGTTCTATTAGTGAGTGAAACCAAAACAGCACTAAACCCTCCTAATTGTTCACATAGCCCTAAGCATAAACTCTCATGATGTAAATAGTAGAGGTAAAACTAAATGAAATAAAATATTACTCACTAAGAAACTAATACTATCAATCTTTGATGTTATAAATCAAAATGTTCAAAAATAACTTCAGTGTAAGCAGGACCTACTTGAATTTAAATATCAAATCACTGAATTCAACAAGAAAAATAAAATCTTATGTTTAAAAGGAGTGGAGTAAAGTTTTAGTTTTAGGACTGCTTTGACATAAACCCTGGAATATTAGCAGCATGTTACCAAGAAATAAAGCATTTTGTAACAATATTGGATTTTAACCAGTGAAATTAGGCATTCATTAAAATCTTGGCTATACTACTTGGAGACTAAAATTTGGACAATTCATTTAACCTTAGATTCTTAATTTTTAAAAAGATGAGCTTCTAAGAGAGAATTTTCCTTGCCCTTTTAAACTACTAGATATTAAACCTTTTACAATTATAAAACTATACTCCAGAAAAATAAGACTATTTCGTTACAACCTATATGTGCATATGTGTGTGTGTATATAGATATATATAATAAATATACACATAATGTTTTTAGTAATTTGGGAACGTTGTTTGTCAAAATTCAGAAAATATTTGTTTGCATGAATGCACTTGAAAAGAAGACTACTGAAAATATACATTCCAATAAAAAACAAAATGACAAAATTAGAGTTCATTCCACTCTAGTTTTGGAACATTGAAACATTCACCTTGAATCTAAAAGGTTGAAATAAATAGCAATGATTTTTCCTCTTGTAATACGTACTGGCTGATTCTGTTTAGTTTAAGTGGTTGTGACTACTCATCAAAGGTATTTATGCACCTCCAACTTTGGATCTGCTCGTTTGACCATGTGCAAATGACAGATTTCAGATTGAAAGGTAACAGCAGTGTAAATGAGGAAACAATCTAATGGAAAGAAGAAAAAAAATTATGACCAAGCACAACGTGGCTGATAGTAAGCTGATAATTTATTCTCAAAGTCTTGCCTCGTATGTTTGCATATTAAACACTCTAAACACAGCTACTGGGAGGCGTTCTTTCTTATTTTCATCAGACTATCAGTTTTTAATAATATGCCTAGGAAATGACTGCTTATTGCTTGGTTTATTCATCATGGTTTGTGTCTGTATATGACTGACTCTCTCTGCTCTCTGACCCTACCTAGCTTATTGAGAGGATACTAAGAGTCCAGGAGGGAATAAGAATGCATCCTTACAAGGATGTGTAGCTGTTGTGCACAGAAAATGTCAGTATAGCCTAAACTGGAGGGATCATGTTTAATTTACACGCCTCATTACTCAAATGGTAAGTATAATTTACTCTTAAAAAATTGTACTGGGATATTTTTAAAGTAGATTACATCTTTTGTTCATTCTTTCCATGTCCTGATTTTTTTTTTCTTAACTACAAAACATTGATCTTTCTGTTGATAAACACAAGTTCAACATAAATCAGATGACAGGTACATCAAAATTCAGTTTGGTTCAGATAAAAATCACTCTCGTGCAAAATATTTATTGCTTGAAATTAGATTGTAAACACATGTCCCTTACTTAAAGAATAAAGAAATGTCCATTTTTATATCTTAGTAGAGTAGCAACCTATAAATTATCTCCTTTAAAAATATAGATGACTGGATCTTAGAAGGGGTCCTATTGACATGATTTGTAAACTGATCCTCAAATCATTATTGCTTTGTCATCTATTGTGATTAATGGGGTAATATGGCTCAATTTAGATTTTTTGAATGAAAATTCTGCTTTTGATTAATTTTCAAGTGTGAAGTACAGTGAAATTACCCAAAGTTCATCATTTAAAGACACCCAGGATACAAAAGTAAGGAAGAAAAATTCTGACTTTAATGTTATATTTCCAATGTTTCAGTCCTAGCTTTATCATATCTTATAATCTTTCTAGTCAACTAAATTTGGAAAATTACAGTTTCTTCATCTATTAAATAGAGGTAATTTTTATTACTTTAAAGATTAAATTATTTATGTGGAAGTGAGCACAATAGTAATATTACAAATATGATATGTTGGAAAGATTGAAAGCTTCATTCATAAACATTTTACAACAGTATCAGATGCTAAGAATTTACCCAAATGTGGTGATAATCAAGGCCTAAAAGAACAGCATTGTTATCCAGCTACCTGTGTAGCATTTGATACTCTCTGGATTATGGAGTGGTAAGATCAGAATTAGTAGGCCAGAAACCATTCTACAGGGATTTTCAATATATTCAAGAACCTCTTATTTATATTATTCCATTTATTAGTTAGACATTATTCATTGTATATTTTGAGTGCATTTTAAGTATAGAGAAAGAAGGAGCATGAAGATTTAGACAAGCAAAATAGCTAGATAAATCAGAAGTGATCCACACCAACCGTACCCAAGGAAGAATGTAAATGTTGCAAAACCAAGATGACGAATATTAGATTTTTTTTGCCTCCTTTTCTTTTTTTTTTTCCTGCACCCAAAAGACATGTAATTATTTAAATTGTTTAAAGTGTCCACAGATAAACATGGAAACTTGCTCAGGTTAAAAGAAAAAATACACAACAATTAATAAGTCTATCAATATTAAGTTCCTTTTTAGATTTTCAATAGGCTTTCTCACTGTGTTCTCACCATAACACTGAAACAGCTGGGAAGGATTTTATGAACCATGGTTTCAGTTGAGCAAAATGGACCCAGGATTATGCAGTCAAGGCAGAATTGGACCCCAAACCTCCTGACTCCAGGTGAAGTGTTCCTTAAAAGCATTGAAAAGGATGGACTCTGAGTTAGTCTACATTTAGCGTACTTTTTTTAGTCTATCTTTGCCAATTCCTGCCTTTGCATTTATAAATTATTCAGTACAAATGGGTATATGCCAAGCTATTTTGTATTGATTTCCTCAGCAATATTATTTCCTCTTACCAGGTCTCTATTCCTTCATTTTGAGCATTTATCACAAGTTGTAATGCCATCTTCCAAAGGCCAAGTAGCTACTCTTAGAAAGAGCAGTTATCAATATTTCAGAATCGTAATTAGTTCATAGAGAGGAGAGCCCACGAAGGGATTATCTGCCTACTTATCTCTTTAAATATCAATAGATTAATACATGGTTTGGAGCATTCTTTTTTGGAATTAGATGACCATGATTTTAACACACAAAGAAGAGATGAAGATTTTGGGGGTGGAGATGGGGTTTATTAGTGCTTTTCATGCCTCTTACTGTCCTCAGTTGCTGAAGCTTTCATTCTTTCACTCATCATGTACTATTTTATTTAAGAAGAAACTATATACTTGGATCTTAGGTGATTTGGGAATCTGGTATTTTCCATTTGTGTGAGCTGTTCCTCTTGATTTAACATTTATACCTCATTGACTTTTAAAGGAATGATTTTATAAATTTAGTGATTCTTAATTTATAGGTACATTTCTTCTCTTATGTCTTGATATTTTGTACAAGGCTTGCTTTGGGCAAACCCCAGCATTCCTCTGAGACTCATTTTGTTAATTTCTAACTAAATTTCTGTTTTGAAATGATTGTGGATTCACATACAGTTGTAAGAAATAATTCAAAGAGATCCCATGTGTCCTTTATCCCTTCCCCCCAAAATTAACATCTTTCAAAGCCACAGTACAATATCAAAGCCAGAATATTGATGTCATACAGGTGAGACAGAGAACATTTCCGTCACCCTACGCATCCCTCCTGTTGCCTTTTATAGGTACGTCCCTCTCCCTCTTGCCCCTACCTCTTCTTGAAAATGCCTGGCAACCACTAGTCTGTTCTCCATATCTATAATGTTGTTGTCTACAATGTTATGCAAGTGGAATCATACTGAATGTTAACTTTCGGTTTGGCTTTTTTATTCCTGTAGCTCAATTCTTTGGAGATTGATCCAGGTTTTTCTGTTATCAGTAGTTCTTTTTTTACTGCTGGGTACTATTCCATAATATAAAAGTACCACAGTGTATTTAAGCATCCACGTGTTAAAAATCATCTGGATTTTATTTTTTACACGTTTTGGTTATTATGAATGAAGTTGCTATAAAAATACTGGTCTGCAGGTTTTTGTGTAAACATAAGTCTTCATTTCTCAGGGAAGACTACCCGGGACTGTAACTGCGGGGTCATATGGTCATTGGGTGTATAGCATTTTAAGAAGCTGCCAAGTTGTTATTTTTTTAATTACGGATTCAATTTTCTTAACAGTTATAGGGTTATTCAGATTGTCTATTTTATCTTACTGGTAGTTTATGGTGTTTGAAGAATTGCCCTGTTTTGCATAAAGTGTTAAATTTATGAGCACAACGTGGATTGTAGGTTCTCTTATTATCTTTTTAATGGCTCCAGAGTGTGTAGAGATATCTGCTGTTTCATTCCTGGTATTGGCTCTCTGGAGGTTTGTTGATTTTGTTGATTTCTATTGACATTTTTAGAATAGCCAGTTTTTTTGTTTTAATTATTTTCTTTATTATTTTCCCGTTTTTAATTTCGTCGACTTCTACTCATCTTCATTTTTTTCATTAATTCTTCTACTTGTTTTGATTTTATTCTAACCTCCTTTTGTTTCTTTTTAGTTCCTGATGTAGGAACTTACTTTGTTGATTTTATACATTGCCTCATTTCTAATGTGAGCATTTTGTGCCATAATATTTATCCTTTACACTGTATTAACTGCACCCTGTATAATGTGATATGGCATATTTTAATTTTCATTTAGTTCTATGTATTTTTTTAAATTTCCCTTGAGGTTTCCTATTTGACCAATGACTTATTTAGATTTATCTTGTTTAATTCTCATGGTTGTAGAGAGTTTACTGTTATCTTTCTGTTATTGATGTCTAGTTTGATTCCACTATGGCTAGAAAACATAATCTGAATGATTTCAAGTCTTTTAATTATTTATGAGGTTAGTTTTTGTGCCTGCATGTAGTCTATCTTATATCTCTTATTGTTGGGTGGGGTGTTCTATGAATGTTAGTCCGATTATGCCAGTTGATTGCGTTGTTCAGCTCTTATATGTCCTTGCTGATTTTATATGGATTGCTGGGATTGATATATTGAATCCTCAAACCTAACTGCAGATTTTCCTATTTCTCCTGTTAGTGCTATCAGTTTCTGTATCACATCTTTTGAAGCTCTTTTATTGTGTAAGTACACATTTAGGATCTTTACATCCTCTAGTGAATTCATCCTTCTGTCATCATTGTATCTAGTAATTTTCTTTCCTTTGAATTCTACTTTATGTAATATTAACATAGCCACTTTTTAAAATTAATGTTAATGTTAAACAAATGCACTGTATGTACTTTTCCATCCTTTTATGTTCAAACTACCAACGTTATATTTGCAATTAACTTCTTATAAACATCATATTGTTAGATCTTTTATTTTTTCACCTACATTATTCTTTATTCTTTAATTCTTTAATAATTCTATACCATTCTATAAATCTTTAATAAAATTGTACATATTTAAAGTGTACAACATGATGTTTCGATAGGCATATATATTGTCAAATGCTCATTACCATCAAGCTAATTAACCCATCTATCACCTCACATAGTTATCATTTGTGTGTGTGTATGGAGAGAACAGTTAAGATCTACTCTCTCAGTAAATTTCAAGTATACAATATAGTATTACTAACTATAGTCACCATTCTGTATATTAGCATGATTTCACTTGCATATGGGATCTAAAAAAAGCTGAATTCATAGAAGCAGAGAGTAGAATGGCAGTTACTAGGAGTGGTGGGGAAGAGGGGAGCAGGTATGCTTTCTGTTGGGGTTTGGCATGAATAGGGCGAGTGATCCCCAAAAGGCTTCCTCCCTTGACCAGGGGAATAGGTTTTTCTTGGGGTTTTTTTCTCTGTGCCTCTTGGTGGTTAAAGGGAGGAACCTTCTGCAGCATGCTGTCTGGGATATGTGGGAGGGAATAAGAAAATTCAGAGACATACTGCCCACCAATTCCTCAACTTCCCAAGTCCCTAGGCCCCCTCCTTTCTTCTCTCCACTTCTCAGAAATTCCTTATGCTTGTTTATTCTGTTCAGTCCAGGGATTATTAGCTGTGAGGGGGAGGGTCTGAGAGGAGTAAGACTTTTTCCTGGCTTAACCACTCCTATTTTTTTAAGAAGCGGTTTGAATTCCCAAGTGCACTTCCAGGTCTGGAGTCCAAAGAGAGGGAAGAGATTAAGGCGTAAGTCAGCTAGTAGAGAATTGAACAGACAAGGCTTCTGTTTTAAGTAAAAATGTTGCTAATAGAAAGAGGTCATGAGAATTTAGTGGGAATAATCATGTGAACAAGTGGGCACTGGGCACTGATGGAGATGTCTTAGAAAAACCTTGACTGTCAGAAAACTCTGCTGCTCAAAATTACTAGCTACATGGTTAGAAGTGAGAGTTTCACATCATATACACTTACTCTTTGGGAATGTGCATAAAAATCTCTACATATATACTAAAACAGAACTCTAATGGAATTAGGCCTTTCACTACCTTTATAAACCTGCTCATTCTTATTTCCAATATGTGTATTCACAAGCAATGTATTCATTTGTAGGACCTTGTGCAAATAAAATGTTTCTTTTTTATCTTAATCTTCATATTGCTGTTATTATTTACTAATATGCTTATTTTTATAATTATTTACCATACTGATCAATGAAATTGCCATAATTTTATTTTTATTTTTATTTTCTGTGGAGGTGGGAAGGGGAAGGAATCTGCTTTTAGACATTTTGATATTAAAGTTACTTCCCTAAAATGAATTGTAGAATCTTGATCTTTTACCACAATCTGGAAAAGTTTAAATAATAGAATGAACACTAAGGCTCTAGTCCTTTTTTCTAAAATTGGTTCACTTTCTCCTATGAAATATGGTCTACTTACACCTTTCAATTCTTATTAGATTAATGTGTAAATTTTTATTTTGCTAGGATACTATCTAATTTTTTTTTAGATTATTGCTTTTTTAAAAAGTTGAATCTCCATGTAGCTCAGTATTATTTTGGATTTTTTTTCTACTTTATTCCTATATCAGGCTCATGACTAGCTAATGTTACTCATCTCTTTAAAAGATTTTGTTTTTCATATTTATTTATTGTTTTCTATTATTTATTTAATTTTACAATTTTCATTTTTTCTCTTTATTATTTCCTTTGTTCAACTTCTTTCAGTTTAAGCGTATCTTAAGTACTTTAAATTAAATTAGGTGCTTTAAGCAATTTCTAAGTACTTTAACTCAAGTACTTTTATAATTTCTCAAGGTGAGTTCTAAGGTCTTTTATTATTTTTTTCTTTTGTTAATATCAACATTGGAAAGCTATACTTTTCATCTGAGTACGTTTTTGGTTATAACCAATAAAATACGTTTTGTTCTATTTCCCCTCCTGAGACACTGGTTGCGGTTTTAAATTCTTTGAGGAAGTAACTGGAGGCTGTTTCTCCTGCACAAGCGGTTTAGATTTATTTCTGACCCCATTAGATTACACGCACAGACAACACCCTGTAACACTCTACAGTCTAAGATATTCTTTGTGGCTGCAACCAAACATTCTATGAAAAGCCAAAATGTATTTCCCTGTTTAGAGATGTGATGGTCTCTCTATATAACTGATAAACCGAGTCTGTTGATTGACTCTTTAAGGTTTCTACAGCTCCACTCACTTTTGTCTTCTGGATCAGTGCTCCTCAAAGTACGATCTGTGATCCAGGGCTGGTGTGTGCTTTGTATGTTACCAATCTATGGTGAAATAAATACAGAAATGTAGACTTAGTGTTCAAAAACTTTTTATAGTAATTTGATAAAGTAATTTTATTTCCATTGCATATAATATTAAAAATTATTTTAATTTTCCAACAATTCTTTTGCTGTGTTTATAAGTTATCAATCCATGATTAAGGGATAGAAAACAAACCCCAAAATCAAGTTCTTCACCACTGGTAATCTAAGAAGCACTCTCATTGATGTCTCTGATTCTGAAAATGCTATATTGAAATAATTTATTAACAATAATATATATCATGCTTCCCTTTCCTTTCTAAAGAATAGCATTTGTTTCAAAACATATTCATAGTCATTTCTATGAATGTTATATAGCCATAAGAAATTTGCTCCTTAATTATTCTGTAATCTTTATCTTTTGTACTTTTAACCTTAAACTTCGCCTTGTCTGAATTTAATGCTGCCTTTCCTATTTTCTCTTGTCTGGTATTGATTTCTCCATCCCCTAACATCTGTAACATTAAAAAGAAAAACACTTACTTTCCATTTTAAAAATATATTCATTGTCCATTAACTGAATTTTTAAAACATAGTGCAGAAATGGTGCTTATTCTAAACAATCTGACAGTCTAACCCTTAGAAGGAGAATTCAACTCAATTATTGTGTAACGATTGCTATATTCAGTTTTATTCATTCTGTTTTAATTTATGTTAATCATTTATTTTGTTTCTTCTTTTCTTATTTTCCTAATTTTACTTGTTCTATCAAGGTGCTATTCATTCACTTTTTTTCCTCTTTATTTGAAGAATCTATTGAAATTTCCCACTCCTTCAATAAGCTGTTGTCTCTTCATTCCCTAATAGCTGTCTTCCCTTTACCACAATCAAAAATCTCTCTACCATTATATGAAAACACAATAGCAACTATTTTCCCACTAACATTATCTCTGCTCTGTCTTACAACTTCTTCACTTCAGCTCTAACAAATAAGGCCTTTAGGTCATGTTGACATCCCTGTCTTGTCATGATCACCTTCTCCATCTTAGATATACGTAATATACTGCTTTTAGTATCACATTCCCCATGATGTGCTGTTTTGAAATAGTTTAATTTTGATGAAATTATTATGAACCATAGTTTGAATGTGTAATTGTTTGAAATCACACGTAATTGTTTGGAATTTCAAACAATTACTCATTTTTGGTCACTTGATTATTTGTTATCCATTTATCTAGTCAATAAACATAGTATGACATAGTCAATGTTCTAAGCATTTTATAAATATTAAATGAATTAGTATCATTTTAAGGCTATGAGTGAGTAATCACTATTTTGCCTAGTTAAAGATGAAGAAACTGAGGTATAGACAATCCAGTTAACACGATTTAGGTCAACGCAGCTGGTAAATGGTGCCGCTAGAAGTCAAGCTCAGAACATGTAGCTGCAGCGTCCGGCTCTCCATCATGAAGTCATGTCGCTTCTTGTTCACAGCGAAATATCTCTCCGTTTGCGTCCATATTTTTGTGTGTATACATTATCACAGAAGGTGCACTGCACCCTAATCAACTCTTTTAATTATATCTTCTTTCTCTATCTCTATGTTTTGCTAACTTTACATTTGTTTAAAATTCTTCCAACAGCTTACCTAAGAATTATAGTCTGTGCATGCTTGCATAGTCACAAAGAGCTTATTTAATCTTTAGAGGGGAGCATCTTGGTTAAGACGAGAATTCTTGAACGGCAGTCTTCTTTGTCTTAAAAGTCTCTCTCTCTCTTTCTGTGGTCTTTTACCTTGCAAGAAAGAGATGAATCACCCAATGATGGTCTCATCATTATTATTATCATCACTCCTGAGGGCTATCTTCAAGTTCAGATTTTCCTTTTTCTCAAGGAAATGTTTTCCGTTATTTGTTTATTGATGCTTTTCCCCTCCTCTTGATTATCTATATTTCAAGTGTTGATTTCCCTGGATATATTCTCCAAGTATCTTTAAATCCTCCAACATATTTTATAATTTCTTCTATATTTTTTAAGCTATGTATCTTTGTTTTAAAGCTCTTCTACTGGATGTTCCAGGCCACCATTTAATATCTCAAATGTGATGACCTTTCCTCCAATTTATTTACCAACTTTTTTAGTTCCAGGGTGTCTTCTTTGTGTGGCTCTTCAATATCCTTAAATTTTCTTATTATAAATATTTTGTTGTTGTTATTGTTCAAGTTTTCATCTTCCCTTTCTAGGAGCTCTATTTCATGAAGAATATGTTCTAAAAGGTTTACTATTATTATTATTATTCTCCTCTATAGGTGTTAGGCTCTCTTAGGTAAGTTGTTAGTCATTTTATGATTGCTATTTTCTTGGTTGAATCTTTGGGGCTCAGGTTCAACTGCTAGGCAACATGTACAGGGGTGGTCCTGAGGCCACAGCTGGACTGAAAGTCAGAAACACGGGACCCTCTGCCCACCTGCACATCCACCCCAGGAGATGCAGATGGGCTGGATTTGGAATTGAAAGTGGAAAACATTAAGGAAGACCCTTAAGCCACAATCTTCCCAAAATCTCTGAACTGAATCTGTTCCATTTTCTTTTAAATGCACATTCATTTTTAAAATAGTCATTTCTGTCAAAATCTCTATTTATCCTCATTCTTAGTGTCCATGATGTGCGAGGCCCTGAGATATACTCTGGAGAAACAATTCTGAATACACGTTCTCCTTGTTCTCATGGAGCTTCAGGATAATGGAAGCTACAGATAAGAAGCCTTGCAGAGAGGATATGATATGCTATGCGCTGTGACAGCAATATATGAGCATCATTACTAGAGAACACAGCAGAGGAAACCAGTCGGGACACGATGGAGAAGGGAAACATTCCCAAAGAAACTTGGAGCTGAGCTGACACCTGAGGCACAGGGGGCAGCATGTTCCTAGTCCAAAGCCAGAGAGTATATGGCATTCTAGGAAAATTAAAAATAGGTCTCTGGGACTCAAAAAGAGGGTACGTGAATAAAAAATGGCAAAAAGTAAAACCGGAAAGGGAATATGGGCAAAGACATAAATTAAATGATGATCCATGACTAATATGTCTGCTGTGGCCTAAATTCCTCCCCTCAAAATTCATATGTTGAAACCCAAACCCTCAGTAATCCTGAATCTGACTATATCTGGAGATTGAGGCTTTAAAGAGGTAGTTAAGTTAAAATGCAGCTTTTAGAGTGGGCACTACCCCAAAACAACTGGTGTTCTTACAAGAAGAGGAAATTTGGACACTCAGAGAGACACCTGGGATGGCTGTGCATAGAGGAAAGGCCACGTGAGGACAGAGAAGAAGGCACTTATCTTCAAGCCAGGGAGAGAGGCCTCAGAAGAAACCAAAGTTGTGGATACTGTGGTCTTGGACTTCCAACATCCAGAACTGTGAGGAAATACGTGTCCGTTGTTTAAGTCACCCAGTCTGTGGTATTTTGCTATGGTGGCCCTAGCAAATTAATACAGTGACCGTATAATACGTTTTGTTAAATCCAGCACACTGACGAGAGTGAACATATAAGTACTAATAATTGCACTGGGTCAAGGGGCCTAAACTGGTTCTATTCCTGGAAAACTGGGGTGCATAGGGAAGTGTGTGCTACAGGACAGCACTGCCCTGAGCCGTCTCTTCAGAGTGACATACCCATTCCCCCTCCTGGTGGAAGTGTTGGCTGCTGATGGTCCACACCTCTGTCCTTTCCCACGAGTTGGTATCAGCCAAAGGAAGCTGAATTTTACAACATAATAGTCCCTCCTAGCCTGCATCCAATGATTGGTCCCTGCTGGCGGCACAGAGACCCAGGCACTTTGTTTCGATCTTGGACAATTCCAAAGGACCATCCCAGCTCCAGAGCTCCCTGTGAAATTAACTGAGGCCTTTCTTACAGCTCCATCATAGTCAGTTCAACTTCTCTCTCTCATCAATAAGGCTCCTTCCCTCCTTCACAGCTGTTGCTTCTGAGAACACTTCCTGGGATACATGATAGCCTTCCTTATTGAAGTTTCCAACACAGATTTTAGAGTCTCGGCGCGCATTTCCTTGACAACCCAACCTAAGATGTACAGTCACCCTACCTATCACAGATATCGGCCTTTAACCTGAAAGAGGTGTTTAAGGGTTTTAAGCAAGATCACAACAGGATCACATTTGAACTTTAAAATGATCACTCTGAATCGATGTGGGGATTTGATCAGATAAATTCAAAATTTCAGGCAAATTGACTATTAAGGAGGCTATTAAAGTAAATCAAGGAAAAGGCAAGGACCACCATGTCTGAACAGTGGCAGTGAGCATGGTGTATAGTGGGTAGATTTGTGAGCAGTTAGGATTAGAGTTCATAGCACTTGGATATTCACTGCATGAGAAGAGTGAGAGAAATGAAATTGAGATAAACACCCAAATTTATGATGGTGACATTTGTTGGAATAAGAAAAGCAGAGAAGAGTTTGGATGTTAAAAATGATGAGTTCCGTTTCATCCATGTGGAAAACTAAGTTACTACGAGTCACATAAGAGGAGATGTCCAGAATGCATTTGGATATATCCATCAAAAGCTCAACAAAGGAGCTTGAACATATCTGCAAAATCATAGTCATTAGAAAGATGAGATGATTTCAAGGGAAAATGTATAGGGAGAAGGAGCAAGGTCCTAAGATGGAACCAAAAAGAAAAGTAATATTTAAGACACAGGCAGGGAATGAAGAGCTCAATAGTAAGAGTGGGAAGGAAAAAGTCAGAGAGCAAAATAAAGTTAAGTAGAATGTAGAATTATGAAAGTCAAAGCAAAAATATTTTAAGACAGAGGAAGTGACTTGAACATACAGGCAGGTATGGTATTAAAGAGTAGAAGGAAGGATTGGATTTCACAGCATGGAAGTCAAAGGTGAGTTTGGTGAGGGCAGTGATTGACAAGAAAACCAAAAACAGGTTGCATTGGATTTTGATAGAAGAGGGAGCTAGGGAAAATGAGAGAACCTGCAGATGGTGATGCAGACCTGACACCTATGAAAGAGAGAGGGAAGGGAGGAGTTTGAGCAGGAGCAGCCTCAGAATGCAGTGTGGTTCTATGAAAATTTAGGTCAGGCCACTGGAGAGTCCTTGAGCCAAAGGTGTCCATTGGAGGAATCCCACATCTCACCAGAATTGAGCCTGCATTAGTATCCAGCCATGTGCAAGCCTTGAGCAGCCAGGGGAAGCTGTGAAGTTGGGGCAATCGAAGAGATGGAGCTGAAGTAGCAGCCACACTGGCAGTCAGTTGTGTTCCGGAAGCAGATCTGAGCAGCATCTGCATGGTACTACCGGGCCAGTGTGTGAAGACCATGAAGATATAGGAGCAAAAACAGAGAATCAGTAGAGTGAGATTCCCAGAAAGGTGAGAGATGATGTGTAACAGTACACAAGTAGGGCATTGGTTTGGGGCAAGATTTCTTGCTCTGGAATCATTATTATTTCGGAGAGGTGATGGTAGATCAGCGTTAGCAACTAGGTACTCCTGCAGAATAATTCACAGTACTGCAGCATAAGGAGTGATTAACAACTGGCACAGGTACCAGGGACAGCAGTTGATGCTTATAACAATAGTACTATAACCAAGGTTTCTGCCTTATCTATTGACTGTCAATATATGGAGATTCAGAGAAGGGAGTCACGTTAGCCAACTTTTGAATTTTCTGTGATCTCAGATTTCACCATTTCATAGATTTAGCAATGTAAAATGTTTTCCAGTGATCTAAGATCACTGAATTTCTACAGTGATTTTTTTGAGAGAGAACAAAAAATTAATAGACTATTTTATCATTGATCTGAATGTTAAATTCTAAAAAAGTAACTCAGAGAAGATTAACACAATTTTACTCACGGTTCTTTCATCTGGGCATATGGACATCTACATAAAAATTATATTCCATACGTACTAGAGACTTTTTGCAAAAAAATAGATTATGCTATAACACCAAACTGTAGGAAATTAAATTTAACCTGGAAATCTGATATTATCAATGTGTTGCATTTTTTTCATAAAGAAGGAAAAAGTAAAGTGATTTCTTGGCATGAATGAGTGAAGACATTTGCAGTTAGCCATTCCTACTTACATAAATAGTAATATACGCCATGAAACGAGGTACTGTGGAGGATGGATTAAAACACAAGAGTTGGAGTTTGGGGTTCAACAAAGCGGCTTACTATGATCTTAGAAAAGAAGTGTGATTTCCCTAGTTCTCAGTTTTCTCATATGTAGAACAGGAAAACATACCAAATCCTTTTCTATTTTTGTTTGCTTTATATTTTTTTGGTTAATTAAATTAAGTAATTATCTCTGTTCAACTGAATCTTTAATAAATGACATATTTTAATTACCTATACAAATAATATGTGTAAGGATTTTTTTGTTTTTGTTTACTAGATAATAGATATATAATAGATAATATAAGACAAGTAATGATTTTTCCCTTGGACCTAAAACAAAATAAATTTCTTTAAAAATATTTAATCTTTATTGAGTTCTTATTATTTTCCAGACATTATACTGGCTTTCTTCAAATGAATTTAATCAGTTATGAGTCAATTATTCTTTGCCTAGAATTAATTAGCTTTGTAATGGCTCTTCAATATTTTAGACATTCACTATATTCTAAAATATCATTTGCCTTTATAAAATCAGGGCCTCATTTTTTAAAAAAAGATACCTCTCAAAATATGTTAGGATATTCATATATTAGTCACAAGAATTTAGATGGCCCAGTTTCTTCAATATGGTAGAGCTCTATTTAGAGAGGCATGCTCTCTTTGCTATTCTCAGAATCCAAGGATTTAGGAATGAATTTTTGTACAGTAATGTATCAAGGATATTGGATTTTATGGAGTTCATTTTACAATAAATGACCTGAAAGAATACATATTTTCCAATGATGTTTCCATTTCTCTTGCGTCCTTGAAGTGTAATATTACAACCAAACATCATAATCTTCATGAGAGAAGTTCCTTTATATGCATTCAGATCCACCATGGTGCACTTCCAACTCCATCTAGTGACTTGATGCCATTTGCTTTACTAAGTGGTTATATCTTTAGGCAGATAAAATCTGTTTGTCCATAATTTCAGATTCTGCTAGTAGATGAGTAGGACACTGTTGATGTAGAAAATATCATTTGTTGATCGTTTATGGAAAAAACAAGCAAAACCTGGGTGATCCTTACATAAGTTGTGTTGCCTTTCGAAAATTAGCATCTCAAAATTTCTTGATTAGAAAATATACTTAATTTGCAGAAGATTTTGTCATATTATGTATGAAAATCTTTCATATATTCTTAAGAGCAATGAAATACTTCTATTTGATTTCATAAAATGCAAGCAGACTGAATATTTTAAAATATCATGTACTTTATGAATTTATACATATATATGAGACTATTTTGTAACATGGAATGAAAGTAAATGAATACAAATGAAATGAAAGCGATAAAGCCCAAACTCTGCATTTTTGAAGTTTACCATCATTAGCGATTTGGGCCAATTTTAGCTACTCAATAAGTATTGTTAATTTTATGAATAGTTGAACAAATTTATCATATGTGTTAGGATATGAGAAAGTCTGAAGCCAAATTTATTCCATCTGCTCAGAGACTACTGAGAGAGAATTTACTGAGTATTCTGACTCCAGAAATCACGCTAATGGAAGACAAAGTGTTCTGGGGCTAAAGATTTTATAAACGCAGATTTTTATAAACAAATTTGGTCTTGAAATTCAGGCGTTTCCTTATTAACCACTGGGGCTGAGGACACCCTACTGTGATATTTGCAGTTCAAAAGGAAGCCTTGTACAAGGGTATAATTGTCATGTTCATTATTTATTTAACAAGATCACCATGTTTTTCTTAAGTCAGATTTTCCTATTACTCACTCTGCTTCGGGGAGGCAATTCAGCCTGAATTTGATTAGACAAAAATGTGACCCATGGTGAACTCTGCTAACCTGTGAGTCTGGTATTAATGGAAACATACTTGGAAACATGCTACTTATGAATGTAACCATCACCTGACATTCAGTGTATACACAGCATAAACGTCACCCATTCAGTTTACCCTACAACAATGGAAATTAATGACAGTCATAGAGTGGAAATATCTTGTTATTTGCTTAATAAACCTCCTGCTACTTTTAGAAGAATAAGCATATTAATAAAGTGTTAGGTCGACATACTGTTTATATAATAAGTATAAATTTTAAACTCAGAGATTATAGGAAATAATTTGATTCGCCCGTAAGGAGTATTTTAAACTCATCATTTATAAAATCTCAAAGAGCAGTGTCCCTTTTATTCACACGACCCTCAGCAGGGAACCTACATTTTTACTCTGTTTTTGCCAATATTATAGCATGGTCTCAGGTTTCAGTCCAAAGGGCATTCTAATGATCATTAGATGACAAGATGAAAGATGAGAAAAATCATTTTCCATGCCCTAAAGATACAACTTCTAGCATTGGATTTCACCAGACCCCAATTGCTTCATAGGAACTTAAATAAGAACCCAAAACTATTAAGAGTGTGGGATTTACTGCAGGGGTATCCAATACTCTGATTTTTAAAATAGCAAAACTAAAATGAATCACAAAAAAAGTACATAAAGGGAAGAATTGAAAAGAACTCGAAAAAGCAGAGCTCTTTTTGCTATTCTTATTGGGGGCTATTTATTAATCTCCTCGAGTACAAGGCATACAGAACACGCAGTACCCTTTTACCCTTTAAAGTAGATATCCTCGGGTTTTGGATATCTCTAATTATGTATTTGTGCATTTTTCTGCATTGCTTTTTAGATATCTTCAATTTCTTAAGTACTACTCTACCATCTGGGATCACAGCTCAATGTTAAAAGGGAGGAAGCTAATATTCACTAAGAATCCATAAGATGTCACCAACTTGGGAAACCTTGTCATATTTAATTTTCATAAAACCTCTATGAGGAAGATATTTTCATTCCAATTTGAGGATACTGATTCTTTTCTTTTCTTTTCTTTTCTTTTCTTTTTTGAGGAAGATTGGCCCTGAGCTAACATCTGCTGCCAATCCTCCTCTTTTTGCTGAGGAAGACCGGCCTGAGGTAATATCCATGTCCATCTTCCTCTACTTTATATGTAGGACACCTGCCAGAGCATGGCTTGCCAAGTGGTGCATAGGTCTGCGACCAGTACTCTAACCTGCGAACCCCGGGCCACTGAAGCAGAACGTGCAAACTTAACCACTGTGCCACCGGACCAGCCCCTGAGCATAGTGATTCTTGATGACATGCTCAAGTTCTCACAGTTATCAAATGACAGCACCAGAATTTATCCAGCTTCTTCTAACAACAAGTGCAAAGCTCTGTCTTTTTTACTCCTTCTCAGATACCATATATAAATGTATCATTTCGTCTTTCTATTCTTTTTTCTTTACTTACTATTTCGGTACGTGGATGAAATCTGATCTGGTTCTGTGATCTCAGCCCATGGAATCTATACTCAGTGTTTGCTTTTGGAATAGATTTGTACTCATGAGCATATGTGTGTTACATGAGAGTATACACCCATATAGAAAATATCTCTATTCTCACTTCACATCTTCTCAGAGACACACACATTATTGATTTACGTGAGTGGAAAAAAATTTTTTTTAAAGAAAGAGATGTATATGTTGTAGAGACTTGGATCTTTTACCATTGGGAAAGCACTGATGGATCATGTAAAATACGCAATATTTCACGATATTTATAGAACTACGACTTCTGTCTAAGTAGACATAAGCATATATACGCATGGTTCTGACTAGTGCCAACCACTAAACTGTGAAAGCACTTTATTCCATTAGCACTTTACACTTTCAAAATCCTTTTTAATCACTTTATTATTTATATCATATCAGGCCAAAGCATATTAAGAAATAGTAGTCAGGAGGTTTTTAAAGCCAATGCCTTAAAAAAGAACGCTGCAGATAGCATTTATGGAAATTAAAAATTAACTCATTTAGCAGCATGTGCTTGATTTAATGGCAAAATTCCCCTTTGACAATGAAGTGTATATCCACGTGGGATGCATGAACCCTCTCTGAGCCTCAGGGAGCTGTTTCCAGACATCAATGTGTGATTCCGTAAATTCTATGGGCTGTATGCCTAAAGAGACACAGAAGGAGCAGCGATACTACAGTGGCAAGAGGCTCTGATGACTTTCGCACACTTAGTGGATGGAGTGAGCAATATATTAAACTTTCCCCCTTGAAATATGAATAGACAGAACTTAGAATAGACAGAAACAGAAAAATACAAACCATTCAAACTAGTGCAACTGCATAGTTATGACTAAAATTTAGCTCAGAGTGAAATGATTTCAGCCTCCTAGAATGTTATAGGAAATTTTCTGGAGTGTTTTTATTCCTGGAGACTAGTGACTTCTGAGAAGATTCTATTCATTTTCAGTGTGATTTAGAACCATTTCGTTTTTTTCTAAAATGTTTTGTTGTTTCAAAGGGCCTCTCTGGGAAACATTTAGTAGATACATTTAAAAAAAAAAAAAAAAAAACAACTCTAGGGACTGACCCTCTGGCCGGGTAGTTAAATTCGCACTCCGCTTCGGTGGCCCAGGGTTTCACTGGTTCGGATCCCAGGTGTGGACATGGCATCGCTCATCAGGCCATGCTGAGGCGGCTTCCCACACAGCACAACCAGAAACACTCACAACTAGAATATACAACTAAGTACTGGGGAGCTTTGGGGAGAAGAATAAGAAGAAGGAGAAGGAGCAGAAGAAAAAGGAGACGATTGGCAACAGATGTGAGCTCAGGTGCCTACCTTAAAAAAAGAAAAACAAAACAAAACAAAAACAACTCTATTTCCACTCTACCCATGTTCACAGGTACCTTTGTCTCTATTCACATCCCAATTACCTACAAACCAGTAAAATACCTTTTAAATGGGATCAGGGAATGTCTATTTCTGGATGGGCACAAAATACCTCTGGAAGCGCAAAGATATGTAAAAAATTTCAAGAACAAAAAGTTATAAATATTTATAATATTGTTTTCGTATTTCAGTGCCTGATGGTTAACTTTATGTCAACTTGGCTAGGCTACGGTGACCAGTTTTTTGGTCATAGTCTAGATGTTGCTGTGAAGATTTTTTTTAGATATGATGAACATTTCAATCAGCAGACTTTGAGCAAAGCAGATTATCCTGCATAATATGGGTGAGTCTCACCCAAGCAATTGAAGGCCTTAAGAGAGAAGGCTGAGGCATCTGAAGAGGAAGGAATTCTGCCTCCAGACTGCCTTCGGACTCAAGACCGAAACATCGACTCCTGCTGGAATTTCCCCTACCTTGCAGATTTCAGACCTGCCAGCCCCCATGATCACATGAGCTAATTTCTTAAACTCTCCCTCTCTCTCTCTCATGGTTCAATTTGTCTGGAGAACCTGACTAATACAAGTGGTATATAAATCTTGAAATAAAAATCACATGCTTATATTCCTGGAGATGCTTTCATTCCCTAATATTCAAGCCACTTAAATTCATACAAACATCTCAGTCCTTCCAGAAAGCACACGATTTACCTTTTTAGTGCAAAATACTGACTTAAGATTATAACTAACCTCTCAACTTCAGATCCAAAGTGAAACAAAGAATGCAACAACAAAACAGAGAATAAACTGTTCCCAAGTCCAAACTTCAAAGGGTGCATGTACATTTATCAAAATTGGGGAAAATTCTTCTAAATCTAATGCAAATTGACCAATTTGAATAAATATATTTATATCATAGAGAATATTTTCTTCCTGAGAATTTATCCCTGTGTATGGCAGTCAAGTAGAGCATGTACTGTCAGATTCCCACTAGCATGCCCCACTTGGGAGGAATAATAATGAGTTATGGGTAGAGGGGAATCACTTATTCTTGAAATATATTTGCTACTAGAGATCCAGAGCCATCAGGAGCTGACACCTGTCAGTCTATGAGTACAGACAACTGGAAAACAACCAAAGCTTGGAGGTGGTATTTGAATTCTGCTAGATTCAGTAGGCAGCAACGTTGGAAAGAAGACCAAAGACTGAAGACATACTGAATACAGGTGAGACCCGATAGAAAAATGAGAAAGCAGAGCACAGGTAACAAAAATAAAGATAAACAAAAATAAGCAGAAAAAAACCAAAGCTCATGAAGGAATTTGCCATAGCCTGATCTCTGTCTCTTCCCTTATATTGCTGTCTGGTGGCACATCCATTAAACACGTATTTACTCAGCTTTCTCTGCATGCTTGCCCTTGTGCTGGTGGCCGGAGAGTGGGGGGTGGTGGTGAAAATGTGAGCAGAAGCAGCACTGGTCACCTTAGCTTATCTGTGGGTAACCTCTGTGTGCTAATTTGCAAGTATGCTAAGTGCTGGGGGAAAGGAATGCACAGTGCTATGAAAGTGTATGAGTAGGGATCTGACTTAGTCAGAGAGGTTGGTAAATGTTTAAGTTATGATGAATGGTAAACTGAGAGCTAAAGGCTAACTAAAATTTTTATGTAAGCAAATAAGAAGTAATAAAGATTGCTCCAGAAAGAGGATATAAAGTGCCCAAATACCTGTAACAGGAGGTCAAGGCACCAAGCAGAGACTTAAACAAAATAAATTACTGTGTTTGGAGACCAAGCACGGATTGTGAGGTAGGAGGGAAGGCCTGAGTGGTGGTTGGGCCATAATATGTAGATGTCTTAAAGAGTTCAGACTTATTGAAAGAGCAGTTTGAAGACACCCAGACATTTTAATTAAAGGATTGAAAATACTAGATTTGAGTTTTAAAAAGATATTTGAGCAGTATTGTGGGGAAGGACTTGGAAGAAGGCAAGATAGATACTGGGAAATCAGGTGGGAACTGATTTCAGGAGATGATATAAGAGTTGCCATTGTCTTGGAAGGAGCTGGTGGGAGGGACTGAGGGCAAAGTGGGATGTGAAACTTCTAGAAGGTGCAGTTCACTGGACTTCATGGCGGGTGAGGAACAGAGCAGGGAACTGCTGGAGGTGAAGGAGAAGAAGATGCCAGGACTGACACTCTGGATTCTGATTTGAACAACGGGATATATAATGCAGTCTTTCTCCGACATATATAAAACAAGAAGAGGCCAGAGAAGAACATGAGTTCAGTTTTGTCTTTGTTGAACCTTAGATACATCAAAGAGAAAATTAAATTAGGCAGTTGAATATAATGGTCTAGGGCCTTGATAAAAATAGGGCTTGAGATATACACCCTGGAGTTAGTAATACCATGCAGCAATGAGTCTGGTTGACATTTCTTAGCATGAGTGTAAAGCATGAGAAGAGGAAAGACCTCAGGCTGAACTCAGAAAATACAACACTCAATACGTTGCACCGTAAACAATGAAGGGGTAACCTGAAAGAAGACAAGGAGCCTGTTAGGTGATAGAAAGCAAGATCAAACTTTCAAGAAGAGAAATCAGTGTCACAAAATGTTGGGGGGGGTTCAAGTACAACAGTAATTTTCAAATGGCCATTATTTTTGCAGTGTAAACATTGCAAATGATCTTAGCCAAAGCTGTTTGGTTGAAATAGCACAGACAGGATCCAAAATCAAAACAGGTTGAAGAAGTGGATGGAAAGTGTGTAGACAACCCTTCCAAGAGGTTTGTCTGTGTAACTTGAGAGATTAAGGAGTGTGTGTGTGTGTGTACATGCGTGTAAAAGGGCATGCGATAAACACTTTGGCAGAATTTTGGACAGTTAAATGTTAAAATCAATATTCAATTACATCCAACTATTACTATTATTAAAAGGAACTCCTGCAATATAAAAGTTAATATAAATAATATAAATATATTAATTCATTTTACTATTAAAATTATTCATTCAAATGAAAAATTTTTTATAACACAGAGGTAAGGAATCTCAGCACTCTGAACTGCTGGATTGTACCTGCGAGTCAGGAGGTGGCACACTTTTTAAAAATATGCATTATCAATGTAAATTTTTAATTAAAATACTATATATGTTTCTATATGTGTACATATACATAGAGAGAAAGAGACAGAGAAGGAAAATACAACTATCATAAATATAAACCTTGATTATTTTTCACATGAACACAACTGTAAAACTGGCACACTGAATGATACCAAAACATCAAAAGCCCCTTGGGCACCCCTTCAGTCACTATAATACCTCACGGGTCTGTACACGCTCACACCCAAGAGTCCTCACTATCCTGACTTCTAACGGTATAGATTTGTGTTGTTACATGTATTCTTTGGTATATAGGTTCTTTCTGTCAACATTATGGTCCTGTGATCCATTCATTTGACTATACGTAATTGTAATTTAATTACTCTCCATTGCTGTATAATATTCCTTTGTACGAATACCACACAATATTTTATATCCTTTCTTCTGTTGATGGACATTTGAGTTGTGTACATATTTCAAACACTTGAAAAGATGCTGCTATGCACATTACATCTTTTTTTGATAAATACATACATATATTTCATGAAGTGAAATTTCTGGGACATAGTGTATGTGATAATCAGTTTTCATAGACCATGTCTATGGTTGCAAATGAATACCCTTGATCCAGTCATAGCTAAGAGATGCAACTGGCCCACAACCCCACCAATGCTAACTGTTGTCAGTCTTTTCTCTTGAGCTATTCTGATGGGTGGGTATCATTTCCCCATTTCAGGTTTTCATCATTACAGGGTAAGTAACATTAACACCATGAAACACAGACCTTGTAAAATTATAAAATAAGAAAATACAGGATTTACAAATTGTTCAAAACATATTGCAACAAATTTATATTAAAAATATATTTGAGACAATCTGCTATTTACTCAAAAATTGAAAATATTACATATTTTATCCCACAGTAAATGAAAAGTGAAATAAGAAGATAGACTGGGATAACAAGCGATCTGCCTGAGAGAAAAGAACAAAAAAGAGCAAAAACCAGGAACAATAGGGAAAATGCACTGCAATAAGTAGTTAAAATTGCATTGGGAACAGTATGTCACATGCCAGTTGGTGAAAGAGGGAAAATTTGAGAAGTTCTTTGAAATTTTTCCTAAACATGAAGAGGAGCTAGAAGTGAATATGAGGACAATGCTATGTCAGGGATGCAAAGAACGAAGAGAGATTCAACATTCAGAGAGATAATTGGTTTCCCTAAAGTAGGGGCTGGAACATGTTTCTGAATATTTAGTTCAGATTTCTGTAGCCTTGAATGTAATTAACAACATAATTAACATGAAGTGTAAAGTAATTAAATTGCTCTTCCCATTAAGCAGAGACATAAAACACAGAAAGCTTCCTGGACCCAGACGATGGCATTAGCCTATGTCTGAGGGTTTCCTCCCAGCTGTCCACTGGCAGCACATAAACAGTGTGAAAAAGAACACTCTTTATGACGGCTGCAAATCCAGGAAGAGTTTCTACAAACGTTCCAGAACTGCTGAGGAATATTAGCGGTAAATCTTGGAGCCTAAAGTGGAGGAGCTACTGAAATTCACCCACCACCCACCAGGAGAGCACGTTGTCATGTGATTCCATCCAGTTAGAACCCTATTTGCAAACTCTGGGCCATCTTAACAATGACCCAGAGATTCTCAAGTCTGAACAGGCTCCAGCCTTAGTAGAAGAGACATTGCTGTGAGAGTCAACTGCCAACACAGGTGACAAGTGCAGGTGGAGATTTTGAGCAGCTACCACAAGCCCAAAATTAAGTCACTGTCCATGTTGGGTCGAGCAGTGATTGTTCCTGAATGAAGGAACACTGAAACACTTGCACTGAAAGCTCACTCTTGGACACATGGCTCTGTTGCTCCCACTACAAACTTTCAGATATCCAGATTGGCAAGAAGAAGCTAAAATAAAAATTTTTTTTTGAAGACTGTCTCTGAGCTAACATCTGTTGCCAACCTTTCTTGTTTTTTTTTCTCCCCAAAGCCCCAGTACATAGTTGTATATCTTAGTTGTAAATCATTCTAGTTCTTCTATGTAGGACACTGTCTCAGCGTGGCTTGATGAGCAGCACAAGGTTCACAACCAAGATCCAAACCGGTGAACCCTGGGCCACAAAAGCAGAGCATGCGAACTTGACCACTGGGCCATGCACCTGGCCCCCAATTGTTTTTTTTAAAGTTTATTTCCTCATTGGAACTAAATTTTTAAAGTAACCTATGTGGCTCTCTTGGCTACACTCTAACCTATAATATGATTAAAATAATAATTGTCACCAGACTATTAAAAAGAAAGAACCTTCAGGTCCTTAAGATTCAAAAACTAGTCATACTGAAACAGTCACTTTGGGAATCAGTGGAACATATTTTTTGACGTTGTTTTCTTTTAATAATAATTAGAATATTTCTTCAAAAATAATTTGAAGCTGCTGTCTTGAAAAAAAAAGGCTCAAACTGATAATAAGAGAATTTTTTCTAAAATTAGAAAATAACATTGCATTCATATTCAAAAATAAAAATCAATGCAAATATTCATAAGAGAAGGATTCAGGCTTAAGACTGAAATATTGAATTACAAAGTAGGCCTGAGGAACGTACCTTGAAATGAGAGTAGAGGTAAAGATGGGAAGACACGTGGATGGAGAGAAGATGAGAGATGAAAGAGAGAGAGAATGATAAGGCAATAAGGAAAACATAATCATGCTAATATCTGGAGAATCTTGTTGAGATTATAAGGAATTCCTTGTACTATTTTTACAATGTTTTTTGTGACAGAATTTATTTCAAAGTAAAACATTAAACAAATGAATAAGGAATGAAAGAATCTGACAACTAGTTGATTCCATGGCATTTCTAGATTATTCTGGTTATTGCAAAACTTATGAGTTCAAAACTGTTTTTTTTAAAAAATGCTGGCATATATAGCACATCAGAGGAAATGTGTTCACAGGTATAAAAAGATGTATTTCCAAATCTATATGTTGTGCTAAGTAACTCTCTACATTTTATGAAAATATTATCACCAGCCCCCATTTTGTGAGTGAAAATTTCCTGCTACGCACAGATCATAAGCATGAACTAGAAAAGGCAATTCAATTATGATTATATATGGAACATAGGAACATATTATGAGTTGCATCTTTCACTGTTTTATGTGCATATTTTTTGCACACATTTAAAATCCTCACTAAAATTAAATCACCATAAACGGTGGTGAGAGGGAATTGCAGCCTCCACTATAGTTTATTTGGGTGTGATTGGATGAAATGTGATGCCGTTAGGAAGAAAATTAGTGCAAACAGCATGTACAGAGGGATTTTTAACAAAATCATAGAGAGTATATTTGATATTAACATGCAGATTATGTATAACATGATGATTCCCTAGTTAATTCATAAAGAGAGGATAATTAAAGGATAAAAGTATGTGTTTCTACCACTTGATAGTGCACTAACGTAATGTCCTCAAACATACATTTATTTAAGATTTCATCAAACAATAACTGTCAGTTCTCAGTTTCAAACTCTTGTTCCCTGGAGAAAGACTACTCATTAGAGAAAGATGAAAATGACTTGAAGTAAAATATGTCATGGACTCAAGAGCAACCTTAGAGGTGATAAGGCAATTTCATCATGTTTCCCAAATCAATAATAATGCTGCATTTAAATACCAGACTCTTCAAAGCTAATTCAGATATGTTGTCTCATCTGAGACATTCATGAAAGTGTTTTGACATTTCAATAAAATCCTGTGATTTGGGCAGGAGATATTGTTATCTCAATATTACTGAAGAGGCAGCAGATGAAGCCTGAAAGGGGAGTGGCTTTCTCAAATTCACATAGCCAAAGGAATGGCGGATACAAATCTCAAAATATGTGAAACATCAACATTGATTATGGCATCTAGGTAACGTCCAGAACTTTAAAATCTCTGCTATAAACTGATGGTCAGTTAGATAAAATATAGGTAGATATAGATACGGCTATTGATACATAGATATAGATATGGAGTTGGACATCAATATAGATTAACGGCAAACTGTTCATATAGAGAATCAACCTATTTAGGTGTACTCAGGTGTATGTAAAAATTACTCCTGGTAGAACACAATTCAAAAGTCTGCAGAATTTTTAAAATACAGAAAAAATTGTGAAGTTTGGATAGCTGAAAGAAAAGTAAGATAATTTTTCAGATGTTAAAAGGAAACATGGCTCCATAGGGATAAGCGAGCTGCGGCCATAGGCTCATCCTTGATTCTGGTTGAAACAAAACATGAACATTGTTCCTTAAAAATGTATAATCATAAATCCAAATTTACATGGTTTTGAAGCCTAGATTCAAAAATACCCATGAAATGTTCTAGATCACAAACTGAGAACTAATTGAAAGCAGTTTCTCACTCTCAGCACTACTGACATACAGACCTAGATAATTCTTTATTCTGCAGGATTGTTCTGTGCATTGCAGGACGTTTAGCAGCATCTCTGGCCTCTTCCCACTAGAAGCCAGAAGCATGCCCTCACCTAAAGTAGTGCCAGTGAGAAATGTCTCCAGATATTGCAAAATGTCCCTCCAGGGTAGCAGGGAAGTGCCTCCAGTTGAGAACAACTGGAACAGAACAAATGGTAGGATAGTATTTGACAACGTATTATGGAGGATTTTTTTCTTTTCCAGTATTTAGCAAAATGTAAAGTATTTATTATAAATCAAGAATTCAACTTCTATGAATATATCCTAAGTAGCACTTATACACATTGAAAAATATACGCATGCATTAATATAGAGGAAACCACTATTTGATATACTACACATATGAAATCTAAATAGTTATTAATAACAATTGTTAAATTACAGTATGACAATATCAAGGCATACAATGCAGTTGCTTACAATAATTAGGCTGATTTATATATTCATATACAGAAAGATGTATATCAAAAACCATAAGGTGAATTAAATACATCAAAATTTTATTAAATCGCACTAAAATTTTTAAGATCACTCTTTCAATTTCAATATAATCTCTCAAGAATTATTTTGAAGCTGTGTAACATCTATAAATTAATTTAGCAATGACTGGGATCTTCACAATATCCAGATTTCTAATACCTGAACAGGTTTTATCCCTCCACTTATTTAAGTTTCTTCTTTAATTTCTATTAGTAATGTCTTTACTTTTATGTGTGTAGGTTTGCTGCTTTCCCAGTGGAATTATTCCCAGATATTTTATTTTCTAGGCTATTTAAATTATTTTTGCACATATATGGCTAACTGATTTTCAATTGAAGTACCAAATCAATTCAACAGGAAAGGAAACTTTAAAAAAATTGTGGTAAAAAATACATAACGTAAAATTTACCCTCTTAATCATTTTCAAATGCACAGTTCAGTAGTGTTAACTTTATTCACACTCTGGTGTCACCGATCTCTAGAACATTATCTTGCAAAACTGAAACTCACTACCCATCAAACAACATCCCTCCATTTTCTCCTTCCCCCAGCCCGTGGCAATCGTTCTACTTTCAATTTCTTTGTTTTGACTACTCTAGATATCTCACAGAAGTGGAGTCATGGAGTAGTTGTCATTTTGTGACTGGCTTGTTTCACTTGGCAAATGTCCTCAAGGTTTATCAATGCTGTAGCATGTGATGGGATTTTCCCTTTTTTAAGGCCAAATATTATTCCATTGTGTATATATAAGTATACCATATTTTCTGTATCTAGCCATCCGTCAATGGACATTGGGCTATTTCCATCTCTTGGCTTTGATGAACATGGGTGTATACCTCATGGCTACAATGAATGTGGATGTGCAAATATCTTCTTGAGTTCCTGGTTTTCATTCTTTTTGATGTACACCCAGAATTGAGTATACATGGTAGTTCTATTTTTAGTTTTTTGAGAAACCTCCATACTGTTTTCCATAGCAGCTGCACCATTTTATATTCTCACCAGCAGCACACAAGGGTTCCAATTTCTCCACATCTTGAACACTTGTTACGATCTTTTGATGAGGGCCATTCTAATGAGTGTGAGGTGATATTTCATTGTGGTTTTGATTTTCATTTCTTTAATGATTAGTGATGTTGAGCATCTTCTCATATGCTTGTTGGCCATCTGTATCTTCTTTAAACAAATGTCTATTCAGATCTTTTCCTCACTTTTAATTGAGTTATTTGATTATTTGTTGCTCAGTTGTAGTTTTTTATATATTCTAGATACTAACCTTTTATCAGATGTATGATTTGCCATTATTTTCTCTTGTTCCATCTGTTGCCTTTTCATTGTTGATTGCTTCCTTTGATGTGCGAAGCTTTTAGGTTTGCTGTAGCCCTATTTGTATATTTTTATTTTTGTTATCTGTGCATTTGGTGTTACATCCAAGAAGTAATTGCCAAATCCAATGTCATAAAAACTTTCCCCTATGTTTTTTATAGGAATTTCAGAGTTTTAGGTCTTAGCTTTAGTGTTTAATCCATTTTGAGCTAGTTTTTGTATACGGTGTAAAGTAAGGGTCCCACTATATTCTTTTGCACGCAGATATCCAGTTTTCCCAAGACTGTTTGTTAAAAAGACGCCTTTTTCCCCATTTTGTGGTCTTGGCAGCCTTGTCAAAAATTGTCTGGTCATAGATACATGGGCTTATTTCTGGGCTGTCTATTCTGTTCCATTAGTCAATGAATCCATCTTTTTACTAGTATCACAGTGTTTTGAATCCTGCAGCTATACAATATGTTTTGAAATCAGGACGTGTGAGACCTCCAGCTTTGTTCTTCTTTTCAAGATTGTTTTGAAAATTTGAGGTTCCTTAGGATATCATATGAATTTCAGGATATTTTTTTGACTTCTAAAAAAAAATTCCATTGTGATCTTGATAGGGAGTGATTTGAATTTGTAGATTGCTTTTGGTAGTATAAACATTTTAACAATATCGAGTCTGTTGATGCAGAAACACAAGATAAGTTTCCGTTGTTTTAGACCTATACCTAGTAAAGATGTTGAATCAGTAGTCAAAATCTTCCCATCAAACAAAGGCCCAGGACTAGATGTCTTCACTGGAAAATTCTACCAAATATTTAAATAAGAATTAACACTAATCCTCCTCAAATTCTTCCAAAAAAAAATGAAGAGGAGAAAACACTTCCAAATTCCTTTTATGAGCATTGCCCTGACTCTAAAGCCAGACAAAGATATTTCAAGGAAAAGGAAAAACTACAGGTCAATATCCCTGAAGAATTTTGATAAAAACTCCTCAATATAATACCAGCAAATCAAATTCTAAAGTACATTAAAAGGATTTTACACCATGACCCAACTGTGGATTTATCCTCTGAATGCAAGGATGATTAAATATACGCAAATAAGTCAATGCAGTACACCACAGCAACAGAATGAAGGACAAAAACCACATGGCTATCTCAATTGATACAGAAACAGCAATAGACAAAATCCAATATACTTTCATAATAAGATACTCAACAAACTAGGAATAGAATGAAACTCTGTCAACATACTAAAGGCCATTTATGAAAAGCCCACAGGGAACATCATACTCCATGGTGAAAAACTGAAAGCTTTTCATATAGGATCAAGAATAAAGTAACAATGCTCACTCTTACCACTTCAATTCAACACAGTACAGGAAGTCCTGCCACAGCAATTATGCAAAAATAAATAACTAAGTAAATAAAAGAAATCTGAATTGGAAAGGAAGAAGTAAAATTATCTGTTTGCAAATGACATAATCTTATGTGTAGAAAACTCTAAAGATTCAGATGAAAAACAAAACTGATGAGAATCTCTTAAGCATTGTTAAATAGTACTTGTGATAGTGATAGTAGGTGTCCTTGCCTCAGCCCTGATTACTAGGGATAAGTTTGCAGTAATTCCCCACTAATTTGCCTAGTGCAGCATACTCTCTGCTCGCAAAGATTCACATCCCTCCTAAACGCAAGTTACATCCACCTCCTTCCGAGGTCCTAGTATACTTTAGCCCATGACAGCATCAGTTCAATATCCAAAATCTCATCATCAATATCAAGTATAGATGAAGCTCTTGGATATTAAATATCCTGGGATCTAATTCTTCTCCATTTGTGAACCTTTAAAACTAACAGACAAGGGATTAGCCTCCAATACTCTGAACATAGAATCGTGAAACACACATAAAATAATAGTTATAGACACAGTGGTCCAAAAAGCATGGAAGTGAGAGGTAAAAGAAGTTGCTGCTGCAAAGCAGTTTTGAAATCCACCTGAGCAAACTCCACTAGATTTCAAGGCCTGGAAAGACTCTTCCATGGCTCTCAGCTCAGATCTCTGAAGCCTCAGCTCTGACCTTTGAGTTATCTTTCCTTATTCACTATTTCATTTTTATTTTTTTTTCTATTGGATGCATATCTAACAATCATGGGTACAGACGTGCACCAAGAGACATGTACCAGAATGTTCTTAGCAGCATGACGTGAATAGTCCCAAAATAAAATAATTAGTGGCCGTTAATGGGCACCAATTTTATTTATCCAGTAGACTAGATAAATAAATTGTGTTATATTTTCAAAATGATATATACATAGTGAGGAGAATTAATGAATTTCAACTTCATGCAACCATATGTAATGAATGTCAAAATATAATCCTGAGCAAAAAAGACAAAAGAGAAAAAATGATGTATGATTCTATTTGTATACAGAATTCAGATAGTAGTAACATACAAAGGGCTACAGGCTGGAAGGAGGCAGAAGGAAGGGCTCTTGGGAATGCTGGTAAAGTTAGGTTTCCAGATCTAATTTCTAATTACATGAATAGATTAATAATTAATTAAAATCCATCAAAGTCATTTGTTTGTGCTATGTACATCTTTGCATGTATGTTATATTTTAATAACAATGTTTTAAATATTGAAATAGAGTTAAAATACCAGATTAATGCTGCATATAAGTCAAGGCAAAGATGGTGGAAGTTAAAGCATTCTTGCTTTCTTTGCATTATGTAGGAAGTGTCTAAAGACAAGAATTAAATTTTGGATTTAGGTTAACTGTGGATTTCAGAATTTTAAGAGCAATCAGAAAAATCATGGCTATCCTTTGTGTACATGACCTCATGTAAATTGTTCTTTCTTCTTAGGTAAGATTTCTTTACACAGGTTTTTTATCAATTCTTTCTCACTGCAACAGTTTGAGTGATTATTTTTGTGTCTGTATATGCAAATCTCACTGTGTCTTGACACAGCTAAAGATAAAATCTATAATCCTTAACATGACTTGCAAATCCCTACACTATATCCCTCAGTTACTTCTCTAGCTTCATTTCTGGGTATTCTTGACCTTGCTTTCTTTGTTCATGAATATAAAGTTTTCTTTCAACTCAGGGAGGTCCCATTATCTCTGGAGCTGAGAACAGGGGGGTTCCTTTCTCTAGGCTGTTCTTCAGCCAAGCCCCTGCAAAGATAGAGGAACGTAATTGATGCTTCAAGTTTCAACTGTAATAGCTCTTCCTGAAGATGTTATTCTGACACTTCAGACTTCATGAGATCCCCTTCACTCATGCTTTGATAATAGTACGTATTTCTCCTGTTATAACAGAGAAACTTGTTCACCATGTTTCCTCACTGTCAGACCAAAGCTCCATGAGAATACAGACTAAGACCTTATTGTTGTATCTCAGCCATACTAAAAAAAGTAATACACAGCTGTGAATGAGTCTAGAGGTTATGAAGCTATGATAAAACATTTCTCTTTTTATAAAGAAAAAATAAGTAAGTTTTAATTTAAATCTGAAATTCTGAAATTTTTCGAGGTCTGAAAGTATTTTAGATTTAAATTAAAAGCCGTGTTTTAATGAAGAGCAAAAGTGTATTAGAATATGGCAATATGGGGTTTTATTAATACCAAATTGAAACGTGGTGATAACATTGGGACATTATTGCAGATAAAAGTCAAGTAATTGGGAAAAGTGTGGATATATAGATCTTTTCTACTTTTTTTACTTAAAATATTTTAACTACTGAGAGGTTAACTTTAAATCAATATCTTCTAAAGAATTTAACATTGGAACAGAGAAAACTTTCTTAATACCTTTTTCATCAAAACTTTTTTATTTTCCTGCATACTTAAATAGCTTTAGAACAGCTTCATTGCTGCAAAATGCATGTACATTGATCTGTTCTCTCAAAAATTCCATCTTAGTTACAAATTGCATCCATATCTATCCTTAAAATGACATTTATCTGATTTTTCCCATTAGCCTCATTTTTTGTTTCTTTTATATTGTGTCTCTTAGAAGTGTACATTAAAATATTTTTGCTATTTATTGTGTGTTTATGGCTGTTTACAGAGATTTTAACACTAAAATTTCTTGGTTCACTTGCTAGCTTTCTGCTACATACTTTTATTTTAGAAGTAGACTATTGCTTGCTCTATGTCTAAATATCTTTGTTAACTGGAACATATTCTGTCATTCAACTGTAAAGATTTCATGTTACTTCATACTTAAGACCAAGGGTTTGGGTAAAAGTTTAGCTAAGAATTCTCCTGAAAGTAAAAAAAGAATCATAGTCTTGTCTTGACATATAAAATGATGTATTATATATTAACAAAATACTTTATTGATTCATATTAATTACATATGTACTGCATATAGAATGTATAGTGTTTCAATATTGTTCTAACGGCGTCCGTATATTTGAAGCAAGGAAAAAGATACACTATGTTTGTGACTTTAAATAAGATAAGTGTTGTTTTATTTGATGACGTGAAATATGTGAACTAAGAAATATTTAAAGTCAGATAGAAAGATATCATAGATTTAAAATGTCTTATCTAAACAAACAATGCGATATTATATAAACATAATTTGACTACTATTAAGATTTGAAACTTATGGGAAGTGCTTCTGAAATACAAGATTTTAGCAGAAATTACAAATATGAACTCATTGGTAACTAAGCATATTTTAAATTTTTTTCCAAAAACAGTGATATTTTTATTAAAAATCTCTATCTATAAGTTTTTAATACAAATGACCTGGAGTATTACTTTTCCAAATTCAATGTGTCATTTGATATTATTTTTATAACTTTTTAACTTAAATATGAGAATTCTGTACAATGCTGAAAGTGATAATTAGAAAAAAAGTTTTTTTCTTAAAGATGATAGGTATCATTCCTAAAAAAATCAGCATTCTTGTATTAATTTTTAATATAATGTACAGTATATTTGTACTTCCACATCAATCACATATTCTGAAAGTAACTTTGCTGATTTAGTCCAGCAAGTTCCATTAAGCTAACCAAAACAAAGCCAGAGTAACATGTTCACTTAGAACTATCTAAAGGGGGTAAATAATATTTTTAAAAGTACAAACCCATATTTTTCAAATGAGAAGTAAAGCTTCAAGATGTGCCTAGTTTATGCTCATCAGTGTGGGTCCAAGAAAGGGAAGACAGGAGTGATCAAATCAATAAGGAGACTCCAGGGTTTCATATGATCTTAGACACCAAAGGTAAGATGGGTTTCCAAAGGCACACAGCATGGGAAAATTTACAGGAAATATTTGCAGCACTCCAGAGGCATGAAGCAATGCTATTTGTGCAGAGACCTGTCACTTTGTCCAGATGGAGGGAGGATAAGAGCATCCTGGTGATACTTCCGGTATCAGATCTAACATGTAAAAAGCTTGGAAGCCATCCCTCCTATTCTTCTTCAGAAAAGGCTGACAAATCAATACCTTTTCTTGGATGCATCAGAGAAGTGAGGTCACAAAGCAAACCCGCACTCAAAATCTACAGAGATGGGTGAGTCCAGAGAGCCACGTTAACATCTGCTTGCCAGGAACAGAAGCTGCTACAGCCAAATAGGTTATGGACACTTAAATGGCAGTTTTGATGAATTACTGGAGACAATATGGACTATCTTGAGAGTAAGGAATTCCTGGGGGCCTCAGTTTTAAGGTGCTGCCATACTATCATAGGCAGGATCTGTACTAGGTTCCTCACCAGGAACTCCAGCCAAGAATGATCCCTGTTGGTCTTGGCAGGGGTCCTGGGAAAATCAACCATTGTTAAATACACTCAGAGCATCCTCCATAACAAAGGCATACATCCTGGTGGAAAAGACTTGAGACTTTCCCCAACTGGGAAAGCAGAATTTCTCCACTCCAGGCTCCTTGACCTTCCCTGTATCATCTAAGGGAAGAAGGAAGCTAAAAAATATTTGTGAAGGACACAGCCCAGGGACAAGAGGGCACTGAAATACTGAAATTTAATCATAGGATTTTTGAACACTTTCCTTTCCCCATACCTTACCACCACATCAACGGGCATCCAGTGGTTCTTAGCTGAAAGAGCTATAAGACACAGACTGTCTCTAAGAAGGCTTATTTGGGGAAGTCCATAGTCAAAGGGAGACCAAACCAGGCACTAGAGAATTTGAAATCTCTCGCACATAGAGCTATAGCAAACAGCACACACAGCCCAAGTCATGGGCAGATTAACACAAATCCCACACTAAAAGGCCTACTTAGCTCAACTCTTGTTACTCAATCCACCTTGTTCATCTTTCAGCAAAAAGTTACAAGGCCTAATAAAAGGTGAGAAAAGCACAGCCTGAAGGGAAAAAGCAAACATCAGAACCAGGTTCAGATATAATAAAGATGTTAAGATATGAAGAATGCCTGTGATGGGTTCAACTGGAGACTGACATGGTCAACATAAGACTAAGCTCGAAGACAGGTCAATAGAAATTTCCCAAATTGAAATAGAAAGAGAAAAGAAAAGGATATAAATAAAAAACAGAACAGAACATCCAAGAACTGTGAGACAATTCCAAAAATATTAGCATACACATATTTGGAATATTAGAAGCAGAAGAAAGAGAATATGGAGAAGAAACATTTGAAGTAATAATGGCTAAGAACTTTCCTAAATTAATGACAGACACTGCTTGATAAGTGGCAGACACCTGATAAAGGAAGCTTGGATAATATCAAAAAGTATAAATACCAAAATATCTACATTTAGACATATCACATTCAAACTGTAGAAAACCACAGACAAAGAGAAAAATCCTGAAAAAAGTCAATGGGAGCAAGGGACACTTTACAATACAGAAACGAAGATAAAATTTAATCATGCTTGTCATCAGAAACAATGCATCAAGAATTCAGTGAGGTGAGATATTTTCAGGCATTGGAATATGGACAGTTTTGGGGGTGAGGACATTATTCTGAATATCACAGTCTGCCCAAAGATGCACATTTGTCTCACATTCAAAATACATTCACCCTACCTGAATTCTCTAAAAGTCTCAACCTTTACGCCATCATCCCAAAATCCAAAATCTCATCGAAGTCTCACTAATGCCCAAATGCCCAATCATATAATCTCCTTCCTCAAAATTAGATATGGTCAAGGCTCTGCATATAGTATTTCCTGGGGCACATTTCCTCTCCATCTGTGGACCTATGAAACTTGACAAAAAGTTATCTGCTCCCAAAATAAAATGGTGGGACTGGCATAGTGTAATGATCATCGTCATTCATGTTCAAAAGAAGAGAAGAGTGAAGAACAGAGAAGTCACAGATTCCACAACATTTTGTAATCTAGCTGGTCAAATTCCATTAAATTTCAAGGCAAGTAATAATTCTTTGTAGTTTACAGATCCAGATTCTGTGTTTAAAGCTCCACCCACTCAGCTTCTGACTTGACTCTGAGTCACCCTTCTTTTTTCATGAAAAGTATTATATGTTTGAAGCTGAGTAGTTTTATCAGCCTGTTTACCTGCCTATAAAATTTTCTGTGTCCACTAGTCTTATTTCATTTTATTCTTCCTCTTCCTCTTTCAGTGGAAGTTGGCAATTTTCCTGCTGATATAAAATTCTCTAAACCTATTGGTCTCCTGTGTATCTCATGAAGACTTAATCTATTAGATGAGAGATTTCTCCACAGATCTCTCCTAGATACCCACATCTGTAGTTTGGCTTCCACTGAAAATATTGAGGAGATCCATGAATCAAATGCTGAATCTATTCAAAAGGCCTTTTATATGATTGAATACTCTGAACTTTGGCTCTTTCTGAGGATTAGGCAAAATATAGTCCATCCAAATCTTCATCTTTTTCTCCAGAGTATGGTTTCCTGACACAGAATCTCTTAATTTTACCAGTGATGTGGGTATGTTGGATCCAGGACGCAGGATCCAACTGGAGAAGCTCCCAATAAATGAAGCTGGAATAATTTGAGTAAGAAAATAAAGTAGCATTGATTTATAGCCCAAAGCAAAATACAAATAAATGAATGCACAACACCATATCAATATAAATAAATGATTGAATAAATAAGTGTGGGAAATCTTTGTAGAATAATTCCAAATAATTCATGTACATATTCTACTCTCAGATGGAGCATAACTCCTCCCTTCTTGAGTGTGGTCTGCTTATAATGACTCCTTTTCAAGGAGTACAGAATGGAAATAGAGATGAAGAAGAATTTTACAGTGGAGAACCCTGACAAACACCATCTCAGCTAAAGGTGATTAAGGTCAATGTCAATAGTGATAAATCATGTTGATAGTATGCACTCAATATGTTGTGATGAAAATGACACTTTACTTTTGTGGTCTTCCTTCCAAAAATGATAACTCCAGTCTAATCATGAGAAAAACATCAGAAAAATTGCAACTGAGGAGCAATAAACAAAATACCTAATCACATCTCCTCAAAATTGTCAATGTTATCTAAAACAAGGGAAGTGTGAGAAAGTGTCACAGACCAGAGGAGCCCAAGGAATCATAATGAATCAATTCAATGTATCATCACATATGGAATCTTGGAATAGAAACAGGACATCATGTAAAAGCCAGGGAAATATGAAAACAGTGTGATTTTAATTAATAATAATGCATCAATATTGTTTCATTAATTGTAACAAATATATTATGTTAATATATGAGGTTACAATAGGGAAAACTTGGTGTGGAGTAAGTAGAAACTATCTATGCTATCTTTACAGTTTTTATTTTTTTGTAAATCTAAAATTGTTCTAAAAAATAACGTTTCCTAAATAAAAGGGAGTGCTATTAGTGATAGGAGTCATGATTGAGATTATGAAAGGTCCTTTACTCCAAAACAGAGGATGCTAAATTTTATTCCAAAAGGTTTTAATCAGTGTTAGAATGTGGCAATACGTCTAATTAAGAAAGCTAAAATATAATTTCTAAGAAACACGCTGGCAAAATAGGAAAATGGTAAAAAAAAAATCCCAAAGTGTTAAAGGAAAAACAGCCAAAACTATAATTTCTAAAAAACAGAAATGACCTTAAAATCACAGCACACATATGATGAATTTTGGACAGACACATTAATGGTTGGTCTATATGGGGCATGAACACACAATTCCTTTCTTGAAAAAGCAATGCATTTTCAGGAAAAATTAGTAGAAAAAATATAGAAAATCCTATTCACATCACCAATTTAGGGTCTGAAGGCAAAGGGAGACACAGGGAGAAAGGGTAATCACTGCATTTGTTGCCATTTTCTACATCTGAGGATTTAGTAGTGGGACTGGAATTAAAAATCATATAATCTCTCTTCATAGATTTACTCTGAGCCCATGTATTTTTCATGATATAAGGTTACTATCATATGGCAGAGATCTTCCTACGTGGATAACTGAAACTTTAGGAAAAGAAAGATAATGAAAAAACTCAGATCACATTATTTAAACCCACTTCAAACTCCTCAGAACAAGATCAATAAAGTCAACTGTGTTGAGGAAACTATTCTTGCCACCCAGAAGGAGAGCCCCAGCTGCAAGGGCTTTTATCCGCTTACCCCCTTACTCCAGCTCATCACCGGGAGTTCTGGCGCACTCGGAAGTGGAAGAATATTTTATACCGTGAAAGAGGCCTCCCGAATAGGGAAGGAGACTTTCATTCTCATTTATAAACGACTTTACGAAAGCTTCAGGGAGAGAACCAACAAGCACATAACACAGGCAGGAAAGAAAGCCACACAAGAAAACTGCCTCCTAGTGAGATAAGATACTTAAAAATTGTTCAAAATTCAGAGAAAGAGGATAAAAAGATGAAAATTTGGAGACGATAAATGTAGTAGACAGTGGAGAATGCAGATTTTTTTTTTTTCCCCTGTAGGAAAGTATAAATGAGTAGGACTTAAAATGACAAAATACATGAAAGGAGTAAATCTTTTGAATCTAAAAAGAAGACGGAAATCTGAAGCACCTCTCGGACCCCTGCAACAACGTAGTAGAAAAAAATCAACTAATTTGAATGCAAGTAAACAGTTTCTTAAAACAACCAAGTAAAAGAAAAAATTTATCTAAAATAGGAAAAATAAACTAATTCTTACCCTACTTACCAATAGGAAAGCCTTTTGCTAGGAATTCACCAATCACCCTCAATGCTAAACAAGCTTCAAAAAGCACAAACTTACTCTTTTTTGTTTGTTTGTGAGAAAGGATTTAGATCAAGTGACCAAGCAGAAGCATAAGTGGCACAGTGGAGGGCTCATGACTCCCAGGCGCGGCTGCTGACTCTCCCAGTCCATGCACATGTGGGATGCAACTGATAGGAGGCGTGCACTGCCTTTGTTTGATAAAGCTCTGAGATTCCCTCAGGTTTAATATTTTCTAGCCATGTGGCAGCCCCCTCAGGGGCAAATGAACAGTGCCTACCTCTCAATGCAGGTGTATATCATTCAGATTATTGCCTCATCAATTGCAATTGTCTGTTACTCAATAAACAGTCTCTATCATGAGCTACTGATGTTTGATTCTTTACATAGTAAGTTCCACTGGATTCTCATATTTCAAAACTCCAATAGAATTTCTTAAGTTACTTGGGAAAGGAGTACTCAACCAAGACTCCAATCCTCACCTGTTCTTAATTAGAGAAAGACTGTGAAGCATTTTCCTTCCGCTCTAAAATCCTGAAACAAAACCTTTGGGCAATGAATTACCTATCAGATGCTAATGGACCTGAAGCAAGGACTGCAATATTAAAATGTGAAAAAAATAGACATGAATTTAAAAAATATTTTGTAAGAAAGATGTCAACTTTAGTGGTTAATCACTTACTCTATGACAAAAGTATAGGTATCATAATTTATGATGTATGAAATAACAGCAAAAACTAAGACAAAAATCATTAACAATAAGAACCAGAAGGAGAAAGTTTTTTGGACAAATATTAATGGGAGACTTTAGCCTATGCTCATGTTTAAATGGGTCAAGCCAATAATACAGAGGTTTTAAATAATATAATTACTAGAATTCGCACAATATACTCACATACACACTCACAAGTTTTTCTTACACATAAAAGTTTGCCTTCCTCTCAAACACCTTGGAAAATTTACAAAACTTCTGGTTGTTGGATTTCCAAAGCACAGAACACAGAGATGACTGTGAAATCTATCATTCCCACCTTTTCCGTGACAGTAGTGTTAATAACGAAGTACCTAGCAGGTGAAGAAAAATAATATGCAAAAGAGAAGAGACTTGCACAATAGATCAAGAAGACTAATGGCATAGGGATATGAATTCTGGAAAGAAAGAGGAATGAATGGAAGAGTTTCAATTATATATTTTTTAGAAAGAGTACAAGAAAATATTTCCAAGTTGCACTAAAAATAACAGAGAGAATTAGAAAATGTAGTTAGTATTAGAATAACCCTACTAATGATAATAGCTAGAAAAATATACTGGATAAAGTGAAATAAACAACAGCAGTTTGATAGCATCAGGAGTCAAGACTTGAGGAAATGTTCTTAGAGAAGAGAAATGCCCGACGAGGTGTATTCTTCACTCTCAAAAACAGTTTTCTTCTCAGAAATGTGTTGATTTTCATGGAGCATGGAGACAGGAAAGAAATCAGGGCCTAGGACTTGCGGCAATCCCAACAGGCTGAAGATATAAAGCACTCGATTTCATGGATATCAACACAATCAAGCCTTGAGAGCCAATATTCCAGAAAAAAAGGGGTGAAACTGGTGTTCTCTGTTCAATTTCCACTCCCACCATTTGCTAACTCACAATTTTCATATGAGGAAGATGGACTGTGAGTAACCAAGTAGTAGGTCTGGTCTAACAAGCCAAAAGCAAATTTTATCAAGCTCCATGGCTCTGAGGAGACCCAAACTGGATCATGGTTCTCTAAGAAAGAGCGGATCTGGTAAATATTCCAGGATGTCAATTGAGAATAATGAAAGGGCTGTGTCAAAGGGCTAGGTCAAACTGGAAATGGATAAGGCTCAGCTGGATCAAGGTACCTAACCTGTATACTATCCTATGGACTAAGAAAAGAAAAGAAAATACCCTTTAGAGAAAGATAGCATCATCTAATATTCTAATTTTTCACACGCAATGTCCAATATTCAATAAAAAATTAGTAGATATGAAAGGATATAGGAAAACATTCCTGAAAAACAAAAGAATAAGCAGACAGTGGAAACAGACACACATATCATCCAGAAATTGGAAATAATAGACAAATAATTAAAATAACTATGATTAATTTGTTCGACAAATAAGTGAAAAGATAGATAACTTCATCAGGGAACTTCAATATTTCTTTAAAAAAATTCCAGAACTGAAAATTTAGTCCAGACCAAAAAGGAATTCAAATTCTTTTAAGACTAACACTTAAAATTTTTGTTTTCTGAGCTTCTCACATCACAGCAACCATCAAGGGACAGGCAATGCAGGACTCACATTCACTTCCAACATCGTTTAAAATTCCAGTCAAAAGCAGTCTTCAAAAATTTTATCCATGTACTAAACTTAAGTTAAAAAATACAAGTTTGAAGATATAGTTCTATTACAAGGATCTTTCAATTGCTCAAAAGCTCTCTAAAGATATCCAAAGATAGCAGACTTTTCAGTGTAGAGAGTTTTAAATAAAGGAGGCCAGAAAAGCCAACCATGCAGAATTATGGTGTATTTTTTGTTTTTTTTTGTTTTGTTTTTTTTTATGAGGAAGATTGTCCCTGAGCTAAGATCTATTACCAATCTTCCTCCACTTTATGTGGGGATGCCGTCTCAGTGGTTTGACAAGCAGTGCTGGGCTCACGCCAAGGATCCAATCTCATGTACCCCATGCCACCAAGGTCAGCTCTCAAACTTGTCACTATGCCACCAGGCCAGCCCCCAGAATAATGTTTTGTAATATAGATATAAGTACTAATTCCTTCTTTTTTTTAGCTATCTTTGTTAAATGTAAGAAATTGTCTTTTATTTTCCCTTATAAGAAGAGAATAGAATTTTTACTATTATTTTAGGTCCTACAAAAAACTGGATGCCAGACCTAGGATCTAATCTTCTGCATTTGGAAGGGAGTCTTCATTCCCTCAAAACGCCAGCAGACCTGAATTAGTACGTTCCTTGATACCTATTTCATACTATTTAAGTTGTTACAAATCTTAAATTAAAAAGATCTCACTTCTTGCAATAAAGTCAAATAAGCGTAAGTCTACTGCAATAACCTGACAAAGACGGAAAAATAAAGAAATTAAAAAATTTATCTGATCTATTACCTTAGGTGAAAAATTCTTGAAGAAGAATTGAAATAGAATATAGTATATTTATTAGTAAACAACTACCTGTAAGAGTTAAAGAATAGTTCAATATTTGAAAAAGTATTAGGTTAACTTCACTCACGCTCTTTTATCTTTCTCCAATGTTATTTCTACTCTTCTTGGGGCAACGTTTAGTCCTCCCAAGCACTTTCCTTTTAATATTTTGATGTGTAAGAACTTTCACAATTTTCTCCAAACCTTCTTGTGTATCTAAATTTCTCCAGATTGAAAAACCAAACTCACCCCACTGAGAAATGGTTAAAATGGAGATACGAGTAAAGTTCCAAGACAGCAGAAGGTAATACCAAACAACATATCTAGGCTGAATCTTAGGAGATAGACCTCTCCAGAGTCCTGTGCCTGGGCCTTTTTTGCTTAGAATCACTAGAAATTTTTACATTGTCTGAAATTGGAGAAGCTATGAGACCCTCAGAAAGGAGGCAATTTTGCATTCGATCCAACAGCTTTACTTCAATGCTGTAAAATAACTTTAATGAAAAAGAAATATCAGCAAAGCCTACAGGGCGGAGACTTAGAGCTTCCCAACGGCTTGAATTTCCGCAAATGTGCTGCGGGAGCACACGCTGTCAGCCATCTGAAATGCCATACCACCTTGTTTTTAAAAATTGAGTTCAGTAGATGTCATTCTTACAGTAAGTTTCATTCAGCATCGCAACATACATTCTGCCAATGAAACCTTGCAGGACATTGTATGCAAATTCAAAAGGATATGAATATTACAAAAAGGAACCACTGATGAGTTAATTCAGCTTTTAAGTTAAAATTTTAGGATGATATGTGCTTCTGAAAAATATCAAAAGTGTTCAAAGTAATTAAACTGAAGTGGCAGGAAAAATGATAAGATTTCAATTAAATGGGCTGTACTTTTAAAAGCTGAAGAAGGTGAAAATGAATCCTGAGGTTATTCACTTTGGTCAAAATGACTTCAACAACCAGTAGCTATTAAAATTATTGAGAAAAACTATGTTTTTTACATTTTATCATTAAATTGGCTTCAAAAAATCAAGATTTCAACATTTCTGAAACGGCCTATGTAAAATTTAATTTATAATAATTTAATAACTTATAAACTTTGTAAAGAATCATATCTCCACTATTGCATAACTCTGATAGTTAATAAACAGAATAAGCATGTATTAGAGGGAACCAGTCATATGAATTGATTTTCTTTCAAATTAGTTACAGGAAGTGACGATGTTGAATTATTGTCTACTTGCATGTAAAAAATGAAATACAATTTTGAAATATTTACAAACTGGCTAGACTAGACAGGAAATATAGTCAAAGACAATTGTGAAGCAATTAAGGTTCACTTCCCTGATTTATCACAGGAATTGAAACTTGGCTCTCCTTAATTACAAATAAGTAATCTATTAATAGCTGTGAAACTGTACGCACATAAATAGGAAGCCTTAAAATTTAAAGGAATCTCCATGCAGAACAGAACAAAGAGATAAAGCAGTGTTGTACTATGACGAACATTTTGCTATTTCCAGAATATTAAACTACTTAAACTCCTAGGAGATACATGACTTATTTTGATCTCTAGATCTGATTTTCTTAATTAATGCTTAAGCATTCCCCAAGAGATTTTTGATGTAATAAGATACTTCTACCTAAAATGAACAAATTGTTTGTGTCTCTAATTAATTTTTCATGAAACTTTTCAATGTATTTTGTAAAATTAAAATATTATTCAACAGACAGCTATTAATGAGATGGGGAATTTCATTATCTTATCCTCAATTAATGTCACTATTAAATAATAAACATGGCTATTTAAGCTATTTTTAAGCTTAAAGTAAATGGGAAAACATCACTTTCTTATTTATTTGTAAATCATGAGTAAATATGTAAGACTAGCCTAAGATTTTTGATACTTTTCATCAACACTGTTTGGAAGAGATTAACAGGTGATTATACATTAGAAAGTGCTACCTGGATGAAAGAAGAAAATAAAATCCAGAAGTGACCATTGTGCACAAATTTCCGTAAAGAGAACCTGGGTAATAAACTGAGATGAGTTTTCCTTCCAAGATTAACTATAAATGATTTTTCAAAAAATATTTCAAATGATTTATCACCTAGCTGTTAAATTAAATTTGTTTTTCTGCAAAACTTGTAAAAGTTGGTAGACTAGCTAAAAACTATTGTGAAACATGTGCCTAAAGGAGAAGTGTGAAGTTAGGTAATAACACAAAAAAGAAAGGCATGGTAATTTTTTTTCTTAAAGAAAATGGAGGATAAATCAGTTGGACACAAAGAGGATAGATTCTCAGACATGATACGTGACTGGACATAGCACCCCCAAATCAAGAAGAGGGACTTACTCCTGTTGGCACCTCAAAGTTTTGGCAAAGCCATACCCCACGTTGGAGATTCTATTGGGCCCTACCTGCCAAATTACTGAAAGCATTAACATGACTTTCCTAATTGTCTCTGTGGTGATTGTGTCATTACCACTGAACACAAAAGCGAGGAAATACATAGCACATTTTGATCCATACAATTATGGATACTTGTGCTAAAATTTTTACAGTTATATCGTGATGAACTCTCTTCCTTAGTTTGCATGGGGATAAACATTTTGAGGTTGAGCCAACCATTCCTGAAATCTATTTGTAAATACATTAAAGAGTGTTCAAAGGAAATGTGGTTAAAGAACTATAAGTGCGTTTTAATTGAAATACACTTATGATTTTTATAAATATAGAACTGTAGAATTCTTTTCACTTAAAACTTCTCAGAAAAGTTTTAAATCTTTTGGATACTTCTTACTGACAAATAAATCATCCTTGGAAAAGCTGAAGTGGATCAAGATAGTAAACATCCTTATTTATCCATGTTTTTGAACACATAAGACTTACACTAAAGTTGCCTCTTCCAACAGGTAGACTAATCTCATGTTCAGTAGTGGCAGCTGGGTCTTGACCTCAAGCAGTCTCGCTTCAAAATTTGTCATCTTAACCATTAAACTCTGTAAACAGAATTGTCTTCTTAATTTCCTCTTCAGATTGCTCATTTCTGATTATAGAAACACAACTAATATTTGTACGTTAATCTTGGAGGCTGAAACTTTGCTGAATTTATTAACTTTAGTAGATTTTGTGGATTTTTGTGGGCTTCTGCTTTGGAATTTTGTTATACTTTTTGTTTCCAAATCTGCTGCTATTGATTTAATTTATAACATCCAAGGCTCTAAAAAATATCTTTTGTGTTTTTGTATATTTTTAGATTTTAAATGCTACATACAATTTAACTTTTAATTTTATTTCTTGTTCTGTCTGGCTTGCAGTGTTTGTACATTATAAAAACAAAAGACCTAAAAGTGAAGAAAAGCTTTAGTAACATTTTCAAGTGCTAAAGAAACAATCTTTCAAAGGCAAACCATATTATCATCGACTAAGACCAAAAAAAAGTAGATAAAGGGGCTGGCCCCGTGGCCAAGTGATTGATTTCGAGTGCTCTGCTGCAGGCGGCCCAGTGTTTCGGCGGTTCGAATCCTGGGTGTGGACATGGCGCTGCTCGTCAGACCACACTGAGGAAGCGTCCCACATGCTACTACTAGAGGGACCCACAACTAAGAAAATACAACTATGTACTGGGGGGCTTTGGAAAGAAAAAGGAAAACAAAATTTAAAATCTTAAAAAAAAAAGAAGATATTGGTTTTGAAAAGTTCATGAACTTTAGACAGAAACCTCATAGTCTTATATTTGTTTTATGCTTTCTTTTCAATTCTCTCTTAATCATATGAAATTTCATGTGAAATATTAGGTATATTGTGTTCCCGTGTTATTTATAGTTCCTATGAAGAAAACTTCCCTTTTTTTTCTTACCTGACCATTGATTTTGGGTGATGACAACAAAGCAATAAAGAAATCATCTGGAAGCATACACTTGGAGGTAAACACAGGATGCCTTAGCCAAGGGTTAAGAAAAATAAATTTAAAAAAAGATAGAGAAAGGAAACAGAGGTGACTAAACTTGGATAACAGTGTAATTGAACACTTTGTATGACACTGTAGAAAATGGTGCCTTAAAATAGTTTAAAAATGGACTATTTCAATAAGTATGCTCTCACAGTAAAGTAAAAGAAAACACTTGAATTGGCACTATCAGCATGAACACAGACACTTCCAACAATTGGTAATTTCCTGCTGGGTGGCCTCCTTCACGTTCCCTTATCATGCTTTTCCTTTACTGGAATTTCCTGGGGGGGGGGGGGTCCATCGTTAATAAGCCACACATGCAAAAATCCTTGGCACAGGGTCTGCTTCTGGGAGAATCTAACAAGTTGATGTCATTATTGTTATCCTGTTACTAACTTTGTTAATGTCCTTTGTACTGTTGTTTTCTAATTTCTTGTGTAGGGAATACACTTTCTTAATTTTATCACCATCACTTAGAGATTTCACTATAAAAAAGTTAAGTATTTCTTAAGCATTCCTAAAACAATTTTCTTAATTTCTTTTTTATTTAGTCCCCAGAAGATGATGTGGAACATAGTGCTTCTTACCTTTCTCTTTCAGACCACCTCTGTAGAAGCCTGTTAACTATTTCTCCCTCGGCTGAATGTCCTGTACGTGTGAGGCTGGAGGATGATGTGGTGATGTTCATCTGTTGACATATTTCTTGCATGAAGCAGTACACTGTAGAATCTTTGAGGCCATTTACGTCCCATTTTATCCTCAGCACCCAACACTGACGTGGACTATAGTAGGTACTCAATACATACAAATGGCGACATCAGTGACACTCAGGGTTTTATCAAACTGGGTTGTTAAGTACATATCTACATACATAATTTTATCATATCACAGCATTATGTCCACTCTGTACTGCTGTTGAAATCACAACTATTTTTTGCCTTCGAATATAATTTGATAATGATATGCAGTAGAGTCCAACAAGCATGATTCTAATCCAGAAATCACAGTGACTTGTCTATCAAGTGACATGGTATAGGCGGAAGGTCACATCCTCCACAAGTACCGTGTGTGATATTTTTTCCAATCTCCATATCCGTACCCATGCTCTGCATCTAGAGTCATGTACCAGAAAATATTCCATGACATCTGCCCTGTTCCCAGAGGAGTCATACCCTCTGAAGGGATGAACAGAGTGCTGCTAGTGGAAGGAGGGTCTTTCTATCTGATGCAGCATTTTTCATTACGTGAGAGTGGTGTCTGCTCAGTTTTCTGGTTGGTATGGTGTGTGCCATCTTGAAGTAACAAAAGAAAACAAAACAAAAATCAGGTGGGGATGAAGAGGTCATTGTGGTTCTGTGTGTCCAAAAGCAATACAGGTCAAAGCAAATAGCCAGTTTTTCCTACAGTTAGAGATTCTACAGCTGTATCTGATTCTCTTTTCCATTGGAGCACACAGGAGGGTTAAATGTCTCTAACCCTATTCAAAATACGCAGGGCCATGAGACCAATTCTGGATAATGAGTTTTGGATAGAAACGATATGGTGACATTTGTACTGTGCTGTCTCTCCCATCTCCTTGTGTGGAAGACCTTGGATCCTAGCGCTGAAACACGAGAGGCCTAACATGCCACAACTAACCACAAAATCTTATCTAAAGCTGACAGGCACTGCTAGGGGACAATAAGTGAGAAATAATTTGTTTTATAAGCCCCTCAAATTTCAGGGTTATTTTTTCCCATAGCGTAAATAAGCCTATATAAGCTCATTTTTAAACGCATTTACTTATTTTTGACAGGATATAAATAAATGAATTGATAATAAATAAATACATAACACAATGTAAGAAAGAAAGGGAAATTACGGTACGTCTTAGTGAAATCATAGCTATCCAAATTCCAATTAAAGCAGTGATGCCGTGACCTGGGGCAGGCTTGAGAAATCCCTAATAGCTGAGAAAGCCATCACTGTTGACAAGCTTCTTGGGGTGGCGGTTTTGTCCCTTTTCTGATGAGGAGACAAACGGGCTGGGGCCAGTGATTTCTATGGTGAGGGCTGTCACACTTTGGCTTTTGCTTCCTTCAGGGTCATCTGATCTGACATCTATCTGCACAAACGTAACAATTTTAAATTTACTCATTTTGCCTTATGGCTTGCACTGTGACAGAATATGATCAACACTGAGGTCTGTGTGGAAACTCAAGGACAAGAACTGATAACAGGCATCTTCCAGTCAATACAGTGGAAAGGCAAGGAAGTGACTTTGAGAGGCAAAATGTGTGCAAAAAGTAGAAAACAGTTGGACAATATTTATGAAAAGTCTTACAAAATGACCCTATGCCAACTATCATGACTGCAGACATCAATACTTACATGTACAATTTTAAAGAGTTTATAGAATATTGTGTTTACTTTTATAATCTCGAACTCCTATATAAGTTCCTTCAAATTATTCATGTGTATTTATATATTTGAAACTTCCAAAAGTACTTTAATAATTTTATATGATTTAATCAGGAGAACATTAATATATTGGGGTTATTTAAAGTTGATTTGCTATATTTTCTTTTAGGTTGATTTTTCACGTCTATATTTGCATTTGAAGAACTGCATTTATTAATTTATTAAACAATTTAAGTACTTTTCAATTCTAGACAATGTCCTAAAGTTAATGAATTTATACAAAGACAGACCTGTTAGAAACGAAAATATAAAATTGGGCAAAGTCTAAAAATAGCAAATATATGGTGGCTTATTTCAGAAATGTCAGTTTTTATCAAGTGGAGATGGTCATAGAGGAAAAAATCTATTTAAAAATGGACACTCATGACTGGTAAGACATGGGAAACATAAAATTGTACCAAGACTAAAAATAGTAATAAACTTATTTATTTGAAAATGTCAGTCTTTATCTAGCTGAGCAGCTCACGCAAGGAAAATGACAATTTCCCGTGTTGGTTGTTCTTCAAAAACAACAGTTCTCCTTGAATCTACACCAAGTTAAATAATGCAAAGTAGAATGTTTCCTCTTCAGTACAATTACCCATCACTACTTATATTATCCAGCTAGATCACAAATTAAAGTTCATCAAATCACCCTAAACTGTGCCATATAAAATAAACGAGCAAAAAAAATCCCTCAAATGTTCTTATTACTATTAAACAGTTAGAATACTAATGAAAGTAGACTATGAAAATATTTTTAGAAAGGTAATTATAAAATAACAGTGTGCTATGATTCCAAAGTTATATCTTGGAATCAAGCTAGAATCAACAAAATACCTTCCCTGCATGGGATTCAAGAGAAAGGAACTCTGTGCCCTACACACATACTAGCTGCCCTTTCTCAGAGGCAGTCGATAGTTCGAGAGCAATTTCTGAGATGGGAAATGGTAGGTAGTACACTACATTTTTTTTTTAGGTTGAGAGTGAAGGCAAGAGTGTTTTTGTTTACATCTGTGATAGATTCAAATATTTACCATTTACACATGACTAACGAAGTCAGGAAATATAGTAACTAGAAAGTGGATGAAATTTCCAACACTACTAATTTCTTACTTGAAAGAAATTGTTGGGACATCTATTTCTGGCAATATAAAAGTATTTATGGGCAAGAGGTTTAACTCTTGAAAAATGAGTTAAATCAACAAATGTTGATTTTAAGTAAATGATTAAACTCAAAAGAAATTTTTAAAAAATCTGTATGGTCTAAAAATGAAAAGGAACTGTACATCTGAGTGCTAAGCGAAGCTGATGTTAGAAGGGCCCTGAGGAAAGAGTCTGCTGATTGTATTAGCTGAGGCAAGGTCTTGTGCTCATCCATGTTATGGAACTTGAACCCATAAAAATCCAGACCTGAAAGAACTGTCCTCTGAGAGAAGATGTGGAATACAGAAAAGTATGCCCAACCAACCAAAGAATATGAGAGAAATGTTGTCTTGGTCCAAGAGTTTGGGTAAAAAATATTTCAAAGAATTAAAAAATACATCTGCCTTCACATGGGTCTATGGGTCCAATATGTACTACAGTAATCTGGGAAAATATTAACCTGAGAAAATAACTTAAAGCAGAACACGATTGTTAGTGCTCTGTAGCACCCATTACGAACGCTTTTCATAGGAAACCTCATCCAGGCCCCTCAGGACCTTCACAGATATCATCCTACCAAATATGAGTTCACAGTGAAAAGTTACAAAACACAAAGGGAAACAAATTACCTTATGTGAGAATTAACAAAATTTTTTTTTTTTTAAAAATCGGTAAAATAAGATGCCTATAAAAACTCAGCTATTGCAATTATGGAAATCAGACTCTGAAAGGAGAATGACGCTTTAATTTTCTCAGTTAAAAAATTCTAATGAGCCTCTTTCCTAAACATATCCCTAGTCAGGTTTTGAAAGCATCCTCTTCCTTTCTTGTGCACTATTTCTCAACTTTATCTTACCTAGCATTTCAGTCATTTAAATTAAAAATCTAGGAATGTGTTGAGAGGTTTTGATAAAGCAAAACAGAAAAAGCAATTTACCAAAGATAGTTTTGAAGAATTTATTCAAGACATAGCACGTGGAGGGTAAGATGGGACTAAAGAAAAAATAGTTATTGTGGAAAGTGGAAGAAAGAACAAGAGGATCTCAACACGATTAATCAGAGTGGCAGTGGAATATGCTGAGAAATTCTTAAGGTTGATGGAAAAATACATCCTCAACCTTAAAAAGTGTAACATAAGCAGGATAAATCTTTTAAACCATATATATTGTTACAATGAAGTAATAGATTAAACAAACCAAGGAAGAGCTTAAAACCAACTAAAGGAATAAAAACTAGATTGACTATAAAAGAATAAAAATTAGATGAAGGTGGTTTCCAGCTCCATGTAAAGAGCTTGGACATCAACACTCCTTCCTAACAAGTAAAAAGTTGAGTACACCAAAAAAATCAACAGCTCTTCTTGTACCTGTAAGATGGAGGAGGACACAGGGCTAAGCACTGCCCCCAAGATTGGAGAGAGACAGACAGGCAAATACAGAAAATCACAGCTTCCTGGAGCAGAGACCGAGGAGCGGAAACCACCGCGAGAACCAGAACTGGGGCAGGAAAAGCTGAGCTGTAATTGACAACTGCTGACGGCTCAGAGTGGACAAGTCTGAGAGGTAAAAACTCCAGGGGGACCCAGTCACAGGGGGACTCATACGGTATTATGAAATTTAGCTTCAGGAGTTTATTCAGGTTCCCACAGTAAATATCTGAGAAAAATCCTCTCCTGCATCCCAGAGGAGAAAAGGAATCATTTTTTAAAATGCCCCAGCACTCTGTTCTTCTTAACAAGGCCTGCCCTCAGGAGAAACTAGTTAACTAGAACCTAAACGGCCTGCCCTCAGGAGAAACTAGTTAACTAGAACCTAAACAGCCAGGTATTATCAGAGCCTAGCTAACCTGTGGGAAGGGAAATACCAACTCCAGCCCACTCTAGCCATCATGTCCCACTTAAAGGGAAGAAAAAACTGAGAAAGTCCTGTGAAGTTCTCAGTCCAGAGGCATTGGGTTATTAAAAGACTGAGACCTAATCACAGGTGTATAGAATATTCCCCTCCTTCTGTACCTCAACATCACACTACTCCAGGCCCATTTACAATAGATCCTTTCACCTGTTACCTCATGTCTGCGTAAGAAAGAACAATTACAAAGCATACCAGAAGGCAAAAGAACACAATTTGAAGTGACAAGAGCAAGCATCAGAACCAGACCCAGCAGGGATGTTGAAATTATCAGACTAGGAATTTAAAACAACTATAATTAATATGCTAACTTCTCTAACGAATAAAGTAGACATCATGCAAGAGCAGATGGGCAAGGTAAACAGAGAGGTGGAAATCCTAAGAAAACCAAAAAGAAATGCTAGAGAGCAAGAATGCTGTAACAGAAAGGAAGAATGCCTTCGATGGGCTTATTAGTACACTGGAGATGACTGAGGAAAGTATCTCAAAGCTAGAGGATAGAGCAATAGAGTCCTCCAAAATTGAAAAGGAAAGAGAACAAAGGATAAAACAAAAAGGAACAAAACATTCATGGACTGTGGGACAACTACAAAAGGTGTAGGGGGAGTAGCAGAAAGAGGAGTAAGAGAGAAAGGAACGGAAAAATGTATCAAACAACAATGACTGAGAACTTCCTCAAATTAATGCTAGATACCAAACCACAGATCCATTAAGCTCAGAGAACAGCAAGCAGGATAAATGCCAAAAAACGTGTCACCGAGGCATATCATCTTCAAACTGCAGAAAATCAAAGATAAAGAAAAAAAAACCCTGAAAGAAGAGAAAAAACAAAGTCAAACAAAACAAATCACTTTACCTGTAGAGGAACAAAGATAATAATTACTTCTGATTTCTCCTTAGAAACCATGTAAGCAAGACTAGAATGGAGTGAAATATTTAAAATGTTGAGAGAAAAAGACCACCAACCTAGAATTCTGTGCCCTATGAAATTATCCTTCAGGAGTGAGAGAACTAAAGACTTGTTGAGGGAATTTGTTGCCAGTAGACCTGTCTTGCAAGAAATGTTAAAAGAAGTTCTTTAGAGAGGAGAAAAATAATATAGGTCATCAACTTGGGTCTGCATAAAGAAAGGACAACCATCAAAGAAGGAATAAGTGACCCTAAAATAAAAGCTTTTCTTTTTCTTATTCTTAATTTATCTAACAGATAGTTCAACGTAACACCAACAATTTATTCTATTATGTATGCTTATGTATATAACTTATGTGTAAATATATATATTCTTATATATAATTGGAATGAATGACAGCAATGATACTAGAGATAGGAAGGCGGAATTAGAATTATTTTGTTATTGTAAAACGCACTGCCTGTGACATGGTATAGTGTTATTTGAAAGAGGACTTGGATTAGTGGAAATGTATACTGCAAAATCTAGGACAACCACTAAAAAAATTTTAACAAGGAAGTATAAGGGATATGCTAAGAAAGAAGAAAAAATGGAATTATATGAAACGGTCAATTCAAATCATAAAAGGCAGAAAAAGAGGGGAACAAGGACAACAAATAGAAAACAGTAATCAGTATGATTGACATTAATCCAGCTATATCAATAATCACTTTGAACATCAATTGTCTGAATGAAGCAATTAAAAGACACAGATTGTCAGAGTGAATTAAAAAAAAGAACCATGTGTTATCTACAAAAAATCCACTTGAAATATAAAGTTACATATATTAAAAATGAAAGGATGGAAAAATATACCATAATAACATTAATTAAAAGAAAGCAGGAGTAGCTATATTAATTTCAGACAGAGCAGACTTCAAAGCAAGGAATGTTATCAGAGATAAAGAATGGCATCACATAATGATAAAGGGGTTGATTCTCCAAGAAAACATAATAGCCCGTAATCCATATATGCCTAACAACAGAGCCACAGACTACCTCAGACAAAAACTGAAAGAATTGCAAAGAAAAATAGATGAATTCATTATCACAGTTAAAAACTTCAACAACCATCTATCAGAAATGGATAGATTCAGCAGGCGGAAACCGTTAAGGACATAGTTGAACTCAACAACACCAGCAGTCAATTGAACATAATTGAGCTATAGACTACTTCATCGCCATACAGCCAGAGCACTGACAACACCAAATCCTGTGAGGATGTGGAGCAACAGGAACTCTCACTCATTGCTGGCAGAATGCAGTGTGCTACAGTTACTTCCGAAGATAGTTTGACAGTTTCTTATAAAACTAAAGCTACTCTTGCCATGTGATCCAGCAATCACATTCCTTGTTTTTTACCCAAAAACATAAACACAAATGCATATGCACACACACCTATATATTATGTGAATATCTGAGTGTGTGCGTGTGTTTATTACTATATACTTGAGGGTCTTGTTGATATTGCAAATTAAATCATTTTAAAATTAGTTTTAATTGGCTTCAGTGGGATATAGAATGTTGTGTTGCTTTTTTTCTTTTTTTCCCTCTTTGACCTCATGTACTCATTGTATTTGTTTTGCGAGAGTAGAGGGTAGGGGAGGAACCCTCTTTCTCAGTCTGTCTCCATGACTCCTTTCCATTTTCTCCATGCAGATGTTATTCAAATACTAGCTTTTAATCAGGGCTTCACTGACCACACACTTTAATTTCACACACCCTGCCATAACCCTACCCATTCCATTCTTGACCTATTTTCCCCCTCACAGTTAGTATTCTATACATTTCACTTATTTATCTTGTGCACGTTAGTCTCCCTCCTCCAGGCTGACAGTTCCACGCAGGCAGGATTCATTTCTGCTTCCCACACTGGCTTAAGTCCTCTTCCTAAAGCAGTGCCTGGTAAGTGGCAGGTGTGCAATCAATAACTTTGAATGGATAAATGAATTAATTAACCAGGAGAAAAACAATCCTAATTGTGCAGGATTGTAATAGGATTTACAATAATTGCACTAGCTAACACATATCTATTGTCTACTATACGCACTTTTAATATGGTGGCCTTTAATTTCCCTAACTCCATGAGTTAGGTATTATCTTTAAGCATGTTTTACAAATAAGGAAACTAAAGGTTAAACAACTTCCTAAAGGCTGCACGTCTTAGAGAGGTGGATTGTGAACCCACCTGATAAGGTTCTAGAGTCTAGGTTCTTCACCAATATGCTATATGATATGATACTTAACTTTGTATTTCTCCATGTAGATAATCAATTGTCCAGAACCACTTATTGCATAGACCATCTTATCCACATTGATCTGAGCCACCACTGTTTTCTAACAGTAGGGATCTATTCCTGGCCTCCCTACTCTGTTTCACTGGTCAGTTTGTCTTGCTCACTGGGAATCTCAAGGTCTTAAGTCCTGGTATCTGGTAGAGTAAATTTCTAACCTTATTTTCTTCTAAGATATCTTTGGTATTATTGACCCTTTAGTTTCTAACTTAGATTTTAAGATCAAATTGTTGACATAAGCTAAATAAAGAAAAATTTTAAAAATCCTGATGCGGGGTCGGTGAGCCGAGGAGTAGAAAGAAAGATTTCTTAGGCTCATAAGATCTGGCAGTAGTGCTCTTTTATTTAGAGAATAGTATAGAATAGCATGTGGACAGGACCCATGGGCAGTCAGAGCTTCTGCTGCCGCTTCTGCTGCCCCCGCTGGCATGGGGACAGGACCCAGGGGCAGGCAGAGCCGCTGCTGCTGCCCCTGCTGGCATGGGGACAGGACCCATGGGCAGGCAGAGCTGGTGCGTGGGGACAAGACCCACGGGCAGTCAGTGCTCCTGCTGCTGCCCCGAGTTGAGGGTTAGGGCTAATTTTATAAGGCATGGGTACGTGAGTCATCTCTTCACAAGACAAAGGAAAGAACATGAAAAAAAAGTTAAAATGGTATCAGTGCAGGTGGGGTCTGGTCATTGGGTGATCCCATGACTTTTAGACAAGAATCAAATCGGATTAAGTA